>NC_089505.1:277412858-278037858 GCF_036850995.1 Saccopteryx leptura | reverse complement strand
AGAGACTATCATTATTGGTAAATATGATTAAATATTTAGATAATCCAAGGAAATGAAAAATTCTTAGAATTAAGGGTAATTGACTATTAAAAAAATGAATACCATTCACAATCATTCACCTAGGAAAAAGTTAAGTACCATAAACTGTCTTTCCAAATTAATTGATAGATTGTTTCAAATGTATTATGGGAAATTACACCCCCCCATTAAAAAGTTTCTTTGGAAAAATAAAGAGACAAAATTGGCAACCCCCTAAAACAAAACAAAACAAAAAAACCCTGAAGTAACCCTAAAGAATCAACTTTATCACATTGAAAACACTATAAAGAGGTGGTTCCTAGGCTTGGCACAACTGGCCTTTTGGACTGGGTAACTTTTTGTTGTGGGGGCTACCCTGTGCATTATAGGATAGCAGCAACATTCCTGTCCTCTGCCCATTAGATGCCTCTAACACTTCTCAATTAGAACAATAAAAAGTATCTTCAGATTTTGTTAAATGTTCTTTGGGGGGTAAAAATTTCCCCCAGTTGAAAATCACTTATTATAAAATACCAATCAGGCCCTGGCCGGTTGGCTCAGCGGTAGAGCGTTGGCCTGGCGTGCGGGGGACCCGGGTTCGATTCCCGGCCAGGGCACATAGGAGAAGCGCCCATTTGCTTCTCCACCTCCCCCTCCTCTCTGTCTCTCTCTTCCCCTCCTGCAGCCAAGGCTCCATTGGAGCAAAGATGGCCCGGGCCCTGGGGATGGCTCCTTGGCCTCTGCCCCAGGTGCTAGAATGGCTCTGGTCGTGGCAGAGTGACGCCCCAGAGGGGCAGAGCATCGCCCCCTGGTGGGCAGAGCGTCGCCCCTGGTGGGTGTGCCGGGTGGATCTCGGTCGGGCGCATGCGGGAGTCTGTCTGACTGTCTCTCCCCGTTTCCAGCTTCAGAAAAATACAAACAAACAAACAACAACAACAAAAAAATATATATATATGTATATATATAAAGTGCCAATCATTAAAAACTGGGACATGAGTATAAGAACTTAATAGGAAACTATTTATTAAAGAAGGAGGTATCATATATAAATGAGGATAAAGAATTACTCAATAAACCCGAGTCAACAAAAAAACCAATTTGGTAGAGAAGTAAATTTGAATATTTCATATGATCTCTAAGAGTTCAATTTTTAAATTTTTAAAAAATTTATTTTAGAGGGAGAAGAAGGGGTAGGGGAGAAAGAAAGAGAGAGAGAGAGAGAGAAACAATGATCTGTTTTTGTGTATGTGTCCTGATCAGGAATCAAATCCACAACCTTGGAATGTTGGGACTATGCTCTAACCAACAGAGCTATCCAGCCAGGGCTAAAAGAGATTTCAATTTGATAAAAGAGTTAAATATAATTTAAAACGTCAGATCATAAAGCTAAAATAATATTTCATTGAATATTAAAATACTAGACTGGAAGAACTTTCTAAGGTTAGAACCAATAGAAATCATAATGGAAAAAATGGACATTGAAGGATTTTAAAATACTGTATTTTTTTGCTCCATAAGATGCACCTGACCATAAGACACACCTAAGGTTTTAAGGAGAAAAATAAGAAAAAATATTCTGAACAAATGTGCTAAAATAAAGTATTTTTCACTCCATAAGATGCATGGGCATTTTCCCCTTTACTTTTTATGAGAAAAAAGTGCATCTTATGGAGTAAAAAATATGGTACTGTGTGTCAAAGAATAAAAACTATAGGGCCGAATGGTAAAATATGTAGCTGGAGAAAATATTCCCAAATACAGATAAAAAGTATAAATATAAAGGTATTCTTTATCACATTATTTAGTAAAGCCCAGAACCTGGAAACAATGTATGTTTTCAATCATAGGTAATAGTTGCATAAACTGTCATACCAACTTTACGGAATATCATGCAGCCATTACAAATGATAATTATGAGGACTAATAAAACACATCAATATATTTAAAATACAGGTGAAAAAAGTAAACAATAGTGTGTACATGTCACATGATTATAACTATATACAATGTGCACAGCAAAAAGATTAAAACATACAAAAGTGGTTAGTTATAAAGCCTGTGGAAAAAGTGGGAATATTGACTGAAAAAAATTAGAGTATAAAAATATCATGTGTAGTGTAACTTAAAGCTATATAAAAATATATAGCTATAGATGAGGAAATGGCTAGGAGAAAATATACCACATGCTAAAAAGACTAAACAACAGACATATATAGATCATAATTTTTGTAAGCATTCAGAGGAAGAATCATCAGAACACTATATACCGGCAGAGAAAAGAAACCAGTGTGAAAGAGAGCATTATAGCAAATGGCTTCCCAAGATAGAAATAAAAAGTGAAATGTATACATTAGGATTGATCTTAAAAAGTCCTAATAGAGAAATATTCTAGGGGATTCAGGTGTTAAATATCTGTATATTTACAAAGAAAATACTTTGTAAATAAGTATTTTCTGCTGGTATATTACATATGTGCAAACTCAGTTACTTAATGAAATAAGTGTCTTGTTTTATCCAGAAATGCAATAAAAATTCAAGAAATGCTCACCAAAGAAAGGCACACACGGTGGATTAATAGACCTGAGTTTTGCCAAATATTTCTTATAGTGATCTTCACTTAATTCATGAGCTTCTTCTAAAATTTTCTTTTGGCGACTTGGTATTTGCTACAATAAGAAAATATTTAGGGAGCATAAGTTTAGGAAAGGAATCAAAGGTTTTTTCCAAAAAACGCCAGGCTAAGAGTAAAGCCCAAACACAAGTGTATCAGTCTGGTTCTAGGAATAATATATAATACTGTTACAAAGAGACTATCTTCCTGGGTCCTAGTAGTACAAACTTAAAGGGGTGTACGTACGTACATGCGTGCATGCGTGTGTGTGAAATCTGGTTTCTCTTGCCATTCCTCACACAATTCTGTGAGCACAATTGTACATTACATTTCAAATAAAGTGCTGAAAGCATTTTCTTCTTCTAACTGTGAATGCATTTAACTGAGAATGGCTAATTTGAAAAAAGAGTAACCAATTCAATTCAAAATTTAGGTAATTTCATCTTTTAAACTATAACTGAAAGACAGTTGAGGCACTTAAAAATTAAAGATCATAATTGTTAAAATCCTCATTTTAAAAACAGGAAATATAAGTTATTTAAAAAAAACACCACCTATGCAAACCTACCTCAAACGTGTGGTCTAGCCTGTAAACAGGTGATGAGTTCATAGCACTGACAACCTCAAGGACACCATTGAAATTGTTCAGCTCTTGAAAGACTTGAAGAATCTCAATTATTCGACTCACCACAGCTACTCTTTCTTCTAAGTTTTCAGTTTCTACAATACATCTGGGAATCAAAGACAAAAAAGTGAATTTAAAATTTTGGAGTATTCCCAACAAAGATATGAGTTAAAGAATTTAGTAACTAAAATAATGTAGAGTGGGGAGAGGCTATCAGTGTAACTATAGAGATTATATATTCAGAATGGCAGGTAAATAGTAAGAGACTGGAAGATAAGAAGGCAGTGCCTCGATAGGCATGCTGTTCTTCACTGTCTTCCAGACTGATACCACCAAACAGTCAATCATTTCCCTACTATATTTGGTGCATCCTCTCTCAGCACTAGAATTAACTGATGAGTCTAACATCTTATTGAATATATCCTGTTTGGGGGATGTGGGTATGTTCTAGGGGAATTTATTCTAAAATTCAAGAAGTTTGTGTTTCTTATTCTTCATCTAATTGCAAAATTTTAGTGATTAATCCTTAATATTTTTCTTTGATATATAGAAATAATTAGCTACATTTCTAGGAACAGCTCTTTATATAAGCATTAGAAGGTAGAAAGGTCAATGAAAGTATTCTACCACAGCTAAGAATAAAAAATTTTCAATTACTTAGAAAGAAAAAAGTCAATAAAAATAAAGCATTTAAATATCAAGAATCCTTGGAAAGTGTGTATGTGTATGTGTGTATCCTTTTAAATATCTAAGAGGAAGTGTACTATGCTCAAAAAAAAAATTCTTCACTGAACATTTACTCTCTGTTTCTAATATTTGAGAGAATTTATTTATTAATTAGTTATCAGTAAAGAAAAAGACATTTTAAACTTGGTTTTCAATAATGTAATATTAAACACTTTATAATCCAAGAAAAAATAGGATATATAAATGGAAAAAATAAATAAAAGTCAACATTAAACATTTTTTAAAATGTAAAGTTTCAGATTACATTATTCTCTAATGAGGCTTGTCTGACACTAAGAAAAAAACCATAGCAAAACTATCAAAAGTAATTTGTCTTATTTCAAATTAAACATAACATATATGTGTTTAAAGCATTAGCTATATCTCTACAAATATGTCATATTTTGTCTTGGTAGCTAGTTAGTTGGGCATTTAAAAAGATATAATGTGCCTGACCAGGTGGTGGCGCAGTGAATAGAGCATCGGACTGGGATGCGGAAGGACCCAGGTTCGAGACCCCGAGGTTGCCAGCTTGAGCGCAGGCACATCTGGCTTGAGCCAAAAAAAAAAATCTCACCAGCTTGGACCCAGGGTCGCTGGCTCGAGCAAGGGGTTGCTCGGTTTGCTGAAGGCCCGCGGTCAAGGCACATATGAGAAAGCAATCAATGAACAACTAAGGAGTCCCAACGAAAGACTGATGATTGATGCTTCTCATCTCTCTCCGTTCCTGTCTGTCTGTCCCTATCTGTCCCTCTCTCTGACTCTCTCTCTGTCTCTGTAAAAATAAATAAAAATTTAAAAAGATATAATGTATTTATATCTTGTATTTAACTATACTTATCACAAACATTAGGGGATATTTAAAAATGAGTATGAAGCTATAAAATATCCCCTAATGTTTGCGAGCACTATAGTTCAGTAAATATTAACAAGGTATACAAACTGAGATCACCTGTGTAGCTTCTATAAAAACCAGGCAAGTTTGGACTTACTTATCCATAGGTAACTGCAATTCTAATGCACATCCATAGCTAAGAACCACTGTGGCAAATGAACAAGAACCTTTCATATTGAAAAGGCAGACAATGGAGCCTTTATACATTGTTGATGGAGGGAACACAAAATGGTTTAGCCACTAGAAAAAAACATTATGAAGGTTCCTCAAAACATTAACAATAGAACTACCATATGGTTCAGCAATCTCATTTCTGGGAATTTGTCCAAAAGTATTAATATCAGGATTACAAACATATATTAGCACTCCTATGTTCATTGCAATGTTATTCACAATAGCTAAGATGTGGAAACAACCTAAATGTCCATCTAAGGATGAACGGATAAAGAAAATGTGGTATATAAATACAACAGAATATAATTCAGAAGGGAATCCTACAGTATGCAACCATATGAATGATCATTGAGGACACTGTGATAAGTGAAATAAGCCATTCACAGAAGGACAAATACTGCATGTCTTACCTAAAATAGTTAAACTCATTGAAGCAAAGACTAGAATGGTGGTTGCCAGGGACTATGGGGAGTGGAAAATGGGGTATTGCTAATCAACATGTATAAAATTTCAGTTTTGCCAGATGAATAAATTCTAGGAATCTTCTGTACAATATTATGCCTACAGATAACAATGCTGTGTTGTACACTGAAAAAAATCTGTTAAAAGTAAATTTTATTCTTAAGACAATAAAAGAAAAAAGCAAGAAATGGCCTCTTCTCAGTTAGCTATTAAAAATATAGGACAGAAATAAAATGTTCTCTATGTCTGATCAGTTATGTTTCCTCTTTACAGACATAGGTTTTCATTATTATGATAGAAAAAGGCTTCTGCATACTGAAGTGTAATTATTTAACTTAATAATGAAGAAGTCAGGAAGCAACACATAGAGGACAGTTATAAAATTTTACTTTTTTTATTTAAAATTTTTATTAAGTGAGAAGTGGGGAGGCAGAGAGACAGACATGTACCCCCAGCAAGCCCCCTTTGGGACTGTTGCTCCATTGCTCGGCAACCAAGCTATTTTAGCACCTGAGGTGAGTCCATGGAGCCATCCTCAGTGCCTGGGGCTAACTTGGGGCCAACTTGCTCCGACTGAGCCATGGCTGCAGGAGGGGAAGAGAGAGAGAGAGAGAGAGAGAGAGAGAGAGAGAGATAGAGAGAGAGAGAGAGAGAGAAAGAGAAGGGAGAGGGGAAGGGGTGGAGAAGCAGATGGTCACTTCTCCTGTGTGCCCTGACTGGGAATCAAACCTAGGATGTCTACACACCAGGCCGATGGTCTACCACTGAGCCAACTGGCCAGGGCCAAGTTTTACTTTTTATAGATGCTAAGAAAGTTATAGCATAAATAGAAGTCCTAACTTTCAAATTACTTGGAATGCTTATTTCTCTTTAGGAATCTCTTTCAGGTCTTTATCTGCATTCTAGTTTAAGTTCCCCTCATTCTCTTCTGTCACTGGTCTCTTGTTCTGAAAACTCTGATATGATCTGTGAAAACCTCAGATCACCCTTATAAAACATCAAATAATCATATTGTTTTTACTCAGGAAAAAAACATGGCCATTACATAAAACTCCAATCTCTGGCCCCAACTATAAAATTGCATTGAGATTCTGAACTTTTGACATGATAGTGTAATGAGCTCTGCTTACTCACCTCTTAGTGAAACTGGTGAAAATTTTGTGTGTGTATACATATATATATAGATAAATATATACATATTCATATATATATGCATACATACACATAACTATTTAAAGTTTCTGGAAATGACCCTAAAAGCAAATAGCAAATGAGGAAACATCTATTCAGGAAAATCTAAAAAAGTTCCGTAAGAGAAACAGAGGCAAGAGTTTGTGGTATTTGAACCAAGACTGCTCCCTCCCTTCTTACTGCCAGAGGACCTCTGGGGGTGGAGGTGAAATAGTCTACTGCAGATTGCTGCAGTCAAGAACAGGGCTTCCTGTCCACCCAGCTCCCCAGTAGAGGGACTTCTTCCCTGGAGGGGCAGGACTCCTGCATTACTCATTCATCCTGCCCCAAGCTGCTGGTTGCTGAGCCTAAGTCCCAGGTGAGTGCAGCTGACAGGTGGGGACTCCTTTCTCTTGCCTAACTTCTATGTGGAACAGTTGCTCTGCCTTCAATGTGGCAAACTAAAAACACTGGGAAGAAAACCATTCCCTGGTTTCTGAGGCAGTGGTTTCATGCCAAGAGAAGCAAGTGAAGAGGACCTCATGCTACTGTGTGTGTGCATGCGCAAGGGCTCATGCATGCACACACATACCCCTCCTCTTCTACCATCACCGCCACCTACTGCTACCAAGCACTCAGCTCCTAGAGCAAGAATGTCACTCAGAAAGAAACCTGCAGTCATCCCCAGCTCCAGAGTCTAAAAGCTCAAACAGATAGCTCCTAATCTCCAATCATTTTTAACAAAGTGTGGAGAAGCTTAAGCCTAAGGGTGCTCTCAAGAACAGTGAAGGTTGCCCTGTCCGGTTGGCTCAGTGGTACAGTGTTGGCCCACATGTGGATGTCCTGGGTTTGATTCCCGGCCAGGGCACACAGGAGAAGTGCCCATCTGCTTCTCCACCCTTCTTCCTCTCCTTCCTCTCTGTCTCTCTCTTCCCCTCCGGCAGCCAAGGCTCCATTGGAGCAAAGTTGGCCTAAGCACTGAGGATGGCTCCTTGGCCTCCACCTCAGGTGCTAGAATGGCTCTGGTTGCAACAGAGCAATGCCCCAGATGGGCAGAGCATTGCCCCTTGGTGGGCATGCGGGGTGGATCCTGGTTGGATGCATGTGGGAATCTGTCTCTCTGCTTCCTCGCTTCTCAGCTTCTCACTTCAGAAAAATACCAAAAGAAAAAGAAAGCCCTACATTCCCCACTGCCTTCTTTCGGTGACTGTGGGCATACCCTAATCCAGGAGTAGTCAACCTTTTTATACCTACTGCCCACTTTTGTATCTCTGTTAATAGTAAAAATTTCTAACCGTCCGCCGGTTCCACAGTAATAGTGATTTATAAAGTAGGGAAGTAACTTTACTTTATAAAATTTATAAAGCAGAGTTACAGCAAGTTAAAGCACATAATAATAATTACTTACCAAGTACTTTATGTCGGATTTTTGCTAAGTTTGGCAGAATAAATCTTTATAAAACAACTTACTATAGTTAAATCTATCTTTTTATTTATACTTTGGTTGCTCTGCTACCAGGCACCATGAAAGCTGGAATGCCCACTAGTGGGCAGTAGGGACCAGGCTGACTACCACTGCCCTAATCTGTACCTTCCAGAAGAGGACCATCTCAGTGTGGGAGGAATGTGGTGGTTGGGGGGGGGGGGTAGCCTTCCCTAAAATAATCCAGCTAAACAAATAATCAAGCAATAACAATAAGCCCTTGGGAATAGGAGAGGCAGTACTCACAATTTATTATAACATATTATCTAAAATGTCAAGTTTCCAACAAATATTATGAGGCATGCAAAGAAATAGGAAAGTGTCACCCTTTCCCTGGAAAAAAGGCAGAGAATGGCAACTGTGAGAGAGTAAATGTTGGATTTAACAAAAAAGATTTCTATGTATCAACTATGTGTATGTTCATAAAACTAAAGGAAAGCATGATTTAAAAATTAAAGGAAGGTATGAAGACAGTGTGCATCAAATAGAGAATATCACAAAAGACACATAACTATAAAAGGAACCAAATGGAAACGCTGGAATTGAAAAGTACAATAATTAAAATAAAAAATTTACTAGAGGGGAAACAGACAATTTGAACTGGCAGAAGAAATAATTAGTTAACTTGAAGATAGAGCTATTGTTTAAAAGTGAAGGCAAAATAAAATCTTCCCAAGATAAACAACAATGGAGAGAATTTGTTCCTAACAGACCCACTGTACCTCCCAGAAGAGGTATATTAAAGGAATACTAAATACTTAAAGCAAGTTCCTCAAGCTGAAAGCAGGTGACCCCAGATGGTAATATGAATTCAAAGAAAGAAAGAAAGAATACCAATAAAGGTAATTATGTGAATTTCAGTGATACTATAAATGCATATTTTTTTCTCTTAAGTGATTTAAAAAGCTACTGCATAAAATAAAATGTATGTAATGTATTGTTGGGCCTATAACAAATAGAAACATAACATATGTGTAATATATTGCCAATAATTGCCCAAATGATAATAAAGTTGTAATGAGCTAAAAAAATGACAGCAAATGGTAAAGCAATCATATAACAATGTATTAATAGAGTTGCACCATTAATTTTATGTAATATTATTATAATAATACCACAAAAAAGGGGGGGAAGGAAATAGAACTACATAGGTGTAACATTTCTATGTATCATTGAAATTAAGCTAATATAAACATCAAGCTGATTCTGGTAAATTGTATATGGTAAACTTTAAAGCAACCACTAAAAAACTTCAAAAAGTATAATGAAAAAATCATTAATAAAATTAAAATGCTGTATTGGAAAACTATTCACTCAGTGCAAAAAGGAGAAAGAAGAACAAAACAAGACATGAGACACACAGAAATGCAATAAAATTTTTACCATATTTGACTGCTATGAAATGTTAGAATGTCACTAATACTTACTTCTCAAACCACAGAGTGAGATTAGTGGTGTGCCGGATCATTTTCAGAAGATTAGGAGAATTAATTTCTTTGTCTTCTTTTGTCCACACACTTCCAACTAATTCTGACGGCTGTACAGCTCTAAAATCATCAAGACATGATTCTACATGACACTTTTCCCTCTAGTATACTGTTTTATTAAGTAAATGAGATAAATAAAACTAAACTACCATATAAACTTGTCTCTTACACCAACAAAAATATGAAAAGGTATAACAGAAAATTGTAACTATGCATCGTTTTCTAAATAGTAAAAATTTTTATGCATGTAGCTCCATTTTACTTTTGTGAAAATCAATAGGCAGAGGGATGAAAGTTACAAAAGAAAGTTAAAGTCGCCCAAGAATACCAAGCCAGCAAATGGTAAAGCCAGGATTTTATTATTGTTTTATAGTAGCATTTTGCTTTGGACAAGGTTGGGATTTCTTCATAACGTCTTTCCCAACACTTACTTTATTTAATAAAGTAGGGTGACCAAGTAGTTTGGGATAGTTCTTTTAAATAATGATATATCTGTTATAATAAAAGCTCAATGAAGGTATAGTAATCACTGCAATTCAGAAATCATTTATTTTTCTTCTAAAGGAGGAAGGAAAACCCAATTACAAAATGGTCCTGGAAAATAAATAAAATAGATGCTAACACTGATTTTTGAGAATAGTGATGATCTTTTGTGGGAGATCTATAAATTTAGTTCATTTTTTCATTTAATTATTAAAACATAGTTTGAAATTCTAAATAGTCCCCATTTAAAAACAGAAACAGACTTTTTTTTTGAGACAGTTGTTATTAATCCGTATAAAAACTAAAAAGGTTGTAACCGGCCATGACTCAAATTTGTAATTATAAACGACCGTAGCTAACTTACTGAACCCTTACTTTGTGCTAAGCACTGTTCATATATTGAATATTTTCAACCTCACAACAGCCCCAGGAATAAGTTCCATTTTACTTTTGTGAAAATCAAAAGGCAGAAGGGTGAAAGTTACAAAAGAAGGTTAAAGTTGCCCAAGAATACCAAGTCAGCAAATGGTAAAGCCAGGATTTGAATTTAGATTTAACAGTGAGGGGTGACTGCAAACAAAAGCTGTAAGTCCAGACAAAGCAAGGGAGATCAGGGAGTGAGAGAAGAGGAATCAGCTGCACATTAAGCCTTATTACCAAACATTTCGTGTACTATTTGATTTATATCTTACAACAGTTCTACAAGGCAGAAACCAGTATTTCATTTTAAAAATGAATTCCTTTAATGTGATTTTTCAGCTTGAATATAAAATTACATACCGATATAGATCTGATTCAAGTAAAGTGAGCTGCCGAGCAATTTCTATTGGGTGTAATGTGAGCAGGTCAAAAGTCTCTGTGTGCCCAGGTTTGCTTATGTGCCACTCAACTGTGGGAGGTGAACTCTGAAATGTAATATTATGACCTGGTCCACTGTCTCTTGCAATTTTTTTCCTTTGGATTATTTTAGTGATGGATTCAACCCATTTTTTCATTGCTTTACCTGAAATACATTTTAAATGACATTTAAATACTTTTTACTCAATATTTCATTTTTTAAAATAGCTTAAAATCATACAAGTGAAATCTGAATATATCTTTGCTATAATAACAGTTCAAATGATCAAAATTTTCAAAATGGAAGTTCCCTTTTATCGTTTCCTGTTCCCTATCCCAATTTCATTCTTCTTCACATGGGTAACCACTGTTAATAATTTGGTTTACACTTGTCCATATTCTTTTTAAATAAATTTAGAAAGTAGTTTATCTATACAGATTTTTCACCTCTATTATTCTGAACTTCAGTTCAAAATATTTTATAATCCTCCAATAAAAGACTTATTTTACACAAATGAAATTTATAAAGATAGACTATATGCATTCACTGTTGATCTAATCAATTGCATTTTATGAGCCAAGCAGGTCTAAAGGACTGAGTCCTTCATATTAGTATGACTTTTGACCTGGATTTGTTTTGTACTATGCATGAAAGTATTATTACTGAACCCTTTATTTTCTGATTCTCCTTTAGCAAGTACAACAGAAATGGAAACAATTTATCTAGGACATGCTTACACCTATACAATCATAGAATCTTTAAAACTAGAAACTTTGGAGATCATTAAGCCTAGCTCCACATGTTACTGATGAGGAAACTTAAGTATAAACAACCCAAGTAAGTTTGTCTAAAGTCATGTGTCTGGTATGTTTCTCCGCCCTCAGTTCACTATGCCTTGCTGCCTCTGCTATGTATGCACTGTTCACCTAACTGTGGCTCTTACTCTCCCTCAGTGTTGTTATAATGGTACAATAGTGCCTAATTGTCCTTTGCTATATGTACTTTCAGATAAGTGTAAAGACACCATAAATTGAGACTTTTATTTTATCCAATTCCAAAATAACCAGTAAGTTGATTTACTAAATAAAATACATTGGTTCAACAGGGCAATTACTGAGCAATTTGTAGGTAAAAAATGTTATTTGATGAAATAAAAATTTTTTTCAAATTGTTATGCTGACACTACTATAAACATCTTAACAACAATAAGCAATAATGACATCAATTGATAGTCACAATACTGATACTTTTATTACACATAAAACTAGGCACTTAAAACAACCATACCTCTTACTGTTCCAATAAATTCCTCCATTCGCTGCAAAAGATGTGTATCTCTTTCAAAGTCATAGAAATGGTGCTCTACCCAGTGCCGACAGACATTCAATACTCTGGCATTAACATAGAAGAATAACTGAATTACATGGGAACTTGGGACATAAGTGTTTATCACAATGAATGGTATAAATGAAAATGGAGTAACTGTCACCAAATTAAATAATCTTATTAGTGGCTTACCACTTTCAATATTCCATGTTAATTAAGGCTTATACAATAATTTCTGATAATTGCCTTTTACTCATTTTACTTGTTACCTCCTTCTTGCTTAGAAGAGATCCTTATTTACTTCAACTCTGAAACAAAAGTTCAATAAATACTTATTTACTTCAGTTATTTATTAATGCTTACCGCAGTTGTACAGGCTGTATATATTCTTTTCTAAACCTTTTTAGTTCTGCACTCAAGGGTTGATCTCCATTCTCTATAGCTATGCGGTCAGCTTCTGTTGGCTCAGGCTCAGGAATTTCAAACCTAACATAAAGCAGAATAAACTAATGAAAATATTAATTATTTTAAATTATACAAATAGAAACTAGAAACTTTTTTACTAGTCAGCACAATCAAGACAGCACTGTAAAAAAAATTACTAAGGGTAGACATATCAGCAAAATCAAGGTTTCCATAATGTAAAGTCTAAAAGTATGTGACTATAAAGTTATGAGACTGATGTTCATTTTGGGCTTGTATAATTAAATCAACTAGCAATGCTTTTTAAGGGTAATGCTTGAAAATTTGACTGCTCTTTGGGTAGATGAAACACTTCTTGATTATAGTAGTATTTGTTTACTGACAAGCTCTATTTTCCTCAACTTGTGGTTTATTTGAAAAGTTCTGTTTAGAACATCTAAATCATAAAACTTTGAATTTCCTGAGTCTAAATTATGTATTTTATATAGTTCTTTAGGTAGATTGTTATAAATTTGAAATTTCACATAATGAATTTCAATATAAAAAAGAATGCGTATTTTTATATTTAAATAATCAAAGCTAACATATCATTATAAAATAAATGGTCTCCTAAGAGATTTTATTTCTTAAAAAAGTGCTCATAAACTACAATTTAAAGCTCATCCATCATATTTCCAAGAAACATATAAGATCTTAGCTCAATCTCTTTTAAAAAGATAAAGAATTTAAACATTTAAAATTGACAGACCTTTCTATTATAAGACTCAGTAGTTCTTGAGGTTTACAAAAGGATCTGTACGTTGTAAGAAATGTCCGAACAAAATTGGGATCTAAGAAGAAAAAAGAAAAATCTTATTAAAATCTTTGATTCAGAATGATTATTTACATTTTCAAAAAGAGATCAAATAGTCAATTTTAAAAGTCCCAAAATGTTTTGACCACGTAGAATACTCTGGGCTTTATAAAGAACTGCTAGACTTAGTTCTTCTTAAATCAGTGGCAAAACTATGGATACTAAAATTTTACATCAACTTCATTTCTTGACCTCTGCACAACTCTGACTAGCTGATGTTAAACTAGTCTTTGGCCACAGAAATGTGAAGGGGAGAAAGGAAAAGGCAAAGGCTGAGCATGAAAGCCAGCTCCCAGCTGCTACCTGGATCTCAGAGCATCACCAGTTGGTTAATCTTCCTCACTAGTATAAAGGCTACAGAAAAATCCATTACTTTTCCTGACATCCAGACTAGTTTGTCTAAGAACGGTTATCTAGATTCTTTTCAATCATGTTAACAGAACACACAACTAGAAATTGGCTCTTGTAATGTTGTAGATTGAGTTAAATATAGTTTCTACATTATTTTATTTGTTAAAGATCTTTCTTATCTAAAACCTCTAAAAGATGCTGACAAATACCTATGTTTTAAAACTGTTAAATGCTGATTTGGTTCTAGTCACAACTTTTAATTACTTTTATTTCAAGTAGTCACAATGAGAGTTCAGTCACAAGAGCAGGAGTCTCCTATCCCTTCCAGCAGAGGACCTACTTTTCATTCACATCCCCATGAAGTGAAACAGGTGGTTGACTGAGTGTGACCACCTCCCCAGGCCTGGCCTATTGCAGATTCTGCCTGAGAGTTGTATCATCACCACAAGAGACCTGGGCCACCATCTTCTGCATAAAGAAGGGGAGAAACATCTTCCCACAATGGAAAAACAAAAACAAAAAACAGGTCTATAACTCAAACTTTATCATGGTCCATATTTAGTTGTAAGATTCATTAAAAAGGAGGGAAGAGTTCATTAACTTGATTTTCTTATCAGAAGAATTATTTTCATATTTTACACTGGACTGCTAAGCTCTAATTTAATGATGAACTCATTGAGCTTAACAAGCACCTTTATTTTTATTAGATTATATATACACTGTGGACCCTTCATAAGAAGTAGAGTATCTTTTATTAGCATAGGATTTAGCAGGTATCAGAATTAATTTGTTTGGAAATTTCTACTTAAACTGATTCTGTTTGATTAAGAACTCTAAATTTAGTCTTACAATAAAATAATTATAATATATTAATTTTTTCTCCAAAAAGCTAATTCATGGATTTATCATAAAATTGAAATCTATTTCCAATTGATTGGTATATGTGGTCATCAAGATAATAATTGAGTTAAATATCAGACAACTCAGAGCTTAAGATAATACTTTTTTAAGTTAAAGAAAAATTTAATAACAAAAATACATTGGTTTTAAATGCCCCTCCTCTCCTTTCACTTTATACCTTCTGAGGCTAGAGTGGGTTACTGATAAAAGTAATTTCAACACAAACAACCCTTTAGTAATTTCCTCTGTTGGTATTTTATTGTTTGTCTTCAGTTACAGAGTTCCTCAAACGTTAAAGACTAATGTCTCAACCAGAAGAAAAGATTTAAAAACAGAAGGCTGTACAAGATTTTAAAACAGAGATTTATATCGGTTTCATCACAGTTCTCCCTTTCAAGAATCTTCTTCCTGTTCTGCAAATCTATTTGTAAGGTGAGGCTACTCAAAATATCATGTGTTTAGGAAGCAAAAGCAGTAGCCACTGCAGAGATGCTGAGCTGTCACTGCTGGAGAGAGAGCCCAGACCTACAAAGTGCTCCAAGTACCCCTGAATTCTGTTCCAAATTTAGGGTGACCTATCCTTACTTTAAAAAAAAAGTTTGTTTCAGTCTAAAAGTCTAAAATTGATATCCATATCCATTTCTTCTTGAGTGTCATCTAAGTCAGGCTAAAAAGTTGTGGGGTATTAAAGGTACTTTTAAGTTGAAAAACAATAAAAGTCCTTAGTGAATTAAAAATACTTTAAAAAAACTGGCTCTTTTTAAAGGCATACCATTTTAAAATGGTCTTTTCATCTTAAACCAAAACCTCTGGCCATTTCAGTGCATTAGTAACTGATGACAATGCTGAAAAAGTCACAATGTGTTTCAGTGCCACATCAGTCAAGGCGGGGGGTCACATTAATTCCTGATGTCTGTTCTCTAAAGTTTTCAAACAGCATTCTCATCATTTATTCCATATGATTTCTGTGAAGTGATATATTTTTCCTTTCTACATACGAGAATTTACTAAGTCTTATCTAGGGTGACACAATAGAGTGACAGAGACGGTATCATAATGTAGATTGTATAATTCCTGATTTGGTGCTTTTTTTCCTACTGTATCATGTAACCTCCCCGGATGAAAGGATCCCTTAAGGTTCCCACGGTGGTGAGATCTAAATATAAAGAATGAATACATGAATTATATAATCACTACAGAAATTTAAATGATTAATTCAGAATACAGCTATAAACTGCTAATCTTGGGTAAAGGCACTACAAAATCTTTGAAAAATTAGCAGTCTAATTGTGATCCTATAATTCTTGTTAAGCCTTGTTCCAGATTTTAGGAAGTAGCAGCTGTACCTTCCTGTACACAGTATTTGAAGGGGAGTTTCTGAAGCTGGCAGTGAAATAAACACTCCTACAGTCATCAGTTCTACTAAGTTTTAAAGTGACTCAAGTTAAAGTTGTTTTTAGCTTGATTAGAAATGAGTAGTCTTGCCAGAAAAGGAAAAAAAAAAACAAAACAGAAGCTAAAAATAAACCAAGAAAATTTGGCAAAAGTTTAAGTACTTTCAAAAAAAATTTTAAAGGCTGAATATATTCCTAGGCTTGTATTAATTTAGACTCTATTTTTAGTCTAACACAATGAAGAATAAATGAAAAACTTATATTGAGAGGACCTAAAATCTGCATTTGAAATTTTATACAAAAAAGGGTACATATTCTAGAAGCTATTTTTATTTCTATTTATTTCCCCATTTCAGTGATTGTAGCATATACCATGTCACTACACTGGAGACCTTTATTGTATTGATGATGTAAGGCACTGAGAGAATTTGATATTTTTAAAATACCCATTACTAGCCCTGGCAGGGTGCCTCAGTAGATAAAGAATCATCCTGGCATGCCAGGGGTCATGGGTCTGAACCCCAGGCAGGGCACATAGGAAAAGCAATCAATGAGTTCACAACTGAATGTAACAACTAAGCGAACGAGTTATGCTTCTCTCTCTTTCTCTCTCTCTCCCTTCCTCCCTCTCTCCCCTCCCTGCCTCTCAAATCAATGGAAAAATTTAAAACAAAACCCATTAATAAGGACAGGTTATAATTTTGTAAGAAAACAAAGGACCTACTTACATTTATCAGGCAATGATAAAAGCTAAGTTTTATTTTGCCTCTGTTGGTTGTGTGAGTGGCAATTATTTACCTATATTAGAAAACGGTATTTCAGAGACAGAAGGAGTGCAAATGCATAAAGATACAAAAGCCAGGCTGGTTTGGTTTTAAAACATAAGCACAAACATATATTTGTGGAGAAAATTAAAATCAACTATTTTGATATTCTCATCTTTCTGTTTATCACTTGTTTGTGGATGTAATTCCACAAACTTCTTTCTCAAACAAACCCCTAATGGATTTCAATATCAGCAATAACAAAAACTTCCTCTGTGGAAGTTTTCTCTTCTATTCAACTCAAATGCCTGAACTATGATCTCCACCATGCTCACCTGCTGCTCAGAATCCCTCTGTCCATATAAATACCTGCTCACTACCATCATGTTCCTGGTCTAGTCCCAGGTTATTTCAAGCATGAGTTTTAGTTACTATTTTCTGCTAGTTTTTCTAGCTGCCTGTCTCCCTCTCTCTAAGACTTTGATAATATTTGACTGCACAGTCCTTTGAAATCTGAGGAACTCAGAATATACTTACATTAATGTTCAGAATATAGCATACTAGATTTGAGGTGATAAATTCAAACCTTTTTTGTATGTACTTATTTTGATCAACACTTAACATTTTATTTGGCATAGTCAATGAAATTTATGAGTTAGTTATTACCCTAGAGAGTTATTTATGTAAAGAATACCCTTCCCCCAGCCACCATAGTGAAACACTGTTCATCAGGATGTCTGTTCACGTGATAATTCTCCCTTTAATACAGCCATTTAAAAGGGTACAACAAACAATAAGCTCCTCAACAAGGATTTATAAACAATCACTCTTGAATTCCTCAAAAAAGGAAACAGACTGCTATGCTGACGCACAAACACTTAAAAAAATTAGAGTTTAAAAATAGAAAAGCACTGCCCTATAGATCAAAAACTATTCAAAAGACTTTTAAATTAAAACACCCAAAATGAGCTTACATAGGGCACAATCTCAAAAGAAATCTGATGCAGGTTTTTGAGGATTTTGTAAATGATGGCATAAAATAGTAAATACTTTAGAGAAAAACATCAACTGGCTTAAGTTTTTCAGTATCATTTTCCATACAAGAGAAGTTTACCATGCATGGGAAGCACCTTTTGCCCACATTTCAATATGAAAAACTTTTATTTTCATATATCAGTTCTAAATTATTACCCCTACCTCCAGGTTACCTCATTTGTCTAAAATGTCACACCAGATATACCATCACCCAACATTTCTTTACCCATGCTGTTTTAAGTCTCAATATTAGTTTGTACTTTATTGCCTATAACTGTAACCAAAATGAAATTCCTACTCTTATCTCCTCTTCTTTATTGCCCACTGATTTGTGCCTTATTACTGTATAGGTAAGGAAAGTCTCTTTATATCCCTGCCAGACTCAGAATGATCTGTCTAACTTGATAATTCTGTCCCTAGCTCTCTGGGATGAATTCCAAAGTTCTGATGTAGTTAGTGAATTATGACCTGTACACAAACACTGGATCTGTGCGACAAACTATAAATTAGGTTCCACATAAAACCCTGTTGCAATCTTTTAAACAAGTAAGTACTTTCTAATTCACCTACATTTAATTTTTTCTCCCAGAAAGCTTTCCTTTAGAGAGCACACACCACCAACAGACTAATGACTGGGTTTAGATAAAAATTAAAAGTATGATAACCAGTATGTAAATATATAATAAAATATTTACATTAAAATGAAAGTTCCTAGTTAGAACTTATTACCTATTTCAATAAGAAAAAAAGTTACTCTGACTATATTTTCATAGTAGACCTATTTTTCCAGAAATGAAAAAACACTTATATTACTGGCAATTCAAACCAAGCCTTATTTTTATTATTCCATACACATAATAAAAATTATGTTCTAATGAAAAGAATTCAACTTGTATGAGTCAGTGTAACATAGTAGAAAGTATATTCTATTAAGAGTCAAGAATCTACCTGACCAAGCGGTGGCGCAGTGGATAGAGCATCGAACTGGGACGCAGAGGACCCAGGCAGGGTTGAAACCCCGAGGTTGCCAGCTTGAGCACAGGCTCATCCAGCTTGAGCGCAAGGTCACTGGCTTGAGCGGGGGGTTACTGGCATAGTGTGGGATCATAGACATGACCCCATGGTCGCTGGTTTGAATACCAAGGTCGCTGGCTTGAACCCAAGGTCATTGGCTTGAGCAAGGGGTCACTTGCTCAGTTATAGACACCCCCGCTCAAGGCACATATGAGAAAGCAATCAAAGAACAACTAAGGAGCCACAATGAAGACTTGATGCTTCTCATCTCTCTCCTTTCCTGTCTGTCGGTCCCTGTCTGCCTCTCTCTGTCTGTCTCTCTGTCACACACACACACACACACACACACACACACACACACACACACACAAAAGTGTCAAGAAACCTAATGTGTAGTTCTCATTCTGCACTTACCTATGATATCATATAAGCTTCAGGGGCCTTGATTTTTTCATCTATAAAGTAATGAGTTGGTCACCTCATCTAACACTAGAGATCTATTGCTTTATTTCATAAATTACTGCGAAATACTTCATGGATTAAGTTGGCTGGAGACACAGCAAAGTCTGAATTAAGTAATGTTAAACTGGTTTTCCTTCTGCTTTTTATGATAATGTGTGACCAATCTATAATCTAAAAAATATCTGTAAGCAGTAGTTATTGAAGTCTCTTATTGTATTATAATCAGTCTTTTATTATAATTCTGTATGCTATAATAAAAATGTACAAGTTAAATTTTAGCTTTTGTTTTAATGAAGCCACAACTTGTAGTGTATGTTCTTCAATAAATACCTATCAACCAACTAACCAAACCCCTCCTATTCCATTCTACCTACCCCTCAAAAAAAGGAAAGAAAAAGAGCAGATCAATAGTTCTTAAAACAAATGGTAACTTGATGCATTATCATTGTAGTAAGGGCTCAGAGTCCATTTGAACTGGAAGAAAAATAATAACTGCTTAAAAATTAACTACTTTCATGTTTTACAAGTTTATAGATGGTCTATTAAAAACATATTCTATTGCCAGTAATACATTCATTCAGTAACAGACCTTACAGAGAGCCCAAACAAACTAATACTAATTTGTGTGTTCTGTAAACCACAACTCAAAAAAGATGCTTGTTGTTTCTAGTTACAGCAGTAATATGTTTATGATAATTAAGTTAAAGTATTTAATTAAGCTTCAAAAGAAGAAAAGAAAAATGTCAAAAAACTTAGCCAAATTTTTGAAACCAATACTGACATTTTATACCTTAAGAAATTAATGAAAGACATTTTTAAAAAACTAATTTAAAAAAAAGTAAGACAACCTTGTCAATTTAAATTTCAATATACAAATTGCAAAGTTCTACAAGTCTAGAAATTTAGGTGTTTTATATTAACTAGAAGTATGACCATTTTATTAAAAAGTATCTAATAAAACAGGATGGCATAAGTACTCTGTCTACAGTCTTGGCTAATGTGTACATTAAGGAAAGAGGACTGACCAATTTATAGAAAAACTGTCAGCTATGCTTGCTCAAATTTTGTTTGTTTTAAAGTGTCCTCATTCAAAAAATATTTAAAAGGCACAGTTCCCTAAAAAGGAAATATTTCATTGTAGTTCTGAAACTACTTATTAATAATTATAAGTCAGGACTATGAAATACAACAGTTTAAAGAACAGGTTAAAGTTCTTACCATTAACAATCAAAAATTCTGTAAAATACCACAAGCAGTTTAAAGAAAAATTTTATCACTAACAATTGAGTTTTACAGAAACACTTTTATTACAAATTTTAGAATCTGAAAATGTCTTCCAGTTCAATACTGACTTATGATAGTAAACACTAGGAAGTCTTCTTCAGAATTTGCCACTTACATTTGTCTACAGGAAAATTAAATTGAAGAATTGATTTTACTCTAAACAGTGTAAGAATTCAACACAAAGTTCTTAAAAATAAAACGATGGACGGTTTAGAAAGCTTATGCTAAAAAATTCTGTGAATCTTCTAAGACACTTAACCCTTTGAGTAGTACAAACATTCATGTACGTCCTCCCTCAGAAGGTTAACAAAAAACTCACTACTCAAAGGGTTAATCAGAATGATATGGCAAAGAAGAGCAATTTGATCTTTTACAACCTTAAAATAACAGAGAAATAAGAATTCTACAACCACAAATTTTTTGGTAATTTAATAAAACATTGTAGTTGTATTCTAGATCTTAAAAAGAAATTAATGAAGATCAACTAAATAGATAGGTCACATTAATTACTGATAATTGTACCTTTTCTCAAAAAACAGTTTCATATGTAAAAAAAGATAACAGAATAATCTTTCTTTTTTTATGTAAAAATCCTAGGCAGCTTATTTAAATTTCCTATGCCTTGATTTATTTTGGGGTCAGTAAAATGAATACACTAACTACAGAAGTTTCTAGGTGAAAAATCAATAGTAAAATTGGAATTCCAGAATAGTCTTCTTTCAATATATTATTGATATTTCAGCTACTACCTGCTACTACTAAATAGTATGTGCTTAGAGCATGGTCCTCAACCTTTTTTGGGCCACGGACTGGTTTAATGTCAGAAAATATTTTCACAGACCGGCCTATAGAGTGGGATGGGTAAATGTATCACGTGACCAAGACAAGCGTCAAGAGTGAGTCTTAGATGGATGTAACAGAGGGAATCTGGTTATTTTTTAAAAATAAAACATCGTTCAGACTTAAATATAAATAAAACAGAAATAATGTAAGTTATTTATTCTATCTCTGCGGACCGGTACCAAATGGCCCACGGACCGGTACTGGTCTGCGGCCCGGGGGTTGGGGACCACTGGCTTAGAGGACCCAAACTACTTTTAAATTTTGCCTTTGGTAAACAATATTCTTTTACTATGCAAAAGGCTAGTAAAAGAGCTAACAATTAGAGGCCAAATAAAAACTAAAAACAAAACCACTGGCTTATTTATCCCAGAGACACATGGAGACAACGAAACAAATTTATATTTATAAAGTGCTTTATATCACTGATACAAATATTCTGACTTAATTTTACAGTTTTGCAAGGTGGCCCTGATAGTTTCCAGGCTATATAAGTAGTTCTGACTGGGCATTTAATAAATTGAACAGATTAGCATTATCAAATACTATTCATCTTTATTACAGTGGATTAATGGATATTTTTGAAAGCTTAATTTAATTTGTACTGGAAGAGTTTCCAGAGAGAAGTGAGAACCCATTTATAATACTTTCAAAAGTGAAGAAAAATTTCCATAGAAACACACATCTCCTAGAGCTATAAGCCAGAAGTATGGAGATGGAGGTTAATTTTCACATTCAACTATTTAAGAATAGGATTTGCTATATGAACTACATTTGATTTTATAATAAAAATATTCTCTGAAAATAAGTTTACATTTATATTTACAAAAGCTTTCAAATATAGTATTTCATTTTTTTTCTTTCCAATAATATTCTAAGGTAGCTGTTGTGTTGATTTTTGAAATGAAAAACTATGGTTCTGAGACCTTAAAAAACTATAACAGAGGGGGGTAAAATCCAGATTTAATGCTCTTTCTACTATTCTATACTTGACAAGTTGAAGGTTGAAGAATACTGGATTATCATGTATTACTTTATTAGAAGAAATAAGATTACTTAAAAATGAATTGTTATATGGGATCCTTCTTAAACATTACATTTGATTCAGCCTATAGCAATCTTCCTAGGTGTTTTGGACATGTCTGTCTCTAAAAATTGCCCTGCTATGGTGAAGCTGTTTTCTTCAATAACATCAGTTGTAAAAAACAAAAAATACTGAAAACTTAAATGACTTCCAGGATTGCTATATTTAGTAAGTTTTAGAAATGGAAATTAAGAAAAACCAATGCTGTGCATATTTGTACTATCAGCATGATATTGGTGGTAGATGTATATTAAAATTTTTACTGATTTTAAAATCTCAATAAAAAGAAAGAAAGAAAAAAGAGGTACAGGTATAGAAAGGTTTTAAGACGCTAATGATGATGATTTGTCACTACGTTTAGTCTTCTTGCTGCCACTTTCTAACTGGGTAAATTTAGCCAAGTGAGTATAACTTCTCATTTATAACTCTGGTTGTAAAGTTAAAAATAATATATGTAAAGGTAGTACAAAAAAGTATAAAATTTCAAAGAAATATAAACAGCAGTATTTTTTGTCAAAGAAAAATGAACAGTGATAATATGGATGTCTTGGGTTAGTTTGCTTTCTATTTTAGGTACGTTGATCAGTGTAGCAGAGAAAATCAGCTTGAAACAGGAAAATTAAAGTCACAGGCAACTTCTTATTTCTTACCTGCATACATATGGTATGTGAGCCTCTCTATAAGTTTAATAACAGTTCCTGCTTTGATAATTGGAATTCCAGCCTTGGGCTGCATGTTTTCTTCAAATATTATATTCTCTTCAGAGTCGGGCTCTGCAAATCTATAAACGTCAGCACTGGGGAGCCTCATCTGCTCCTCCTTCTCTTCCTGCAGCATTGTCACATCAAGCATCCTCTCTAGTGTACTCCGGTACTGTAAAGATATCAGTGCTGCCATCCAATTGTTTTTCTCTTCAGCTGACTTGGCAGAAAATATTACACTATTTTCATCTTTTAAAATTATTTCAAAAGCATGCTTGTACTCACTGGTGTCATCTTTGTCATTAATTTGTACCTTTCTCATAAAAAACTTTTCTTTAAGACGATATTCCGCATTGCTAGCACCAGGAAGTCTTGGCTGCCCATGATTTGATTTACAGCAAATCATTAAGCCATCAAAGAGAAATATGTGTCGCTCATGTTTGGCTCCTACACGTGTAAGAGTTCCTTCCATTATAAACTCATTGCAACACTGTCCAATGTCTTTTCCCTCCCAACCATCAATATTCTTCTGAATCTCATTCATCTTCTTGATTGCTAGTTGTTTCCCCTTCATTTGCTGACTATAAAACCGACATGCAGATTCACTGGGATAAAGGAAAAAACATTATTAGTACACAGATGACAGAGAACCTAGAATTCATGTAAATAAAAGATAATGTAAACGTGCATTTTAAAAAGTCACATTGAGAAGGTTTTTACTAATTCTTTGAATATATTAGTGTTACAAAAATTACACAATTTGGAAATGGAAGCAACACAGTAGAGATGTTTTTTAGTGCTCTAAAAAGAACAGTTAGTATTGACAAAATTGTACTATATAAATTCAGCTACAAATGATTATTTCTACCTTGGCTACAAATATTTGAATAACAAATATTAAAAAGCATCCCAATATAATGAAAAAAAATAATTTAAGAGGTTTAAAAATTGCTTAGAAATGCTCAAGTAGACAAAACTCAAAGTTAAAAAATATGCACATATTATCATTAGGAAACTGGAAGCAATATTATCTGAATTAATGTCTCAAGTTAAATAATCTCTAATATAAGGGATACTTTGACAGAACAATGATGTTGACATAAATCTACCCAATACATTTTGCTCCATCTCTCCTTTAGCTTACCAGTTGACTCTCAGGAGGTCTTGTCTGGGAGTATGCAAGGAAAATGCACAATATGAAAGGTTTTTCAAACAATAACAAATTCTCTTGGCTTTGATGTCACTTCCTCTGAAAGACCAAGCTTGTCACTAAAACTATTTTCTTCATTGTTTACTTGAGAAGGGAACTTGGATCCCTGAATTTATAGTATAATATTCAAAGTGAAAAAGAGGCTTATCAAAAAGAGAAAATATTCACCTCAATCTTCGTTTTGCAAGACTTTTAGAACATATTTTTTCCATACCACTCTGAACATTAAGCAAAGCTGTTATTGCTTGTTTCAAACATTCCTTGTCTTCTTGATCTTCACTCTTTTCTTCTAACTGCTATAAAATGAAAATGACAAATCTGAGCCAGGAGAACAGTTGTGGACAAAAAATAATAAGATCATATTATTTAAGGATAAAGCTGATACCAATTCAACTCTTTCTACCACAATAAAAATTTTAAATGTGTCAAAATATATTGAGTCTTTTTCTTCTTTATATATTACTATCCATATCAACATGCAATCATGTTTTCCACATTTAAAAATAAAGTAGAAGCAGTGTTAAAAGATGTCACACCCTTGTGACCGGCATTAATGTGCAGTTTCTCAGATGCATATTACTGAAATGAGGGATAAATATTTTTTTTACTTCATAGCACTTTGCACAACTGTAGGCAGATAGATGAGTTTTTTTGAAGTGTGAAATTTGGTCTTAGGTTTTTGATTCTGATATTAATGTTATAGGTAATGAGATGATAAAGAAAATAAATATACAGAATAAGATGCAATACAATGGAGAGGAACTTGAAGATATTAAACATAGGATCAAATTTGACTTCACTTCTGTATGACCTTGGGGCAAATTACTTGACTTCTGAACTCCACTTTTCCCATCTGTCAATGGAGTTTTTAAATAAAAGCTTGCCCTGCCTACTTGATGAGTTTATTATAAAAAATCAAAGCACTTTGGGGAGATCCAAGATGGAGGCCAAATAGGTGGATCTTACAGTCACCTCTTCCTGAGACCAAACTAGAATTACAACTAAAATATAAAACAATCAACCTGAATAACCATTGAAGACTAGCTGAAGAAAAGTCTTATAACCAAGGATCTACAGAAGAAGCCTCATCAAGACTGGTAGGAAGGGTGGAGACGTGAAAAAGGCTGGCTCTGCTCCCATGGGTGGTGGCTGAGGTTGTAGAGGGACATTTCAGTTGCAAAGAAACATGCCCCAAATAAAAGAACAGGAGAAATCTCTGGAAAAAGAGCTAAATCAAATGGAGGCAAGTAATTTACCAAATATAGAGGTCAAAGTGATGATTATATAGATGTTCAAGGAACAAAGTGAGAACTTTAACAATGAGATAGCAAGCATAAAAAAGGACTTAGAGGCCCTGGCCGGTTGGCTCAGTGGTAGAGCGTCGGCCTGGCGTGCAGAAGTCCCGGGTTCGATTCCTGGCCAGGGCACACAAGAGAAGCGCCCATCTGCTTCTCCACCCCTCTCTTTCCTCTCTGTCTCTCTCTTCCCCTCCCACAGCTGAGGCTCCACTGGAGCAAAGATGGCCCGGGCACTGGGGATGGCTCCTCGGCCTCTGCCCCAGGCGCTAGAGTGGCTCTGGTCGCAACAGAGTGACGCCCGGAGGGGCAGAGCATCGCCCCCTGGTGGGCAGAGCGTCGCCCCCTGGTGGGCATGCCCGGTGGATCCCGGTCGGGTGCATGCAGGAGTTTGTCTGACTGTCTCTCCCTGTTTCCGGCTTCAGAAAAATACAGAAAAGAAAAAAAAAAAGAAAAAAAAAGGACTTTGAAACCATAAAAAACAAACTAGTCAGAAATGAAGAATACAATATCTGAAACAAAGAATACACTAAAAGGAATAAACAG
Source organism: Saccopteryx leptura (assembly GCF_036850995.1). NCBI lineage: Eukaryota > Metazoa > Chordata > Mammalia > Chiroptera > Emballonuridae > Saccopteryx > Saccopteryx leptura. The sequence goes on along the minus strand of NC_089505.1, from coordinate 278,011,404 downwards.
TAGGTTTCTAAATTTAGAAAGCTAGTTCAAGGGACTAAACGTGAGGCAGATCTCTGCTGGCCTTATTTTTATGGACTAGAGAGAAGTTAGTTTTCTAAATCTCTTATTGTTGGTATTAACATTTCAGCTCATGGGCAGTATAAAAACTGGTCTTAAGTATATAGCAATTAAACCAGATGCATGCAGAATATGAAAAAAAAGTAGAGAAAAAATGATTTAGAGTAGAAGATATTTGATACCCCACTTACAAACTGGAAAAGCAGCCAAACAAAGCCATTAACAAATACATACAAGATATTTGTGAAAGGGGACTGCAGAGCATATTTCCTCTCAAGGACTTTTTAGCACACTACTAGTGGGTCAACAGTGGGTGTTTAAAGTGATTGAGGTAGCACAATTCATATCTGCCTTTTGCAGTTTGCTTTATGTAGCATTAAAGAAAGGCTATTTTGGGAGGGGGAAAAAACCCTCCTGCTTTTAACATTTCTCAGTTCTTTTTTTTCTTTTGTTTTTAAGTGAGACAGAGAGACAGAGACGGAGACAGACAGACCTGAAGGGCAAGAGATGATAAGTATCAACTCATAGTTGCAGCATTTTAATTGTTCATTGATTGCTTCTCATCCATGCCTTGACTGGGGGGGGGGGGGGGGGGGGCTCCAGCCAGCAATGCTGCACTCAAGCTGGAGAGCCCACGCTCAAGCCAGCGACCTTGGGGTTTCAAGCCTGGGTCCTCAGCGTCCCTGGTCAACACTCTATCCCACTGCACCATCACCTGTTCAGGCCATTTCTCAGTTCTTGCCCCTAAGTTTTCCACTCACTGCATTATGCAGCTCTCAGTTTTTAACCGTAATCTTTTCCCACAATTCCTATACTTAAGCACCTGGGGTTACATTTTTTTGTAATACTTGTGATGTTAAGGGAGAAAAATGAAGGCCCATTCTTCAAGTCTAGTTCACAAAATTCTAGGAAGTAATATGAACCAGGGCTATTCATGCTTAAACCATAGAAATCCTTTTAATTGCTGAACAATGTACCTATAAAATAAAAAGTTACCATAACTATCAATTAAAAATTTTTTTAATTGCCTGTACTTGGAGAGAGTAAATAATTACTTTCTCTTATAGTATTATGATTATTAGGTTTTACAGCTTTCTGAACCTTCATCAAGGCTTTTTGTTCTTATTTATAAATTAATAATTGCTTTGAAGTTTTATGTATATTTTAATCCTTGTGAATTTAATTATAGTCTCAGGTAAAAATCTTATTGTTAATAAGAAGAAGGAGGCTATATTACAAACTTGTTTGCAAATGTCCCATTATTACTATGGTTTGCCATAATGAATTGTTGGTTAAAGAATGATTTTACACACAAAGTGCTTCCTCTTGATTATTCTCTTAAAATAATCATCTTATATTACCAAAGACCTTAAATGGTATTTTGTTTGAAGTCTAGAACAAAGAGCTAAGAGCTCTGTAATTCCTCCTGGTGATTAAGTCCTTAAACTACCTTAGTCCTTTCCCAATTCAAACATTCTTACTTCAGAAATATAACCACAGTCCAAATTACTACAGTGTAGAGACCTGGGGAAACAGGGAAAATGTAGGGATGAGAAACCTAGTTTATTAAATTCAAAGGCCTTCTATTCATCACCGACACATTAGAGAGAGCCCACTTTGTCATGTTCTCCTGCAAACTATAAGCTTGATTTCTAGTACTACAATCTCCATAACAAAGTCATATTAAATTGAGTTTTTCTTTAATGAAACATTCTTTTAAAAGCTAAAGAAAAATAGAATATCTGTATTATCTCACCCATTACTTAAAATTTTTGAAAAAAATTGTTTTAAGGACATATTATCCATAATCTAAAGGAGACAATATTAAGTACATAAGTATTTAAAAGTTAATAACTTTTTTTTTTTTTTTTTTTTACGTTTTTCTGAAGCTGGAAACAGGGAGAGACAGTCAGACAGACTCCCGCATGCGCCCGACCGGGATCCACCCGGCACGCCCACCATGGGGCGACGCTCTGCCCACCAGGGGGCGATGCTCTGCCCATCCTGGGCGTCGCCATGTTGCGACCAGAGCCACTCTAGCGCCTGGGGCAGAGGCCACAGAGCCATCCCCAGCGCCCGGGCCATCTTTGCTCCAATGGAGCCTTGGCTGCGGGAGGGGAAGAGAGAGACAGAGAGGAAAGCGCGGCGGAGGGGTGGAGAAGCAAATGGGCGCTTCTCCTATGTGCCCTGGCCGGGAATCGAACCCGGGTCCTCCGCACGCTAGGCCGACGCTCTACCGCTGAGCCAACCGGCCAGGGCCAAAAGTTAATAACTTTGAGCTACATATTGAGTTATAATTTTTACAGAAAAGGTTCCCCTTTAACCTAGTCAATTTCAGAGTATAACAAGGAAAAAGGAGGGAAAAAAAGAACCTTTACTTAAGAAGCATTTTGGTTAATGCTTCTTAAATTGAGCATTTTGACCTGTGATAATATGATGAATTTTTACTGGGGTTATATATAGCTTACTGGTTCTAAAGTAATGATAAACAGTTTTCTAGCAATAGTGGCAAACTTGAGCTATGAAAATTAGATAATAAAATCTTCCCCATTAGGCCTTATCCCCATTCAGGACTATCTAAGTCCCTGAATCTGCGGAGGTCCCCAAAGAGAGATATGGAGGCAGAAATCCAAGGTTGTTCCAAATTACCATGTAAACAAAATGTAAGGACACAAGATAAAAAATATCTGATTATTGCTTTTTATTCACTATTAAAACCGGAGAAAATATGCCACTGTTCTGCAGATTCATTTACATTTGCTTCTTAACTAGAAAAAGTAAACAGTTACAGACTAATGTTCATGGGTGCTCATATAATAATTCATAAACGAATCAGTAAGTAGTTGCATCACATTTGAATATTTCTCTTACCTTTAAAAGTTCAAAGTAATGTAGACAGTGGTAAACTGGGGCTAGAAGCAGCCTGGGTAAAACATACTGAACCGCTTCTTTGAAACCTTCGCCTATTGACTAGAAAACAAAGTGATTTAATTTTTTAAAGTTTATTTTTCAGATATCATATATTTTGATTTAAAAATTACTATACCTGCAAATAAAGTGCCGCTCCAGGCTTTGACAACTGACTAAGGAAACGATCATGAAAACCAGGTCGTAAAATATCTCGAGCATATGATTCATATGGATCAAATGCCAATTCCTTAGAAAACAAAGAAGGTAAAACATAAATAATCTTTCTCCAAGGTAGAACATAAAAAGAAAACCCATAAACATAGAAAGATTAAATTATGGGCACATCTATACCAGCACAATTACATATTTCCTTTAAAGCCCCTAAACAATATCACATGGCTATTAATTATAATTTAGAAAGGCTAAATATAACATTCTTAAGTAAGAGGGTAAATCAATGTATTCTGATGAGTAACGGGATCCTTATATGTTATGATACCTCATTAAAGGAGTCTTGTAGAGTATTATCAACCAACATGATCATAAGAATGGGGAGATTTTGGGTTCTGGAAAACAAGTTTAGCCTGACCACCAAAGAATATAGGTATCTACACCTAGATAAAGAACAAATATTTAGAACACTGGTGCCAGACATTTATTTTCTCATGGTCATTTCTTAGTGGTAGACTTTTACTTTCACATCTGTAAGCCAGAGGTAGCAGTTTATATCATGTAAAATTCATTGTTACAGTTTTCACAAACAATTAAACAATTTAATCCAAATTGCCAAAAAATTTACCATCAGCAATACATTAATAGACTAAACAACTGTAATGGTTATGTCTAAACAATGAAAATCTACTGGTTTTGATGATTCCTTTGGAAAAAGAGGGTGGGTATCTTGACTTTAGCAAGGAGTAGGATCTCTACTCTCTTCCATCCTATGCCATATTCCAGGTTAAAAAACAACAACAAAATAACAAAAAGGTGCTCTAGATTCTAGCAAGAGCTCCTATCTATGAAGGGTAATTCTAGAAAGAGGAAGGAGACACCTAGTGGAGGTGTGCAACAGGAGGAAGAGGGAATGACAAGAACAAATTATGTTTAGGTATCAATTACCCTTAATGTTGTTATCTCAGATTCTTTTTTTAAGGAAAGATTGAATAATAACAACACAAGATCAGAAATTAGAAGACCCAAGTTCTGTTCTTTATGAAACACAATATGGCACATAAAGTTCCAAATCATCCTGCATTCTTAAACTGGCTCCTAGTTCATTTCCCAATTTCAATTCTTTCAATTGTCTAACTAAAAATTTCTTTAATTATGTAATACTGAAAATTGCAGCCCAGCCCACTGTAGGTTGTACTAGGATGGCTAGTTTCAACACTGACAACTGCAAGGGGTCAAGTATGAATAGAGTGAGTAAGAGAGAAGAATTAAAATGTGATTAGATGCTTTTATCTTGGGTCTTTTGAACTCTAGAAATTATCATATACAGCAGATAATATCTTTGACTCTGGGTTATTTCTGTTGTTTTGTTTTTATGAGAAAGAGAGATAGAGAAACAGTGAGAGAGAAACAGAGAGAGACCGGAAGGGAGAAAGGTGAGAACCATCGACTCGTATTTGTGGCACCTTAGTCATTCATTGATTCATTCTCATCTGTGCCTTGAGCTGGAGGCTCCAGCAGAGCCAGTGACCCCTTGCTCAAACTAGCAATCCTGGGCTCAAGCCAACAACTTTGGGTTCAAGCCAATGACCATGGGGTCATGTCTATAATCCCACGCTCAAGCCGGCAACCCTGCACTCAAGCCAGATGAGCCCGTGCTCAACCTCGAAGTTTTGAACCTGGGTCCTCAGCATCCCAGGTCGGTGCTCTATCCACTGTGCAACCCCCTGGTCAGGCAATGCCAACTTTCATGGAACACATTTAATCTTCATTATCCTTAAGAGCTCAACACCCAGCTACCAGAGCTCATTACCTTGAACATCTATCTCATTTCTAATCTTGTTTTTGAGTCATTATGTACATTGTTACTTTTTAAAATGTTTTGACTTCTATATGTTTTCAGCAAGACTGGAGGGGCTATAGTGAAGCTTAAATTTATCACGCTATTTTGCCTAAAAATATTTATTTATTTTACAAACTGTGTTATAATAAAAGATATAGTAGACTTTGGAGTGAGAACAAAGCAAGAGCTAGAAACCTCTGAATGACCATCAATGCTAACTTATCAGGACTAACTCATATAGTATTTTTGCATTTGAAATCCCCAAGGAGTCTACGGCCATACCACCCTGAACGCGCTCAATCTCGTCTGAAATCCCCAAGGAGAGAGCAACCATTTTTCTAGCCCCATGATATCTGAATCATTTAGGCCCTGGACTTCATTTTCCCATTCATTTTGCCCCATTTTACCACCCCATCCCAAATAATGTGTGGCTATCATATTGAGTAGCTTACTATGTGAAGATGGTTAGTTAAATATTTAAGGTAGGTTTTATTTTATTTAGTATCACAAAAATTCCAAGTTCTAATATTATCCTCATTTTACAAATATAAATATGGGGGTTTAGAGATGTGAAATTGTCCATGGTCACATAAAACTAGTAAGCAGCAGAGATTAGATTGGAACACAAATAGTTTGACTTTGTACCCAAGTTCTATGGTCTCTTCACTGATAGGGCATTCATCAACTTTTCTGAGCCTCACTATGTTCATACAGACAACTGAATTTCAGCTGTAAATGTCTCCTCCTTCCATGGGATCTGCTTTTATATAACAGATGAGGGACTAATTTTTCTGGGTTCCATAAGATAAACAAATGTTAGCAATGACCCTCTGAAGGAGTAATAAAGCAGAGTAGGCAGCAGTTAAGATCTATGACTTTATCTGAAAATATGAATTAAGATTCTAATTTAAATGCAGAGTAGGGCTTTTATGCAGATTTATTTGGTATGTAATTAAAGTACTTACCTCTGCTAAGTCTTCAAAGCAGCTTCCTACTAGTGGATGGGGACTGCCTTCATCAGTCATTTCTACAGTATCTTCTATATGGCCCAGTAACTTTACACTAAGTTCGTGTATATCTACTATACGACTAAATATATTTTCTACATCCTGTTGGGAAGGAAAACACACTAATTCAGTTAGGTTGTACACTAAAAAACAAGTTTTGACATTCTATCATTACCACTTTCAAATTCTCCTACGTGATTTTATAATAACAAAATTTAACATGGCAGATACTATGAGAAAGTTTAACAACTTACAAAATTAAATAAAAGATAACACAAGAATTTCTTCTGCAATAATGTACAACTTGCAAATACATATCTCTAGGTCAGTGGTTCTCAAACTTTTAGGCCTCAGGTCTCATTCACACTTAAAAATTATTGAAGACTCCAAAGGGTTTTTGTTTTATATCTATTAGTATTTCCTATATTAGAACTTAAACCCAAGAAAATTTTAAAACATTAAAAAAATAACAATAAATAGCATGTGTATGAAAAGTAAATATTCTTCTAAAACAAACAAAAAGATTTAGTGGGAAGAATGATATTGTTTTGTTTTTGAAAAATCTCTAATATCTAGCTTAATAGATAACAGCTGAATTTTCATTTTAAATGTGGAAGGCCACATTTAATGTTTTCACATATTGCTTTGGTCAAAGCATATGGAGAAAATACATCTCTACACAGATATGTAGTTGGGGGAAAAAGGAGTATTTTAATAGTCAATTCAAATAATTTTGGATATCCTTTTCTTTTTATATAGCTTCTTTATTGAGATGTAAGTCATACACCATAAAGTTCACCCTTTCAAAGGGTGCTTCAATGATTTTTGTATGTTCACAGAGCTGTTCTATCATTACCACTATCAAATTCCAGAACATCTTCATCGCCCCCCAAAAAGAGCCTGTATCCATTAGCAGCACTCTCCATTCTTCCCTTCCCCTAGTCAATGGCAACCACTAATCTCCTTTCTATGTGTATGGGCTTGCCTGTTCTGGACTTTTATATGAATAAATATTTTTTATGATATTGAACCAAAATTCAACAAATAAGTAGTTTCTTTTTTTTTTTGTATTTTTCTGAAGCTGGAAACTGGGAGAGACAGCCACTCTAGCGCCTGGGGCAGAGGCCAAGGAGCTATCCCCAGCGCCCGGGCCATCCTTGCTCCAATGGAGCCTTGGCTGCGGGAGGGGGAGAGAGAGACAGAGAGGAAGGGGGGGGGAGGGCGGAGAAGCAAATGGGCGCTTCTCCATGTGCCCTGGCCGGGAATTGAACCCGGGTCCCCCGCACACCAGGCCGATGCTCTACCGCTGAGCCAACTGGCCAGGGCCAATAAGTAGTTTCTTAACGTCTAGTTGGAATGTGGAATCTGAAACCATATCAACTCCATGCTGTTACACTAAAATCCACTGGCCTGTTTTGAACTCTGAATAGATTTTTTAACCATGTATGATTTTGTAGCATAATAAATTTGGTCATTTGGAAAATATTAGGTCATTGAGTTCTATAGATCTTAAATGTTAACACATTTTCACTATACAATATTAAAAGACCAAATCCAAATCCATTTTAGAATCATCACAGATCATGTGAATGGATACAAATATTACAAAATTCACATTTTGCTTGCAAGTACAAATTTTATCAGTGTCAACAGATACTGCCAGATATTTTCCTTGAAATAACAGGTACACTTCATTTATTCCCCCTACCACTTCATTCATATTTGAAATATATCTGCCAGATACACATCTGAATAACCATAATTTGTCAATTATTCTTTCAGGTAAATGTACTGTTTCATGAAAAAGGTGACTAGTTCAGTTTGCAACTCAAACAATCATACAATACTTTTCTTTAAGACAACCACCGTATGTAGCAGAAGTGCCTTATACGAGCTTTCCACCTGCCTCAGCTTCTCACTAACTTGGGCTTTCTCAGGGCATGCCATGCTCTTGTTCTATCAGTAATGACAAAGAATCCACATAAATCCACAGAGTACCTCTCTACTTCATTCATTCATTGTAGTCTTTGGCTACTTTATTTTGATTACAAATAGATACACATACAAGAATACTCAATACAACACTTGGTAACTTCCATAAGATTTTCTATAGGTTAGATTCCTGGATAAAGACTTTTGTTATGGGATTTTATTTAAAATATCTATAGATATTTTCTTTAAAAGAGTATACTGGCTTACCCTCTGGAGTAACAGTTTTGCCAAACCCTTACAACACTGAATATGTATGGTTAATCCTAACTTTTAGAAAAAGGCTTAGATAATTGAAAAGCAAGTACTAATTTGTTTTTATCCAATCACTATTTTTTTGTTGGATTATCAGTGACTATACTTTTTTGTCAAATCAACTTTGAGGCATGATTCATATCCAGTAAGATACACCTATTTTAAATGTACTTTCTGATGAGATTTTTATGTTATTCACTTGACCATGATCAAGATACAAAACACTTTCATTACCATATGAAGTTTCCTTGTGCCCTATCCCTTTTAATCAGCACTACTGCCCCAGGAAACCAGTGATCTGCTTTCTGTCGCTATAGACTAGAACTGTCTTTCCTAGAATATTAAACAAATAGAATCATAAGTAGTCTTTTGTGCCTAGATTTTTTGCTCATGTTTTTGAGATTCATCCATATTATTGCATATATAACCACTTCATTCCTTTTTAATGCTGAGTAGTATCCCATTGTATGAACCTTTCACAATTTGTATATCCATTTACCTGTTAATGGATATTTGAGTTATTTCCAGTTTGAGACCATTACAAACAAGCTGCTATGGCCATTCATGAACAATTTTTGTATGGACATGTTTCCATTTCTTCTAAGTAAAAACCTAGGCATAGAATTTCTCAGTAGTAAATTAATTTATGTTTAATGTGATACAAAACTGCCGAACTCTTTTCCTAAGTATTTACACCAGATTACATTCTTACAAGCAATGAGGGAATTTTATATTCCCCAAAGCAGTTGTTCCACATTATTTTTGACATTTGGTTTTGTTAGTCTTTTTAATTTTAGCCTTTCTAATGAGTGTCCAGCAGTATCTCATTGTGGTCTTAATTTACATTTTCCTAATGACTACTGAGACTGAGCATCTCTTGATGTCCTTTTGGTCACTGGTATATCTATTTTTTATAAAGTGTTCAATTTTTTTTCCCACTTAAAAATATCAGGCTATTTTTTAAATTACTGAGTTGTCAAAGTTTTTATATATTGTAGATACAAGTATTTTATTAGGTATATGTATTTCAAATAGGTTCTACCGATCTGTGGCTTACCTTTTTCCTTTTCAGACAATGTCTTTTTTTTTTTTTTTTTCTGAAGCTGGAAACGGGGAGAGACAGTCAGACAGACTCCCGCATGCACCCGACCGGGATCCACCCGGCACGCCCACCAGGGGCAAAGCTCTGCCCACCAGGGGGCGATGCTCTGCCCCTCTGGGGCGTCGCTCTGCCGCGACCAGAGCCACTCCAGCGCCTGGGGCAGAGGCCAAGGAGCCATCCCCAGCGCCCGGGCCATCACTGCTCCAATGGAGCCTTGGCTGCGGGAGGGGAAGAGAGAGACAGAGAGGAAGGAGAGGGGGGTGGAGAAGCAAATGGGTGCTTCTCCTATGTGCCCTGGCTGGGAATCGAACCTGGGTCCCCCGTACGCCAGGCCGATGCTCTACCACTGAGCCAACCGGCCAGGGCCTCAGACAATGTCTTTTGAAGAACACAAGTTTTTTGTTTTAACAAAGTCCAAATTTCATTAATTTTTAATTTTATAATTTTTGGGTTTTTGTCCTAAGAAATCTGCATGTCCTCAACTCCTTTATTAGAACAACTTTATTAAAATATAGTTTACATACCATGCAATTCCTCCATTAAAGCAGTTCAATGGTTTTTATGGTGTATTTATAGATTTGTACATCTTATAATCTATTCCTTTGTTTTAATGTCCATTCATTGCCATCACTGAAGCCCTAGTCTCTAGTAGTGAGCACTGTTTCTCCATCAGTCACCCCTGGTACAGTGGCTACAGTTCTAGGAATTACTAGAATGCAACTCTAGACAATCTCAACTGTTTTCACTCTGTATTTCCTAGTATCCCATTAGATTGGTTTGATTACTATTGTAATATCAGTGACCCATTCTCTAATATTTAATGTTACTGGCTTCCTCTTTTGTGCTCTTCAAAATACTGTTGTCATACTTCTATTATGGTAATTACCATATGGTATTGGATTTAATTTTAAGTTTACATCTCTGTCTTAACTAGTTAAACTTGAGGGAAGGATTATTTTCTTATTCATCTGTGAATCCTCATTGCTAAGTGCAGCACCTAACAATATAAGCAGCACTAATCAAGTGTTGGTTAAATGACTTAAATTAAATAAACAAACAAAATCTGCTTAAATAAGAGCCTTTATTCTTTGGAGTACATAGAAGTTTCTGTGAATTTATTTGAACTTATACAACCAGTCTAGTTTAGATTTTGTCTTTTAATTTCTGATGTTTAATTTATTGACAAGGTTGTAGCAACTTTATTTGTGATCATAGTCACTATTAATTTTATCTGATAACTAAAAAAAATCAACAAATTAGCAGTCATGAACTATACAAATTCAAATTTCATTGGACATAAATTAACACATGCAATGATATACATGTATACAACGATACTTACATTAGCTGAAAACAATTTTGAATTGGAGACAAAGGGCTCTCTAAAAACTTTTATAATTAAATTTAGTTCCCTTATGTATTGTCGAATTTCTGCCATAAATCCTTTTACCAAATCATAATAAGTTTGCTCTCCTGAGGTGGAAGGCTCTTCATCAGTTAAGGATAATATATTTATATCTTCTACATCTTGATGAAACATATCCATCAATACCTGCATAGTAAGAGATATTTTAAAAAGCATAATAAAATATGAATCTATAATCAAATTTGAAGTTAAGCACCCTAAGTAATTCTTTGAAGACAATTCTTAAATGACAAAAAGCAAATGCAATGATCTCTTCTTGGATATATTGCCACCACCCTGCCACAGCTTCTTTAAAACAGAATTTAACATCTGGTCTCACAAACTGACTTCTCCAAGTGCTTTATGAGTACTATTTGTCTGTCTCTTTTGTTAATCTATTATTTTTTAACTTGTTTGCAAATCCTATTTTGGCTTTCTCGCTTAGCTTTCTCTTTTCACACCCTCTACCATCACCACTTCATTCCAGGGCCTCACCACCTCATATTTAAATAATTCTTATAGCCTCCTTTGAATACAGTTGTTGGATATTGATCAAAACAAGTCCTGTTTTTCCCAAGAAGTCTGCCATTGTTACTCTTGCTGAACCCCATCATTCCCCTTCTGTGAACTGCTATATCATTATCTCCATAACACAATAAAATAATATCTTATCTTGTATGACTTTCTGCCTGTTTCATAAATATAAGAATCCCTTCATCAACTCTGAAATCTTGTTTTATATTTGTCTTGCATCTCTTCCCTATGTGAGCACGTATTATATACTCAAAAAGATTTTACTGATATGATTCATTTAAAAGTTTCAAATATTTTATCTTCACTAAAAAATTACTTTAAAAACCAAGTACTTATTCATTCAAAAATATAAAAACATTTAAAATCCTTCATCAGATCAGGTTATTTTTTACTCTATATATTCACATTCTAAAAGAACAAACACTAAAACAAAATGAATTTAGTAAACAGAAAGAATATTCCAAATAACATTATAGTGAGAAAAAATAGAAAAAATGTTCATCAGAAAATATTACTGGGGGTAGTGAACATACAATATAATATATCTATGGATAATGTATTATAGAATTGCACATTTAAAATCTATAACTTTTATTAATCATTGTCACCCCAATAAATTCAATTAAAAAATATTTTCTACAAAATCATTTTTATAAAATGAAAATACTGAGGCAGTATAGTACAATGACTAAGAACTTTAGACTCAAATACAGCTCTGGAGTTCAAATCTAGGCTTTGACACTTCTTGGACTATTTCAGCCCAATTTCTTTATCTCTCTGAAATTCAGTTTCCCTTTTATAGAATGTAGATATAGAGCATCTACTGTAGAGCGGTATAATAAAGAACAAATGAGATGAGCCACACATACTTAACTTTCAAATGTTTGCTTTAATATTACTAGAGTAAAATTATATAAGTAGTACCTAAAGGCTAGATATTAAAATAAAACTGTCAAAGGTTTAGTATTTTTATATTTTCAAAAATTACTTTCAAGTAAATCGGTATTATTCTAAATCTTCTAATCCAAATAAAATTTTAAGGTATCACTAATATAAGGTTATTACTTTTATTAACCTTCCTTGAAGCAACACATAAAAATGTATGACTTGTTTAAACATGTTTTAAAACTGTATGTAATACTCTATTTTCATAAAGTGATATCTTGAGTACTTGCTATTAGATTACTATAAATATACCCTAACACAGGATATACAATTTTATTCTATCAGAATAGTATTCTGGCATTCAGTAAGTCACATAAATATTTAAGAACAAAACATATAGAAGATCAGTGTCCTACCTTATCAGCACACATTGCTACTTTAATATCTTGTTTTGTAATTTCATAATGCCGTATGTTTCGTACATAATTCCCCACCAGCTTTAAAATGTCTGCAGAAATGTATTCTAATACTGCTACTATGTAAACAGAAACCTGGTGGTCAATTTTATAACCTAGAACCTCCTAAAAAATTAAAAGAGAAGTATGTTTAAAAATCATATACTATAAATTTGACACTGATTAAAAAGCATGCATACAATTTAGTTTAACTTTTACTGAGGCCTGTGATTATCAACAGCATTTAATTTTAAGTGGTTCATTTATGAATAATATATTAATTGCTATTTGAAAATGTAAGCTAAAAAAGGTAAGGCAAAATTACCTAATATCATGTAAAATGCTTAAGAAGTACAGATTACTAAATAGATAACCCTTAATCCAGGAAAGGAAGCCCAAATTTGGGGAAGCAGGAAATGCTCATTGTTACTAATTCAGAATACTTGGAAATAAATATGATGAGAGAGGTTTCTTTCTTTATACAGAACAAGAGGTAATATATTATTGGTATATGGGAATATCTATTAACTTTATACTGCTATCCTTCTTTCCAAAGGAACCTGGGCTTTCCAAAACCTAATGATATATTCTTGGTATCTGGACTGTTTCCATGGAAAAAAATTCATGCTATGTCCTACTGAACAATAGTGGTTATTAGCAGCATGTTAAATAATCCTATTATTAGACTTCAAAGAGAGCACAGGCCTTGTAGGGCCGATCAGTTCCTATAGAAAAACAAATTCTATTTTCTAAACAATCCAATTAAGGAAAAAAAAACTTTTAAATAAGCTTACTTATAAGTTGGAGACAGGTTAGATTTACCTTTAAGGACATGTAAAAACTACTAAATGTTTATAGTGACAATGATATGTTAATAAATTGGAAGATCCATAATTAGACCACAAAACTATAAATTTAGGATCATTAATACAGCATACACATACCTTAATTTGTTAAGTCTCTTAGAATATACAGTAATTCAATGTATGGATAATAAAAATCATGAAGAGAGAATTATAAAGTATGCAATTACTACTAGTTTAGGAATTTTACATAAATTGCACTTATTTCCTCAGACCATTTAGTAAGACTTTGGAAGATATTTCTATTCAAACAACTGGAGTACAAAACACAAACTTTTGACACTATTAAACATCATCTAAGAGTTTAGCCTTAAATCTTGGACAGATCAGCCTGACTGGTGGTGATGAAGTGAATACAGCGTCAACCTGTGACACTGAGGACCCAGGTTCAAAACCCCAAGGTACTAGCTTGAGTACTGGCTCATCTGGTTTGAGCATGAGGTCACAAGCTTGAGCACGGGATTGCTGAAATGATCCTATGGTCACCCGCTTGAGCAAGAGGTTACTGACTCAGCTGGAGCCACTTCCCCCATCAAGGCACCTATGAGAAGCAATCAATGAACAACTGAAGTGCCACAAATACGAATTGATGCTTCTTATCTCTCTCCCTTCCTGTCTGTCTCTCAAAAAAAAAAAAAATCTTCAGATCAAAAATACCTGGGTTTTCTAACACTTATCATTAGCACCCTGTGAAGTTGAACTAAAAGTTACTTCACTTTCTGCCTCAGTTACTTCATCTACAAACTGGCGATAATGATAATAACTTTGTTGAGTAATAAACTTAGATCATACATGCATACACAGCATTTTGCTTATATTATACTTTGTACAAAATTATTGACATCAAAAGCATTAAAGTTTTCACTTTTATAATACCTATATTTTTGATGTGCGAGTTAATCAATAGTTTGTTCACTGTATTAAATAAAATAGAAATTGCATTATTACAGTTTCCAGCAGTCACTACTCCTGTTAGTTCTGGTGAGACTCAACTAACTGACTGATGAAAATGATAAGTTGGACTGGATGGTTTAGGTCAGTGGTCCCCAACCCCCGGGTTGCGGACTGGTACCGGTCCATGGGCCATTTGGTACCGGTCTGCAGAGAAAGAATAAATAACTTACATTATTTCCGTTTTATTTATATTTAAGTCTGAACGATGTTTTATTTTAAAAAAATGACCAGATTCCCTCTGCTACATCCGTCTAAGACTCACTCTTGATGCTTGTCTTGGTCACGTGATACATTTATCCGTCCCACCCTAAAGGCCAGTCTGTGAAAATATTTTCTGACATTAAACCGGTCCGTGGCCCATAAAAGGTTGGGTTTCACTGGTTTAGGTGATCTTTAGGAAATTTTTGTTAAAAGATTATACATAGCCCTTTGACAGTCTAACAGAGGTCTCTCTGCATCTAATGATGTAAAGGATTAAGATTTGAATGATTTATAGGAACATTTAGGTCTAACCAACAGGAAAGGAGTTTTATAAATTATCTCTGAGGTTCTAACTTCTGAGATGAACTCCACAATTACAACCTTTTTAGTTCTTTCAATTTGCTTGACTATTACTGTTGACATGAAAGTACTTTAAACCATGTTGCCCAGGCCCTGGCTGGTTGGCTCAGTGGTAGAACGTCAGCCCAACATGTGGATGTCCCAGGTTCGATTCCTGGTCGGGGCACACAGGAGACAGGATCATCTACTTCTCCAACCCTTGTACCCATCTCTCTCTCTCTCTTTCTGTCTCTGTCTCTGTCTCTCTCTCTCTCTCTGTCTTCCCCTCTCATAGCCATGGTTTGATTGGTTTGAGAAAATTGGCCCTGGGCACTGAGGATGGCTCTGTAGAGCCTTCACCTAAAGTGCTAAAAATAGCTCAGTTGCAAGCATGGCCCCAGATGGGCAGAGCATCAGCCCTAAATGGGGGTCGCCGGCTAGATCCAGGTAGGGGTGTATGTGGGAGTCTGTTTATCTCCTCTCCTTTCACTTGGAAGAAGGGGAAATAAATAAATAAATAAATCATGTTGCCCAACCTATACTTTCCTATTATAATATCATCCCTCTCTATGACATGAATTTCTGAAAAAATTAAAATGAGAAAATTTATTTTTCAGTTGACTCTATTATCCATAAAATATATTATTCTTAGTGTTTGAAAATTATGAGCTTTATTTTGCTTTTAAAAGGCAAAAAGGCAGTATTTCAGCTTTACCTTTAGTAAAGGATGAATCTTTTCTACTGGGAGAGATAAAGGGTTTCTTCGCTTCCTTTTTTCAATAGCCGACTGGGCATCAGCTATTGCCCATTTATCAATTGGATGAGGGAAACTTTTTTGAACACGTTCCTTGAAAAATAGAAAAATAATAACTAAGCAACAAATATATTAAGTGTTATTCACTTACAATATTCTTTTAAAATCCAGAAATAGCAAAAGTATCTTTACAAGTGGTATAACATACTACAAATATACTTAAGCTAAACGAAAACTATGACTGTCAATGTATTAGTTCTTAACTAGAAAATTAAGAAACTAAACATTTCTTGTATTATTTAGGGTGAAAATCACAATCTAAACTTAAGCTTCACTGTGATAAATTTATGACAAGAATAAGTAGATGCCATTTTAAACATTACTTATATAAATATTAAAGGAACAATACCTAAGCTCAAGAAGTAAATATCTAAATCCAATTCTCATTCACTGTCCCTACTTTTAATACCAGTTAAAAGCTAATGTAACATTTTGCACTTAAAACCTCTAAGAAATCTTTTCAATATCCATCATGCAAAGGTACTTGACTTTAAAACTATTTATAAATCATAGAAATCAAAATTTACATTGGCAACAAGTCATTATTATTTTAACAAAATACTTCATTTTAATTTCCAGCACTTAGTCAGTTAGAATTTTGGTTGAAAGTGAAAGAATTCATGTTAACATAAAAGCAGAATCTCCCTACTTTAAAAACTAATGTAATTTACTTCAAACAGAAGGTCCTCTGCATCCTCTCGTTTTTAAAATCACCTTTTTAGGACACCATAACTAGCACCAGTAGAGGTCGCTATTACATAATTTTAACAGGAATTTTGAATTACTCAGTATTTAGTAATACTACTAGATGGAATTAATCATCAGTCTTGATTATAAATCTAAATAAAATGTTCTGTCACTTGTTATTAAAAATGAAAATAAAAAAAATATTTTCATGTGATACAAGAGGGGCCACAGGTTGATTTTAGGACATGTTAAGAATAAATTTATAAATTAGGAATAGTTTAAATTTAACACTTTCAAGTTTAATAAACTTTCTCACCATCTATATTCAAGGCTAAATCAGGTGCCACATATAAGTGATCATTTTAATTCTAATTAATGGAGAGACATATTGAAAGAAATTATTGTAGTTAAATATAGAGTTTACAAAAAAACAACAAAAAAATGGAGTTTACAAACTTTTCAAAAGCCTAGCTGTAAAGCTTTTTGCTAGGATACTATATCATCATATAATAAAGGCAACATAAAGTTCCAAAATACTAGGGGAGTTTTGCTTGTGAAAAAAGAGAAAAGGGTCCTGGCCGGTTGTCTCAGTGGTAGAGCGTCGGCCTGGCGTGCAGAAGTCCCGGGTTCGATTCCCAGCCAGGGCACACAGGAGAAGCGCCCATCTGCTTCTCTACCCCTCCCCCTCTCCTTTCTCTCTGTCTCTCTCTTCCCCTCCCACAGCCGGGGCTCCATTGGAGCGAAGATGGCCCAGGCGCTGGGGATGGCTCCTTGGCCTCTGCCCCAGGCGCTGGAGTGGCTCTGGTCGCAACAGAGCGACGTCCTGGAGGGGCAGAGCATCGCCCCCTGGTGGGCATGCCGGGTGGATCCCGGTCGGGCGCATGCGGGAGTCTGTCTGACTGTCTCTCCCCGTTTCCAGCTTCAGAAAAATACAAAAAAAAAAAAAGAGAGAGAGAGAGAGAAAAGGAAAGGGTAGAAAGGAAAAACAAAAACAAAAATTATTTTCCTTCTTCATGTCAATACTTCAGATTTGCTATCCCCAAAATGACAAATATTTAGAACTAATTCTAGCATGGTTCCTGATGAAAATTTTTACACCGATGGCTTTAATTTGTGATTAACTGAATGGGCATAACCATGGTACAAACTTTATAACAGTATGGTGCTGGTGACTCAGAATAAGAAATAATACATTCTTAATACATTTGATATTACATCCTTACCCATCACACACACACTAAACTGAAACAAAGTTTCACAAAACAAAACATGCTCTTATACTCAATGAACTGATATTTTCCACTTGTTAAAAAAAATTAGCTGAGCAATGCACTAAAGTGATTTTAGGATCTAGAGCAGTGGTAGTCAACCTGATCCCTACCGCCCACCAGTGGGTGTTCCAGCTTTCATGGTGGGTGGTAGCGGAGCAACCACAGTATAAATAAAAAGATAGATTTAACTATAGTAAGTTGTTTTATAAAGATTTATTCTGCCAAACTTAGCGAAAATCCAACATAAAGTACTTGGTAAGTAATTATTATTATATGCTTTAACTTGCTGTAACTCTGCTTTATAAATTTTATAAAGTAAAGTTACTTCCCTACTTTATAAATCACCATAACTGTGGAACCGGTGGGCGGTTAGAAAATTTTACTACTAACAGATACAAAAGTGGGAAGTAGGTATAAAAAGGTGGACTACCCCTGATCTAGAGTCTTAAAAAGCACTGCTGTGTAGTGGTAACAGAAGAGCAGTAGAAGAGAACAGAAGGTGAACTCGATCTGACAATTCTAAATATACTTAACATATATTTTTGGAAAAAACCACTGGTGGAATTACAGAGGCAAACTGGAGGCAGGGGCTGGGGTGGAAGAAAAAGGAAATAGAATAGCAGTCCCGTCCCATCTCATTTTACCCACCTAATTCCAAGTTTATCAATTGTTTTAAAAAAGAAGTGGAAAGAAAATCAGGAATGACCAAAGAGAACACAAGAAAGAAAAAAATAATAATGATGAAGAACACATTTTACTTATCAGTGTATTACTGGACTCAAATTATCCAACTGTACATTTAGGTAACGCCAAGGGTCAGAATATATGGGAAAAGACTGGTAAGGTCAAAAAAGGTGCCTTGAATGTGGAAAGGCCAAGTTGAAAGAATTACTTTATCTCATGTCATGACAGAATTATGATTTTAGAGCAAAATAAAATTTCTTTTTACAATTATTTTTTTAAATAAATAAATTTTACAATTTATTTTAAAAATAAAGAAGCCCGCCTGGCTAGGCAGTGGTGCAGTGAGTGGATAGAGCGTCAGACTGGGATGCAGAGGACCCAGGTTCAAAACCCTGGGGTTGCTGGCTTAAGCATGGGTTCATCTGGCTTGAGCATGGGCTCACCAGCTTTAGTATGCGATCATAGATATGACACCATGGTTGCTGGCTTGAGCCCAAAGTTGCTGGCTTGAGCAAGGGGTCACTTGGTCTGCTGTAGCCCCCTGGTCAAGGCACACATGGGAGAGCAATCAATGAACAACTAAGGTGCCGCAATAAAGAATTGATGCTTCTCATCTCTCTCCCTTCCTATCTCTCTGTCCCTATCTGTCCCTCTCTCTGACGCTCTGACTCTGTCTGTCAAAAAAATAATAATAATTAAAAAATAAAAATTAAGTAAAAAAATAAAGAAACCAAAGGAGAAATGACCTTTGAAAGATTCATAAATTAGAATTCTATTACTCTGCTACTTTCAAGATCAATAATTTTGCTTGTTTGAAATGATAAACTCCATCTTGATTAATATGTAGTATCTTTAAGAAGAAAATAAGTAAGACACAAACCTAGGTTTGAGATTCATCTGCCTCTTATTAGCAGAACCTTGTCTTTTGTTTTACTTAATAAAGAGGTTTAACTAGCTAACGTTAAAGGTCAATTCCAAGAAAAATATTCTAGGACCTATGAAAACTCCTACAAATGCACTTCCATGCAAATATTCAGACCAAGGTACTTTTGAAGTCTTCCTAATAGTATTAAAGATTTTTAATGTGTGGGAGATTTTTTTGTTTTCTAGAAAGGTAGAAAATATAGACAAATTACTTGGGAAATCTAAATGTTAGTGGAAAACATTAGGAAATCACAAGGATTCTTTAGGACATAGAAAAACAAAGAAAGAAGGAAAAATAAAACAAAATTTAAAGAAAAAATGAACGGAAAAGGGAAACAAACTTTAAAATTTTTAGGATCTGACTCAGGAGGGAAAAGAAGTCTAAAATAAAGAGTCCAAGAAGGCCTGAGTTAAATGAAAATAAAAATGTATCAGTGCCTTTGAAAGTGGGTTAAATACAGGACACATAGGCCAAAAGGGATATAGAAAAGACATTAAAAATGGAAATCATTCTAGTCAAACAGAGAGAAATAATAAGCACATATAATTATGAAAGAACAAGACCTAAAAAATTACATAAAGAAAAAACTTTATCAGGGACATATCTCAGAAGAAATACTACTAGTTTTTGCTTCTATTTTAAAAAGAATAAGTATAAAAAATGAGAGAGAGAACAAACCAAGTTGGAGCAACTTGTATACACAATCTTTAAACCTTATATTTTGAAAAGACAGGGCCAAATAATATGTATCCCTCCTCTGCATTCCCAGAGCATTTATATATACTTCCTATTTATCTGGAACACTGCCTGACTGATAATAGATACTTAGATACTGGTAGCATGGACTCGTGAATACTGGTTACATCAATAAAACAAAATCTCATTCATTTGGTCTATGATAGTTTTCAATTTGTAATGATCTGTAGTACAACTAATCAAAACTTTTTAATTACCAAAATTATAGATATCTATATAATCCATCAGTTTTCAGGTCCTTTTAAGCACCTATTTTCATAAAACTATAGGACAACTAAAAATCATTTTTAGTTTTTCATTAAAACAGATCTTTTAGGGGCTGAATATTAAGCAAAACTGATATCCCACTTAGAATTATGCTTATACTTTAATGTAATAATGTATTCTTTAGGGAGATAAAAAGATATATTCCACTAGCTCAGACTGATCTATTTTTTCAATACATTTTTATATAACCCTCAAATTTTTAAAAATTTTAATAAAATCTCTCTCACCCCGAAATTTATTTGAAAGGTTTGCTAAATTCATGGCCTTTATTATTATTATTTTTTTTTCAGGGAGAGGAGGGGAGGCTGAGACAGACTCCTGCATGTACCCTGACTATGATCCACCTGGCAAGGCCACTAGGGGGCAATCTCTGCCTATCTAGGGCATTGCTCCCTTGCTTAGCCACTGAGCTCTTCTTAGCGCCTGAGGTGGAGGCCATGGAGCCATCCTCAGAGCCTGGGGTCAGTTGCTCAAACCATTAGAACCATGGCTGCAAGATGAGAAGAGAGAGAGAAAAGGGGGAGTGAGAGGGGTTAAGAAGCAGCTGGGCACTTCTCCTGTGTGCCCTGACCAAGAATTGAAGCCGGGACATCCACATACCAGGCCAACATTCTACCACTGAGCCAACTGGCCAGGGTGGCCCTTATTATTTTAAAAGTTCCACAAATGTTTTTTAAAACTTAAAGAAATAGCTTGACCAGGCGGTGGCGCAGTGGATAGAGCATTGGACTGGGATGTGGAAGGACCCAGGTTCGAGACCCCAAGGTCACCAGCTCAGTTTGAGCGTGGACTCATCTGGCTTGAGCAAAAGCTCACCAGCTTGGACCCAGGGTCACTGGCTCCAGAAAGGGGTTACTCAGTCTGCTGAAGGCCCGGGTCAGGGCACATATGAGAAAGCAATCAATGAACAACTAAGAAGTCGCAACACACAACAAAAAACTAAGATTGATGCTTCTCTTCTCTCCGTTCCTGTCTGTCCCTGTAAAAAACTCTCTATGACTCTCTCTCTGTCTCTATAAAAAACAAACAAACAAACAAAAAACTTAAAGAAATAAAAAATCCTAATAAACAAAGAAAATGGAAAATTATTTTCTGATAGAAGAATCTAAGACATGATTATATTCACCTAAATATCTCCATATCTCCATATTCATATCTAAATACCCTTCCAGGAATGGCAGAGGAAGAATATTTGCCTACTAATTGAAAAAGACCCAGATTTCCATCTTAAAAAAAACAACTCAATTCTATCATTCTGAAGTTAGTCATCTAATACAGTGGTCCTCAACCTTTTTTGGGCCACGGACCGGTTTAATGTCAGAAAATATTTTCATGGACCGGCCTTTAGGGTGGGATGGATAAATGCACAAAATAAAATTATGTGACCCGCATAAAAACGGTGGTATTTTTAAATATAATTGTCGAACTTATGAGACAAGCATCAAGAGTGAGTCTTAGACGGATGTAACAGAGGGAATCTGGTCATTTTTTAAAAATAAAACATTGTTAAGACTTAAATATAAATAAAACGGAAATAATGTAAGTTATTTATTCTTTCTCTGCGGACCGGTACCAAATGGCCCACGGACTAGTACCGGTCTGTGGCCCAGGGGTTGGGGACCACTGACCTAATACATTAAGGAAGGAGAATAACAACTACTCCACAGAGTTGTTGTAAAGACATAAAAATGTACATAACAGCACTTTGAAATTATGAAGTCATAGCCCTGGCTGGGTAGCTTAATTGGTTAGAGCATGGTCCTGATACACCAAGTTTGCCGGTTCAATTCCCAGTCAATATGAGAATTAACTAATGAATGCATAAATAAGTGGAACAACAAATCAATCATTTCCCCCTTCTCTCTAAAATCAATAAATTTAAAAAATGAAATTATGAAAACCCTATTACACAGCTAACTGTTATTTCTATTATTGTCATATATTCTCTTTCAAAAATTTATTCTCAACCCCAAAGCCAGCTCACTATATCACATGGCTATATCTATCTAAAGGGCCCAGGTTAAGTGTTTAAAATAACAAGATAGGACATAGGGTAAACACCTTTGATATCACAGAAGTTTTCTGAGTATTAAAAAACTATGAAATAGCCTTTCTTATTTAGTCATAAGTACCTATATATTGATTAAATCTGTGCATATGGAAGACTAAGAGACTCATTAGTAATTTCCAAGAATCCGTGATCTCCTTCAATACTAGAAAATTATAGATGTTTCTATATTAATTAAAAGGAGAAAATTAGATAAACATAAGTATAGTACAACATATCTGGAAAGAGCTCTTTGAGTATGCAACGTTACCAAACTAGCAAATTCCTGGGATGTACCAACATTGGAATGATAAGCAAGATAAGACCTGTAAATCCATTTTAGTACAGTAGACATTGGGTTAGGCTCTGCATTTTATAAACACTGTGGGAGAACCCAACTAGAATCCAAAAGAGCAAATGGAATTGTTAAATGAGTCAGCTACCCAGTTTCAGTCAAGATCTACTCTGAAGCCCAATGTAATTAGTTCCTGAAGGAAATTATGAATAAAAGATATTTGACCTTATAATTCAATGGGAAAATGAGATAAAAATGTGTGAGATCTACTTTAAATTACTTAAGTAATCAAAATAAATTGCTATTCCATAGCACACAATCTTTTCTTCAGCCACAACCTCTGTAATTCAATGTTCCTTAATACCTCTTTGCTCAACTGAAATCTAAATCTTTCCTGAAGACTTTTTCAAGTAGGAATTGCCCTTGTCTCAAAACCTACATGAAGGTGAATTTAGCATCTTTTCCACTCTGCAAGTTGCTTCAGGAACACTACTTTTTTCTACTTCATACATAAAATACCATGGCCCCTTAATTCATTATGTCTAGTCCAGCCACCACCACATAGCCACACCCTGCTTTGTAACCATGTGACCAAAGAAATCTTAAATTCCAACCACTGTCTCTGATCCTAATCTATTTTTCTATGTCTCTCACTCAGGTATTCTAGTGTTATCCATTCTCTGACCTTATTAGGAAATCCAGTACTTTGTTCCCTACATATTTTTCAAATCTGCCTGCTCTCTCCTACCTGGAAGAATAGTGTAGTGGTATGCATGACCTCAAAGATTAGACTTTCTGGGTTAGACTCTTGGTTACACTATTTATCAGCTGTGATCTTGGGTAACTTATTCACTGTCTTTGTGCTTTAGTTTCCATATTTATTCATTCAACATAAATTTCTTTTTTTTTTTTTTTTTGTATTTTTCTGAAGCTAGAAACGGGGAGAGACAGTCAGACAGACTCCAGCATGTGCCCGACCGGGATCCACCCGGCACGCCCACCAGGAGCGACGCTCTGCCCACCAGGGGGCGATGCTCTGCCCCTCCAGGGCGTCGCTCTGCCGCGACCAGAGCCACTCTAGCGCCTGGGGCAGAGGCCAAGGAGCCATCCCCAGTGCCCGGGCCATCTTTGCTCCAATGGAGCCTTGGCTGCGGGAGGGGAAAAGAGAGACAGAGAGGAAGGGGGGGGGGCGGGGGTGGAGAACCAAATGGGCGCTTCTCCTATGTGCCCTGGCCGGGAATCGAACCCGGGTCCCCCGCACGCCAGGCCGACGCTCTACCGCTGAGCCAACCGGCCAGGGCCTTCAACATAAATTTCTTGAGTGCTTTCTCATTGCCAGTTCTAGGTGGTAGGAATCTGACAGTGAACGAGAAAAAATGTCCCTGGAGTTTACATTCTGGTAAGAAAAAAAATAGTACCATCTTCATGGGGTTATTAAAAACTTTAAATGAAATATAAAACATAGAAGTATTTAGATCAGTGCATGATACTATAGCAAGCACTCAAACATTAGCTATTATTACATTTCACTTTTTTCCTAATCCAATTTAGATTCTCTGATGTTCTTTTCAGCAGAGTTTCTCATTGGATACGCCTCAGTCCTCAGGGGAACAGCAGACCTGGTATTGATAGAGATACCTCCTCCCCCAGTAACTGTGTACCTTAAAATTATTATTATATATATATTTATTAAGTGAGAGGCGGAAAGGCAGAGACACAGACTCCCCGCATGTGCCCCAACTGGGATCCGTCTAGCAAGTCCCCTACCCAGCGATGCTCTGTCCGTCTGGGGCCACTGCTCCACTGCTCAGCAACTGAGCTATTTTAGTGCCTGAGGCGAGGCCATGGAGCTATCCTCAGTGCGTGTGGCTAACCTGCTCAAACTATTAGAGCAGGGGTCCCCAAACTATGGCCCACGGGCCTCATGCGGCCCCTGCCGCACTTCTGGAAGGGGCACCTCTTTCATTGGTGGTCAGTGAGAGGAGCACAGGATGCATCCTGTGCTCCTGGAGTACTGTATGTGGCGGCGCTGCAGGGCATCGCTCACATACAGTACTACTTCCGGTGACGCCTGACGCACGCCTCACGGCTCCGGAAGCACGTCATATCACTTGTTACGGCTAGCAGTGACAAAGATGGAACCGGACATTGACCATCTCATTAGCCAGAAGCAGGCCCATAGTTCCCATTGAAATACTGGTCAGTTTGTTGATTTAAATTTACTTGTTCTTTATTTTAAATATTGTATTTCTTCCTGTTTTGTTTTTTTACTTTAAAATAAGATATGTGCAGTGTGCATAGGGATTTGTTTATAGTATTTTTTATAGTCCGGCCCTTCAACCGTCTGAGGGACAGTGAACTGGCCCTCTGTGTAAAAAGTTTGGGGACCCCTGTATTAGAGCCATGGCTGTAGGAGAGGAAGAGAGAGAGAGAGTGAAGGGGGGAAGACAGAGAAGCAGATGAACGCTTCTCCTGTGTGCTCTGACTGGGAATCGAACCCAGGACTTCCACACACTGGGCTGACTCTCCACTGCTGAGCTACCTGGCCAGGGCCATTATTACAATATATTCTATGTGAGTCTTTGCCCTACTGTTCTTACACTGTATATCCATGGTGAAATACCATTCAACACAACTATTTTTCTTTTTTTGTGCCCACACTTGAATATGGCAAAAGAAATGTCACAGAAACCCAAAGATCTGTACAACTATACATTTAAGGTCATTAAAGTCAAATGATCCTCCATCATTGCCATAAAACTACTTTTATTTTTCTAGCTCTATTTCTCGTTTTCCAGTACTTCAAATCTTATTTCTTCTTCTCTCAAACTTTTGACTCCTTTAGAACTCACTTTAGATGCTTCTGCTTTTGAGATGCTAACCCTAAGCCCCGAAGCCTATGTCATTAGTTTGCCCTTTCTTTACTAAACTATAACTGCTAAAAAGAAATGCCATCCTTGAAACAGATTATAGATGTTCCTTTCTAGATTTTTAGTTGTTTCCCTTCTTTTTTTTTTGGTGGGCCATAGTCTTTAATTCTAGCTTGCACCCGGCGGGCAAGTAAAAACATACACTGGGCTCCAAAACCCAGTCACATTCAGTGCTCACAAAGCTACTGACTTATCTGAGTTTCCTAGAATCAAAGGTTTCTAGCTCACCAGACTTATTCACCTCTGTTCCCCATCTCCTTCCTTATCCCAGATACAAACTCTACACAAACTGGCATCTCACTCAGCACTCCACCGTCTTGGCTGCTTTTCCTGGCCTCCTCCACGTGGCCTCCTTCCGCTGCTGGCTCTACTCTCTCCGCTCTCTCATGCTAACCTCAGGAACCAAGAGCTTCCCTTCTTTTCAATGGGTAGATAATCCACTTACTATCTAAAATATATGTCACACCATAAGATCAAAAAATGAACTAAGCCTGACCAGGCGGTGGCGCAATGCAGGGGTCACCAAACTTTTTACACAGGGGGCCAGTTCACTGTCCCTCAGACCATTGGAGGGCCGCCACATACAGTGCCCCTCTCACTGACCACCAATGAAAGAGGTGCCCCTTCTGGAAGTGCAGTGTAGGGCCGGATAAATGGCCTCAGGAGGCCACATGCGGCCCGCAGGCTGTTAGTTTGGGGACTCCTGGGGAGCGTCGTACTGGGATGTGGAGGACCCAGGTTCGAGACCCTGAGGTCACCAGCTTGAGCGTGGGCTCATCTGGTTTGAGCAAAAGCTCACTAGTTTGGATCCAAGGTCACTGGCTCAAGCAAGGGGTTACTCGGTCTGCTGAAGGCCCACGGTCAGGGCACATATGAGAAAGCAATCAATGAACAACTATGGTCTCGCAATGAAAAACTGATGATTGATGCTTCTCATCTCTCTCTATTCCTGTCTGTCTGTCTCTGTCTATCCCTCTCTCTCTGTCCCTGTAAAATAAAAAATTAACTAAAATGTTCTTGAAAGGATAGTTGGCTTTACAAAACAAAAGAAATAGTTGGACATATTCTACTCTTAAAAGTCTGTGTGTGGGCTGACCAGGCAGTAGTGCAGTGGATAGAGCGTCGGACTGGGATGCAGAGGACCCAGGTTCAAGACCCCGAGGTCACCAGCTTGAGTACAGGCTCATCTGGTTTGAGCAAGGCTCACCAGCTTGAGTCCAAGGTCACTGGCTCAAGAAAGGGGTCACTTAGTCTGCTGTAGCCCTCCGGTCAAGCAATCAATAAACAACTAAGGAGCTGCAACGAAGAATTGTTGCTTCTCATCTCTCTCCCTTTCTGTCTGTCTGTCCCTATCTGTCCCTCTCTCTCTGTCTCTATCACACACACAAAAAAAAGTCTGTGTGTGTGTGTGTATCATCATTCTAAGCATCAAGAAGTAGTGTTTAGAGGCCAATGAAAGTTCATTTTGGGCCTTACCTGTGGTGGTACAGTGGATAAAGCATTGACCTGGAATGCTAAGGTCACTGGTTCAAAACGCCAGTCTTGCCTGGTCAAGGCACATATGGGAGTTGATGCTTCCTGCCCCCTCTCCCTGTCCTTCTTTCCCTTTCTCCCCACTCCCTACCTCTCCTACCTCTCTAAAATGAATAAATTTAAAAAATAAATAAATAAAAAGTTCATTTTAGATTAAAAGCAAAACACGGAATGGTTTGACAGCTAAAACATGAACAAGCTATCATACACCCAATACAAAGTTAAAATAAATTTCAACTTCAATTTTTAAATATTATATATATGTATGTATATACACACATACACACATACACACACACACACACACACACACATACATAAACTGAAGAGCAAACTCTTTCCCCTTCACAATAAACACAGAGATCAGATATGTATAAGGTAAATACAAGGCAAATTTATCATACCTCTACATCTGAAACACTTCGGGGCTGAGCTTGGCATAGCATATTTAATAATTGCAAAATTAATTCTTCGACATACTGAAGAGCATCATCACTAGACTCAAGAGTAGGATGAACTTGCCCCTGGACCTATAAACAGAAAGCAAAGTAATTAAAATGTAGGTTTGTTTCATCTAATTAAACAAACAAAACAAATAATTGTTTTAAATATGGGTTTGTACTCATGAACATGGTTTGACTCATAAATTCAATTTTTTAAGGCTCTCAGTCAAGTCCTTTTCATTTTTTATACTATCTTTTCTTAATATCATTGACAAAATCTCCTCTCATTTCTTTGCTCCTTTTCCATATTCTTGTAGAATTGTATCTTCCTCCACCCCTCAAATGTGGATTCTATCTTTGTTTTCTCTTTTACTATCTTTCCCCAAGAAATCTCATTTTCTTCCACATTTTATACTATCTTCTGTGTGTATGATTCCTAATCTAATCTAGTCCTGACTTCTCACTTGAGTTTTAGATCCAAACTTATTACTTGCTAGATATTTCCACCTATCCTACCAAAACCTGAAACATGGGGCTGGGGGTGGGGTGGAGAACTTACAAAAGTTGAACAAGAAAAACTGTATCTCACACATAGAACTGCATCTCACAAATGTGGTGTGCGTGTAGGTCGGTGTGGAAAACACAGTACAGAAAGCCCCTGGTTTCACTAAGCTCTGGTCCTGGAAAATATAGCTCTAATTGGGGATTACATTCCTGTCCAAGGTGCCAGCATCACAAATGATACCTAAAGACTTACAAAACCATACAATATTAGAATTAAAAGGGGCTCATTTAGAACTCATTTTAACTCATGACCTCTATTTAGCAGATAGCTAACTAGTAATCCTGTAAGTACTGAACCTGGGCCTCCTGGCCTCTAGACTGGGGTTCTTTCACTAAAGCAGGGGTTGGGAACCTATGGCTCGCGAGCCAGATGTGGCTTTTTGATGGCTGCATCTGACTCACAGACAAATCTTTAATTAAAAAAAATAACGTTAAGGCCCTGGCCGGTTGGCTCAGCGGTAGAGCGTCGGCCTAGCGTGCGGAGGACCCGGGTTCGATTCCTGGCAGGGCACACAGGAGAAGCGCCCATTTGCTTCTCCACCCCTCCGCCGCGCTTTCCTCTCTGTCTCTCTCTTCCCCTCCCGCAGCCAAGGCTCCATTGGAGCAAAGATGGCCCGGGCGCTGGGGATGGCTCTGTGGCCTCTGCCTCAGGCGCTAGAGTGGCTCTGGTCGCAACATGGCGACGCCCAGGATGGGCAGAGCATCGCCCCCTGGTGGGCAGAGCTTCGCCCCTGGTGGGCGTGCCGGGTGGATCCCGGTCAGGCGCATGCGGGAGTCTGTCTGACTGTCTCTCCCTGTTTCCAGCTTCAGAAAAATGAAAAAAATAAATAAAAAAATAACGTTAAAAATATAAAACATTCTCATATATTACAATCCATTCATTTCCTACCGCTCATGTTCATGTTTGCGGGTGGCTGGAGCCAATCACAGCTGTCCTCCAGTACAACACCAAATTTTTATTGGATAATGCGTAATGTACACGGGTCGTTGTATGGCTCTCACGGAGTTACATTTTAAAATATGTGGCGTTCATGGCTCTCTCAGCCAAAAAGTTTCCCTACCCCTGCACTAAACCCTTGACTTTCAAACCTGAAGGAATCTGGGAGTACCCTAGTAGCCCCAACAGCATAAGGAGTAGAATGCCCATAAATTGTATCTATATAGTGGGCTTCTATATAAATCGTAGCTTGAAATATGTTGTCATGCCCTGACTGGTTGGCTCAGTGGTAGAGCCTTGGCCCAGCGTACGGTAGTCCCGCGTTAGATTCCTGGCCAGGGCACACAGCAGAAGTGCCCATCTGCTTCTCCACCCTTCCCCCCCTCTTCTTCCTAACTCTCTTTCCCTCCTGCAGCCAAGGCTCCACTGGAGCAAAGTGGGCCCAGGCACTGAGGATGGCTCCATGGCCTCTGCCTCACGTGCCAGAATGGCTCTGATTGCAGCAGAGCAACGCCCCAGAGGGGCCAAGCATCGCCCCCTAGTGAGCATGCCAGGTGGATCCCGGTAGGGAGCATGTGGGAGTCTGTCTGTCTGCGCCCCCTCCCCGGGCTTCTCACTTTGGAAAAATACAAAACAAACAAACAAAAAAAGAAATCTGTTGTCATAATTAAACACTGGCATGTCATAAATGTAAACACAGTACTACAATCTTTACAATCTGAAAAGGTAAAGTTATTTTACCCATTTTGAATGGGTAAAAATGATATTGATCACACAAAGGATCACAATGTATTATAATACTAAAGATACTAAAAATCCAACATAAAGCTAAAATGCTAGAGATAAATATTAACATAAAAATATTTAATTAACAATAATTCTAATTAACATTAAAAACATTAAAAGTCCTTTGAGGATGTGGTTTAGGTACCTCAAAACACATTTTAGAAAGTGTTCATGAAAGTGTAAGTTGATTACATTATTTAAAAAAAAGACAATGTTTTTGTTTTTCAAAGAAACCCATGGAAATAACATAATTCTTCACTAATGTGGTTCCATCTCCAGCTGCTTCAATTTACATGTTATGTGAAGCAATTCAAACTATTTTCAGTTAGCTAAAACATGGCAGGCAGTTTCATTTACACTGTTCTCCATGTCTATCATTCATTCTCTTACTCTTTCATTTACTTAAATTTGACTTTCAAACCCAGATCTCAACCTCATTTGGGAAGACATCCTTGTTTCTTGTCTTTTTCTAAGGCAGAATTAATCTCATTCATTTACCTGATTTATTGAACCTATTAAATACCAAACCTTCTATTAGGTGCTGGATATATATGCACACCTCATTTTATTGTACTTCACTTTATTACACTTTGCAGATATTGCAGCTTTTACAAATTGAAGGTTTGTGGCAACTCTGCATTGAGCAAGTCTATTGGTACCATTTTCCAACAGCATTTCCTTACTAGTGTCACATTTTGGTAACTCGCAAAATATTTCAAACTTTTCATTATTATCATTGTATGTTACAGTAGTCTGTGATCAGTGATCTTTGATATTACCACTTAATTGTTTTGGGGTACCATGATCTATGCCCATATAAGACAATGAACTTAATCAATAACTGTTGTGTGTATTCTGACTGCTCTACTAACTGGCTGTTCCCTGTCTCTCTCCCTCCCCTTGGGCCTCTTTATTCCAATAGACACATCAATATTGAAATTAGGCTAATTAAGAACCTTACCATGGCCTCTAAGTGTTCAAGTAAAAGGAAGAGTCACACATCTCTCACTTTAAATCAAAAGCTAGAAATTATTAAGCTTAGTAAGGAAGCAAGCGCAAGGTAAAGCAGCAAATGCTATTGTAGAAGCTGCAGCAAATTATCCAGATCTAGTTAAGATAATTAATGAAAGTGGCTAAGCTCCACAACAGATTTTCAATGTAGACGAAACAATATTGTATTGGAAGAATATGCTAACTAGGACTTTTACAGCTAGAGAAGTCAATGCCTGGCTTCAAAACTTCCAAGGATAGGATGCCTCTCTAGTTAGATGCTAACGCAGCTGGTGACTTAAAGTTGAAGCCAATGTTCACTTACCATTCTAAAAATCCTAGGGCCCTTCAGAATTATGCTATAGCTACTCTGCCTATGCTCTATAAATGGAGCAGCAAACCCTGAATGAGAGAACATCTGCTTAATAACATGGTTTACTGAATATTTTAAGCCCACTGTAGATTCCTTTCATTATAATTCTCATTGACAATGAACCTAGTTACCCAAGAGTTCTGATGGAGTTGTATGAGATTATTGTTATTTTCATGCTTGCTAACACAACATAAATTCTGCAACCCATAGGTCAAGAAGTAATTTCAACTTTTAAGCGTTATTAAGAAAAATATTTTGTAAGGCTTTAGATGTTATAGGTAGTGATCCCTGTGACAGATTGGGGTAAAGTAAGTTGAAAACCTTCTGAAAAGGATTCAGAACATTCATGATTCACAGAAAAAGGTCAAAATATCAAATTTAACAGGACCTCAAAAGAAGTTGATTCCAACCCTCCTGGATAACTTTGAGAGGTTGAAGCCTTCAGTAAGGAAGTAACTATAGACATGGTAGAAATTACAGGAGAACCAGAATTAAAAGTGGAGCCTGAAGATGTGATTGGATTGTTTCAATCTCATGATAAAACTTTAATGGAGAAGGAGTTGCTTCTTATGGGTAAGGAAAGAAAGTCGTTTCCTTGAGGTGAAATCTATTCCTGGTGAAGACGCTGTGAAAATTGTTGAATTGACAACAAAGGATTTAGAATATTATAATAAATTTAGTAGATAAAGCAGTGGAAGGGTTTAAGAGAATCGACTCCAATTTTGAAAGAAGTTATACTGTGGTAAAACACTATCACATACTAGAGAAATTGTTCATGAAGGATCAGCCGATGCAGCAAACTTCATTGTTATCTTATTTTAAGAAATTCTCACAGACAGCCCAAACTTCAATAACCACCACCCTCATCAGTCAGCAGCCATCAACATAGAGGCAAGACCCTTCAACAGCAAAGCAATTACAACTCACTGAAGGCTCAGACTTCAGAGGATGTAAGGTAGCATTTTTAGCAATAAAATATTTTTATTAAGGCATGTACGTTGTTATTTTAGATATAATGCTATTGCACAGTTTGTACACTACAGTATAGTATAAGTACAACTTATATATTGATTGGCAAACCAAAAAATTTGTGTGACTCATTTTACTGTCCTATTTGTTTTATTGTGGTGGCCTTGTACCAAACTCACAATATCTCTGAGGTATGTCTGTATAGAGATGAATCAAAAGTAGTCCCTGCTTATGTGGACCTAATATTCTACTCTGGTATATAGAATCAAATGAACTGTATATAACCATAGTGCTGAAAGTCTAGGGTTAAAAAACAAACAAAAACTTGATAGTATTTCTAATTCAGGCACACAGAGTTCAAATGTTCAGTTTAACACCTTGTATGAATGACATAAAGTTTGAGAAATTCAAATTCAAAATGTATTATTTGTTGATGGTTATTAACAGCTAAACAACATATTTGGCAAATAATGCACAATGTCAACTGTTTTTCTAAGTTTCTGGACATTATATCATATTTTTTTTCTTTTAGTGAGACAGGAGGGAAGAGAGATGAGAAGAATCAACTCATGGTTGTGGCACTTTAGTTATTCATTGATTGTTTCTCATATGTGCCTTGACTGGGGGGCTCCAGCCAAGCCAGTGACCCCTTGCTCAAGCCAGATACCTTGGGCTCAAGCCAGTGACCTTTGGGCTCAAGCCAGCAACCATGGGGTCATGTTGATGATCCCATGCGCAAGCTGGCGACCTTTTGGTTTTGAACCTAGACCTCAGTGTCCCCAGGTTGATGCTCCATCCATTGTGCCACCATTGGTCAGACTATATCATATCTTAAACCTGTCAAATTAGGGTCTCAAAGTTCATTTAGACAAGAGACTAATAAATTATTTTACTTCTTCAAAAACAAAAATACTTCAAAACCTGACTGAAAAACATGAGCAATGGTAAATGTTTAAAGATAAGCAGAGCACCAAACCCTGAAATTCACAGACTCTGCTCTATTTTTTCAAGGAAGATACCATTCTTTAATGAACAGACAGAAGTAGCATTGCATTTCCATACAGAGAAAGTAAAAAACACTTCTATGAGATAGTGTTACAGATAGTGTTCCATTCCGTCTAAATCACTGGTTCTCAACCTTTCTAATGCCGTGACCCCGCAGTACAGTTCCTCATGTTGCGGTGACCCCAAACCAAAAAATAATTTTGGTGGCTACTTCATAATTGTAATTTTGCTACAGTTATGATTCGGAATGTAAATACCTGATATGCATTATGTATTTTCTGATGGCTTTAGGCGACCCCGCTGGGGTCGTGACCCACAGGTTGAGAACCACTGGTCTAAATGGTACTCAATGATATTTAATAGATCAAATGATCCAAGTTATTCAAGATTATACAGAATAGGTTACCCTACTAAATCTCATGACAGACTTCTGAAGCCATCTACAGCTGATGTTCACTGAGAGAGTAGGTGGATATTGCACACATGCAATTAAAATAAGCACTTAGAACTGGGTTGAAACTAGATGTGAGTTTTCCTTTACTTGCATTTTTCAAAAATATTATATTTTATACTTACATTTGCCAACATAGAAAACTTCATATACTTCTTTAAATGCAAATACTTTAGGTAATTTAAGTAAAATAAATGCAAAATTTTCACTAAAATTAGTTGATAGCCATCAATAAGAATTTCATATGATCATGACAGTAATTCTTTTAAGATACAGTCATCAAATTCAACTAAAAATGCCACCCATTAAATTTTAAACTTTCCTTAAGGACTGTCTGCTTCTATTTTGTCAGTTCATTTTGTCTCTAGTAATTTCTAACAGATTCAGAAGCAATTTTGTTGGCTATTATTGCCAAATTTTGTGGAATCTGTAAAAGCAAAGAGATTAGGTCGAAATCAATTCCTAGTTTGCTATATGAGTCTTTTAAGTGTACCCAGGAACCCTTGGGTAACTGCTAGAAAATACTGTGTTGACTTCTGATGAATCTTTAATAGCCCTTTCCAGCTAATAGCTCTCTGAAGAATTAGAAAGGCTTCTAGATTGTTTTTGTCATAGCTTGAGCCCTGATTTGCTACTTTTATTTATAAATATAACAGGAGAATTTTAAATAAAACTGGTATTCTCAAAACCTTTATGACAGTAAACAATAAAGATTTGGATTGTTAAATCTTTCTCAGTGTTATGATTGTTTAGTCAATGTTTGATGCTTTAGATGCTTATTAATTCTTCTCATTCTGAGGTTTATTTAAAAAAGCAGAAATCTTCTGTAAAAAAACTTTAAAGAAAAAAATAAAACAAGTTAGAGAACTTACATCTTTTCCATAAATAAAACTGGACTAAAATATTTTTTCATTTCTTGGGGCCTATATGGGGTTCTTTGTTTCAGCCCACTGGCAAACTAACAGTTATGTAACCCTTAAAAAGAGTAAATTAGAGCTTTGCCATTTGACAGATTTCCACAAGGTATTCTTGAGTAAGACAAAAAATCAGAAGTACAGGGAATGATCGACATGCACAGATTACAGATATACATTTGAACATGAACATGACAACATGGAGAGAAAAATGAAATAATATAACCTGGGTTACAAACATGTATTAAAAAGTCTGGCAGGTGAGGGGTGGGATGAAAAGAAAGAAAAAAAGGAGATGAACCAACTATCTTCACTGCCCCCCCCAAACTACTGAAAAGAATTGTGTCATATTTATGTACTTTTGTAACATTTTATGTATATGTGTATACAGCTAGTGCTCGATTTACAACCACGATTGGTTCCGACAGACCGGTTGTAACACGATTTGGTTGTAAGTTGAGTAGGCTATATGTACAATACTGTGAAATGATGTTATAAAAAAATCTTTAAGTCATATTTTATCATAATTTTTTATTATTGTTATATATCATAATTTTATTTGTTTATTTTATATCATTTGTATCATCTCTACACCATTTTGTTTCTTATTTTTACATTTGTCAGGTTTAAGTAAAACGCTGCATTACTAGTACAACTGATTTAATATTTGCAAAGACAATTTCCTCTTGGTAGACATCTTGGGAGGGGTTTGATGCAAAATATCCAAGATACAAAGCACAAATTGCTGTACCGAGTCTGGGATAACAGTTGAAATGGTGCACGTGGAGATGGTAGTGCTGCTGGAAGCTGGTCCGCACTATCATACGCCCAGCTGGGCAAAGCTTGTGCTGCCAGATGCGGAGCAATCGTGGCTAGCGACTGTGGTCATAAAGTCGAATGGTTGTGAGTTGCATAGGTCGTAAGTCAATCAATATATGTATATAAAAATAAACATGAAAAATTTTCATTTAAGTAAATTGTTTCATGGTTTTTTGCTGTGTGTACATTAGTCATGGGAAAGACAATATTCTAAGTCCTTTCCCACAGAAAAGAACTACACACATCAAATTCCAAACATGTATCAAGTGCCAAGTTCATATCATCTTTCATTTGTTTTGTTCTAAAAACAATACGTATGACCTTCCCAAACAAAATTTTATGACTTTGTGATAACAGAGTTCCCACCAATAAAACAAAGAACTGACTCAAGAAAAGAATCTCTGGGTTTTTTTGTTCTTCTTCAAGCATCTTCTTAATCTTCACACTCAAGAGTTTTCTAAATGTTGCAGAAATCCCTTATCAGTAATGCCCAACACAGGTAGGAGTGCTTTATAAAATCCCCCACCCCCAGTGCTTCTATCCATCCTATCCTATTTTAAGTTCCAATCCCATCCCAAGAGGCATCTTTAAAGCTGGTGTAGAAATTCATAATACATGTGTGCCCATTGCCCATTCTTTGTCAGTTTTCTCCCAAATTCCAAAAGGTGGTAGGCAGTCTGTGACCTGAATATCTTTCTAGTAAGGTTCATCAGTTGATTGCTTATAACCTCTAAGCATTAGATTCTAAAATCTAGTGAATCAAAGGCATAAATTCACATTCAAATTTCTCCAAATAGTCCCAGTCCCTTGATGTGTGACCACTAACAGTAAATTGATTTACTAAACAAACTAAATAGATTTCTCCATATTTACACTTTTATTTCTAGAAGGAAAAATGGTTGCTGTCATTGGTGAATTTCACTTATAAATTTAATCTATTGTCATACTTTATTTTGTTGATTGATTTTAGAGATAGAGAGAGGAAGGGAGAGAGCGAGAGGGAAGTATTCATTTGTTATTGGCACTTAATTGTGCACTCACTGGTCACTTCCCATATGTGCCCTGACTGGGGAACGAACCAGCAACCTTGGTATTTCAGGATGACACTCTAACAGACTGAGCTAACTGGCCAGGACCGTTTTCATACTATCTGAGTAAAAGAGGCTATGTCCAAAATATGATACATGTACACACACGGATGCGCCCAACAGATACTGTGCTAGATACTAAGAATTTGTCATAGACATAGTCCTTTGCCTCTCACACCTTAGAAATATAGTAGGGAAACAAGACATTAATCACAAAAATAACTACATAATAAGAGGCAGAGTAATAAAGAGTTTAATGTGGACTAAATTGTCTCAGTTCTTTCAATTACCAGGGTGTAATCTTGAGCAAATTAATTAATCCTTCTGATAATATTATGTATCTGTACACAGTCAGTTTTACTTAATGTTAACTGTAGCTACACTGTTCCTTTTTTTTTTTTTTGTATTTTTCTGAAGCTGGAAATGGGGAGAGACAGTCAGACAGACTCCCGCATGCGCCTGACTGGGATCCACCCGGCACGCCCACCAGGGGCGATGCTCTGCCCACCAGGGGGCGATGCTCTGCCCCTCCGGGGCGTCGCTCTGCCGCGGCCAGAGCCACTCTAGCACGTGGGGCAGAGGCCAAGGAGCCATCCCCAGCACCCGGGCCATCTTTGCTCCAATGGAGCCTTGGCTGCAGGAGGGGAAGAGAGAGACAGAGAGGAAGGAGGGGATGGGGGTGGAGAAGCAAATGGGCGCTTCTCCTATGTGCCCTGGCCGGGAATCGAACCCGGGTCCCCCGCATGCCAGGCCGACGCTCTATCGCTGAGCCAACCAGCCAGGGCCTTTTTTTTTTTGACAGAGACAGTGAGAGAGTCAGAGAGAGAGACAGATATGGACAGACAGGAAGGGAGAGAGATGAGAAGCATCAATTCTTCGCTGTGGCTCCTTAGTTGTTTATTGATTGCTTTCTCATATGTGCCTTGACTGGGCGCTACAGCAGAGTGAGTGACCCTTTGCTCAAACCAGTGACCTAGGGCTTCAAGGCAGAGACCTTTGGGCTCAATCCAGCAACCCTGCGCTCAAGCTGGTGATCACAGCTCAAGCTGGATGAGCCCATGCTCAAGCGGCGATCTCAGGATTTTGAACCTGGGTTCTCTGTATTCCAGTCCGACACTCTATCCACTGCACCACCACCTGGTCAGGCTACACTGTTCTTTTTTTTTTTTTTTTTTTGTATTTTTCTGAAGCTGGAAATGGGGAGAGACAGTCAGACAGACTCCCGCATGTGCCCGACTGAGATCCACCCGGCACGCCCATCAGAGGGCGACGCTCTGCCCACCAGGGGGCGATGCTCTGCCCCTCCGGGGCGTCGCTCAGTTGCGACCAGAGCCACTCTAGCGCCTGGGGCAGAGGCCAAGGAGCCATCCCCAGCGCCCGGGCCATCTTTGCTCCAATGGAGCCTTGGCTGCAGGAGGGGAAGAGAGAGACAGAGAGGAAGGAGAGGGGGAGGGGTGGAGAAGCAGATGGGCGCTTCTCCTGTGTGCCCTGGCCGGGAATCGAACCCGGGACTTCTGCACGCCAGGCCGACGCTCTACCACTTAGCCAACCAGCCAGGGCCATACACTGTTCTTATTAGAGGATGCCACGAGGCTCATAAAAGGGGGCCTAAGTTAAGCTAGTAGTTCTGGAAAGGAAGACTAAAGAAACTGGCGGTTGAGTAGAATTTAGGTGAAAAGTAGGTTGGTGAAATGAGAGAGATAATAGTCTAAGACAGGGAACAGCATGCACGGACATGAAGGGGATAAAATAAGAAGGTTGGGTAGGGCCCATAATGCACCAGATGCACCAGATGCAGATGCACTTACAAAGATGAGGTATACTATTAGAACAACAGATTTTTCAGTAAGCAGGAAGGTGAATAGGAGATTAACAGTTTAGTTCTGGACTTCATTATGCTTGAGTTATCTTTGAGACAGGAAATTAGCAAACAAATAGTTTAATATATGGGTAAAGAGGTCTAAAATAATATTTAAAATTTTTTATCATATAATGTCTAATCAAAATAGCAATTAGTGATTAGATATTAAATCTCTGTAAAATAAAAATGTCACAAGAAACGAAAGAAAACTCGTTTTTCCCCCCGGCCATCCATACTCTCTAGAAGAAATTAAAGACATTTTAATGGTATAAATTCCCTTACCCTGCCCTGGCCGGTTGGCTCAGTGGTAGAGCGTCGGCCTGGCGTGTAGGAGTCTCGGGTTCGATTCCCGGCCAGGGCACACAGGAGAAGCACCCATCTGCTTCTCCACCCCTCCCCCTCTCCTTCCTCTCTGTCTCTCTCTTCCCCTCCCACAGCCAAGGCTCCATTGGAGCAAAGTTTGCCCGGGTGCTGAGGATGGCTCTGTGGCTTCTGCCTCAGGTGCTAGAATGGCTCTGATTGCGGCAGAGCGACGCCCCCAAGATGGGCAGAGCATCGCACCCTGGTGGGCACGCCAGGTGGATCTCGATAGGGCGCATGCAGGAATCTGTCTGACTGCCTCCCCGTTTCCAACTTCGGAAAAATACAAAAAAAAAAAAAAAAAAAAAAAAAAAAAAAGAAAAGCCCTTACCCCATCAATTCCGTCCTGGTAGACAGTAAGGCTACGAGGGGTATAATTCTAAAACAGGAATGTTAGAAGTGACTTTCCCCTACATCTTTCTACTATTCTAGAACACAGCTAGATGTCTCTGGCAAAAAAGAGTGTCTATTGACTCCTGGACTCAACTCTAACAAATACATACTCCAGAGGGAAGCTCTAAAAGAATAGTCACATTTATGAAAAAGCATACTATATACAAATGGTCTAGGTATAGAGATCATTTCAATGCAAGAGAAGAAAATGCCACAGAACGTTGAATTTGCTCCACATTTCCTGACGACTGGCATCAATCAGTATTTATTTAGTATTACATGTTTATATTTCATAAAAATACTTCCTTATTTAAAATCAGTATATTTTAATTTTGTAAATATTAAGCATTGCTAACATGGTAAGAATAGTAGAGCTGTCAAATGATAAAGTCTTGCCCACAAAATAAAGTATTAAGTCTTATGATTCATTCAATAACTTCACATTTCTCAGTTCACAAAACAAATCGATAGGATCTTTATAATAATTTAAATAAGACCTCCTATTTTCTTAGAGACTGCTAACAGAAGACCTGTCTTGGAGGTCTGACTTTAACTGTATGATCTTAGGCAAATTATTAAATCCACTAAATCTCAAGTTTCTTACCTGAAAATGACAATATCATTACCCATCTCCAGAGGATAATCAAATGAAATTATGTACCTGAAAGGACTTTACATTGAAAGATGCTAAATAATTATGAGTAGTTATTTTTCACATTACTACATGCAGTGACGTACAAACTGTAACAGCTGAACATAAAAACATGAAGAGTGTATGTACTCGGACTCATCAAGCTGATAAACTTCTCTTTAAAGATATACCAACAGGCCCTGGCCGGTTGGCTCAGTGGTAGAGCGTCGGCCTGGCGTGCAGGAGTCCCGGGTTCGATTCCCAGCCAGGGCACACAGGAGAAGCGCCCATCTGCTTCTCCACCCCTCCCCCTCTCCTTCCTCTCTGTCTCTCTCTTCCCCTCCTGCAGCCGAGGCTTCATTGGAGCAAAGTTGGCCCGGGTGCTGAGGATGGCTCCATGGCCTCCGCCTCAGGTGCTAGAATGGCTCTGGATACAACAGAGCAACGCCCCAGATGGGCAGAGCATCGCCCCCTGGTGGGCATGCCAGGTGGATCCCGGTCGGGCGCATGCGGGAGTCTGTCTGACTGCCTCCCGGCTTCCAACTTCGAAAAAATACAAAAAAACAAACACAAAAATAAAGATATATCAACAAAATCCAGTTTAGCCTACTTTGCATTATATAATCCCAGGTATCAGTGGCTCTTTACCTAAACTATGCATAACAACTACCTAAAAAACTTTTTTTTTTTGCCTTCTGAGACCCATTCTTAGAGATTCTGATTCAAGATGCCTGAGCAGATCCAAAAACACATGCCTTTCTTTCTTCTTCTTCTTTTTTTTAAGATTTTATTTATTGATTTTACAGATAGGAGAGAACAGGAGAGTAAGAAGCATCAACTTATAGCTGCTTCACTTTAATTGTACGTTGCTTGCTGCTTGCTGTTATGTGCCTTGACCGGGCAAACCCAGGGTTTTGAACCAGTGACCTCAGTGTTCTAGGTCAATGCTCTATCCACTGAGCAACCACAGACCAGGCCCCTTTTTAAAAAAAATTATGGTAAAATACACAAGATTTACTGTTTAACCACTTTCAGTATACAATTTAGTGGCATCAAGTAGATTCACATTGTTGTGCAACATCACCACTATCTTCAGAACTTTTCTGCCATCCCAGAATAAAATTGTCCCCGTTAAACAATAACTCCCCACTCCCAACATTCCCAGCCCCCTGTAACTACTGTCCTACCTTCAGTCTATGAATTTGCTACTCTAGCACTTCATATAAAGGGAGTCACGCACTTGTCCTTTTGTGTCTGGCTCCCTTCTCTTAGCAAAATGTTTTCAGGGTTCATCCATGTTGCAGCATATATCAGATTTCATTCCTTTTCTTTATTTTTTTAACCGATAACTCCTCATAATCTTTTAAAAAAAGAAATAGACTAGCCCTGGCTGGATAGCTTGGTTGGTTAGAGAGCATCATCCCGAAGTACAGATATTGCCGGTTCGATACCCAAATCAGGGCTCATACTGGAACATGTTCCTGTCTCTCTCCTGCTCTCTCTCTAAAATCAACAAAATAAACATTTAAGGGAAAAAAAAGGAAA
The DNA here is from genome assembly GCF_036850995.1 of Saccopteryx leptura. Classification (NCBI taxonomy): domain Eukaryota; kingdom Metazoa; phylum Chordata; class Mammalia; order Chiroptera; family Emballonuridae; genus Saccopteryx; species Saccopteryx leptura. The sequence continues at coordinate 277,970,096 of NC_089505.1, read as the reverse complement.
TAGACTATTTTAGATCAGTTTTAGGTCCACAGCAAAACTGAGCAGAAGGTACAGAGATCCCTCATATACCCCCTGCCCCAAACATGCATAGCCTCCCCAGTTATCAACATACCCCACCAGAGTGGTTCGTCAGTTACCACTAATGAGTCTCCATTGACACATCATTACCCTAAACCTTTAGTTTACATTAGAATTCACTCTTGGTGTTGTACATTCTATGAGTTGTGAAAAATGTATGAAAACACGTACATACTGTTACGGCATCACAGAGTAGTCTCACTGTTCTAAAATGCCTCTGTACTCTATTCATGACTCACTCACTCCCAACTGTTTTGCTGTCTCCATAGATTTGCCTTTTCCAGAATGTCATACAGGTGGAATCATACAGTATACAGCCTTAATATTGGCTTCTGTCACTTAGTAACAAGCATTTAAGGTTCCTCCAAGTCTTTTCATGGCTTGATGTAGCCCATTTCCTTTTAGTACTATGTAATATTCCATTGTTCAGATGTACCACGTTTTATTTATCCATTCACCTACTAGAGGAAGACTTGGTTGCTTCCAGGTTTTACCTGAATAAACTTGCTATAAAATCTATGTGCAGGTTTTTAGTGTGGATATAAGTTTTCAATTCCTTTGGGTAAACCCCAAGAAGTGTAATTTTTGGATCATTATAGTAAGAGTATTTTCAGTTTTGTAAGAAATCACTGAACTATATTCCAAAGTAGTTGTGTCATTTGCATTTTTACTAACAATGATTGAGAGTTCCTATTGCTCCACATTCTTGTTAGCATTTGTTGTCAGTGTCCTAGGTTTTGGCCATTCTAGCAGGTGTGCAGTGGTATTTAATTATTGTTTTACTTTGCAATTCCCTGATGACAAATTATGTGGAACATCTTCTTATATGCTTATTTGCCATCTGTGTATCTTTTTGTGATATGTCTGTCAAGGTCTTTGGCCTATTTCTTTATTGAGGTTTTTCTTTTGTTTGTTTTTAAAATTTATTCATTGATTAGAGAGAGATGAGGGAGAGAGAGAGAGAGAGAGAGACAGAAACATCAATCTGTTCCTATATGTGCCCTGACCAGGGATCAATCTGCAATCTTTGCACATTGGGTCGATGCTCCCAACTGAGCTATTCGGCAGGGTGAGTTGTTTTAATATTGTTGAGTTTTAAGAGTCCTTTTATATTTTAGAAAACAGTCCTTTATCAGAAATGTCTTTTGCAAATATTTTCACCCAGTCTGTGGCCTGTCTTTTTATTCTCCTGACAGTGTCTTTTGCTAGGCAGAATTTTTGAAGTTTTAATGAAAGTCCAGCTTATCAGTTAATTCTTTCCTTGATCGTTCCTTTGGTGTTATATCTTAAAAGGCACTGCCAAAATCATTTAGATTTTCTCCTATATTATGTTCTAGGAGTTTTGAATTTTACATATTTTACGTTTAGATCTGTGATTCCTTTTGAAATAATTTTTGTGCAGGTTGTAAGGTCTATGTATGGATTTATTTTTTACATGGGGATGGCCCCTCATGGCCAAAGCTGGAACAATGAGCAATAAAATAAGTAACAACAGTATTATGTTGATTAAATATTTCTGTGTCCATTGAACTTTTAACATATAACAAAGGCAAAAAAATTCCAATATCCATCTTTAACCTGTTAAAACAGATTTAGGCCTTTTCCTAAAGATAGTGAGAATTTGCCTTTGTTTACTTAGAGCTCCTAATCATGAAATATAATACTGTAACAATTCTGTAAATATCTTAGGAATAGAAATGCATCCTTTGAACCTCTGTATCCTTAACCTACTGCTCAATAAGTTGATGTGCAGGGTAGGGCAAAGGTAGGTTTAAAGTTGTGAGAGTGTGAAACAGTTTATTCTTATATTATTATTATTGTATTATTTTCCATATAAACAACTGTAAACCTATTTTTGCTTTCAAATACAGTGAAACACCAAATATCATCTGAAAATGTAACTTCTGAAAATTTAGTTTATAATGCCTTTTAAGTGAAAAATACTAAATACAGTAAGCAATAGAATGTACTTTTAGAGGGAAAATGAATGTTCCTGAATAGTAGCTTAATTGTTTCGATTACCTAGATTTAAATCAAAATCTGCCCTTACACATAAAAAAATATTTTCTACTTCTATCATATTTTCCTGAAATAACTCATAACCTGTGTTGTGAGGTCCTAGTAAACTATGGTAGTAAGGACAGTTTTTAATGTTTTCTCAACAGTGAGGCATAGTTATGTACTCTATAGCGAAGTACTAGCAAGCCAAATGACTTGGTGCCACTTTAATTTCCAACATAGGACAGAGTCAGAGTCTGACATAAAGGTGGTAAGTAGATGTTTCTGATTGCAATGACAAATATAAACAATTCTACTCAGGGATTCCTATTTTCACATTTAAATCCAGAGATGTTCTGCCAGTAGGTTTTTACTAAATTAAGATCATTTAACACAATATCTAACTTATTTGCTAAAAATTCAGAGGAAATGGAAAACACAAAAGCCCAACACAGGAGACTGTTTAGACTCTAAACAAGGGTAGTCAACCTTTTTATACCTACCACCCACTTTTGTATCTCTGTTAGTAGTAAAATTTTCTAACTGCCCACCGGTTCCACAGTAATGGTGATTTATAAAGTAGGGAAGTAACTTTACACTATAAAATTTAAAAGCAGAGTTACAGCAAGTTAAAGCATATAATAATAATAATTACTTACCAAGTACTTTATGTCGGATTTTCGCTGTTTGGCAGAATGAATCTTTATAAAACAACTTACTATAGTTAAATCTATCTTTTTATTTATACTTTGGTTGCTCCACTACTGCCCACCATGAAAGCTGGAATGCCCACTAGTGGGCGGTAGAGACCAGGTTGACTACCACTGGTTTAGAGGAACAAAAGAAAAGAATTTAGTGTGACTAGAAGAGTTGGTAGAGAGTTTAGAGATGGGATCAAAGAGAGAACAGGAGGCTAAATCACTTAAGGACTTGGACTTTGCAAGGGAGCAACAAGGATGGAAACCAATGGAAAGGTCTTTAGAGCCTTTTTACAAGAGTACATTGCTACTTTTAATTCACGGAACAAATAGTTTATAGCTATCATTTAATATTCCACATTGCAAATAAGAAACTACCATTTGTAAAGTCTGATGTCAAAGAACATTCATAATATTTTAAAAAGCTGCTCAATACCTTTTCCCTTTCCAACTATTTATATGTATGAGGCTGGATTTTCTTCACTGCATTTAGTTCAACTAAAACAGCACAACTGACTGAATGTAGAAATTGATCGAATCCAGGTTTATTCTATTAAGCTAGACATTAAAGAGATTTACAAAAATGTTAATGCCATTAGCTAAATTTTAAAAAATATAGTTTTTTTTTATTTTTTATTTATTCATTTTAGAGAGGAGAGGGAGAAACAGAGAGAGAGAGAGAGAGAGAGAGAGAGAGAGAGAAGGGGGGAGGAGCTGGAAGCATCAACTCCTGTATGTGCCTTGGCCAGGCAAGCCCAGGGTTTCAAACCGGCGACCTCAGCATTTCCAGGTCGACGCTTTATCCACTGCGCCACCACAGATCAGGCGAAAATATAGTTATTTTATTCAAAATGTTATTGCTAGCATGTAATGTTTATTATCTTTAAATAAATTTTTAAAAATTTAAATATAAATTCATGAATATAATCCATATAAACATTGCTCTTTGGGAGCCTCAATAATTTTTTTAAGGGTATAAAGAGGTCCTGAGATTAAAAAGTTGAACACTACTGATCTACCACTCTAAAATGTCCTGGTGTAGCATTCCCCAATCACCATTAATAATTTTGGAGGATTCCTTGTCAAGTTAACTACAGAAAATCTATTTACAAATAATTTAGTTAGCCACACATATCAACCCTTATCCGGCACTCAAATCCCAAACCATAAACCTTTAGCCCAGTGACTTTCAAAACTTTTATTGGGGAGAGGGGAGCTCCCAAGAGAAATGTCCACTGAACTACATTATTTAATACAAGTAAAAGTGAAACTACCCTGCTTAAAGTGAGTGCTATGACCCCTACCTCCAGTTCATCCATCCCTGCAGCCACTATGAAGGACCTCTAAAGTACTCTCTAGAATTACAGACTACAGTTTTAAATTTTTTATTTTAAATGGCTGCTCAAATTTGCTGCTTACAAGACTCTCAGAAAACTTCTGCTATTGTTTCAAAATAATCATTTTCAACTTCACCCTCCAGTAGACACCAGATGTATATTTACATCTGTGTAGAAAACCACAGAATTGTTAAAGTGCATAGAGACATCCCTGACTCATAGAATGTCTAAGGATTCTTGAGAAACAATTTAAAGAATGGTAAATAGTTTGAGTTAATCTGAAAAGGCTTCCTGGAGAGACATTATGATAAGGCAAGCAGAAGAGTCTTATAGCTCAGAGAGGAGAGGTTCAGTTAGGAAGGGCTTGGATGAGAGGTTTCCTAGGTTATGAGGAAAACCAACTGCCAGGACGTATGTGGCTCTCAAATACCACAGTTCTGCATGCTACATTCAAAAGTTTGTGTTTAAGACACTGAAGTAACTCCTTATTCCTGATTCTAGGGCAGAAGTGCATTTATTACTTTAGTAGGTTCCCTAACTCTAGACGAAATTTAAGAGGTAAAAAGAAAATTTTTAAGATAAAAAAATGAAACCTTAAATTTAAAAACCTACTTCCAGACAAAAGCTATTCCAGTTCCACATAACCTGAAATTGACACAGCATAGAACTATGTCATTGTCCAAATAAGAGAGAGAGGAGACATTAAGAGTTTTAACAGTGAAGAAGAAAATTTATTTTAGTAACAATACAGAATGGTTGGAACAGGCTATTAGCTGTATAGAAGTCTAGGCATGAGTTGACCAAAAACAATTAGGAAATAACTTTCATCAGTCAGCAGTGTTTTCACAATCTATTTTTAGAGTTTAATAGTATTTTCTATGCCTTTTAAAGTTGGTGCCTGAGAAGCTAGATGTTTATGTGGAGTTACCTATTTGGCTACCTAAAATCCTATGAAAGAAACACTGCAAACCAACTAGTTAAGGGGAGGGGGGAAGAAACCATTGCTTAACTATTAAGGTGAAGAGGTAAATTTAAATTTTAAAAAGAGATTTTAGTATTTTATAATTAATAAAATTAATATCTATTGGTCTATAACCTATACTGGTGAAAGCAAGACTGTCTTTACCCTTAAACAGACAGAGCCAGGGAGATTTTTAAAAGGGGTGCAGAGGGGAGGGCAAGCAGCTTTATACTTTTCTGTTACAAGTCCTTTCCTCATCATTCCCTCTGAATTTTCTAATAGGTGTAAGATGTCTCCAAGAAACTGTTAACCTGCTCACTGTACTCCATTTTACAAGTTTATTCATGGAAATCTATCCTACATCTTACTAGCATACATTCTCTAACATCTACCATCTTCATCATACACTTTCTTTAAGAACAGAATAGAGCCCTGGCCCGATGGCTCAGTTGGTTGGAGCGTCATCCTGAAGTGCAGAGGTTGCCAGTTTGATCCCCGGTCAGGGCACATACAGGAACAGCTTGATGTTCCTGTCTCTCTCTCACCCCACTTCCTCTCTTGCTAAAATCAATCAATAAAAATTTTTTTAAAAGAAGAACAGAATAGAAAATACATCTAAAAGGGGAAATGTTGGTCAAAGCATACAAAGTGCCCCATCATAGAGCCGATCTGTAAAGCCTGGGAGAGTTTCTGCTATTGTTTGGTTGGTTTATTTTTTAGCTCCTGGAGCTCAAGGAAATCTCTGTCAAAACACCAGCAGACTAAAAACTAAGGAACAGAGATTTCAATGACTATACACACTAAAGAATACATTGAAAAAATAGCTTGGGAACGTCACTAAACACACATTAATACAGTCTTCAAAAATCAAGAAAAGAGCATACCAAGCCATGGGGAACAGAAAGAATCTGATTTTAAGAGTTGCCACATTATAATATTCACTGGTCCAGTTTAAAAAAAAAATCACAAAGCATACAAATAAAGGGAAAGTATGGAAAATTAAAACAAACAAAATTGACAGCAACTGTCCCAAAGAGAATAGTCCCAAAAGCGAATAGAGAGACAAGGGACAGAAATAATCTCTGAAGAAATAATGGCTGAAAACATCCCTAATTTTATGAAATACATGAATCTACACTTCTAAAAATTTCAATATAATCCAAGCAGGATAAATCCCAAGAGATGTACAATGAGAAACACTGCAATCAAACTGTCCAAAGAAAAAGAGCAAACCTTAAAAGCAGCAAGAGAATCAACTCTTTAAGTACAAGGGAGTCTCATAAGATTAGTAGCTCATTTCTCATCAGAAACCATGGAAGCCAAAACATAGCAGAACAGCATAGTTAAGTGCTAAAAGAAAAAAAAAACTTGTCAACCAAGAAATCTATATCTGGCAAAACTGTCCTTTAAAATGATATATAAATTAAGATGTTCCAAGATAAACAAAAACCTGAAGGCACCACTACCATTAGATGTGTGCTACAAGAAATCCTAAAGATAGTCCTTCAGGTTAAAATGAGAAGAATAAACTGCAACTCAAAGCCACATGAAGAAATAAAGGTCTGCAGTAAAGGTAAACACACTGACACATATAAAAGCTAGTTTTATTGTATGTTTGGTTTATAACTCCACTTTGTATTTCTCCCAAATTTAAAAGATAAGAGCATAAAAAATAATTACAAATCCATGTTATAGAACAATGATGTATAAAGATGTAAGTTATGATAACAACATACTGGGGGCAGGACTGAGCTGTAGAGTGAAATTTTTGTATGCCATTGAAGTTAAGTTGGTACCAATTCAAACTATATAGTTGTAAGTTTGGACTTTGAATGTAATCCCCATGGTGACTACAAATAAAATATTTTAAAAATACACAGAAAAGGAAATGAGAAGGGAATCACAATGGTTCACTAAAATAAACCAGTTAGAAAAAAAAAAGGCAGTAGGAAATGAGAGACAAAAAAGGTATAAAATGTTAAGGCAAAATGTCAGAAATCTTTCCTAATCAGACATTACTTAAATTTGATTAAGTTAAACTCTCCAATCAAAGGAAGAGCTTGGCAAAACAGATTTAAAACCATAATCCAACTATATGGTGCTTATAAGAGACCCACGTTACCCAGAGATACAAAGAGACTAAAAGTAAAAGGATAGAAAAAGATATTCCATGTAAACAGCAAGCAAAAGAGAACCAGGATAGCATTTTTTTCCTTTTTTTTTTAAGGTGAGAAGAAGAGCAGCAAGCTCCTACATGTACCCCAACTGGGAGCCACCTGGCAATACCATCTGGGGCTGATACTTGAGCACTGAACTATTTTTAGAGCCTTGAGGCTGATGCACTCAGATCAAATGAGCCATCCTCAGTGCCTGGGGCCACTCTCAAACCAATCAAGCCACTGGCTGCAGGAGGGGAAGAGAGAGAAAAGGAAAGGGGAAGAAACAGATGGTTGCTTCTCCTGTGTGCCCTAACTAGGAATCTTGAACCCAGGACATCCATACACCTGGCCAACACTCTAACCACTGAGCAATCAGCCAGGGCCCAGGATAGCTATTTCAATATGAGGCAAAATAGGCTTTTTCAAAAATTGTTACAAGAGACAAAAAACGCTATTTCTTGTTAATAAAAGGTATTAAAAATATAAAACAATTATGAATATATACATACCATCAACAGAGACCCAAATATATGAAGCCAACATTGACCGAATTGAAGGGAGAAATAAAACAGTTCTACAATTATAGTTATTAGTTCAAAACACCAATTTCAGTAAAGAATAGAAGAACACCTAGATTTAAGGTCACTAAAGACATAGAGGACTGTAATACAATTTACCAGTATAGTCTAACAGATATATATAGAACATTTCTTCCAATAACAGTAGCATACTCATTCTTCTCAGGTACACATGGAACAGTCTCCAATATAAAACCATGTTAGACCACAAAACAGTCTCAATAAAATAATACAAAGTATCTTTTCTGACCATGACATTAAAGTTAGAAAACAACAGGAAAAATGTAAATTTCACAAATATGTAGAAATTAAAACAACACATTCTTTTTTGTGTGTGTGACAGAGACAGAGAGAGAGACCGAGAGAGGGACAGATAGGAACAGACAAGCAGGAAAGCAGAGAGATGAGAAGTATCAATTCTTTGTTGTGGCTCCTTAGTCTCCTTAGTTGTTCACTGATTGCTTTCTCATATGTGTCTTGATCAGGGGGCTACAGCAGAGCAAGTGACCCCTTCCTTGCTCAAGCCAGTGAACGTGGGCTCAAGCCAGCAACCATGGGGTCATGTCTATGATCCCATGCTTAAGCCAGCGACCTAGCGCTCAAGTTGATGACCTTAGGGTTTAGAACCTGGATCCTCTGCATCCCAGTCTGACACTCTATTCACTGAGCCACTGCCTGGTCAGGCTAAAACAACACATTCTTAAACATCACTGAATCAAAGAAGAAATCACAAGGAAAATGAGATATATGTAGAGAAAAAACAATGCACCAAAACTTATAGGATACAGCAAAGGCAGTGCTCAGAAATAAATTTATGGCTTTAAATATCTACACTGAAAAAGAAAAAAATGAGAACTTAAACCAACAACCTAACTTTACACATTGAGGTACTAGAAAAAGAAGAATAAATTAAACTGAAAACTAGAAAATAATAAAGATTAGAGATGAATAAAACAGACACCAGGAAAAAAAAGAGAATCAATGAAACCAAAAGTCTCTTCCTTAAAAATAATTGACAAGCCTTCAAAAGACTAAGAAAAAGAGAGAAGGCACAATAACTAAATTCAGAAATGAAAAGTGGAACGTTACTATTGACTTCACAGAAAAAAAATATTATCAGAGAATACTTTGAACAATATACACCAACAAACTAGATAACCTAGAATAAATGGACAAATACCTAGAAATACACAAATTATCTAAACTGACTCAAGAAATTATACATCTCTTTACATATATATAATAAGTAAGTGAGTTAGTAATCAAAACCTTTCAACAAAGAGAAGTCTAAGACCAGATGGCTACAAAGGTAAAATCTACCAAACATCTAGAGAATTAACACCAATCTTCCCAAACTCTTCCAAAAAACAAAAGAAGAAGAAATACTTCCTAACTCATTCTGTGAAGCCAGCACTACCCTGATACCAAAGGCAGGTAAAGACATTACAAGAAAAGATAATTACAGACTAATATCCTTTTTGAATATATATGCAAAAATCCATAACAAAATACTAGCAAACAGTTATACACCTTGACTCAGTGGGATTTATCCCAAGAATGAAAAAGTGGTTAAGCTTAAAATTAATCAATACAATACACCACATTAACAGAATGAAGGGGGAAAAACCACACATGATCACTCAATTAACTCAGAAAAGCCATTTGACAGAACCCAACATCCTTTTATGATAAAAACACTTGTAAAACTAGGAACAAAAGGAAACTTCCTCAACATAATGTATGGCATCTATGAAAAACCCACAGCCAGCATCATATTTAATGGTGAAAAACTGAAAGCTTTACCCCTAAGATCAGGAATAACACAAGGGTGCCCACTTTGTAATAGAACTTCTAGCCACCACAATCAAAAATAATAAATAAACAGTATCCAAATGTAAAGGAAAAGTAAAACTATTTTTGCTATTTGCAAATGACATAATTCTGTATATAGAAAAAAATCAATACCAAAGAATCCACAAGAAAACTACTAAAACTAGTTTATTAATTCAGCAAAGTTGCAGCAAAAAACAAACAAACAAAAAAACCCAGTTGTGTTTCTATATATCCACAATGTACAATTTGAAAATTATAAATGTAATTCCATTAGCAACTAAAAGAATTGTAACATCTAAGAGAATAAAATACCTAGGAATAGATTTAATCAAGGAGGTAAAAGACTTTTATCCTGAAAACTATAAAACTTTGCTGAAGAAAATTAAAGACCTAATTAAATGGAAAGACAGCCTGTTTTCATGGGCAGGAAGACAATATTGTCAATACTACCAAGCCAATCTACAGATTCAATGCAATCTCTATTAAAATTGCAATAACTGTTTTTTCAGGAATGGAAATGCCAAACCTCAGATTTATATGAATTGCAAATGCCCTATATAGACAATACAATAATAAAGAAGACACTTCCTGATTTCAAAACTTAATAAACAATGCTATAGTAATCAGTGTGGTACTGTTTTAAGACAGACATATAGACCAATGGAACAGAATTAAGAGTCCAGAAAAAAAAAATCTGTGCATCTATGGTCAACTGATTTTTGGCGAAGGTACCAAGTCTATCCAATGAATAAAGAACAATCTGTTCAACAAATGGTGCTGGGACAACTGGATGTTCATACACACACAAAAAAAGAAAAGAAAAGAAAGAAAGACACAAAGGAAGGGAGGAAAGGAGGGAGGGATGGGGGGAGGAAAGAAGAAAGGGAAGGAGGGAGGGAGGGAGGAAGGGAGGGTATAAATCGAACACCTAACTTAAACAAATATAAAATTTAACCTAAAATGGATCAATGACCAAAGAAAAAAAATAAAATAAAATGGATCAATGACCTAAATATGAAAGTTAAAACCATAAACTTCTTAGAAAAAAATTTAAGGTTAAATTTTCACGATCTTAGATTTGGCAATAAATTCTTAGATATGACACCAAAAGCACAAGTAATGAAAGGAAAAACAGTTAAACTGAACTTTATTAAAATTAAAAACTTTTGTGCACAGGACATTATCAATAAACTCAAAGACTACTTTTTGGTTGAGTCTGAATGGGAGAAAATATTTATAAGTCATATAACCAATAAAAGTCTAATATCAAGGATATACAGTGTGTCCGTAAAGTCATGGTGCACTTTTGTCCGGTCACAGGAATGCAACAAAAGACGATAGAAATGTGAAATCTGCACCAAATAAAAGGAAAACTCTCCCAGTTTCTGTAGGATGATGTGGCAGCATGTGCGCATGCGCAGATGATGACATAACACCATGTATACAGCGAAGCAGCCCACGGTCATGCCAGTCAAGATGTGGATGGTACAGAGGAAAGTTCACTGTGTTTTGTGGCTCTCTAAATTCGAATCCGTGACCAAAGTGCAACATCAATATCAGCATGCTTATAACAAAGCGCCACTACATAGGAATAACATTACTTGGTGGGATAAGCAGTTGAAGGAAACAGGCAGTTTGGTGGAGAAACCCTGTTCTGGTAGGTCATCAGTCAGTGACGAGTCTGTAGAGGCGTTACGGGATAGCTACCTAAGGAGCCCTAAAAAATCTGTGTGTGAGCCCACATCGAACTGCACTGAATAGGTATGAAACTGAGAGAGTTTTCCTTTTATTTGGTGTAGATTTCACATTTCTATCGTCTTTTGTTGCTTTCCTGTGACCCATCAAAAGTACACCATGGCTTTACGGATAGTGTATAATGATCTCCTAAAATTCAACAACAAAAATATAAACAAATCACCAGTATTTTTTAAATGGGCAATAAACCTGAACAGAAATTTCTCCAAAGAAGATACACGAATGGCCAAAAAGCATGTGTAAAGATGCTCAACATCATTAGTCCTTGGGGAAAATATCATTTCACATGAACTAGGTGAAGATGTAGAGAAATGGGAATCTTTGTGCATCGCTGGTAGAAATGTATAGTACGGCTGCCATGGAAAAACAGTATGGCAGTCCTCTAAAAGCAAAACATAGTATTACCAAATGACCCAGCAATTCTATTTCTAGCTATATACCCAAAAGAACTGAAAACAGGGACTCAAACAGATACTTATATTCCAATGTTCACTGCAGCATTATTCACAATAGCCAAAAGGTAGAAACAACTCAACAGATAAATGGATCAACAAATCTGGTATATATGTGCAATGAAATTATTTAGTCTTTAAAAACTATGAAATTCTGATACATGTTACAACATGAATGAACCTTAAAGACATTACAGTAAGTGAAATAAGTCACACACAAAAAGACAAATATTGTATAATTCCACTTAAGTGAAATATATACAATAGGCAAATTCATAGAAACGAAGTAGACTAGAGGTTACCAGGGACTGGGGGAGGGGGAAGTGGGGAGTTATTGCTTAATGTGTACAGAATTTCTGTTTGGGGTGATGAAAAAATTTTAGTGGTGATGGTTGCACAACACTGTGAATGGAGTCACTGGCACTGAAATAATATACTTAAAAGTGGCTAAAATGGATAATTTTTTATGTAAAATATATATATTTTTCCCACAATAAAAATTTTTTTTAAGTTATTCAACATATGTACAGAAAACAAAATCCTACCCAAGTTCTTACACAGAACATCTGTGCATTTAATTATCAGTAAGAGCAATCCATTACAAATTATTGGGCCATACATAGAAACCAATTTACGTGCAAATGGTTCAGTGGCATTCAACCTTTTTACACTCAGAGACTGGTGAAAATAGGAGAATTATTTCTGGGATCACTTAAGGGAGAAATCACCCTGAGCATAAGCAAATTTGACAAAGATTACTGGGTCTATTATCTTCCTACAACATCAGGGGTGGTTAACTCTTTTGCAGGCCAGCACAAAATTTTTGGCAAATCCTGGTTGAAAAACACTGGTTTAGATTATAAGTAAAACAGAAAATGGGACTTGTCTATACAAAAAGGGAAAATTTTTATTTCAGTAATTATAAAAGAATAACTGGAATTTAAGTTAGTTTATTATAAAAAGTCTGTTAATTAAAAATAACTTTTTAAAAAATCTCAACTTGTTTTATTATTTATTTTAAACTCTGAATCAAGCTATAGGCAGATTAATTCCATTTGCAATTAGAATGCTTTAACATATATGAGCAGATCACAAATTTTTTTAAATCACCAGATATGTTTCATAAAAGCAATAATTAAGGGTTTTTAATTGAATAGCCATAATACTTGCCACATAATATGTATTCAACAAATTATTGGATAAAACCAAATCAATCAATAATACATTAAATATATCATATACCATGATCAAGTGGGATTTATTCCATGGATGCAAGGTTGGTACAATATCCACAAATCAATAAATATGATTTTTTTAAAAACCAGCAGGAAAGTAGCATTAGAGAAACTTTTTTTTTATTTTTATTTTTTGGTATTTTTCCGAAGCTGGAAACGGGGAGAGACAGTCAGACAGACTCCCGCATGGGCCCCACCCCTGACCGGGATCCACCCGGCACGCCCACCAGGGGCGACGCTCTGCCCACCAGGGGGCGATGCTCTGCCCCTCCTGGGCGTCGCTCTGCCACGACCAGAGCCACTCTAGCGCCTGGGGCAGAGGCCAAGGAGCCATCCCAGCACCCAGGCCATCTTTACTCCAATGGAGCCTTGGCTGCGGGAGGGGAAGAGAGAGACAGAGAGGAAGGAGGGGGGGGGGTGGAGAAGCAAATGGGCGCTTCTCCTATGTGCCCTGGCCGGGAATCGAACCCGGGTCCCCCGCATGCCAGGCCGACGCTCTACCGCTGAGCCAACCGGCCAGGGCCTTGATTTTTTTTTTTAACATATCTTAAGATATATATATTTTAAGCATAATAGGTTTGGGGGGAACAAATTACTCACTTTAAGTGGAGAAAGACTATAATTCAATTAACCTGAATCAGGCAACTGATAGTCAGAAATGACCCTGGCTGACTATGAGAATGAACCTGTCAGATCTCTGACTACAGGAAACATAACTGACTGAGAGACCCAGCTGGTGCACTCTGAAATCCACCACCCTGTTCATGCAGACACCACACTTCTCACTGGCTGCTCCCAGTCAATGACTGAGCCCAGCGGCATGCATACTAAGGCAGCCATACATACTTAGACAAGCCTATCCTGGGAGTTGAGGAATTCTTGAGATAGGCAACTTTCACTCAATGATTTCCTGAGGCCTTAGTGAACTTTTCTTAGAACTGCACAGCAGTCTAAGACACTTTCACCCGAAGTTCCTTTCTTCCTCACTCTTCTACTTTACTTAGAGTCAGACTTGCATCATAGTCTAACAACTCTCCTAACCTCCATCCTCATATTCTCTCACAAGCACTTCTAATAAATTTCTTGCATGCTTGATCCCATCTTGGCATCTCCTCCTTTGAAGCATTATACCTTTCTCTTTGTCAATCTAGCCATTTTCAATGAATCATTGCTAAAATATATAGCATTTACTTCCCTATTTGCTAAAATAAAATACTCTAAACATGACCATTCCAATGCCTTTTAAATGGTGAAGACCTCAACTAAGACCCACTTAACTTCATCAATTAGTAGTAATATTCTTGAGGGGACAGACTCAGAACCACACGCAATTTAACAAATACGAACTGAGCATCTGTTGTACATGCGAAATATGCTAAGCATTATAGGAATACAAAGGTAAGTAGGAACCAATTCTTGCCCTCAAGTAACTCCCAATACAGAAGAGGAGAGAAGCCACAAATACAAACTTTAAAGGGCAGACTGTCATTAAGTGCTAAAATTGAGGTATAAAGTACTAAGGAAGTTAAGAGATTCATTTTACCTAGTAGAGAGTCTCTGTAGAGGAGACTGCATTTGAAATGTACATTGAAAGACATCATCAGAGCCTTCAGTTTATACCTGCCTGTAATTAACAGAGACAGTTCAACAAAGATGCCTTCAATTCAGCTTTGACTCCTCTCTCACTGTCCTGTCATTCAATCACCAATCTACCTTTAAGTCTAAAATCTGTCCACTTTTCTCTATCCCCACAGATATTGACCTAGTCAAGACTATCAATACCCCTTTTGTGAACTGCTGCAAAAATCTCCTAACTGGCCTTCTTGGCTACAGTACTGCTGCCATTTAATCTATGCTCTGTGACCCTTCAAAATTCATATCTAACTGTCAATACCCTGCTTAAAACCCTTTGGTTCCCTGCTGCTTACAAGATGAAATGCAATCATTTGGTTCACAAGATCTGGCCCCACACTCCAGACTCCAACTACACAGGACCCCTAAAATGCTGAGCTCCTGGACTCCAAGCCACCACAAATCCTATGGACACATTTTCTCTTCATCTGTAACTGGCTAATTCCCACTTCTACTTAAAACATCACTTTCATCACTTTCAAATATAAACACACAGGACAGTCTTCTAGCATCCTACTGCCACCCCAAGACCATTACTTCTCAGCCCTTTCCTTCAGGATCTCTCTTTCCATTAACTACTGCCTTTAAATTTTTTACTTTTTTATGCAGCAGACTGTTTTTAAAAATTATTTAATCCTATGCAGAGCTCCAATATGTAAAAGGGTTGAACTTCTCAGCTTAAAGCAAGGGGTTTCAAAGCCTTCTTTATTCAGCCACCTTCTTTCCTATAGCACTTCTTCCCTAAAATCTAAGGTGCAAGACAATTAGACACCATCTTACTATATTATATTGCCTACTCAAAGGAAGCAACACAGTATAAAGAGCTATCTAAAGCTAGACAGACTTAGGTTCAAATCCTAATTCTATTCCTTATAAGATCTTGAGCGCCTGACCAGGCAGTGGCACAGTGGATAGAGCATCAGACTGGGATGCAGAGGACCCAGGTTCAAGACCCCGAGGTCACCAGCTTGAGCGCGGGCTCATCTGGTTTGAGCAGAGCTCACCAGCTTGGACCCAAGGTCGCTGGCTCAAGCAAAGGGTTACTCGGTCTGCTGAAGGCCTGCGGTCACGGCCCATATGAGAAAGCAATCAATGAACAACTAAGGTGTCGCAACGAAAAACTGATGATTGATGCTTCTCATCTCTCTCCATTCCCATCTGTCTATCCCTATTTATCCCTCTCTGACTCTCTCTCTGTCTCTGTAAAAAAGAAAGAAAAAAGATCTTAAGCAATTTTGATCCATTTCATCCGTCCTAAAACTCAGCTGTAAAAATTACCACCTTGAAAAGTCTATGGATGGGACGGAGTAAAGTATGTAAAGTACCAAGCATAATGCCTAGAATACTGCCATAGCAGGAACTCAATAAAATAATATCTGCGATGGTTTATCCAGGAAATGTAAGGTTGTTTTAACAATCAAAAGTCAATTACTATAATTTATTAGATTGATAGAATAAAGGAGAAAAACCTATGATAATTTTAACAGACACAGAAAAATTACTTGACAAAATTCAAATCCATCTATGACTTTTTTAAAAAAAATTCCAAAACTCTCAGAAAACTAAAAACAGAAGGGGAAATCCTTAATCTGATAGAAGGAACCAATGAAAACTAACAACCAACATCATACTTCATGGTGAAATAAGATATCCTTTTTACCTTAAGAATGGGAACATAGCAAAGATGACCACTTGTGATGGAGGTTCTAGTCAGTAAAAGAATGCAAGAAAAATAAATACATACATGCATATATACCAGGCTGTCTCTATTTGCAGATGACATAATTACGTAAAAAAAAAAATTTCTATAGACTCTAAAAAATAACTACCAGCAAGGTTAAAAAACATTAAGTTCAATACTGTATATAAAAATTGACTATGGGTCCTGGCTGGTTGGCTCAGT
Source organism: Saccopteryx leptura (assembly GCF_036850995.1). NCBI lineage: Eukaryota > Metazoa > Chordata > Mammalia > Chiroptera > Emballonuridae > Saccopteryx > Saccopteryx leptura. The sequence continues at coordinate 277,953,477 of NC_089505.1, read as the reverse complement.
GATAGAGCGTCGGCCTGGCGTGCAGGAGTCCTGGGTTCAATTCCCGGCCAGGGCACACAGGAGAAGAGCTCATCTGCTTCTCCACCCCTCCCCCTCTCCTTCCTCTCTGTCTCTCTCTTCCCCTCCCACAGCCAAGGCTCCATTGGAGCAAAGTTGACCCGGGCACTGAGGATGGCTCTATGGCCTCTGCCTCAGGTGCTAGAATGGCTCTGGTTGCAACAGAGCGACGCTCCAGACGGGCAGAGCATCGCCCTCTGGTGGGCATGCCGGGTGGATCCTGGTAGGGCGCATGCAGGAGTCTGTCTGACTGCCTCCCCGTTTCCAACTTCAGAAAAAAAAAAATTGACTATGTATTTATGTACTCATATCAAACAATTAAAGAATAAATAATGCCCTGACTGAAGGGCTCAGTTGGTTAGAGCATCATCTGAAAGCACAGTTTGCTGGTTCAAGCTCCAGCCAGTGCACATATGGGGACAGTTTGATGTTCCTGTCTCTCTCTACCACTTTCTCTCTAAAATCAATAAAATAAACATTTTTTAAAAACCCAAAATATTAAGGATTAAACTCAACCAAAGATATGTCAGACTTCTACATGGAAAATTATAAAGTGTTGCAGAGAGAAATAAAAAGCCTAAATAAATGGAGAGATATACTATGTTCATGGATCCAAAGATTTAATATTATGAAGATGTTAATTCTCCCTAGTGATCTATAGATTCAATGCAATTACAATAAAAATCTCACCAAGATTTTTTGGTATAAATTGACAGGCTAGTTCAAAATTTATATTGAAATGCAAAACCCAGAAACACTAAACAATATTTTATTTTTTATTTATTTATTTTTTTGTATTTTTCTGAAGCTGGAACCGGGGAGAGACAGTCAGACAGACTCCCGCATGCGCCCGACCGGGATCCACCCAGCACGCCGACCAGGGGGCGACGCTCTGCCCACCAGGGGGCGATGCTCTGCCCCTCCGGGGTGTCGTTCTGTCGTGACCAGAGCCACTCTAGCGCCTGGGGCAGAGGCCAAGGAGCCATCCCCAGTGCCCGGGCCATCTTTGCTCCAATGGAGCCTCGGCTACAGGAGGGGAAGATAGAGACAGAGAGGAACGAGAGGGGGAGGGGTGGAGAAGCAGATGGGCGCTTCTCCTGTGTGCCCTGGCCGGGAATCGAACCTGGGACTTCTGCACACCAGGCCGACACTCTACCACTGAGCCAACCGGCCAGGGCTAAAACAATATTTTAAAAGAAGAATAAAATTGGAATATTTACACTACCTAACTTCAAGATTTACTAAAAATCTATAATAATCAATATTGTGGTATTGGAGTAAAAATAAAAAATAATCAGTGGAATAGAATAAAGCCTAAAAAGATATACAGGGGATCCTCAAGTTATGACCATCTTGATATACAACATTTCAGTTTACAAACCTCACTCCTATAAAAACTTTAAAAAATTGAGATGTGAGTGTTTCAGCTTATGTTATTAGTGTTGTACTTATGGACTACATGGGAGAACTAGTTTGGTTAGAAGAAGTCATCAACCTTCCAGACTAGCCTAGAACAATTCTTTAAGGTAGAGAGGGCTGCAACAGATCCTGTACCCTGTACATCAGCTGCTTCTCGAGATAAAACACCTGTAGTACAGGTAAAATCATCTCCAGTGTCTCCTGCATGTTCCTTAGGCAATCCTGATGCACCTGACCCAGTATCTCCAGCACCTTCTGCAGGTTCTCCTGCCTCTCCAGCTTCCTCCTCCCAATAGGTCACTGTCTCCCACCTTGCAATGCCCCTTCCAGTGTGCAAGCCGACCACAGGAATAAAGGTAAGAATTTTTTTTTACATTCATTTTTTTTTGTTACTACAGTACAGTGTACAGTACAGTATATTTATGTCCTTTTCCTTTTTCTGTGGCTTAGTTGTGTTTTCATGTTATAAGTTATGATTTTACAACTGTGTTAGGATAGGTAAGTGACTTAGGCTAGGATGTGTTTCAACTTACATCAAAATTCGGGTTACATCACTCTCATAGGAACGCAACTGTGTCATAACCCAAGGACCTCCTATACTATATATTTATTACATATAACACATTTAAAGATATTTACATAAATATTAAATATTCATTTATTTTTCATTAAAACATCAATGCAATCCAACAAGGAAAGGAAAGTCTCTTCAACAAATAATTTTATTTTTTTATTTTTTTTATTTTTTTTAAGATTTTATTTATTTATTATAGAGAAGGTGGGGGGGGGGAGCAGGAAGCATCAACTCCCATATGTGCCTTGACCAGGCAAGCCCAGGGTTTTGAACCGGCAACCTCAGTATTTCCAGGTTGACGCTTTATCCACTGCGCCACCACAGGTCAGGCTCTTCAACAAATAATTTTAAAATAATTACACATCAGCATTAAAAAAATTGATTCCTACCTTACATTATACACAATTAATTTGAAATGCACCATAGATTATGTAAGATAAAACTATAAAGCTTTTAGAAAACAGCATTAGTAGAAAATTTTCATGACCTGATGGCAGGCAAGGGATTCTTGGACACAAAGAGCAATAACCTTATAAGAAAAAAAACTGATAAATTTGACTCTATCAATATTAAAAACTTGTGTTCATCAAAAAACACCTCTAGAAAAATTAACAGACAAGCCACAGGCTAGAATCAAATATTCATAAAACATATTCCTGATAAAGTGTCATTATCCAGGATATATAAATATAACTCTTACAACTAAACACTAAAAAGAGGCTCTGGCCGGTTGACTCAGTGGTAGAGCATCGGCCCAGCGTGTGGATGTCCTGGGTTTGATTCCTGGTCAGGGCACACAGGACAGTGCCCATCTGCTTCTCCAACTATCAGCAAGGATGTGGAGCAACTAGATTCTCATACATTGTTGGTGGGAATGTAAAATGGGTACAACCACTTTGAGAAAAGGTCTGGCAGTTTCTTATAAAACTAAACGGACATTTATTCTGTGAGACACTTATTCTGTATTTACCCAAGAGAAATGAAAACATCTGTCTACAAAAAGAAAAAGACTTGTATAAGAATATTCAAGGCAGTTTTATTCATAATAATCACAAGCTGGAAACCTCCCAGGTAACCATCTACTTGATAAATGAACTGACATATTCACATGATAGAAAAAAGAACTGAATTCTTGATAAACACAACCTCAAAAGCCTTACCAAAAATACATACTCTGTGATTCTATTTATATGACCTTCTAGAATAGATAAATCTATGGTAGGATGATAAAAGATCAGAACAGCATTGGCTTCTGGGAGGTGGAGACAGGGAATGACTGACAAGGCATGACGGAAATTTCCCAAGTGATAGGAATATTTGATATCTTGGTAGAGGCTTGGGTTGCACTCATTTTAAAAAACTCATTAATTAGCACAATTAATATTTGTGTATTCTATTATATGTAAATTTTACTAATAAACAAAAAGAACCATACACAAATACTGAATTTTAGTTAATGACATGCATGCCGAAATGTTTAGGGGTCAAGTATACTGATGCCTGCAACTCACTTTGAAATGCATCAAGGGAGAAGGCTGTTGGGAAGCAGGGTGGGGGGAAGAAAGTAAAAATGGACAAATATACGGTGACAGAAAACGATTTTGACTTTGAGTGATGTGCACACAACACAATCAACATTTCAAATGCTATAGAAATATTAACCTGAAACCTATGTACTCTTTTTTTTTAATTTAAGTCTGAACGATGTTTTATTTTTTTTAATGACCAGATTCCCTCTGTTACCTCTGTCTAAGACCCACTCTTTTTTTATATATAAATTTTTATTCATTTTAATGGGGTGACATCAATAAATCAGGGTACATATGTTCAAAGAAAACATGTCCAGGTTCTCTTGTCATTCAATTATGTTGCATACCCATCGCCCAAAGTCAGATTATCCTCTGTCACCTTCTATCTAGTTTTCTTTGTGCCCCTTCCCCTCCCTCTCCCCCTCTCCCTCCCCCCCCCCCCATAACCACCACACTCTTGTCCATGTCTCTTAGTCTCGTTTTTATGTCCCACCAATGTATGGAATCATGCAGTTCTTGGTTTTTTTCTGATTTACTTATTTCACTCCGTATAATGTTATCAAGATCCCACCATTTTGTTGTAAATGATCTGATGTCATCATTTCTTATGGCTGTGTGCCACATCTTCTTTATCCAGTCTTCTATTTTTTTTTTTTTTTTTACAGTGATTAAAGCCTTTAAGCAAACTCTTGGCCAATACAGCAAGAATCCATAAAAGAATAGTGTCCTTAACATGTTCACCAAGTCCAAGTTGGCACCAACACCGTTCCAAATCCCTGCAAATGCAACCCAACCCCCGTTCAGTCCGTTAGGAGCTGTCACAAGGAGCAGAAGTCCAGGAAAAGTCCACATCCAGGAAAAGTCCGCATGGCACTGGAATTGTTGTCACAATTCTATACTTTGCAGCTCATGTCCAAGTCCCAATAATCGCTGCTTCTAGCTGGTAATGATTCAGGTAGACTGGAAAAGCCATCTGCAGCATGTGTGGAGATGGAGCTTCTGTTCTCTGCGAAACCTATGTACTCTTATTGATCAATGTCACCTCATTAAATTTAATTTTTTAAATAAAATTTTTAAAAAAAGAACTGCATCAAAACATAAAATGGAGCCTGAGCTGTGGTGGTGTTGTACATAGATGTCAACCTGGGACATTGAGGTCCCAGGTAGAAAAGCCCAAGGTCGCTGGCTTGAGTGTGGGCTCACTAGCTTGAGTGTGAGGCCACTGGCTTGAGCATGGGATCATCGACATTATTACACAGTCACTAGCTTGAGCCCAAAGGTTATTAGCTTGAAGCACAGGTAGCTGGTTTGAGCAAGGAGTCACTGGCTCAGCTGGAGCTTCCCAGTCAAGGCACATATGAGAAGCAATTAATGAACAACTAAAATGCTTCAACTAGGAGTTGATGCTTCTCATCTCTCTCCCTTCCTGTCTATCTGTTTGTCTGTCTCTCTGTCATACACAAAAACAAACAAATAAATAAATAGGATGGATTGGTGGATGGAGAGAGGGATGGATAAATGTGTGATAAAGCAAACAGTACAATGTAAATTATGATCAGCACTTGGGTGTTTATAATTCTTAAAACATGTTTAAAATTTTTCATAATAAAATGCTGGGTAAAAATCTTTATCACAAGATAAAAACATTTTTCAATGAAGTGCAGTGTTTTTCCTAAATATTTCATCCACAGCTCTAACATAAAAGTACATTATGCGGAGTAGGGAGTTGCTTGCACTTTCATTATTATTTGGTTAAAGCATCCTCACTGCTTTGATTTCTGGGCCTCCCTGCTACTGCTGGGACACAGTCTTCCTCTCCATTACAATACATCCCATAATCCTTGTGGACTTCATCAACACCCATGTATGCAACTCATCACTCAATACACCAACTGCAGAGCTTCTAATTATCAAACCCCCCACATCTCTGGAATCTGAAAACTCTAAAACATAATAGTCATCATCTCTAACCACAGCCTCCTATCTGCTCCCATTACCTCCTCTTCCAATGTATCAGGATTTTTAATCCATAGAGCCCTCATTTACACCTCCATTGTTGCTTTATTTCCTCTTTATTACCTGAAATACCCTTATCTCCTTAGTCCCTACTGCAGCCACCTGCAACCAACTATCCCTCTCTACCCATTTACCTGAACTAATGAGTGCTGCTGAGGAAAATTTCACAGCCATCAGACCCATGAACACTACTCCAAATGTATGCTCTCCCCACTCAGCACTGCTCAGCAATTCCTTTCTAATTCTGGCTGGCTCCTTCTGCACACTTCAGAGCAGCAATTCCAAAATGTCATCACACTTCTTAAACGCCTTACTCATTTCTCTTTCCTCACTCTATAAAGGATCTTGCCTTTCATTTCATCATGAAAATAGAGGTTACCTAGCATGAACTCCCTGCTCTTCAACCTACAAACCCATCTTTATTTCTTTCCCTCCCATTTCAGAAGAATGGCATCACCCTTGCTAGAGGTAGTGTAACATAGTATTTTAAAATGTAGACTGTAACCAAATTACCCTTTCCAAACCTCAGTTTCCTCTCTTGTAAAATGGAGGCAATAATAGTATCTTGTGAGAATTAGAGAATATACAGTATGTGCTTATAATAGCAATGCAAATAGTTCAAGGCAAATTTCATGATTGTGTTGCTGAGCTCTCTCCTCCTTGATCAGTATTTCACCAGCATTTTCCAGCAGCTTCTTCCCCAAAGGCTCCTAACATACAATCGTTTCTCTCACCTTCAAATAAAAACAAGTATCTTCCCCAACCCTGAATCCCTTCTCACCACAGAAGTATCTCTTTTCCCTTCATTTTCTAGTTTGTAGAAAAAATAATAATCTGAAAAAAAAGTCATCTGTCCTTGTTTCTCCCTTTTTCATGCTCTTCCATGTTCTACCCTCACCCTGAAACTGCTAGAACATAAATGACCCTTGAGCTGTCAAATCTAACACTCTTCAGGCACCTTACCTGACTTTTATGCAGCCTGACACATTAACGGCTCTTCCTGAAACTACTCCTTTCTCAGCTTTTCGGACCCTAGGGTCTCATTCTTTCCACCTGGCTCCTTCCTTCTTTATCTCCTTTACTCCCTCCTTTCTCTCTGGTCTCCTGGTTCTAATGCCAGCTCTATTTCAGTCTTACTTCTAATTACTTTCAGTGGGTGGCCTTATTAATTTTTAAAACATCTTTTCGAGGTACAATGGACATGCAATAAATTGCATATATCTGAGCTGTACAATCTGTTAAATTTTAACACGTCTATATCCCTGATACTATTGGCACAATAAAAACAAATGAACACAAAAGCTTCCCCCTACAACAACTATTGACCTGCTTTTTGTCATTATAGATTAGTTCACATTTTCTAAAATTTTATATAAATAGAATGAAACAGTATATACTTTTTTTTTTTTTTTTACAGGGACAGAGAGAGTCAGAGAGAGGGATAGATAGGGACAGACAGACAGGAACAGAGAGAGATGAGAAGCATCAATCATCAGTTTTTCGTTGCGACACCTTAGTTGTTCATTGATTGCTTTCTCATATGTGCCTTGACCACAGGCCTTCAGCAGACTGAAGCCAGCGACCTTGGGTCCAAGCCGGTGAGCTTTTTTGCTCAAGCCAGATGAGCCCGCACTCAAGCTGGCGACCTCAGGGTCTTGAACCTGGGTCCTCCACATCCCAGTCCGACGCTCTATCCACTGTGCCACCGCCTGGTCAGGCTCATTCATTATTTTGACATTCAGCCATGCTGTCATGTGTATCAATACTTCGTTCTTTCTATTGTTGAGTAGTATTCCAATATATGGCTATACCATAATTTGTTTATTCATTCACCCGTTAAGGAGCTGTACAGAGCCACCATGAACATTCACGTGTAAGCCTTTGTATGGGCACAGTCTTCATCTACTCTTATGGCTTGATGTCCACACATAGAAGTCCCAAATCTGCTTCGCCAGATACCAACAACCAATTGCCAGTTCAACAAGTCCACTTGGATAACCCAAAAGGACTTTTAAATCAACATGTCCACAACTCATCTTCTTACACTGCTCTCTCCACCCCAACAAGTTTTCCTCTTGCATTCTCTATCCTGTTAAAGGCACTCAAGCCAAAAGCATGAGACTCTTTCTGCTCTCCTATCACTTCCTCCAATCACTCAGTGAGTTACAAGGTCCTATCAGTTATGCCTATTAAACATCTCTTAAATAAAATTCACCTGCACATTTCCATCCTAGTTCAAATGCACTCTTAGTTCAAGTGCATATCATTTCTTGGCTGGACTAATAAACTAGCCTTCTCATTCTCCTCCTTACCTAGAGGTTCATTATTTTCTAATCCATTTTCCATTTTATGGCTAAAGTGAATTTTCTAAAATTCAGATCTGATGCTACACCTCTATTTAAAATTCCTGAATGACTTCTATCCCCTCAGGATAAAATTCAAACTCCTTAGCATTAATATACAAAAAAATTCCTTATAAACCAGTTTCCTCTTCAAATTTGTCCTCTGCCACTTCCCGTCATATTCTAACTTTGTCACTTCTGGATGATGTCATTTACCTTTTTATTCTTAGTGCTGAGGGCAATAATAGTTGGTCTGTAGTAGGCATGGTATATTTGTGCAATAAAGAAGATAGAACTTAGACTAGTAGATGTGGCAAGACATTCTGCACACTCAGGAAAAGCAGTAGTCCAAATTGGCTGAAGCATAAAGAATATAAAAGATCATAGCAGGCAATCTAGTCAAAACAGTTGGATGAAGCCAGATCACCTATCACTATTGGTTCTATCTTAAAGAACAGACACTTCATCCTATGCCCTCAAAAGACATCAATGGTTCCAAACAACACGGTGACACATTCAGAAGTGTACTATAACTTTTGAAATTTGAAAAATAGATAAAGGGGAGGTGAGGGGCAGTGAACTCAGAGCTTCTGGGATAAGAGGGAATTGAGTAGAAGTACATGTCAAAGGGAAATGAATCTACAGGCTCTGCCTGGGTGTGGGCAGTAATGCAAAAGAGAGAACTCAGATAACTTCACAAAGTTTTGAACCACTCAAATAAAATAATAAAACCTTTCATCAAGAGGAAAAAACTTTAATGGTAAGTGAAATGGACGGAGGTGACTGATGACTTTAGTTTGGGTATTCCCTCACCCATTCATTCACATTTAAGTCCCTATCACGGGAGGGATGGAGGATAAAATGAGGATTAAAATATCATTCATCCCTGTTCTCAAGGACTCTCCAATCTAGTTGAGAAGAAACAGGGGCAGGAGAGATAATTATATAGAAACTTAAAATTCATTAAGTGCTAGACGAGGGTGCTAACAGAAAATACAAATAAGCACTGTAGATTTGAGACAAGATCTGAGGTCAAATTAGTCCAGAAGGATGAGTAGTGTTACTCCAGGTGAAGAGAACAGCATGTCCAAAGAGCCTCAAGTGAGATAACACAAGTTGGATGCATTTGCACACAGTGTAATAAGTCTAAAGGAAGAGTTCAAGATGTGAAGATAGTCACATGAAATGTCTAGCAGGCAGGTTAAAATGCAAGTTTTGAGCCACCAAGAGCATATCCAGATATGAAATAATTTCCAATCTTGTCTGAGGTAGCTTAGAATCACTGTTAGTGATATTTAAAATAAGAATTGGAAGAACCTTACATGTCAGCTAGATTGTGTACACTTCCACCTCCTCCCATCACTTCTACTGTCATCCTAGAGTTTCTCTGCTTAAAGTCAAAGCTGGTTTATGTAAATAAGCAAAGAGGACTGGTGGGGACTGTGGTAAATTGGAAATAATACATGCTATGTCTAAAAAGGGCAGCTCTGGCAGTTTACTACCTTGCTTGAATATGGACCCAATGTGGAGAAAGCTTCCTATTCTACAAGAAAAGCTCAAAATTCAGATTTATGTAATAGGTCCAATTTTTAAGTATTGGCAACTAATTACATTAAAATTGAAATAACACATTGCCAGCCAAACAAAATGCTTCTGTGGACAGATTTCAGCAAGGGCCACCAGTGTAGAGGATTTAGACATGGTCTGCCAGCTCCTACAATGCTCTTTTTACTGCTTTGTAAGCCCCTCTCCTCCCCTCAACTGATAGGGTATCCTTGTGGTTCCCCTGGATAGGCGTTGATTGCTTCTAAACAAAATAGCCTCAAACTGATAGTGCTTTATGAGTTCTACTGTATATTTTTTAACATTTTTTTTCTGTCTCCTCCCCACCTTAGTCAGGATACCAATCAGGTCTAGCATCAGCGAAACCCCTTACCTTTTAATACAAGCTTTGTCAAGCTTGCAGGTAAAGCAAAAATCAACAGCATGAAAGCCTGATGATTTCTAATGAATAAAGTATATAAGGTATATAGCATCTCTTTGGTTTTCAGACACCTGAGGGAAAAAGTCAGTAACTTATATATGAAATATGGGCAAATTCTGCTAACTAGCCAAATAGTTTCCACTGTAAGACACCAAGAGGGGGAGGGGAAAGAGGAGAACAGGGCAAAAGGGAAAGTAAAAGTTGCTAGCCTTTGAGAAACAACAGACACCTTTCAAGACACAGTTTTTAAAAGGTTAAATGTTTAGAATAAAAGGAATACTCATAATCTCAACTCTCAGTAGAAGTAAACATCTATTTTCGCCACAAAACATAAAACATTGCTCAAGCAGCAAGAATTTGGGATTTAGAAACACGATTTAAAAAGTAAAGCAATTCTTATATTTATAGAAAAGGCCAAAGGGGCGCGGGGGTGGGGTGGTACTAGTTGTTTTTAATGTTCATTCAAACCAGTTTCTGATGTTTCAATGTGTTTGTCACAATGTTGCTTTGGAAGCTTTTAAACTGTATCAACATTTCCCAAAACATTTAAAAAGTACAGATCGTGTTATAAATTTAGATAACAATGTGGCAAACTTGAAGAAACACAAAAAGGTTAAAATTTCTAATCCACAAACCGAAACATAGTACCAAGATTCCCAGACTTCAGAAAGAAAAGAATGGCATGTGCACCCGCCCCTGCTCATCAGAGTGGGGGAATTCGGGGCAATGAAGAGTGATTACAGAGGGTGAGCAAAGCAGGCCATATTTCTGCTGGCAGGCGAGCTCTGCAATTACTTAGAGCAAGCACTATGGCCAGAGCATTCTCGAGCCCACTGAAACGAGCAGACTGGACACCTAAAACCGAAGGTTGACAGCAGCGCCGGGGTAAGACCGAGACGGCGGAAAAGTGGCCTGCTTTGACCTCCGCTGAAAACCGAGGCTTCTCCAGCTCTGGTCCTTGAATCAGGGGGAGGGCATTAACCTGTCAGTGATTGTATCATTTGGACAAACTCTCCCCGGCTTCCTGCGGCCTTCCCACACACCGGGTGAATGTCAACACCGATAGCCAGCAAGCGGGGGGGGGGGACCGCTCGGTGTGCGCCGTCCTCTCCGGGAGGCGCCGAGACCGGGAAGAAAGACGGCCCCGCGCGCGACCCGCCTCCCAGCCCTTGCCCAGCCGCGGCCCGGCGCCCTCGCGGGGCTGCGGCGGGGAAGCGGGGTCCGCGGGGTCCCGGGCGCTCTCACCTTTTTCAGCGCCGGCACCAGCAGCCCCCGCCACTTGGGCGCGTTCTCCTCGCTGAAGAACTCGTACGGCAGCGGCTGCGCCTGCATGGTGCCCCTGGGGCGCCTCTGGGCGGGGAGGGGGCGGCGGCGGCGGCCGGGCCCGGGAGCCGCGAGAGGGCGAGCTCGCAGCGCGGAACAGGGCCGCGGCCCCACCAGACGGCCCGGCCCCCTCGGGGCGCCGCGCGGCCGGGCTAGCCCCGGACTGGGGGCTGGGGGGCGAGGCCGGCGCCCGGCCACCCACCCGACACAGGGACCAGCCGAGAGCGAACGCAGCCCGGAGGCGGCGGCGGCGGCATCCCGCACCACCGCCCCGGGGCCGGGCCCCCCACCCCACCCCTCCCCGGCCCGCCGGCGCCGCCCCGGGCTGCCCTCCGCCGCGGCCGCCGCCCGCCCGCTCGCCCGCCCGCCTGCCCGCCGGGGCTGCGTTCCCGGCCCGGCCTGGCCCCCGCGGCGGAGCCGGCGGCTGGGGGGGAGGGAGTGTGGAGGGACACTCCGGCCGCGGCACCGATCGGCACAGCCGGGACCGCGGAACGCGAGCGACCGGGGTCGGGGCGGAGCTGGGGCCGGAGTCTAGCGGGGGAGGGGAGAGGCCCGAGGTCGCGGTTGGGGAATCAGGCTGCCCTAGGGTGCCGCCGCGGCCGCCGCCGACGCCGGTGTAGCGCTGGAGCTTCCTACTAGCGAACTGAACCTGCTCGCTACTGAGCATGCGCGCCGGGCAGGGCCAGTTCGCTTCGGGTTTTCCGGCTCCCCAGCGAAGGAGGAGGGAAGCGCGAGTGAGGGAGGGCTCCTGGCCAGGGTGTAGTGCGCCCCCGAGGGCTGCAAGGGAGGGGTAAAAGGGCCGGGAGAAGTCGAACCCTGGGCTGAGTAGGGCCAGCGGGGTGTTTGGGGGGGGGGGAACTAGAGTTAAGCGTACCCCATTGTGTGTTTGGACCGCGAACGATCCCACCCCTCTCTTGGAGTCCTTGTGCCTTTCTTTTCGGAAAGGGGTGTGTATGTGTGTACTTTGCTCCTGAACATGAAGATAAGGACTGCCCAGAGCATGCAGAATATAGTAAACAGACTGGACAAAAGATAGGTGGCTTTCTCACGAAACTCTCTCAGTATTTGTGGGATAAGTGATCTCAGTGTTTCTAAATGGCCTTTGCACATCATCAAGAATAAAATGTATACATGTAATATTTTTTTGTTTGTGTTTAAAATTAAATATGTTCATCTTTCAAATCCGCTTCAGATATGAACTCCAATAACCACTTACCTCCAGTGGAAATTAAGACCTCTTCTGCAGCTCCCAAATCCCACAATATTTCATTCGTGGGCATTTGTTTATGGCTCTTTCAACAAGGTAACAAACTCCTGGAAGGCAGATCTTTTTTATAGGAGCTCTATACAGAATAGACACTTAGTGAAAGTTTGTGGGATGCTAAAGGAGCATTATCTATAAATTGTTCCTCCATCCCAGGGATGCAAGTGTTTGTTTATAGTAATGACAGTGTGTCTGGCGTGTTATGGTTTACCATTAAGCATCTTTTAAGCATATACCTCATTTAATCCTCATAGCAAATCTATCGTTTTCATTTTACAGATAAAGAGACAATTTAGAGAACTAGCCTGGGTGGAAGTTGATATTGTACACTTCAGTGCAGAGAACAATAACCAGGATTACAGAGATGAGAAATGTTTAAGTGATGGGTTTAAATCTCTACAAGACTTCTTTGGGAATCTTATAAAAGTTTTAGGTTCTTTCCTTTTAAAATGTATATGATTTACACTGAAAGTCCATGCTTTCAGAGTGTTCTCAATGACATTTTGAAAGTTGAAAGTCATTCAAAAATGCTCTGATTAAGAGGTAGAGTAAAGATAGTTTCCAGAGGAGTTAGAGGCAGGGGAAGTGGTCTCGGGAAAACATGTCAAATAGGTAAAGGACTGATAAGGAAAAACTATATATGTTTGTATGGTTCTAAACAACTGAACTTCTGCCCCCAAATTACTCCTTGGTTTCCCATTATTCTTTTGGAACTTCTCACCATGACCCACAAAGCCTTAGTGTGGCTCCTGTCTGCATTCTCAACCTCTTCAACATTCTCAACTTTGGCTCACCACACTCCAGTCACACAGCCTTCTCTGATAACTCTTAAGTGCTTTGCACGTATGTTTCCACCATAAACTTTGGCTTATTTATTTCCTTTCTAGCGTAAATCACGGCCTCTCATTATTTTTAGTTGTTGGTCTACTCTATCCCATCTAGAATGCAAGCTCTAAGAAATCAGCGATCTTTGTGTTCACTCTAGTTCATTATTGTATCCCCAGAACCTCTAGTACTTGGTTCACAGTAGGTGCTCAATAAATAATTCTGAAGGAAGGAAAGTTGAATGTAGGAAACTTCCAGGAAGACTACCTAGTAAGAGTTGTTCCAGGAGACGGGCAATCTTTGGGGGTGTGCAAATTAAAAAAAAAAAAGTACTTAATTCACTGGGGACGTAGGAAAAGTGTTAGTAGGTTGGACTTGACCTACAAAGTCCCCTTCAACTGGTATTTCTGATATGATTGGAAAGGTAAACAAGCCCTCTAATCATGGATTACAGCCTGGGCTGGACATGCGTAGTGGCTGGTGCAGGTTTTTACTAGTATGGATGTTTTGGCTACAGATGGAAAGCAAGCAGCTGAAAGGATATTGCAGAGAAGAGACCGGGCACTTCTCAGCTGAGAGACCCAAGAGGAGTGCTGCTAGGCTCGGCGCCCCTAAGGTCAGAGAGCAAGGAGCCCCGCTGCACCATTTGCCTTTATCGCCTGGGACAAATCAGAACACCTATGGGTGTGCAGCGAGAGAAGACAGCCATGCCGGACTCAGAAATGTGCTATTGGAGACTCGAAAGCCCCTGGGGCCCCTCGCCTTAACCACCGACAGCTGCCCTGCTACGCAAGCGCAGTGTTTCTGTTCAGGTCCCTCCTGGGTTCTAACCATCCTCGAGGCACAGCGGACGTGACGCACGGGCACGCGCCCAGGCGGCGTAGCCGAGGCCCGAGGGGGGCGTGTCCAGGGGGGCTAGACGAGTTCCGAGTGTATCGCGTCGGAACCCGGGCCTCGGAGAAGGGGGTAGGGAGGCGCTCCGCCAGGCGGCGCGCCCCCTGCCGGTGGAGTTTAGCTCTCCGCTTCTTTTCCCAGCGCCGCAGCCGGACGCAGCCCTAGACTCCCTGTCTGGCTGCAACCACAATTTTCTTCTTGAAGCAAACTTCAGATCTAGTTACTTACCTTCCTGTTCAGTAACTTCCACTGCCATCCCAGGATGCAGTCCAAAGTCCTTGGCTTGGTGTTCATGACCTCTCAGAATCGTGCCGCTACTTACTGTATCTTTCCAGCTATATCTCTCACACAAAATGAACTATTGTTGCCTCCTATAAACCCATTATTTCTGTTCCTCTTTCCTGCCAATGCAGTTCTGTCTGCCTGGAATGCCTATAACCAGTTTTTTCTTAAATTTCACACACTACAGCTTCAGCCAACCACCCAAGTACACGCTCATTGTGGAACTCTCTACCCAATCTGTCGTCCCAGTTCAAATGTCACATACTCTCCGAAGCTTTTCTCGGTTCCCGTTCAGAATTCCTACCCCTTAACCTCCAGAGCCCAACAGGCATAAAAACAGTAGTGTCATCCATCAAGTCACATAGCCAAAAAAGAATTATTATACAGAACAAGTAGTTTACCTTAGAGGAAATAATGATAGTTAGCTGCTCACCTCATTAGTAATTAGGGAAATGCAAGTTAAAACTACATTAAAATACTATTTCATGCCCATTGAATTGGCAAAAATTTAGAAGTTTAACAATACTAAGCTTTGGCAAGGATGTAAAGTGATTCAAATTCTCATCCACTGCTATGGGAAAATAAATAAGTGCAACTGCTTTAGATAACTATTTCTTATTTTAAAAGATGAATATGGGCCTGACCTGTGGTGGCGCAGTAGGATAAAGCGTCGACCTGGAAGTGCTGAGGTCGCCTGTTCGAAACCCTAGGCTTGCCTGGTCAAGGCACATATGGGAGTTGATGCTTCCAGCTCCTCCCCCCCTTCTCTCTCCATGTCTCTCCTGTCTCTCCCTCTCCTCTCTAAAATGAATAAATAAAAAAAAATTTTTTAAAGATGAATATGGGCATAAATTAGCATAGATATATTCCCATAGCACATATATCCCAGAGAAAGTTCCTCAGTGCATTGTTTATAATAGCATAACCATAGAATGGTTACATAAATTGTATAATACTATACAGAAACAAAAATGAATTACAGCCATATACATTCCAATAGATTAAACGTTTATATGCCCCTCCCCATTCATATGTTGAATCCTAATCTCTAATATGATGGTATTTGGAGGTGAGGTTTTGGGGAACATGACCTCATGAATGGGATTAGTGCCAATATAAAGAGACCCTAGAGATATCCTTCACCTGTTCCACCAAGTGAAGACAAGAAAGAAGACAGTTACCTAAGACCCAGGAAGCAGACATGGAATCTGCTGGTGTCTTGATGTTGGACTTCCCAAGTTCAAGAACTATGATAAATAAATTTCTGTTGTTTATAGACCACCCAGACTATAACATTTTCTTATAATAGCCCAGATGAAGTAAGACACATCTCAATATAGATGAATCTTAAAAAAAAAAAAAAAAAAATCACTGATAACTTGGAAATGTGCCTTGTAAACTTCTAAAGGGTTAGGGACATTAAGAAAAGCACAAAAGCTATCCACTAAATAATTAATTGTGCAAACATCCAAGTAGAACTGAGTTGTGTGGTATTTATTGTCATACCCAACCTTCAAGATGGCACACTGAGCCTTACTTCCTGGTATTCCTCCCCTGCAATAGACACTACTTCCACATGAACAATCTTATTCAGTCATCAATTTGCAAAATGAGATTTTTCAGAAATTATGCATGTATTTTCTGAGGCCAAGTTCTAACAGACATTGTGACTTTAGTCTCTTTCTCTCTTGGGCCTCTCATTCTGGGAGAAGCCACTGCCATCTTGTGAAGACACTTAAGCAACCCTATGGAGAAGACCACAGTAAGAGGAACAGAAGAAGCCTTCTGCCATCAGCCACGTGAATAAACCATCTTGGAAATAGATCTCTCAACTCCAGTCAAGCTTTTAGATGACTGAAATCTGGTTAGTATCTTGATTGCAACCTTTTCAGAGGTTCTGAGCCAGAACCACTCATATAATCCATTTCTAAATCCTTGACTCTCAGAAACAATGAGATAATAAATGTGTGTTGTTTTAAGCCACTAAGTTTTGGGGATAATGTGTTAAGCAACATTAGAAAACTAATATTTTTATAAATACCTGCCTAAATGGTAAAATTGTATAATAAAATATTAAATTAATACCAAATTTATGAAGGATATAAAAGATATGGAGAGATCTTTAAGATAGGTTATGAATTGTAGGAGAAAAAATACTGTGAAAATGTTTGCACTTGGGGAAGTTTTATAAAAGGATCTATTGAGATATCGGTAATGTTCTATTTTTAACCAGAGTAAGTAGTAGGAACACAAAAGTTTGTTTTATTTTAAAATTTAAACACACTCTTATTTTTAAAAATTTATTGATTGATTTTAGAGAGACAGAGAGTATACGAAGGGAGGGGGAGAGAGAGAAGCATTCATTTGTTGTTCTACTTAGTTGTGTGTTCATTGGTCACTTCCCATCGGTGCCCTGACCAGGGATCAACCTAAACCTTGGTGTTTAGAGACAACGCTCTAACCAACTGGGCTACATGGCCAGGGCCAAAACACATACACTTTTTTTGTAAATATAATATGCTACAAACACAAATTATATACAAAAAAGGGATGGTGGCTAAAATGGACCATATATATAGAACAAAGTGGATTTAGAGACAATTCTGAATAACCCTTGACAGTCTCAGAAATGCACTTACGACATAAAATCTACCTGCTCTTAATTACAGATCAGAGTTGGACAATCCATTTAAAGCATCTGTACTGACTGCCAGGTTCCCTTTTCACCTCCTCTCCCCAGCGTCGAAAGGCTAAAGCTTCCAAAGCTTCTCAATTTCAAACACTCAGAGTCAGAGAGGCAACTGAAGAAGAAAAATACAGCTACATTTTGGTCTGAACTCAGGTCAGCCAACTCAAGTCCTTTATCGTTCTGTGTTGCCTTAAGAGAATTACTTAATATTTATTATACCAGCTTGTATAATTTGTGTCCAGGGGAAGTAACCTCATCTGTCAAGCACCTGCTGTGTAAGGAACTCAATATCTGAATATGAGGAACCATGATATGTAATTCAAAGATACGTAAAAGTTAACTTAAAAAATAATTTGGTATTTTAATTTTCAAATAAGCAATATACTCACATGGTTCAAAAAAATTATTAAATTCAGAAAGCAAACATTGATACAATACTACCATCTAATCTACAAACCTTATTCAAATTTCACTAATTGTCTCAGCAATGTTCTTTATACAGATTGTTTTTCCTGGTTTAAGATCCAATTCAGAATAATATACTTATTTAGTTTTCATGTCTCTTTAGTGTCCTTTAATCTTGAACAGTTCCTCAGTCTGTCTTTGTCTTTCATGGTGTTGACATTTCTTAAAATGACAGGCTATTATGTTTTATAATGTCCCTCAGTTTGGCTTTGGGTTTGTTTGAAGTTTTCCTATGATAAGATTCAGGTTTTGCTTATTTTTTTTTCTTTTGGCAGGAACAGTACATAAATGACATGTCCTTGTGAATATATGAGTATATCATATCAGGGGACACAATGACTGTTTGTCCCATCATTAGTGATACTAACTCTGATCACTTGGTTAAAATGGTGAAGTCTTCCAAGTTTCTCCAATATAAAGTTATTTTTCCCCTTTGCAATTAGTAACTTGTACAAATACATGTTATTTTAAAAACAGCATATTGAGATAAAATTCACATACTGTACTGTACAATGCACTCATTTAAAGTGTGCACATCAGTGGTTTTGCGTATGTTTAGAATTGTGCAACCATCATGACAATCTATTTGGGAATATTTTCATCACCTAAAAAGAAACTTCATATCCACTGGCAGTCATGTTTTTATAGTTAAATAGAATTCTATTACATGGATGTACAATAATTTATCAGTTTCCTTTTGAAGGACATTTGTCTTTTTTTCTAATCTCTAATTACAAACAGTGCTTCAATGAGTAAAATCATTTTGCTTGTATTCAAGTATGTCTGAGGATGAATTCCCTCAAGAGGATTGCTGAGTCAATAGCAAAGTACATTTGCAATTTTGATAATTATTGACAAACTAGAGGGCTAAATATTTAATGTTTATATGTAATGTATTTTGGGATGATCTTTTAAAGTGATATATAATAATAAGCCAAAGGAGAAAATTTGATTTACATAACAGTGACTATTCTGATTATTATTTCTATTAAATTAGTATCTATAAGTATTCTAAAATAATATTTTGAGTATTTTTCAAGTCATACCTCATGCTTTGAAGTGGTTTAATATCTTCTAAACTATATAAGACTACTGATCTTTTTTATATTACAGTTATTGTCTTATTCCATGTTCATTTTGTAAATCATTTAGCTTAATTACTACGGACCAATTTATTCCACGATATATCTGCTAGAAATTCTTTGGATATCAGGGCTGTTACGCCATTGAGAACTCATGTGATCTTCTAGACTAGTGGAGTTACTCTAGATTTTACTAGATAAACACACATGACCTACAAAGTACCTTCCAAGTACATACCAGCAACTGATAGAGCCAGTCAGGTCAACTGGTCAGTTGGCATTTTTAGAAAATTTATATTGTTTATAGGTTGTACATCCTTATCAATTTTTTTGTAGGTTTTTTTTTTTTTGTATTTTTCCGAAGTTGGAAACAGGTAGGCAGTCAGACAGACTCCCGCATGCGCCCAACTGGGATCCACCTGGCATGCCCACCAGGGGGCGATGCTCTGCCCATCTGGGGTGTTGCTCTGTTGCAACCAGAGCCATTCTAGCGCCTGAGACCATCTTTGCTCCAATGGAGCCTTGGCTGCGGGAGGGGAAGAGAGAGACAGAGAGGAAGGAGAGGGGGAGGGGTGGAGAAGCAGATGAGCACTTCTCCTGTATGCCCTGGCCGGGAATCAAACCCGGGACTCCTGCACGCCAGGCCAACGCTCTACCACTGAGCCAACTGGCCAGGGCCCATCCTTATCATTTTTAAAAAGTAAGAAATTGTAAGGAAGCAGCACATCGCTGGCTTTGCATACAATACTGAGGCTAACCTATGGCAGACATAGAGGTGCTGTGTAGCTCAGATGCCTTCTCAGGGAAGGACTTGTTGCCCAGCTGCAAGGATTGTGTGGTTAGCAGAAAGCCTCCAACTGCTAACTTCTTCAGGTCTTCTTCAGCTTTTGAGCCAAGGTCATACGCTTCTTGAGATGGCCCTGATCAATGATGCAGCAAGATGGCAGAATAAAAGATTGGCCAATTCCACCCAATGCAGAACTCCTCTAACAGGCCATCTTTGATGTGGAGCTCCCCGTTGAGATGGCTGAGTCATTGACAAATCTGCTCTGCGGTCTGATGGCTCCTCTGCCCAGTCCTGCTTCCTCCTTTTCCTTTTACAGATGTTACTCCTCAACACGCCTCTGGTACTCTTAACTTCATTTCACTTTCTGCTTCCCAGAAGACCCAAATGATATATTTGTAAATGAATATTGATTCATAGGGTATCAACAGTTATCTTTAATCATGATGCTTCTATATAAAGCCCTCAAATACATTGATTATAGAAGTACCTCTATAATTTTGCAAACTGATTCCTTTTTCATAATGTGTACAGAAATTGATGTAGCCCCAAATCTTTAAGTAAAGAGGCTGTTCACCCTGATTTTGGTTATGTTCCTTAAACAGAGTTTACTCATGATAAAAAAGCTAAAGCATTCAGACTTCATCAGATCTACTCTCTTCTCTCACTGCTTCTGACAGAGACAATCTCTCTCTCTCTTTTTTGTTAATAAAATACTAGCAGCTCTAAAAAAAGAAAAAGAAAACAAATAACAAAAAAATCCCATCATCCCTTGTACAACAGTTCATTTCCCCAGATCTTTGAAAATTACTTATACATGCATGATTTATGAAGAGGATGCCAGAAACAGTTTCATAAGGATTATATTAAAAGTTTCTCTCCCTGAGGCAGAGCATTGCTGGTTCGTAATTGTTTTCCTCTTAACCTCCTTTGTCTAAAAATGAAAAAGTTCTCTTTGATTTATGGGTGTGTAGTTCATGTTTTCTTAACTCTAACATAGAAATAAAAACAAAAACAACAAAATCTTGGAATGGAAAACAACAGTAACAGCTGAAGAAGAACTGGATTTTAATTTGCTCGGTTGATCAGACAAAAATAGGTTTTCTTATGCCTGAGACTTCAGTGGGAACAACGCTCATAAAATATTTTGTTGCCTGACCAGGCGGTGGCGCAGTAGATAGAGCATCAGATTGGGATGCCGAGGACCCAGGTTCGAGACCCCGAGGTCGCCAGCTTGAGCGCGGGCTCATCTGGTTTGAGCAAAAGCTCACTAGCTTGGACCCAAGGTCGCTGGCTCGAGCAAGGGGTTACTCGGTCTGTTGAAGGCCTGCGGTCAAGGCACATATGAGAAAGCAATCAATGAACAACTAAGGTGTTGCAATGCGCAACGAAAAACTAATGATTGATGCTTCTCATCTCTCTGTCTCTGTCTATCCCTCTCTCTGACTCTCTCTCTGTCTCTGAAAAAAAATTTTTTTTTGTTATAATATTCCTTTTAGTTATTTCTTGATTTTAGTTAGGAGAATGTGGAGCATATTTTGAAGGTGAAACAGGAAAAAAGATTAAAGTGAAACCTGTGTGCTGAATAGGACCAGAGCGCTTCTTGTAAGTTTATTCCTGTTCTTGTTAACAGGTTTTGTTGTTAGGAATGGGAATTTAAAAATTACATTTCTAGTTAATTAGTGCTGGGTTAAAGAAAGAGCATTTTTTAAATATAGCTGTCTTAAATCTGGCCATCTTACTTAACTCTTTCAATAGTTCTAAGTTTTCTTTTTTTAAGTAATGCTTTTGATTCTCTGCATTTATAATGTATATGCAAAGCATGATCATTTTTGCCTCCAACCTTTTAAAGACGGTGGGAGGAGCAAGACCGAGGCAAGTCCGAACCCCATAACCACTCTGCCCTGACCGATGCTGGGAATGCTGCCGCTGTTGCCGCTGCAAGCTGCTGAATCAAGAAGTCACCTGCCAAATTAATAAGAGGCTGCCACAGTGACTGGCTCCGGATTCATGCCGCTGCTGCCACAGTCTACCCAGCATTGCAGATGCACTCCTCGCCACCTCGCTCCACAGACCACTGAGCTCCAAACCTAAGTGTCACCAAACCAAGTGTTTCTGTTCCGTGAGGCCCAAATCACATCTTGAGTCCTAGCCACAAAAGAGCCCGAGAAATAGTTTTTTAGTTTCTCTCTGTGTCTTCATTCTAGAGCATGCCAACCGGCAATGTTGGCAATAGTATTCTTTAGCATATCTAGAAATTTTTCTCTTATTTCTTTATTTAAAATTTGTGATAAAATGCACATGAAATTTACCAGTTACCGTTGTGAAGTATACAGGTCAGAAGTGTTAAGTAGATTCACATTATCATGCAACCAATTTCTGAAACTTTTCATATTGCAACACTAAAACTCTGTACCCATTCAACAGTTACTCGCCATTTCTCCCTTCCCCCAGCCCTGGAACCCCCATTCTACATTCTGTTTCTATGAATTTGACTTCTCTAGGTAGCTCAAAAAATTGAACCATATAGTATTTGTCTTTTTGTGACTGGCTTGTTTCACTTAGAAAAATGTCCTCAAGTTTCATCCATGTGGTAGCATATATCAGAATTTCTTTCATTTTTCAGGCCGAATAATATTGCATTGTATGTATATGGCACATTTTGCTTAGTTACTCATCTGTCAGTGATACTTGGGTTCCTTCCACCTCTTGGCTATTGTGCATAATGCTACTATGTATGCGGGTATACAGATATGTCTTTGAGACCTTGCTTTTGGTTGTTTGAGATACATACCCATTCTTTTATTTGCTTTGAACTAAAAGCCTTAAAAAGGAAAGGGCTGCTGAATTTTATCAAACAGTTTTCCACAAACTGCAGCAGATTATTCTTTTTAAGATGCCACAACATTATCGCTTGTCCCACATGCTTGACACTGTTTCCATTGAGTTGCAGGTTATCCTCTCTCCTTGAACCTGGGAAAATCTTTGTGACTGTCTGGACAATTAGAATATAGCAGAAGTGATACTATGTTACTCCCAAGGCTGTATCTTAAAAAGGCCATGCCCTTCTACCTTCTTCTCCAAGGATACTTATTCTTGGAATCCATCATCCACACTGTGAGAAAGCTCAGATTAACCTACAGAGAAAATACTTGCCAAAGCTGCGTCTACATTTCCCACCTGACAGCCCAGCTGAGGTCCCAGCCAAAGGCCAACATCGAGTGTCAAACGAGTGATGATAGCTCCAGATGATTCTGCCCAGTGGTGGGATTCAAATAATTTAACAACTGGTTTTCTGCCCTGATAACTTTCTTAAGTATAAAATAAAGATATACTGAAAGGTAGTTTATTTCATGCATTTAAACTTAAATAAGAATAAAAGAGGTACACAAAAGTAGATTATAAGAGTTTTAAAATATTAATAAAAAAGTATTAAATAATACCTGATAAAAAAACAATAAAACTATTATTTAAGATATTTCCATAGTGCTTTTTGATTGACATCCTCACGTGCAATTTTTCCACCTATGGACAGAATGAACTTTAATACAGGTGCTTAGAATACGCTGTTGCACAGATGAATGTTAAAAAAGGGTAAGGAATGTAAGTTTGTGATTTCCATATTGGGCAGCTGCCCAGGCGCCCACCTTAGAGAGAACCCTGATTACAAGTGTCATTTTAACAACCAGTTTGCTGAACTCAACAAAAAATTAGGTATCGGTTCTGCTGAACCAGAGCAAGCTGGCTGAATCCCAGCATCGGTTCTGTCCATCAGTCATCAAGTCCCATCATCCTTGAGACTACCCAGTGAGGTTCTGGACATTGTGGTGCAAACATAAATGGTCCCTGGTGTATCCTGTTCTGATTTCTGACCCTCAGAATTAATAAGTATGCTAAAGTGGTTGTTTTATGCCACAAAGTTCTGGGTAGTTTGTTCCACAGTGATAGATAACTGGTGCCATATCTAATGATATGATCATTTGCTTATTCTTCCTTCATCATTTGATGTAATTAAGTACTCACGTATTGATAGAATAAACTGTCTTTGTTCAATTTGTATCATTCTGTTACTAAACTTCTAGATTTTATTTTTTAATGTAATGAAAACTAATAATTATTATTTTAAAACAAAATTGGTCTTAACTGCTTCTGCCTCTAGGGAGAAGGTACCTCACTCATACTAGAGATGGAATAAATAGCCGAACTGCCCTCTATTACTTCAGGATGGTGTCCTATGTCATTTCTTCTCTTCTTATTTAGCTTCCATGTCATGAATACCACTCTGATCACTCTCTTGAAAATACTTCCCATTTCCTTGCCTCTCTTTCTTTACCACACTTGCAGAAAGGACTTGCAGAAAGTCCAGCCTCAGTTAACCCCATTCATCCACTAGTTCTGCCTCTGCACATGTGCACTTGAGACTTGCTAGGGGACCGCCCAGTTGCACGGTTTGGTATCGCCTTAATTTCAGGATCACAGTCTCAAAAGGACACCAATATCATCCAGAAATCTACTGAGCCTTGGCAAATTCTACATATTAATCTTCAGATTACCTCATTTACACCTTTTCCTCTTTTTTTACATTTTATCTCTCCCACCCACTTCCATTTCCCTTTTTGTTCCTGATCTTGACTTTTACTTTATTAAGAAAATCAAAACCATCAGCCTGGAGCTTTCTCTTCCTGCTTTCACATTCTCCTTTATTCTTAGGCCAAAAACCATGCTCTGTCGCCTCGTGCTGCTGCTCTTGAAGATCGGGTTTGGCTATGGACAAAGGAAACTCACATATCCAACATTCCAGGTATCTTACTTATATTTTAGCTTATGGAGCAGGTGTTAGTTAGTATTCCCACATTTCTGAAGTGACAACAGAGGTTCAGCTAGTTCAAACACTCTGCCCTGCGTCACCCACGGTGAAACCAACTCCAAGGTCAATGTTTGCGCTTCACTCCAGCTGTGGCCCCTTACACCAAGTACTGTCTGTACACTGCTGTTTCAGACTGATCTCATTAAAGATGAGCCTGTTCAAGAGAGGAACGTTCCAACAGCTTTGTTCTTCAATCTTTTGAAGGACAGCAGTGTGTAAAGTTATTGGGAGGTCCAGCTGGGGCTGACGGCAGGCTGGGGCATAGAGAGGTCCCCTTGCTCAATCCCTATCTTATTCTGTAGCATTCTGTTTCTAGGAGGTAAATAGAATCATCAGGTGCTATTCAACTCCCACCTTTAAAATATAATACTAGAAAAATGGACCCTCGGCCTAAGTTTGTAAAACCAAAAACATAATTCTGTGTTTGTGACATATGTTTGTGCCATTCTGTATTTGGGCACCATATATGCTCTAAAAAATGAGACTCAGAGTCTCACAAAAAATGAGACCCATAATTGGCAACAGAACATGATATAACACCATTAGAAGAAAAAAAGGGCAATGTTTTAAAATTTTTAAAATTTTGAAGTAGTAGAACATTTTCTTAAAACCAAATAAATAAGTGTATATGTTTATGTGCATTTTGATATGTCTTTAATTATCTTCTTCTATTGTATATAATTATTATGGAACGCAGGTGAACCAAAGGATGGACCAACTTACCCCCTGAGTTTTCACCCTGGTGCTTCTGACTTTGGCTTTCACTCTAAAGCCAACAGCCCAACTAGAGTTTGGGAATTCCAAGGCCCTTGGAGATTATGGCTAAGGAGCTGGACACTGTGGGCCAAGAGGTGTGGGTCACAGCCCCTTAGGGATTTACTCTACTTTCTTAGCTCTGCAACCCAGTGCTGTGACAGATGGTGATAAAACGTTAAGTGTCTGGGGTAGAAGAGAGTGAAGCAGGAGGAGGGGAGGCAGCTCTGCCTGAGGCATGGAGTTAGAATAAATGAAAATGTTTAGCCCAGAACAGTAAGATTTCAACCTGACCAGCCTTGCTGAAAGTGATGCTATAATTCACTTTGCAACATGAAATAAAAATGAAAGCAAGCTCAGTTTCTCTGGGTCAGTCACCTCCTTCTTCCCCACCTGCCAGACAGGCTCAGCCTTTAAGGTACTCAGAGCTTCACCTATACCACGCACCTGCAGCCTCTATGACCTATGTCCTTACTCCATACCAAACGCTCACTTCCCAAGCCCTTCACTTGTCTAACTCCAACCTCCTGATTCCTCAGAGATTTTAATTTCACTGAAGCAAACTCTGATGTCTAACCTTCGTTTTGTCTGTCCAGTCTTCTTTCCCCTTTCCACCAGGAACTTTCTTTTAGGAAGCCACCTTTTGCCCACTGCTCACCCATCAAGATGACCCGCCTTCTTCTGGGTCTTTGTTGATGAAATTCATGTATAAAGGCTGAAGACGTGGTCTTTGAGTTACCCTTCAAGATATGCCCATTGTAACTGCAACCCCATTTACTATTCACAGTGTCCTCCAGACTGCAACAAAGAATCTGTAGAGGAGATAAGCCTGGGATCTGTCTAAGCTGCACTGAGTATAAACTAATTGCCTTTTGCAGAGAGAAGCATGGAAACATGTTTTCTGATATAGTCTCCCTTAATCTCCCTCAATATCACACAACATTTTAGGTGTGGTTTATGATTTTACATCTAGCAAGAAAGTAATACTCTGTTCAGAAGAACTGAGTTTTTCTGCAGGGTAAGTGATTCCTAACTCCCTATATAAAGCAGAGTGGCTGTAGCAACATTGATTTTTTTTAAAACTTGCCTTAAAACATTTCTTTCACATTCCTTTAAAATCTATATTGCCAAGATGCTAAGACAAGCATCTTTCTAAGAAAAAAAAAATCTCCGGTGCAATGTATAAAAATAATTTTCACTAGAGATGGTATCTCGGTTTTGCCATTTTCTCATTTCAAAGCTGCAAGATGCACTCATTTCCTTTAGCCTAATTTCTTCAGGCTTTGGAACCCTCTGCCATTAGGCCCATGGAAAACATTTAGCTCAAGATCCTAATTTTATAAGAGATAAAGCCTAAAGAAAAGCCAAGTACTTACCCAAGGTCAAACAAATCTGGTAACAGTAGAAACAAAAGTAGAACCTTTCTTCCTAAAGTGCTTTTAAAGCGTAGGTGTGACCCCACCTGGCCTTTCTGGGAAAGCGTGCCCTCTTCAGATCCTGAGATTTCAGGACCAGACAACAATGTGAACAGTATTCGAACTTAGAAGAAGGAATTGGTAAGCTCTACCACTGTGATTTGCTTAATTCTTTTGTTCCTTTTAAATGTTTATTTTAAATAACTTTTGTGTGAATAACGTGCTCCTCAACAACCCTATCACCCCATTGTTTTAACAGATGTGGTTCTCCAAGTGTGATCCTGGAACCAACATCCTTTGGGGAACTTGATAGAAAAGCAAATTCTTGGCCCTTACCCCAGACTTGTTCAATTTTGGGGGTAGTATCCAACAATCTGGGTACTAATTAGCCTCTAGGTGACTCTGATGCACACTGATCATTTGAGAACTTCTGATTTAGATAATCCTTGCTTGAATTAATTGTAACGCTGGGGTTGAGATATGGTGGCTGTTCATCATTTACGAAACATTTGTTAGCTGGCATTCTTCTTTTTTATTGAAATATAATTGTCTCAATAAAATAGACATTGTGTAAGTTTAATGAGTACAACATGTTGATTTGATACATTGTTTACATATTGCAATATGATTACCATCATAATGTTAGCTAACATCACCATCCCATCATATAATTATCATTTCTTTTTTGAGGTGAGAATATTTAAGATCAAGTTTTTAAGCAACCTTTAGGTATATAATACAGTAGTTAACTAGGATCATCACGCTGTGCATTAGACCCTCAGAACTCATTCTCTTCTAAGTGCAAGTTTATACCCTTTCACCAACATCTCCCCAATCCCTCTACCCCCAGCCCCTAGTAACCACAATTCTACTACTCTCCATTTTAGCTTTTTTGGATGCCACATATAAGTGATATCATATATATTTGTTTTTCTCGGTCTGATTTATCTCACTTAGCACAGTGCCCTCAAGGTTTACTTTGTCACAAGTGGCAGGGTTTTCTTCTTACTCTTGGCTGAACAAAATGCCATTTTATGTACACACCACATCTTCTCTACCTATCCACCCAACGGTGATCACCTAGGTTGTCTCCGTATCTGGGCTATTATAAATAATGTTGCAATAAAAGTGGAAGTGCAGATCATTTTTTGAGATCCTGTTTTCATTTCCTTCAGATATATACCCAGAAGTGGGATTGCTGGGTCATATGGTAGTTTTATTTTATTTTTTTTATTTTTGGGGGAACTTTATACTGTTTTTCATAGTTGGCTGAACCAATTTACATTCTTATCAATCGTACACACAATGTTCTCCACATACTCACCAACACTTGTTATTTTCTTTTTGATAAGTCATTCTAATAGGAGTAAGGTGATATTTCATTGTGGTTTTGACTTGCATTTCCCCATTATTAGTGATGCTTGGCATCTTTTCATGTTCTTGTTGGTCATTTGTATGTCTTCTTTGGAAAAATGTCTATTTAGCTCCTCTGCCCATTTTAATTGGATTGTTTGTGTTTTCTGTTTGTTTTGTTTTGTTTTGCTATTGAGCTGTATGAATTCTTTACATATTTTGGGTATTATTACCTTATCTGATATGTAATATGCAAATATTTTTCTCCCATTCTGTAGGTTGCCTTTTCATTTTGGGGGGTTGCTTAGCTGGCATTCTTCTGTACAGCACAACTTTCCTTTGCTCTGCCCCTTTCTATTCTCCCCCACTTCCCCTTCACTGTGGATTTGTAGACTTGGGAAATTCAGCGTGCTAAAGTCAGTTACAGTTACTATTTTATTTGATATCCAAATAGTCCCTAATTTCCCTGATGGAATCCCCTTTAAACTGTCCCTGTATTCTTTCTACCTGGCTTCAGGAGTCGTTGAGAGCATCCTTGGTCTCTGACATAAGAAGTCTCAGTGATTCTTTTTTGTTTGTTTGTTTTTTGTTTTATTTTATTTTATTTTTTTTTCTCAGTGATTCTTGACTGTGAATTTGCCTGGTATTATAGGAGTCCTGAGGGCAGGAACAAAATCACTGCTTAACATTTACCTGAAGGGACCTGATACCTAAATTATGTTCTACACTATAAACGTACTCAATCAAGGTAAGTGAATCAACTATTATTTTGAAAAGGGCAAAATGTTATTCAAAATTATATTGAAGTAACATGATTCTTTTTTAACTAGGTTGATTCAGAATAGGTGTAAATCACAATATTTTGTTATGATTTTAGGTTAACTAATTTGACTCTGAGTTCTGGTTCATGATCAGATAAAGGAGATACTTACTCATAATTGGCAAAAGCATGCTAGAGATAATGAAATGAAATATTTGGTTCTAGTCTTTAATTTGTATAGCTTTTAGGGTCTACTTATACAATGCATACACAGCTACTTAAAATAACTCAATGCTTATTAGAATAATCAACATAAAATTTAATTGCAAAGACAATAGTACCTCACATTTTTAAAATTATTACTGTGAACCAGAAGCTTAACATGTATTAACTCATTTATTGCTTTCAAAGCTTCTTGAGGTAGGTACTTTTTTTATTCCTGTCTTACAGAAGAATATCTTACCTCAGGTCACACAGCTAAGCAGTGGTACCATAGCTCATTCTTCTTCTTCTTCTTATTATTATTATTATTACTGATTTTAGAGAGAAGGGATAGAGAGAGACATCAACCTGCTGTTCCACCCATTCACATTTTCATGCATTCATTGGTTGTTTCTGTATGTGCCCTGACCAGGGATCAAATCCATAACCTTGGCATATTGGGATGATGCTATAACCAAATGAGATACCTAAACAGGGCCCATAGCCCTTCCTCTTAACTACCAAACTATAACATCTTTCTAAACTTATACTGGAAAATATAATAAACTAAGGAGCTAGCTTTACGATTAACTTATTTAGCCCAGGACTTTTGAATGTCAAGACCTGCCTATGTGGATTTCAGCTACAGTTCATGTATGACCTTGGGCAAAACTGTTCTGAGCTTCAGTTTCTTCATCTATAGAATAAGTCTAATAATAACTTCTCTTCCTATCTCATAGTCATGAGTACTAGATAGTATAATGGGTGTGAAAGTGATAGTATAATGGGTGTAAATTGGGTCAGACATATAATCTTAATAGCATTTTTTAAATCTTAAATTTTTCTATATATAAAGTGAGTACACATCTCAGTCTTAAATAGTCTAGATCTTTAAACTATTTCTCTTAAGTTTATTCATGCTTGATTTTCTATTTTCCCCAATAATTGTTTGACTTCCCATCCTGGACTTACTAAAACTTTAAAAATAATATAATTATGCAAATAAAATGTTTTTACATGCTTCTCCCAAGGGCAAATGTTAACTTCTTTCATGTTTCAATTTTTATCTGCAATAAGCAGACAACATATCTGCTGCTCTGGTGGCTCATGCATTTGTGTTTTGCATATTTCATACAAGAAAATGGAGAAAAAAAGAGAAGTCAACCAGATGGAAGTCTCTTTCCAGGCAGAAAAGCACTAGAAAAAAA
The DNA here is from genome assembly GCF_036850995.1 of Saccopteryx leptura. Lineage (NCBI taxonomy): Eukaryota > Metazoa > Chordata > Mammalia > Chiroptera > Emballonuridae > Saccopteryx > Saccopteryx leptura. The sequence continues at coordinate 277,923,391 of NC_089505.1, read as the reverse complement.
TTTGCATGACCACAATCTCTTCTGTAGACAAAGGACGCCTATTTTCAGGACTGGAAATTGGTCACAGGGTGACAACCCATCCCCGAATTCCTGAGGCAGCCCCAGATTTACGATCTGAGATTCTTAAATATACTTCTCACAAAAATTAGGGGATATTTTATCACTTCATATTCATTTTGAAACATCCCCTAATTTTTGTGAGCAGTATAGTTCCCAAGATGCAATTATTTCCAAATTTAATCAGCTCCCAGAAAATAGCTAATTAAAAACAATCATATATAACAACAGGCTCTTTCTCTGAAATTAAACTTACACTTTCTTTTACTGGCTATTTAGACAAGTCTTGCAAAAACTCAGCCACCTGCTCTGGGGGGGTGGAGAGGAGGAGGTGCTACAGTTCCTAGGAGGTGACTGTTCTTGGTGGCCACCTCCATCCTATCCTTCTTAGAATGTCATTGTCAGCTTCTGCTAAGATACATGACTTTGTACTCGGTGGATACAGAGAGGCAAGGGCTTTACTTTAGCTTTCTTTGTATCTCTTTTTCATATTCTTGTTCATATTCTGTAAATGATGTAATTACAGTAAAGCTCCTAAAATAATGTATTGCATAGAGAAGGGGTTCAACAAATGTGATCTTTCCTCCCCTCCCCTGCTTTTTTTTTTTCTTCTTCTCTGCAGCCCTGGCTGCCCAGTTTCCTGGGCTCTGCCCTCCTACACAGGAAATTGGGTGTGGTTCCCAGATGGTTTGGTTGAGATTTACATTTTAGTTTGCATTGATGACTTAATTCATCCTTTGGGCCTTTTTTCAGTAGAAAACCAAGCAGAATACTTTTCTGACCAAATTTATTTTTCTCAAAGTTAAAACCTCACTGTATGCCACAGAGTAAGACTAGTATGGAGAAGAGTATTCCTCTAAATTGAGGAAATTCTCAAGAATTCACAGATATGCCTGACCAGGTCGTGGTGCAGTGGATAGAGCATCGGACTGGGATGCAGAAGGATCCAGGTTCGAGACCCGAGGTCACCAGCTTGAGCGCAGGCTCATCTGGCTTGAGCATAAAGCTCACCAGCTTGGACCCAAGGTCGCTGGCTCGAGCAAGGGGTTACTCGGTCTGCTGAAGGCCCGCAGTCAAGGCACATATGAGAAAGCAATCAAAGAACAATTAAGGTGTCACAACGAAAAACTGATGATTGATGATTGATGCTTCTCATCTCTCTCCGTTCCTGTCTGTCTGTCCCTGACTACCCCTCTCTGTTTCTGTAAAAAGAAAAAAAAAAAGAATTCAAAGATATAAGGAAGATACTTTGGAGTTGAGATTAACGTTTTTCCAGTTCAGTTTCTTTCCGGGTGAATTTTACCTTATCTTAACAGCAAAACAAATAAAAATCAAGAAACAATGAAAACATATTTTAAGTTCTCCTTAAGAGTTGTGAATTTTTCATGGTGACATCTGAGAGAACGGGCTTCCTGACATGGATAGTTTGAGACTGGGCTTCCATCCATTCTTTGTCTCTTTTTGTGTGTGTGTGACAGAGACAGAGAGACAGACAGACAGACAGGAAGGGGGATGAGAATCATCAATTCTTCGTTGCGGCAACTTAGTTGTTCATTGATTGCTTTCTCATATGAGCCTTGACTGGGGGCTACACCAGACTGAGTGACCCCTTGCTCAAGCCAGTGACCTTGGGTTCAAGCTGGTGAGCTGTGCTCAAACCAGATGAGCCTGCACTCAAGCAAGCGACCTTGGGGTTTCAAACCTGGGTCCTCTGCATCCCAGTCCGATGTTCTATCTACTGCACTACCGCCTGGTCAGGCCATTCTTTGTCTTTTAGCACATTAAGTATTTGTGAAATATTGTATGCTAAGTAAGCTGACTTAAGTGGATTGAGTGGAATACTTATATACTTTGTATTAAGATGGGAAGCACGGGGACAATCTAAGTATATCATCACTAATAATGATATTTTTAGTATGAGCAAAATTTTTTACTGATAATAACTAAAATAAATATTTGTTTTAAATATATTTTTCTGTTTATTAAATTTATTAGTGACACTGATTAACAAAATTCTACAACACATCATTTGTACACTGTATTGTGTGTTCACCGCCCCAAGTCAAGTCTCTGTCCATCACCATTTATCCCCCAAACCCTCCTCCACCTCCCCCTATTCAACTAAAATAAATACTTTCTAATGCCCAGGATTTAGCTTAGTGTGCATATTATTTATAAGTTAGTAAATATAAATATATTAGGAACACATACTTAAAACTTTTTTAAACCCAAAATGGAATGTGACAAACTATGTTTTCCAGCTTCCTCTGAGCTAAGGTGCAGACTTTTGTTTTAGGTTTTTTTTTTTTTTTGTTTTTTTTTTTAATTTTTATTTATTCATTTTTTTTTAGAGAGGAGAGGGAGAGACAGAGAGAGAGAGAGAGAGAGAGAGAGAGAGAGGAGAGACAGAGAGAGACGAGGGGAGGAGCTGGAAACATCAACTCCCATATGTGCCTTGACCAGGCAAGCCCAGGGTTTCGAACCGGCAACCTCAGCATTTCCAGGTCGACATTTTGTTTTAGGTTAACGTGTGATGCTCTCCTGTGTGTGAGACTTAGATTTGGAATGAAATTACATGGAGGAAGAAGCAGGGTATGAGACATCAGCTCCTCATCATGAATAATGGTAAAAGCGGCGTATGTCTGGAGCTAGCAGGTATAGGTGGCAGAGCCCACAGTGAGACAGTTCTGGGTTGGAACTTTAGAATTTCACTCAAGGGTCTGTTTCATCAGCCCTTCTGATTATTCCTTTTAGTTACCGAGAGCCCCTTCTGCTCAAACTAGCGCGAGTAGATTCTGTGGTTTTCAACCAGACCTGACCAATTTCAGGGGATGGCTGAGTGAAAAAGTTTTCCTGGTTATCTGGAGGCAAAGTCCTTAAAGAGATTATCAATGTTGAACTAGATTGCTGCAAACATGCAATTATAATACATATTTTCTAGAAATTGTTCTAAACAATACATATCAGGAAGAAACAATCTGTTAATCATAATGCATGCCTAGTTCTGTGTGAGCTTACTGGAAATAGTCTAGAGTTTTTGGACCTTTACATCTAGACTTTCTTATCTATTATTCACTAGATAAAATCTGTAACAGGGAAATCTTAATGTATGTGCAATAACTCCTATTTACTCTCCCCCCAATAGGATTTTAAGTAATTACCTATTATTAACTAGAATTGTGGTATTTTATTTTATTTTATTTTATTTTTTAATTTTTTTTTTTTTAGATTTTATTTATTCATTTTTACTGGAGAAAGAGAGAGATAGAGAGAAGGAGAGAGAGAGAGAGAAGAGGAGAGGAGCAGAAAGCATCAACTCCCATATGTGCCTTGACCAGGCAAGCCCAGGGTTTCGAACCGGCGACCTCAGCATTCCAGGTCAACACTTTATCCACTGCGCCACCACAGATCCGGCGAATTGTGGTATTTTAGCCACAAGTTCTATTAGTGTGTCTGAATTTTATCTGGTAGTGGCAGGTACTTGTTTTAACAGTTCATCACTGGAACCACCGGCTCAAGGTTGTATGTAGTATTTAAATAATGCAGATACAACCTGACGCAGCCTTCTTCTCACACTTAAGGAAAATATGGTAGATAATGTTTAAGAAGAGCAATTACTAAACTTATTTCTAGAAACATAACTCATGCAAATAAAGGCCTCAGGTAAGAAATCACCTTGAGCCCTGGCTGGATAAGTCGGTTGGTTAGAGCATCGTCCCGAAGCGCAGAGTTTGCAGTTCGATCCCTGGTCAGGGCACATACAGGAACAGATAGATGTTCCTGTTTCTCTCTCTCTCTCTCTCTCTCTCTCTCTCATCCTTCCTCTCTTACTAAAATCAATAAATAAAAATTTTTTAAAAATCACCCTGAGAATAGCCAAAAGAGGTATAGGTCCGTAGACGTTGGTGAAATTGGCTTGGCTGAGGCACATATAGGCTGCAGATGAATCATTCCTATTTATTTATTAAGCTTGTAAGAGCAGTAGAAGATTTTGATGCTTGATTTTACTTCTGTGGGTGAGACTGGTTATCTTTAAGTAAAAAGGTATAAAAATCTGGTTACTATGTTGTTAGTCACACATTTTGAGCTCTTACAGGATAGATAGTCACCTGAACCAGTCCCCTTCGTTTTATACGGTAAGAAACGGAGGGCTGGGCTGATTCCCAGGTCTTCTGACTTCCTGCCCAGTGCTCTTCCCGCTCAGCTACCGAAGCACATGAATAAGCAACATTTAAAAGAAATACAAGTGGCAAAAACGCGTGTGAAAAGCTTATAATTAAAGGAATGCAAATTAAAACCAGAAGGTACCATTTTTCATTTAATAAATTGAAAAATATACACAATTATGTCTTTCATGTGAGACTTTTGGGAAACAGGCACGTAAGCACTCAGGTGATTGATATCTGAAATTTTGCAAAGAGAGATCTATTCCTTTGCTTAAAATTTTGCCTCTTGTTAAACATGAAAAAAGAAGTAAAATGTTATACTTTACCGATCATTTATACCTGAAGAAGAATGAGTACTTAATTAGACTCCTTTCCTGAAAATGGGGTTTCATTAAGGTAAAGGAAAAGCAAAATGGCCACGGGTTCCCCCTGCCTATGAGTCTGAATGTGTTTGAGTGCAAAAGTTCAGAGACAGAGGCAAATGGCCTTTCTCACAGGTTACTCATCCCTGCCTCTGATCATCTGAGTCCACGATGCGGTAAGTTCAGGATGTTAGAATTCCTTGAAGATAAACTCCCAGAAGTATATTTTTTACCTCTTTTTCTTTCTTCACAGCTGGCATTTTGGTCTGGGGTTTATTGGGGAGTATTCTTTCTTTTGCCTTTTCTATTAAATTTTTGGAGAGGTTCTGTTTCTTAGAGGTGGTTGCTTGAAACCGGAGACGAATGTTGAGGTTATTCAAAAGGAGGGCTCCAACAGGCTGAGTGTCGAGTGCCTCTGTCCACATAGCCAAATGGTGGAAATGGAAAGCAAAACGGCTCGTATCACAATCCCTTCAGATTTATGATCCATGATTAATGTTTTTATACAAACTGTGTTTCATTCCAAAATGGGTCTCAGGCAGCATGAGCTACTAACTACGATATTCAGCCCAGAGCTTTCTCTTGCAGAGGAGAGATTGCCAAACACTCAGAGGTTTTGTAGATTTCTGCTTGTTTAGATTCTTGTATTATGTTATTTTATAGCAAGATAAACCAACTAAGCTTATTGTTATTAAGGGGTGATTTTATATTTGTACAAAATTTCATAATTTATGGAGGACATTAAAGTCTTGTTCTGTTTGACTTTCCCAACAATCTTGCAAACCGAGGAGGAAGGGTCTTGTCATTCTGCAGATGAGGAAACTAAAAGTGGGGGACATCTCATATCACAGTTACTAAATGACAAGTAGAAGTAACATTCATTCCAAGTCCTTTCCTCCTTCTACTTTACCACACTGCCTCCCTTTTTTTCTTAAAGGGAGAAAAAAATTATCATTCCGTTTAGAATAATACATCCCCATTAAAATTATTGCTTGAAACAAACCCCCCTATACAGTGCTGCCCAGCTCTTTCTGAGATTCCTTGCTGCCTCAGGCCAGTCCTGAATAGGTTTCTCTTTTAATCTGCTCTGGTCAAGTTCTCAAGCAGCCACACTGTCCCCTCTGCCTCTTGCTGAGCTCACTTCTCCACAGGCATCCCCAGGTCTCTCCTGTGACCACAGTAGCAGAGAAAGCTGGCTGTCCACCAAGATCTAAACACCCTCTCAGCTACAGAGCGCGCCGCCCCACCTCACCTGCTCCTGGGTTTGCTGAGCTCGACAGTGGAACGTGAGTAAGGGTGCTGTGGGAAAGTTCCATCTTTTCTACCTAACAGGAATTTCCCGGCCCTCGACTTTTTCTCTTTTCCATCCTTTTGGCTTGAAGAATGGTAATTAGACTGATCTTGGAAGCTACGGATTAAAGGTGGAAGAACACCCATCAAATCAGGTCCCCAAGTGTCTGTGTGGAGCAGAGATGTCCGCTAATCTGGAGCTCCCTCCTTGGACTATTATGTGACAGAGAAGTCAACATCTCTGTAGTTTGAAGCACTGGATTTTGAAGTGTCCTTATTAGAAATGTTTAGTTTTTTATTGCAACGTAATCACTTTAGCTATTATCCCCTGACTGTTCTTTTCTTGGCTGCTCCATCACATCTATATAAAAGCTTTTAAATTTCTCACTGTACATCAATACCTGGCTAAACTTTTAAATGAAGCATTGCAGAAAATTTGGGGGACAAAGGGAGGAAAATGATCTGAGTAGCAGTTTGGCAGATAAGTCTTCAGTGTCCAGACCAGCCTCCTCACTTGCTTTCTTGCTGACCTGTTCTATGACTCCACCCAGCAATGAAAGCACTTTAGACATTGCTTTATCTGATGTAAGGACGGTCAATAGTGGGAATAGCAATTTCTCTTATGGGAAATCCTATTTCCACTCAGAGAGGGCAAAAACCAACGGCAAATAGTGTGATGTCAACATACCTCTCCATGCCTGAGTGATTTAGTCACGAATAACACCACGGAAAAGGCACTGGGAGCCCCTGTTTGCCTAACCAGGTTCAGTCCAGGGCGTTTTCAGGCTCTCTACTCTAAGAGGGTAAAGCATCCGGAGGTCCAATCTCACATCGAGTTACTGTGTTACACTTGTCTCAACATTTTCCTTTCCCTGAATTCTGGAAACATTTATTTCCAGTTTGTGGATAATAAAATATACCCAGAAAGACTTAGCAATAACTATGCATAGCCTTGTGTTATGTTTTTTGGGAGTTATCACACATCTTTTAGTTCAAGCTGTACCCTAAAGCAGTGGTCCCCAACCTTTTCTGAGCCACAGACCGGTTTAATGTCAGAAAATATTTTCACGGACCGGCCTTTAGGGTGGGACGGATAAATGTATCACGTGACCGAGACAAGCGTCAAGAGTGAGTCTTAGACGAATGTAACAGAGGGAATCTGGTTATTTTTAAAAAATAAAACATTGTTCAGACTTAAATATAAATAAAACAAAAATAATGTAAGTTATTTATTATTTCTCTGCGGACCGGTACCAAATGGCCCACGGACCGGTACCAGTCCGCAGCCCAGGGGTTGGGGACCACTGCCCTAAACCAAGAAATCCATACAGCATTCTAATATACCCTCTTGTAAGCACTCTGCACTTAATCTGAATGGACAAAAAATTAATAATATTTTGATACATCTGTAATAAAATTGAAGGGTAATATAATCAGAAATGGGTAATAAGACCATTTTCCTTTCTAGATAGAAAAGTCACCGCAGGAGATGGACCCTATGGCTGTTCACTGCTTTCTAACACAGACTACACTGCTCACAAAAATTAGGGAACCAGGGAACATGCAGATACTCCAGTACTTTCAGCCTTCTGTATAGTGCATTTTCACCAATGAAATAAAAGTTGGTTTTGCATCTCATTTGCATAATCAAACAACTTTCTTTGACTTGTCATTTGCTTTTCTGATGTTCTTGTTTAATAAAAAAAATTTAAATGTTTTTAATCGCCTCATATTTATTTTGAAATATCCCCTAATCTTTGTGAGCAGTATATTTACATAATCTGCTGCAGCCTAGAAACAGAGTTCTAGAAAGAGAAGGGACCCAACCACCTATCAGACCCTTTCCCTGACCTCACCCATCAGATGATCTACTCTTCAGAATTAGTGGGTGATCTGGGTAGAAGAAAGAGTGGAGGCTATTCAGCTATTCCCAGCACTCAAAAAACTGTAGATGTTAATTTATGGGTCAAGAAAGGAACACAGGGAGAGGAAGAGACAGTTTCTTGAATAGTGGATATATCTCCCTTTTCTCTTTTATATGAGGCTGTGCTTCCCAAGCAGAGAAACTGAGGGACTCTAGGCTTTATGTTTGAGTAGCTTCTGAGAAACTGAAACGACAGAGAGGACTGAAGGGGAAGCCACAACAGATGAACTATTTCAACAGGTCTATGGACGGTAGCAATGGACAAGGAGAGGTTACATGATGATGGGATGCGGGAGAGCAACAGCTTGGGGTGTGGATGGGGGGGGGTACAGGTCTGGAATAAGAGGCTATGCCATGAAGACCCCAGGAGAGGTGGCTTGGAAATGCCGTCTACTAATAGGGAGCTGAAAATAGTGGTTCCATTCCCATCTGCACTTGGACCGATCAGCCACGCCCCCTGCTTCCTCCACAACCCACGTGCAACACCTGGCTGCAAGTGTTTATTTCCCCACCCAACCCCTTACACAGAACGGCGTTTGTCTCTAATGGAATGATGGAACAAAGCCTCAGATGTTGGCTTTTAGGAACTCCAGCTCCCAGCAGGCCTCCTTACTCATGCTCCTGTGTAGTCCCCTGCCACTCTAAATCTGAGCTGGCCCTGGGACTCAGTAGAAAGTGGTCCTCTGTTCAGGACCTAGGCTTTCAGAAGGCCTGGCAGCTTCTGCTTTGGGGTACCTCGGAGCCCTGTGCAAACAGGTAAGGAGTCCGGCTGGAGGCATTTTGTGGAGAGATCACCTGGGAAGAGAAAGGCCCCGAGATGACAGGGGTATAGAGAGACGCCTGGCGCCCCAGCGTCCCAGCTCAGCCCAGCCTTCTGGCCGGACATGTGAGTGCAGCTACCTTCAGCCCCTCCGCTATCTGACTGAGCAGCGTGAGATACCCAGATGAGACCAGCAGCAGTAATCGTCCTGCCAAGCTCCAGCTCGCCCACACAGTTGTGAGAGATAATAAAATGTCTGTTGTTTTCAGCCACTAGGTTTTGAGGTGGTTTGTTATGCAGCACAAGATAACCGAAATAGGCATGTTTAATCTTTTTTCAGCTCGGCCACTTCCTGCGCGAGTGCCGGCATATCGATCCCAAAATTCCAAGAACTGAAGAGACCCGGGGGGGGGGGGGGGGGTGAAGAGGACAGATAGGAGGACAGAGAGGAGGGAGAACACAGGGGTGTATGGTTGCTATGTGGGGTAAACAGGGAGTGAAACGACCCCATTGGTAAGGGAGTCAAAGGACTTTCAGACCCATGAGTGCCCAAATTCAAATTTGGAGGTTTTTATTTTTGGGGGTGCTACTGTTGTGAACACCCCAGCTCTGTCTTATGCTCTTCTAATGCTTAGTAAAGGTTACAACATAGATTGCTTGACATGAGTAGAATTTTCATAAAAATTAAGGAGCTGAATTCATGGTTGGGCACTTCCTAGGGAAAAATTCAGAACTCCGAGGAGAAGGCTTCCTTCCATGTAGGTGGACTTTGTTTGGCCTTGGCTCACTGATTGAGTTGGGCATCAGGCTGTGAGCAGATGTGACTTGCACCATTCCTGAATAGAAGATTCTGGAAACACTGCAAGTTTCCTCCAGGCCTTGTGCTCCTGCGCCCTCTGCCATGAGAAGGGCACATCCCCTATGGGAGCTGCTCCTTTAGCCTGGGTCCCTAAAGGAGAAGACACACGAACCTGTTCTCAAACCACTGCCTGGAGCAGAGCTGCGACAGCCAAACCACAGCCACTGACCGGTAACAGGAGCAGGAAATAAATATTTGTCATTGTGAGTTACTAAGATTTTGAAGTTCTTACACACCTTAATCCAGTGAAAGTCAATTAATATGAAGCCCAAATTCTGAAAGCTTCCAGAGGGAAGAAAGAAACCTGGGAACTTGCAGAGGGTCCCAGTCAATGTCAGACTTCAGATCAGCAATGCCAGGTTTTAGATTGTAATTGTAATAGAGCCCTGTCTTCAAAGTTGTGAGAGAAAATTGTTACCGACTCTACAATCTATAACTGATACAACTATGAAGATATACTCATGTATGCAAGGGTTTGGAAAGCCTACAAGCCATGTGTTCCTCATGAAACAAAAATAACTATGTATACATATTCCATTATTGTTATCCTACTGAATTGAAAAGGAAAAAAAAAAACCTCTCTATTTTGTTAGTGAAGATATAGGAAAATAAGTGATGGTACAGGGAAATATGTAAGCTTATTAGCTTCTGAAGAATTTAGCAAAACGTATCAAAAATCCTAAAAATCTTCCCACTTTTTGATCCAGCAATCTCATGGGCAGTGATTTATTTGTATGAAATTAGCATCAATATAAGTAAAGATTTAGCTACTAAGACTGGCATGAAGTGTTATATGTAATAGTAATCATTGGAAACAGCTGAATGTATATACTAAACAGGCATTAATTACAAAGTTATAATATTTTTAAATTTTCTTTAAATGAAATGATTCAAGTGCCTTAAAAAATTAAAAGAAAAAGATACAAAAAGCCATTCTGTAAAAAAATAAAACATTTTTGACCCTACCCTTCAGCCACTGAGTTACCTCCTTGAAGGCAACTGATAACTAGTTTCTCTTTCAATCCTTCCAAAGACATTCTTCCCTGTGTGCATGTGTATGTAATATATAAATATATATTATATAATGTGTGTGTGTGTGTGTGTGTGTGTGCGCACACATGTATATGTGTGTGTGCGCATACTGTTCACACTGCTCTTCCCTTGGTTTTTTACATTGACTTCTCCTTGGAGATTGTTCAATATGAGCATATGAAGAGCTACTTCATTCTTTTAAAAAACCACAGAGTATTCCTTTGATGTGTGTCCTTAATTTATATAGCCAATTTGGGATGACCACATTTGTGGAAGATGTGTAGAAGAACATTTAATAACATAGACGTTCATGATATTTTTAAGTGAAAATAATAATAAAGCAGCAGATTACAAAGTGGTGGAGAGCTATAGTAGCCTATAGGTCTACAAAGAGTCTATTCCAAATGCTCAGGACACAAATACACACATTCACATGAAAGCGTGGCATTTGCCATTACAAATTCCTGGAATGACACATCCACCGTGCCCTTTGTCCTAGTGAGTTGGCTTTTGTAACCAGGGAAACAGGCCTGGTTCATGATCTAAAGGAATATTGGGGAGATAGTCCAGCTAAAGATAACAAACAGGGTCATATTGTTCTCTAGGCTCTTGGTTCTCTATTTTTTGTGGTTTAATGACTGACATTTAGTGATTGGTTCTCATTCACATTGTAGGTTTTTGAAAGTAGTGACAGGTACATAGGAAATCAATGCATAGAGCTTGTTCGGAAAATCTTCATTCTCATTGTTTCCTGACCCACCACACACATACTCTAAGAAGGGGCATATCTACATATCTTATTCCTTTGGCCCAGATGCTTTGCCAAGCCTGGTATCAGTGTGCACAACTGGCCTTCCCACCTCTTACAAGGCAAATTTCCTGATCTCCTTAAATGCCTGAGGGGCTTGCTTTTTGAAGCCAACTCCCTGATATACTGTGAATGTTGATGGTGTACTCTCTGCTCACTACCTTGTTGATGACACCCTTCTGTGTGGGAGCCATTCTGCAGGGCCATGCATGTTGGGAAGGCTTGGTGACCTTAACATGCTTTTCTCTTCCATGCCCACTTGTGATGCCAGCCAGTACCAGAGTATGAGGGTACAGCCCAGGCATCCCTTACTCAAGCCAGGAGTAGACCTAACAACCACCTCTTTTGCTTGCTAGCAATCAAGTGGGAAATATATCAGAGGAATGGACTAATCAATAAGAGTGACCAATGGCCTTTCAGTTCTGCAGACTGACAGGAACCCTAACAGGAACACTAGAGTCCCCGGAATCAGGCCCTACAGCTCAGTCTGCCCTGCTCCGTCTAGCTCTCCCCTTTGGCCTCCTGGTGGCTGCTGGACCCTCCCTGGGAAGCAATGACAGGGAAGAGGAGCCCGGCTCAGACCCTGGCAGTGAGCAGAGCCTGCGGAGCTGGAACCTTGTCTCTGCTGTCCACAAGTGGCGTTTCACACTGAAACAAGCATCCTTAAAAACAAACAAATACACTTTAATTTTGGGATAATTCTAAATTTATAAAAAAGTTTCAAAGATACTACTGGTGGCTTCTGTATACCCTCATCCAGTTTCCCCTAATCTTGCATCATCACCATGGTACATTTGTTAGAACTCAGAAACCAACTTTGGTACATTACTATTACCTGAATTTCAGATTTTATTTTACTAGTTTTTCCACAAACGCCCTTTTCTGTTCCAGTATCCAATCTGGGATCCTGTTGGGCAAATAAAATGTATTATGCTCACTTGTTAAAGTGGAGCTGCCCACGTGGAGGCCATTGCCCAGGTGATATTAATGTGTTTGTAGCCTGGGGCTCGGTTTTAGGATTAAGCCTTTCCCACCCATTTTGATGTGGGGTGGTACAATCCAATCATGCCTCAGAGAAGTGACTTTGTATTAGAGACTTCCCTATTATGTATATTGGATTAAGGGTTTGGATTTCTACACTATAAAATGGGGTCGGAGCAGGAGCTTGCGCTCTTGGTTCCTGAGGTTAGCATGAGAGAGCAGAGAGAGTAGAGCCAGCAGCGGAAGGAGGCCACGTGGAGGAGGCCAGGAAAAGCAGCCAAGATGGCGGAGTGCTGAGTGAGATGTCAGTTTGTGCAGTTTGACGCTGGAGAAGGAAGGAGATGGGGAACTGAGGAGAATAAGTCTGGTGAGCTAGAAACCTTTGATTCTAGGAAACTCGGATAAATCAGTAGCTTTGTGAGCACTGAATGTGATTGGGTTTTGGAGTCCAGTGTGTGTTTTTACTTGCCCGCCGGGTGCAAGCTAGGATTAAAGATGAAGGCCCATCAGTTCTTGGCTCCGTTGTTTCTTTACCAACTGTCCGAATCCAATGCGAACCTGCATGGGCCGGAAGGCTGCTGTGATAGTGGCCCTGGCCATGGCTTCTGGCTTTACAGATCCCACACTGCATTTTGTCGGCATGTCTCCTTAGGCTCCTCTGCTCTGTCACAGTTTCTTAGTCTTTGTCTTTTGCGACATTGACAGTTTTGAGGAGTACTGGTCAGGTATTTTGTAGACTGTCGCTCTGTTTGGGTTTGTCTGAAGTTGGTGTCTCATGATTACACTAGGGTTATGGATTGTGGGAGGAATACCAGAGGTGAAGTACCCTGCTTTTCACACCAGGTCAGGAAATGCATGACCTCAACACGACTGATCACTGGTGATGTTAACTTGGGTCACATGAGTGGGGGGTGGGGGGGGTCTGCCAGGTTTCTCCACTCTAAAATCACTGTTTTTTTCCCTTTTCAAACTTTATTCTTTGGAAAAGAATAACTAAGAGGAGGGTAACTGGACTCTACTTCTTGGAGGGGAATAGTGTCTACATATTGGAATTCTTCTGTAAGGAAGACTTGTCTCTCCCTCCTTTATTTACATTTTTTTTCCAATCATTTACAAGTATTCTTTTAATTAAAAACAATAAATAGTCTTGTTTAAGTGAAGGGGTTGGATCAGTACTTATGCTTTATCAAAGTTGACTGTCCTTCCAATGTGTATAAGAACAAGGACTCTAAAAAAAGACACTATCAGCTCTGCTACATATTAGCTATATTACCTAGGACAAGTTTCTTAATCACTTCATTCAGTTTTTCTTTTTTGAATATGAACATATTAAATACTAAAAATATTATTTTATAGAGGCACAAAGATTCAATGAGATAACTTACTTTAAGCACACAGCATAGGCTCTAACAAATAGTTAATGCTTATTAGCTATTATTACATAGTTTAATTTTATTGAATTAAGAAGTATATATATACAAATTCATATGAGTACACACATACACACACAGGATTAGTGGTTGATGATACCTTTAGTAATATTTATTTTCTGCTCTTTTGTATGCTTGTATGTTCTAAGTTTTCTATAATAAACATTTATCATTTTCCTAGTAAGGGAAAAATCATAAAAGTTATTTTCCAGATTAATAACACCTGGCACTACTAAGTGTGGAAAATGACCACTTTTTCATACCACTGCTGGGAAGAAAACTTGCTAAATCTTTTCTGAAGAATGTCTTGGCAATAAGTATCAGAAACACTAAAATTTTGCAGACCATCTGAGTAAGCAATTCCACTTGTAGCTATTTATCCAGATGAAAATATTGTACAGTATATATGCACAAAGATTTATCTATATTGATGTTCACTAACTACATCAGTTATAAGAGCAAAAACTGGTACCAACTGAATCCTATATATGAATTAGTGTCCTCTGTTATCAAAAAACCATTTTGTAGAAAAGTGTTTAATGAAAAATTTGAAATTTTCCCAATACATTTAAGTGAAAAAGAGCAGTTACGAGAATTATGACCAGTATAATTTTATTTTTGCAACACACACACGCGTGCACGCGCACACACACACACACACACACACGAGCACAGAAAAAAAAATGCTGTTTAAAAATATATTTAAATGGCAACAATTATTATCTCTGGGTAATTGGATCATGAGTGACTTCCTATTTTTTTTATTTGGCTTTATCTGTATTTTTCAGATTGCCTACAAGAAACCTAAATTATTTTTGGATATAGAAAAAGCCAGTGCTATTTTTAACAGGCTCATCATAGAGAATATGGAAAATACAATATATAGAAGATAAAGTTACTCACAATTCTACCACTTAAGACTAACAATTTGTTTTATTTCTTTTAGTCTTTTACAATAATTTGTGTATAATCTTTTCTATTGTCCTCTCCTATCCAATTTAGGATCATACCATATGTGACGTTTTATATTCTGCTTTTATTCCTCCACTTAGATGATGAACATCTCCCCAAGTATTGAATACTTTTTAATGCAACATTACAAACTAATGGGGCAGACTTGCAGGAACTGATGTCTAAAGATTCATTAGAAAGTGAACAAAGCAACTTGCAAAGCAGTATTATAGGGTGAGCATATAAAATACTCACCATGCACTTAATTTTGGTCCCTCCTTCCTTCATTTCTTTCTCTCTTTCCTTTCTTAAAGAGACAAAGAGAGGAAAGGAAGGGTCAGGGGAAGCATTCATTTGTTGTTCCACCCAGCCATGTACTTACTGCTTGCTTCCCTCTCTGCTCTGGAAGGTGATCGAACCCACAACCCTGAGGTTTCAGCATGATGTTCCAACCCACAGAGATAACTGGCCAGGGCCTTGGTTATTTCTTAAGAGGAGGAATTGTGGGCAAATGCTTGGAGGTTTAAATTTTTTAAATAATGTGAATATTATCTCTGGAATCAGAAAAATAATATATATTTAAATATAAATAAAACCCCCATTGTAAAGGGTTGTACAATATTCCCCTATACCATAAAATTCTCCTGCTGATGGACATGTAGATTTATTTCTACCTTTTCACTACAATAGATAATAACAATGCTAGGATGAAGATCTTTGTTTTCAAGCCTTTTTCTGAGTTCATTATACCCTATATTTGAAGGGGAATTTCTAGATCAATTTCTGTGTATTAATCTTAAAGCATTTTTCTTGAAATTTATGCTTATATATAAATGTATGCTTGTATATAAAGAGCAACAGATATAACTTTCTATTTTTTTTTTTTTTTACAGAGACAGAGAGAGAGTCAGAGAGAGGGATAGACAGGGACAGACAGGAACGGAGAGATGAGAAGCATCAATCATTAGTTTTTCTTTGCGCATTGCAACACTTTAATTGTTCATTGATTGCTTTCTCATACGTGCCTTGACCGCGGGCCTTCAGCAGACTGAGTAACCCCTTCCTTGAGCCAGCGACCTTGGGCTCAAGCTGATGAGCTTTTTGCTCAAACTAGATGAGCCCTCGCTCAAGCTGACGACCTTGGGGTCTCAAACCTAGGTCTTTTGCATCCCAGTCCAATGCTCTATCCACTGCGCTGCTGCCCGGTCAGGCTGCTTTCTATTTCTTAATAGTAATCAACTAGACCCCTTAGTTTATAACTTCTAATTTACCCAGAGATTTTCTCATGGGAAAAAAATGTATTCTTTGGAATTATAGTCTAGAGTCATTTTTGAAAACAAATTTCTTAACTCCAATGGAAACTTGAAGACCTGGCCTAATATGCTATGATAGAAAAATAGAGGCAACAGATCAATGTTCTTGATTCATTAAGCTAATATGCTGAGGAATTATTCCCTGGTTGTATTCTAATATGAAATTGAGAAGAGAGACTATAAATAAAAAAATAAAATAAAAATGTCATCAATCCTTGTTTTTTATCCTCTATCCTATTTTGTTATTATTATTATTAATTATTATTTTTGTGAGAGAGAGAGGGAGAGACAGAAATGGAGACAGATGAGAAGCATCAACTCGTAGTTGTGTCACTTCAGTTGTTCATTGATTGCTTCTCATATTGCCTTGATCAGGGAGCTTAAGATGAGCCAGTGACCCCTTGCTCAAGCCAGTGACCTTGAGCTTCAAGCCAGTGACCTACGGGCTCAAGCTAGTGACCACAGGATCATGTCTATGATCTCATGCGCAAGCCGGCAACCTGTGCTCAAACTGGGTAAGCCCGTACTCAAGCTGGTGACCTTGAGGTTTCAAACCTGGGACCTCAGTGTCCCAGGTCAACACTCTATCCACTGTGCCACCACTGGTCAGGCTCCTCTATCCTATGTTAAAAAATATAGTCTAGATCTTTTTTTTATTTCCGTTGATTTTGAGAGAGAAAAGGAGAGGAGGAGGAAGAAGGGGAGAGGGAAGGGAGAGACAGAGGGAGAAGCATCAACTCATTGTTTCACTCAGTTGTCCCATTTAGTTGTGTACTCATTAATTGCTTCTCATACATGCTCTGATGTGGGGTCAAACCCCTGACTTCTGGCGCACAAGGTCACCGCTTTATCCACTCAGCAACCCAGCCAGGGCCTTGTCTTGATCTTTTATAAAAGAAAGTTTGAGATATAATTTACATACCATAAAATTCACCCTTTTAAAGTATACAATTCAATGGTTTTCAAGGCTTGGTTTCCTGATCTGGAAAATCAGAAGTTTGGCATGATCTCACAAAGGACTCTCTGATCCAAATTCTATTCTTTTATACACCGTTAACATTTCATGATAATTTCAGTGCCATAACTTTGGTTGGTGCCAGGTTTTGCATACACAGAAGAGGGATACACAGATGCTTTATTTACATATATGATGAGGTCTACCCCCAAAAGAGGCCAAGCACCTTGTTATAGTTTGGGGCTGGCCATTTAGCTAAGGACACAGTGCTTTTACAGTTACTTTAACTAACATGGGCCTTACAGAAATTACAAATATCAGGATGTAAGAATTCAGTGAAAATTGAAAAATGCCTCAAAGGGAGGGACTTGGCTTCAGACAATTAATACCACCATCGGATGAAAAAATAGCTGAAAGTTTGGTGGAAGCTTTCTGAAAGTTTTCGAGCCAGCTCTGCCACGCCCCGGCTGTCTCTCTGAACTTGAGATTTCTCACTTCAAGAGAAACAGTATTTCCTACAGTATTTGGAGAGTATATAATAGAATATATATAAAGCATCCAGTAAAATGTCTGACATCTGAAAGGGGCTTAATATAATTTAGCTTTCTTTGACCGGTTAATCTGTCATGTACATAAAGGCCATCAGAAAGTGGTAATAATACATGTATGTAAATACATAATTGCTTAATTAGTGAAACTGAAAGAAAATGCCATAATTTGCCTCCATAATGCATCAATAATTTGTATTTCAACAATGCCCTCAGCTTTATATAGAATATTGATTTAAATATTTCCTTTTTGTCATATAAGGCTTGAGTGTTCTATCATTTAATGCTTCTCTCTAGCTTTGATCAAATTTCCTAGAATATTCAGCAGCACTAGTCATTAATGCTCCCTTGCAGGTTTAGAATTTCTAAAAATTAAAAAAAAAACCAATTGATTAGTTTTGCAAGATAAGGGAACTGGGGGTTTGCAAGTTGAGATAAAATAAAAATACTGTAAATAACGTTCTGGGATTTTACATACTGAGAGTGCCGGAAAATCTCCTGGCAACGTTGCTAGATGGAGTCTTCCTGGGACTCTGCCAAGGGTTTACTTTAACCCTTAGGAATTGTGCAATTGGAAAAGTGAAGTTTCCATTTCACTTGTGCTTAACAGCTATTCTTTCAGGCATACATATTCCTCTTTGTTGATGTTATTGATCAAAGGGCATGATGTACACTTACTGAGCAAGAACTGTATTCTTCCTCTGCAGAGTGGCGTCTAGCCCACCTACTTACGGTGTGCCATCATCTGTGGCAACAAGCGGATTAAAGTGCTTATTAAAGCAAAACAACAGTAATAAAAAAACAAAAACCAAGCCCACTGTTGAATACTATAAACCATCTAATACTTCTTATACACCTTTGATTTGCTTAAAAAAAAACAAAAAAACTGGCCTCTTGCAGAGCCAGATAGAACACAATCCCTTTCTCTGTCCTCACCTCTCCCATCAATCCATGACAGACCCAAGAAAAGGAGGGTAGAGAGGTCACAGGAACAGGACAAGGGATAGATGACAGTTTTTGCTATTTCACAAAATATCATAGCTAGAACGATTCTTAAGAACACTGAGCTTGAGGCCCTGGCCGGTTGGCTCAGTGGTAGAGCGTCAGCCTGGCATGCAGGGGTCCCAGGTTCGATTCCCAGCCAGGGCACACAGGGGAAGCGCCCATCTGCTTCTCCACCCCTCCCCCTCTCCTTCCTCTCTGTCTCTCTCTTCCCCTCCCGCAGCCGAGGCTCCATTGAAGCAAAGATGGCCCGGGCGCTGGGGATGGCTCCTTGGCCTCTGCCCCAGGCGCTAGAGTGGCTCTGGTTACAAAAGAGCGATGCCCCGAGGGGCAGAGCATCGCCCCCTGGTGGGCAGAGCATCGCCCCTGGTGGGCGTGCCGGGTGGATCTCGGTCGGGCGCATGCGGGAGTTTGTCTGACTGTCTCTCCCTGTTTCTAGCTTCAGAAAAATACAAAAAAAAAACAAAAACAAAAACAAACAAACAAAAAAAACCAACACTGAGCTTGACTACTCCTTATTCTAGACTAGTGGTAGTCAACCCAATCCCTACTGCCCATTAGTGGGTGTTCCAGCTTTCATGGTGGGCGGTAGCAGAGCAATCAAAGTATAAATAAAAAGATAGATTTAACTGTAGTAAGTTGTTTTATAAAGATTTATTCTGCCAAACTTAGCGAAAACCTGACATAAAGTACTTGGTAAGTAATTATTAGTATATGCTTTAACTTGCTGTAGCTCAGCTTTATAAATTTTATAGTGTAAAGTTACTTCCCTACTTTATAAATCACCATTACTGTGGAACCAGTGGGTGGTTAGAAAATTTTACTACTAACAGAGATACAAAAGTGGGTGGTAGGTATAAAAAGGTTGACTACCCCTGCTCTAGACTGAGGGACCAGAGAGAGAAGGGAGCATGCTCAACACAGGGCAGTTGGTATCAGAGTTGGCTCTAGAACTCATACAAGGCAGTTCCATTTCCCCACACTGCTTCTATGCATGTTCTTTGTAAGAAACCATGGGCAGAGTGGCACTGCTATATCTTCAAAGCAGACATGGTTTGCTGTAGGCACATGTCCACCTCCATTGCTCACCCTGGTGGTGCCCTCTGCTCCTGATCCCTGAAGACCTGATGCCCTCGGGTGCCCACCAGCCCACCAGCCCTCCACCAGCCCACCAGCCCCAGGCCAGGGCTTCATTTTCTCAGCATACTCATAACAAACAGCTCTTGAGAAAAGAGATTCTTTTAAACAAATTCACGTAAAAATTCTAACTGGTACTTTATCTTCCTAATCTTTTCAGTAGGATTACTTTGGAACCCAGATGAATTTCTAAATGTTAAATATTTAAGGCAGAATGAGGAAGGGATTTTTATCTCTTCTAGATCAGTTGGCCTGTGGGGCAGAATTAGTCATGGTTTTGCTCTATGTCAAGTCATAAAGGGCTCACAGAAAAGGCAAGGGGGGAGAGGTCCTCTGTCCCAGGTTTAAAAAGAAATACAGCAAATTTATTGATGGAAGTCTTGTTTCTATAAAAAGGGCAGTGTCCGGCCAGGGCACACAGGAGAAGCGCCCATTTGCTTCTCCACCCCTCCGCCGCGCTTTCCTCTCTGTCTCTCTCTTCCCCTCCTGCAGCCAAGGCTCCATTGGAGCAAGGATGGCCCGGGCGCTGGGGATGGCTCTGTGGCCTCTGCCTCAGGCGCTAGAGTGGCTCTGGTCGCAACATGGCGACGCCCAGGATGGGCAGAGCATCGCCCCCTGGTGGGCAGAGCGTCGCCCCTGGTGGGCGTGCTGGGTGGATCCCGGTCAGGCGCATGCGGGAGTCTGTCTGACTGTCTCTCCCTGTTTCCAGCTTCAGAAAAATGAAAAAAAAAAAAAAAAAGGGCAGTGCAACTGATAAACAATAAAAGTAATAAAAGAGAATAAAATATTTGTATACCTGTAAGATGCTTCTACGTAGATATTTTTCCCCACTCCCTCCCTCTCTCCCTCTTTTTCTTTCTTTCTCTTTCTTTCTTTTTTTCTTTTCTCTCTCTCTCTCTCTCTCTCTCTCTCTCTCTTTCTTTCTTTCTTCTTTCTTTCTTTCTTTTTTAAGTACTGGGAACTGCTTAAACATGAACCCAGATGTGCTATCTGGAATTTGGGGCAACAAGCAGTCCAGGTTACATTTGGAATGTGGATTTAGAAATGGATGAGAGGAATTCTACATGAGCCCTTGAAGCCAACTCATGGCTAAGAGCCCATGACTTAGAGGGAATATTTGATATAGAGACAATTTTGGTGAGGAATTTTTTTTTCTAAATGGGATTACATTTAAGGAATAGCAAAGTGTAGGGTATCTAAAGAGATCTCAATCTCTATAACAGATGTATTTTAGGGATGTTTGAATTAATTATAAGATTATTTTCAAATTTGCCTTATGTAAGATAGCGTTGGATGATTTTTCAGGATGAAGACAGCAGGTAGTAGAAGGAGATTAGCAAATCCAGGAGGAAGGAAATTGAATAATGAAGCAGGTGTTGGTCAGAGCAGAGAGTGGAGTGACGGGTATTTGTTGAGAAGAAATCTGGTGACAGTACGGTAGGGATTCAAATTCAAGACAAGTAGATGTGTGACTAGAATGAAGGATAGGTAGGAAGGGAGGAATGGTGGAAAGGTGATCTTGAGATGGGGACAGTTGCAGGACAAGTGACAAATACCAAGCCTTCCTCTCCTTTCCTTTTCTTTCTCTCTCTGGAAGTGTTTCTTAAAGTTTAGGACTGACTTCTTCTCACACTTTCTCACTGCCTCAGGAATACAAACTGTTCATGTGATTTCAATTGCTGGACAACACAGATTAAATTAAGACTTGCAGCTCTACCCCAGATCACTTGCTTTTTCTCTAGTGGAGCTTCCTACAGCTAATTACCCTGGACTGCTTAACAAACACAATATTAAATTTGTTTTGCATATTCCCTGACCTAACATGCCTTTTTCCACACAATGTAGTGGTACCTCCCCAGCAAACACTTCTATCTTTGATGATTCTAATCCCTCAGAAAATCTCTTAGAGTCATGGTCAGATTATTTCATAATGGCGGTGTTGATGTCTTCCTTTAAAATCTCTGGTGAGGTCTTAATTTGTGCCTTTCTGGTTAATCTCATTAGGTTGCTTCGTTTTGGTGGCTACATATTCCATTAAAGGCTTGTTTTCCTCTGTTTTTGCCCAGTCCTTGCAAACTTGATAGTGTTTGCTTGACAATAAGCAAACATTTAAAATAGTGTTAATAAACTAAATTGGCGTGAAAAGAAAATCTTGACATTTTTCTTTGCTGGAAATAAGAGCCTTTTTGTGTTGAAAATACAAAGGGCACCATTAAAAATCATGAAAGGAGAAAGGTTAGTTCAAAAGAAAATAAAAGAATTGAAGCACATTTAAATAATGGCCTCATTCATTATTTTACTAATTGTTTTCCTCTCTTTTGATTGTCTTGAGCCTTTTCACCTTTTTAAGCCACAGAAACTATTGTTATAGTATGGAACTGAAGTGACAAGAAAATTTCGTATCTTGTAGCTTAGGTATTATAAAGAATCAAAGAAATATTTTGATAAATTGAAAGAAAAAAAAAAGTCTTATGGCCTCAAAGTAAAGCTGTGAAGATGTTCTTAGGAATAAGAATCTAGCTGGTCAGACTGGAAAAGATTTTGTTAGTTTTTCCATTTGTAAAATTTCCCAACCTAAGACGCAAAAAAGAGCAGTCACCATGCCAGCTGCTCAGATATTCCAACTGATGGGAAATTAAATAAAAAGTTCTGGAATTTATATGCGAAGATGACAGTTTTTCTTACCTAAATACAGAGCATTAGACAATGGGCTAAGAGCTGAGTTAGACAAAAATAAGGAGACAAAAATATTTCCAACTTTTATTAAAATAAGCTAAAGAATATATTCAGGTTAAGTTACATATACAAATATAAGGTCACCAAAGTATTTAATCCCACATTAAGGTTTTCTAAATATCGTAAGCTAAACTTTAAAAAATGTTATGTATTTATGTAGTTAATGTAATATAGCTAAAAAGGCTTTGTAATAAATTGTTGCTAGCAGCATAGATGGCCATTTTTCTAATTATCATATGCTAATTAATATATCACCATAATTTCATGTGGTAGAAAATATGTTCTAAAATAGTATATAGACACACAACATCCTCAATGGACAATATAGAGAATTATGGTTAGTGACTAGTATTCACAACAGGAAAAAAAACATAACTTTATAAATACAAGTCATTTATATGTCTGTTAAGTAGGGTGATCAATTCTCAGCTTGAGAAAATTATAGGTTAAACACTGCTGCTGAAATAGAAAACAAGAATAATTCGGATATATTTGTAGAATCCTATTAAGTTATCACTTACCAAAATTACTAAAAGTTTTACTGAGATTAGAAATGTACTAAATGTTCTTTGCCTTAATGGTTATCTTAAATGAACATTTCACAGCATACGTGTCATTTGTAAGCTAATCGGTGTTAGACTAAGGCATCAAAATGTTTGCATATTATTCTGCATTTTAAAAGCACACTTTTTTTTACATTAAAAATCTAGTGATAATTAGCTTTAAAATCCACCTAAGTTTATAAAACTTAACTTCCATTAGATGGTTGTCTGCAAACTGCTATTGACATGATGAACTATCAGATGGTAGTTTTATGTGTGTTTGTGTGTGTGTGAAAGAAATCAAGCAAGCGAGAGATGAGAGAGACAGAAATAGATATCTCTGAGCTCCTGGCTAGATCATAAACACCCAAATTTACCTTGGTATTGTTAATGAAAAACAATCTTTAGAAAGCATCTTTTTTTTTTTTAAACCACATTTTAAAAAATTATTTTTATTTATTTTTAGATTTTATTTATTCATTTTAGAGAGAGGAGACAGACAGACAGACAGAGAGAGAGAAGGGAGGGAGGAGCAGAAAGCATCAACTCTCATATGTGCCTTGACCAAGAAAGCCCAGGGTTTCAAACCGGCAACCTCAGTGTTCCAGGTCGATGCTTTTACCTACTGTGCCACCGCAGGTAAGGCTAGAAAGCATCTTTTAGTGGGAGGTGTGTCCAGGACATGAAGCTGAAGGGGAGCCTTAGAGCATCTAGTTTATCAACTCCTTTATCATACAAATGAGAAAAGAAGGCAAAGAAATGTTACACGTCTATGCAGAGAGTTGCAAGCCAGGGCTAGAATCTGGTGTCCTAACTCCCAGATCACATGATAGTTCTGTTAGTGAACCACCACTCTTAAAAACTTCTAGTTGTCTGCTGAAACATGAAGTTGTTGAGTTAAAGATTTTAATCTAATACAAACACATACACACCTACCCAGAACATTAATTTGTGAATGGCATTTTATCTTTATGTCTTAACTATATGTATTAAAAATCCAGATATTTGCAATTCATCTAATATCTCACACTGACTCAATTTTTTTGCTTGTGGAATTTTAGGATCATTCCTTTTTTGGTAATATGTTTTAATTAAAAAAATATTTTCTTGCCCTGGCCGGTTGGCTCAGCGGTAGAGCGTCGGCCTAGCGTGCGGAGGACCCGGGTTCGATTCCCGGCCAGGGCACATAGGAGAAGCGCCCATTTGCTTCTCCACCCCTCCGCCGCGCTTTCCTCTCTGTCTCTCTCTTCCCCTCCCGCAGCCAAGGCTCCATTGGAGCAAAGATGGCCCGGGCGCTGGGCATGGCTCCGTGGCCTCTGCCTCAGGCGCTAGAGTGGCTCTGGTCGCAATATGGCGACGCCCAGGATGGGCAGAGCATTGCCCCCTGGGGGGCAGAGCACCGCCCCTGGTGGGCGTGCCGGGTGGATCCCGGTCGGGCGCATGCGGGAGTCTGTCTGACTGTCTATCCCCGTTTCCAGCTTCAGAAAAAAGGAAAAAAAAAAAAAAAAAAATATTTTCTTAAAAATATTTTATTTATTGATTTTTTAGAGAGAGAGTAGTGAGAGAGAGAGACAGAGAGAGAGAGAGAAGGGGGAGGAGCATGAAGCTTCAACTCCCATATGTGCCTTGACCGGGCAAGCCCAAGGTTTCGAACCGAGGACCTCAGTGTTCCAGGTCGACGCTTTATCCCACTGCGCCACCACAGGTCAGGCCTAAAAAAATATTTTTTGAGGAATTCTATGCCATTTGCTCTAAAACCACAATTGGAAATCTTTTACTTTTTAATGTTTTAATTTTTATTTTTTATTATTATTCAGTGAGGAGGAGGAGAGGCCGAGACAGACTCCTCCTGCATGCACCCTGACTGGAATCCACCTGGTAAGTCCACTCAGGGGTGATGCTTTTCCCATCTGTGGCATTGCTCCATTGCTCAGCCCCTGAGCTCTTTTTAGTGCCTGAGGCAGAGGCTAGGAAGCCAACCTCAGTGTCCGGGGCCCACTCACTCCAGTTGAGCCATGGCTGCAGGAGGGGAAGAGAGAGAGAGAGAGAGAGAGAGAGAGAGAAGCGAGAGGGGGAGGGATAGAGAAGCAGATGGGTACCTCTGTGTGCCCTGACAGGGAATTGAACCTGGGACATCCACATGCCAGGCTGACGCTCTACCACTGAGCCAACCAGCCAGGTCTTGATTGGAAATCTTTGATGGTGACAAATGATTATGAAAGTGATATCTTGTTTTAAAAAGTTGTAATTCTATGGCAAGTAAGCTAAAGAAACATAAAATATTTTCAGAATTAAATTTTTTCAAAATAACTTAATATTCTTCTGACCTGTAGTTTGGAGAATCTCCTAGAAGAATGAATGAAGTGTGACATCGCTTAGAAGGCAGAAGAAGGAACATCTACTCTCTGCTTATCTCTTCCTTCCCTGCCTGAGAATTTTGTTTTACCCTTTAACTCAATCACCTCCCTAGTCCCAAGCATTCTAAAGCCTCTTAGGCACAACTTTTTAATGCTTCAGTCTAGTTAAAATAATCTCAAAAAGAGACCCGCTGGAAAGGGGTTTGTGGTTGGGGCAAGTAGGAACAATGACTGCTTTTAAATATTACCAGGACTGCAATGGAGACTAAAGATGGCCCCAGCAAACAGGCTTATGAAGCTGAGATAGTCTAATGAAATGTCCTTTTCTATGGTGTATTTCATTCTTCCCCAAGCAGCAGGAGCCCTAAGAGGAAGTAAAGTCTGCATTTTTAATTCTTTGTAAAGTGCTCTGCAATTAAAACAAACAAACACCTGCATGGAGATTCTCAGGCACATGTGTGGAAGTCAGAGGAAACCAGGGTGCACAAAGGCCATGCAGAGGGGGAAAAGGGAGCATTTGGGTGGCATTACTCACTATGACAGCGCGGCATTTGTGCAGCCTGAGAAAGAGCTACGTAAACAGACAATAAAGCTGGCAAGATGGCACAGGTAAGACAAGTCCCAGGTAAACCAGAAACTGTGCAAGACTATGAAGGCCAGGCGTGCTTCCAGAGTCCTGTGGGCTTCTGTGAAGAGCCCAGGCAAGACTCTGGGCTGGGGAGAAGTTCTACAAAAGCCACGACTTAATTTGGGTGCTAGAGCCAGAAATGCAACTGTCTTTCCTGTGGTGGAGAACAGCAAGGGGAGCTGTGCAGTACAGGCGTGGGAAATCTGCATGGGGAACAGTTTGAGATCTGTGTGCCCGAGGGGTTCAGGCAGCAGCAGTGCTACGTGACCTCGGGAAAGTCAAGCATGCAAACGTCATCAGAAGAGTATCATTCTTTTTATAATTTTTTTTTTATTTTTTCTAAGTTAGAAGCAGGGAGGCAGTCAGAAAGACTCTGGCATACCCCCTACCGGGATCCACCGGGCATGCTCTGCCCCTCTGGGGTGTTGCTCCTTGTAGCTGGAGCCATTCTAGCATCTGAGGTGGAGGCCATGGAGTCACCCTCAGTGCCCGGGACAACTTTGCTCCAATGGAGCCTTGGCTGCAGGAGGGGAAGAGAGAGACAGAGAGAAAGGAGAGGGGGAGGGGTGGAGAAGCAGATGGGTGCTTCTCCTGTGTGCCCTGACCAGGAATCGAACCCGGGACTTCCACATGCCTGGCCGATGCTCTACCGCTGAGCCAACTGGCTAGGGCTGAGTACCATTCTTTGTGGCCACATGACTGCATCAGAACGTTTTTCTAAGCATTAGATGCTCTCTCCTCTCCAGTGATACACAAATGATGGATGTGTCTAAGGGGGAAAAAACTGAGAAATGCTTATTTGAATTCTTAAATGAAAGCAAAAATAAGAGTAGATGAGTACCTTCCCAACCTCTGCCCAAACCATCATTGTTGTTGAGGCACAATTATAAGCAAAATACATAATGGAGTCTTGTGTAGCCTTGATTTTATCTTTTATTTCAAATTTTCCTTGTACCTGTACTGTCATCTTATTAAGAACTCAAGATACATACAACTCTGAATAGGCCCATTCTTGATAATAAGATGAAAATAAGAAGTTCCTAGCAGGTTACAGAAACACTTAGAATATCCTTCCTCCTTTCAGTGAGGGAGGAACTATTGCTTAGATGTCATGATTCTTTAGTAAAGAGATGCTCCCTAATAACTGAGATTATCTGGAAGTTTCCCTAGCCAGGTTTATAAGTGCAGTAAACTTTTACAGATGAATAGAAGGTGTCACTGTGTTTTCTTAAAAATACTTTATCCTTATTGTCTTGGTGCCAGATACAAGGAATTTCTGGACTTATGTGTAATCGTGTATGTTTAGTTGAGCACGCCAAACCTTGGAGCAGAAAAGAATTAACAGAATAAATCTTAATGCTTATAGATATGAACATCACTCTTTTTGTGCCAGACAGGATAGACAGCCTCATGCTATGATTTTACATGAATCCTTTGTCAGCAAGCTGAAAATACCTTAAATATTCTGCATCGTTCTTAGATGTCCAGGATAAGAGGCATCTACCATAATGTTTCAAAGTTTATATAGATATATATATACACACACACATATGTATGTATGTACGTACGTACGTAGGTCTGTCACGTTCTCTTGGGAAAATATCTCAATATAAATTAGGCTCACCTATTGAGGTGTTTTGTGTGTTTGCTTTTTTTTTTTTTTTTTTTTTTTTTTTTTGGTAAAAGACACAAATGAAGTTAACTGAAAGATAATCTTCCTGCTCTCAGAAATGTTTATAAACCTGACTTGATCATGGTGCACAAGCTTAGGGCTGCACAAGTTCATAGAAGTTGTAGATATAAACGTTTGGAAGAGATTGTTAATAAACTACAGTATACCCAGGAAAATAGGGCTAGGTACTAATATTTAGCCAGGAGGAGAAAAGGACAAGAAACCATTATGTACCAAAGGACTGCATTAGAGTCAGCAGTCAATTATCCCCAGTTCATCCACTATTTGCTATGCAAATGAAGTTTTCTCTAGCTAGTTTTAAAATAGAATTGCCAATGTCTCATGAGACAGAGAAAGTAGAGTCTGCCCTGGAATCAAGGAATAAACCTAGATGACATTTCAAGGTTCCCTTCCTACACCAGTATAAAAGCACAGAATAAAATGTCAGCATTACTCAACCAGAGTGAATTAAAATGCAGAAACATAATGTCCTCACACAAACAACAGTGAGCAAGCTATTTGATATTGCTTTAAGATATTTTGTGGTCAGCTAAAGCAAGATGATATATATATGTAAATCTTTTTCATAAATCAAAGTATAAGCCCACAAATCCTCAATATAAATCGCCTTGAGGGCTGTTCTGATGAAATTTGAAAATATCTCCTCCATATGTGCAGTTTCAGACTTTATAACATTTAAAGAAAATGTTCTAAAAGATAAAGTTGGCATGTGAAAAGCATGGGCAGAGGAATCAGTAATGATCAGAGCAAAAACAATTCTAGAAGGCATCTTAATTTTCATATGGCTTATTTGCATTTGAAACACTGAGAATTCCTATCTCTTTTGTACAAAAGTGTGTACATATTAAATTACTTTCCACTTGAAAGAACATTTTCCTAAATGTTTGGAAGATGATCAAATTTTAACTGGAGGACTTGTTTTCTTCCATCAGGTGTGGGGGAGATGTGGCTTCCTGGTATGAGAGGCAATAGTTGATTCTAATAGCAAGAACAAGACAAAAAATAAAAAAGTAAATTGAAAACAATTCCCATTTGTACAGTTTGATTTAAAGGTGGCAAAAAAGGATACATGCAGTACAAAGATGTCAAAACACATGAATTTAAAAATTAAGTAGATACCTTTCTAAAAATGGTGACATTCTGATACCTGAAAATTAAATTCCATTACTTATTCTAGGCTTCTCATGGATGCACTCTAATTTATTTCAATACACAAATGTCTGAGTATCTAGTCAGTGTTTAAAAGACAGATGCCCACCAGCTACTAAACAGTAATTCCAAGAGTCTACATTCTGCCCATCTCAAATTTGAAATTTTAGGATTCTAATTTTAAAATATTGGCAGAACAAAAAAATAAAGTAAAATGTTGGCAGGACAGCAAAGATTAAAAACCTCTTTAACTGTCAACTTCAAACAATATTTAATGTACAGGTATTTTTCTGGTCATCCACTCAGAGATCTAGAAGTTGGTACCTGGGTAGAAATTTGAACTCACAAAATGAAACCACTCTAAATGAAAAGATCTTTCTGAAAAAAATTTTTTCTTTTTAATTTTTAACTTTTTTTCTGAGATGGTAAAATGTCTTGGAAAGAAGTGTGTGCTCAAAAAAAGAAAACCAGGACTTGAAAGACATCCTTGTCTTTCTCTTAGTCTTGCTCTCTGGAGACTTCCCTTGGTGGAGAAAGATGTTTGCACAGTGACTCATGGTGGGTGCTCTAGTGGGACGACTGCATAGAGATGGGCAGGACACAGTTGACTAAGGACAGAGAATATAACACAATCTTTGTAAATGTGTTTCTTTTCCTTCTGTTATCCTGGGTCTCTGGGAAGGTTTTCTGCAAAGTCCCTGATCTTTATCAGTGGGCTACAGGGTATTAAGGAACGGGGAGTACAGCTGTGAGCTGGGGACTTATAGGGAGAGCACATCCCCACCCCATTAGAAGACAGTGTGGCAGAACTTGAGTAAAGGACCAACAGGCAGGATGGAATTGCTGTCCTACCTCCCCAGTCTAAGATGAGGAATCTAGTGAGATGTTTTTAAGTGGATAGTGTTTTTACAAGTACACCGCATTTCAGATTGCCTCCTCAGACTTATCTAAACAAACCCTAATCTTTTGGGCTTAACTTGCAAACATATAACTTTAACAGTAAAGGTAAAATGATCTACATAATACAAATTTGGAGACCCAAAGATTTAGGATACACAGAAATCATCTTAAAATTTCTTCTTATTGATTAGCTTAATCTTCTTCTCCCAACAAACTTCTATTTTAACTATCAAATGTTGGAAAAAACACTTTCTTTCTTTGTGGTAACATGCCAATGTGAAGATGAATGGCCAAAAAGTAGATCAAAGGTAAAAGATTAAGCAAATGCAAATGGAACTATTGTCAGTTTCTGATAAATTAAAAATTACCATGTTGGCTTATTAATAAGTATTGCTCATCTATTTAGTTATTTGGATCACATTTATTAAGTACCTTCTATGTGACAGGTATTGTTTTAGATGTTGGGGATACAAGATTGGGGGGAAAAACCCAAACTTACTTCCATAAAGTTTGTGTTTTAACTTCAAAGTTTTCTGCAAACCAGTAAAAAGTAGTAACCCAATAATCTACAGAATCAATGTTTGTCATCATGTTTACCATGTTTTTCTGCAATACTGACACATCTGAGAATTGAGTTTGGTTCCCAGATGTCTGGTTTTCATCTCTTTGTATGTGGTCAGAGCTGGCCTTGTCTTTGAGAAAAAAATCTAGAAAAGGCAGATTTAGGTGCCTGCCCAGGTGAAAAGATGTAAGAGTCAAGTCTCTTTTACTGCACACCTGGAGGCTCCAAGAAGATACTGGGATTGCTCTGCAAATCTGGTTTAAACTCAGTCCTATTGTAATTGGGGTTTTAGTATATGAAGCTGCTGTATTTTGGGTACCTGTTCTGGCTGGTGGGTATCCAATCAAGTGTAACAAAAGAATTGTGCAATAATTTGATATAAGTGCATTTGGAATAAGACTTTGTGACAATCTGGATTTTTTCATAATTTTATGATATTTATTAGGTAAACAAACACAACTAAACCCATGCAAAGTTAAGGTCTTGTTGTCCACCTAATCTTATTTGCAAAGGTAGAAGGAGGAAAATGATTGTTTTGATAGCACTTTAACTTTTGAATGGCGGTACCTGCTGACGTCTTCTGTTTCTTCCTTCATTACGAGCTTTTCTTTTAATTTGGTCCTCTTGGAAAGAATCAAAGTAGGGGCTCTCCAGGAGTTGCTCACAGGTTAGTCTGTCATCTGGATTCATCTTCAGACACTCCTTTGGAAGAAAAACAAAGAAGATACTAAAAGAGGAGCCTATTTTGTCACTGTGTCCCAAAACTCTGAGTAATGACTGGACAGAGCCACCAGAAGTTTAGAAAATCAGACCTGTATAGTAACCAGCACTTACAAGTTGTTAATAACTGTGGTCATCTCTATTTCTTCATTAGTTCACTCTGGCATCCACACCCATAATTCTACTTAGTGGCTCGTGTTAGTCACATCTATCACCCCTGTTTCCCTATCCCTAAATCTACTTCCCTAACTTGCGTCCTCCTCTCAATAATGTTAAATACTATTGACCACATCCTTCTTCTTAAAATTCTCCTTTCAGCTTCTCTGATGCCTCACTTTTGTTCCCCTACTTCCTGGGCACTCTTCTTCAAACCAGCCTTTCCTAGTTTACATTCTTCTCCCCAGTGCTTGTATAAAATTCCTTAAGGCTCAATCCCAGATTCCCTTTTCTTCTCATTTGTTCTAAGTTTCTAGCTAATCTCACTGATGCTCCATAGCTTCAATGGTCAAGGTTTACTTCCTCGTGTATGTTTCTGGTCCAGAGGTCTCCTTTGAAATTCAGACCCTAATCTCTGCTTTGTCACAAGGGCACTGTTATGGGTTGAACTGTGTCCTCCCCAAATATTAAAGTCCTAACCCACTGTACCTCAAAATGTGACCTTATTAGGAAATAGGGTCTTTGCAGACATAATTAGCTATGATGAGGTCTTACTGAAGTACCGTGGGATCTACTCCAGTATGATTGGTGCCTTTATAAGAGGGAAGACACTGCCAAGTCGGACGCATACAGCATACAGCACGTGAAGACAGGCAGAGATTGCAGCTCTGCTGCCAGAAGCCCAGAGATGCCTGGGACTTCCGGACCTGGAAGAGGCCAGGAAGGACCCTCCCCTAGAAGCTCTGGAGAGAGCATGGCCCTGCCAACACCTGGATTTTAGACTTCTGGTCTCCGCAACTGTGAGAATAAATTTGTTATTTTTAGCCACCCAGTGTCTGGTACTTTCCTACTACAGCCCTAGGAAACTATAAACACAGCTCCTCTCTGCCATCTTCCTCTACTTTACTCCCCAGATCTAAATGATCATCATGTCCTATCAGTTTTATTTCCAGTTATATCTTGAATTCATTCACTTCCTCATATGGACTTTCAGTCTACTGAAATCTAGTCTCTTGCTAAACACCTCTGGTTTGTTTTGTAAAGAGCGCTTGTAGATTCTAAGAGGCTGTTGAAGCTGCGCCTCTCCACGGGCCTGAGCTGAACGGTGTCCTGCCTGATTAGTTTTAGGTGCTCTGAGAGGCAGGGAGGGAGCTGAGGGCTCTGAATCCCTGACTGCCTCACGAATATCCTTCTGTACACAAGAGGCTGAGGAATTCTCAGAGTACTCCCACGTAGTGCTCTGAGCCTTGGAAAGGTTTTCAAGATGAGGGGCAAGAAATTCGAACTGCAAAGTCCAATTTGGGATCCTTTCCCTGAAACTTCAAATTTCCCAAAAAGTCCTTGAACAAAATTTCCAAGAGTCTGCAGTCTTCCTGATGATCAGATAACACTGACATAGTGATGGATGGTCATGGCTAGGAAAACATATAATGAAAAAGAAATATTGTAGCCACTGTTTCATTTTAAACCTAATGAACAGAACACAAAAGATCTGCCACATATTGGCAACTGCATGCCACCACGGTCCTTGGCACTGTCACTGGCTGGCACTTCACCTACTTGAACAGTTCCCTGCCTCAACTGTGGCCCAGTGCCATGGGATAACTCCTGTTATGGTGGCTAGTACAGTGGTACCTTGAGATACAAATAGACCAACATATGAATTTTATTTTATTTTATTTTTTTAAGATACGAGCTGCGATTCGGTCTGTATTTTTGTTTGAGATCCGAGCGAAATTCCAAGATATGAGTCATGATTCGGGAAGCTGCCGCTAGTTGGCGCATAGGCGCACGGGTCCAGTATCAGCAGTTTGATATACGAGTTGACTCACTTATGAGCTCAGTTACAGAACGAATTAAATTTGTATCTCAAGGTACCACTGTACTTATTTGTTGTTAAAGTTGTCTCAATTGCAATTTTTTAAGACTTCATTTATTCATTTTAGAGAGGGGAGAGGGGAGGAGGAGAAGGAAGCATCAACTCCCATATGTGCATTGACTGGCAAGCCCAGGGTTTCGAACAGGGAACCTCAGCATTCCAGGTTGATGCTTTTTCTTCTGTGCCACCACAAGTCAGGTGATGTCTCAGTTGCAATTAATGAAGGAAAGCCTGCCTTCATCTAACATGGGGCAGGAGCCTGGGACATTGGGTGTGGCCCACTGAATAGCACAGTTCTTTTTTTTTTTTTTAATTTTTTTTACAGGGACAGAGAGAGAGTCAGATAGAGGGACAGATATAGACAGACAGGAACGGAGAGAGATTAGAAGCATCAATCATCAGTTTTTCGTTGCAACATCGTAGTTGTCCATTGATTGCTTTCTCACATGTGCCATGACTGTGGGCCTTCAGCAGACTGAGTAACCCCCCACTCGAGCCAGCGACCCTAGGTCCATGCCAGTGAGCTTTTTTTTGCTCAAGCCAGATGAGCCCGTGCTCAAGCCAGCAACCCCGGGGTCTCGAACCTGGGTCCTTCCGCATCCCAGTCAGACGCTCCATCCACTGCGCCACCGCCTGGTCAGGCGAATAGCACAATTCTTGATGCACTTGAGAGAGTTCTCAGGTCTCAGGTCAAACATTATAGGTCTAAATCAAAGAGCTGAGTGACAAAACTAGCTTTACCCAGAATCTTGGGCAAGCCAACAGGTCACCACACTTTTGGAGATACGGATAGGGAGTCTGTTCTACACTTTGGAGTTTTTGTGCCCCAGAAGTTTTCTCTCTGGTTAGTTGGAGGAGAAACCACAGGGAGGCCTGACCACAACATGAGAATGAGTGGGGTTTGCAGTGCTTGACACCCCCCATCCTAACTGCTCTGAATTTTTTAAACTGTCAGTGGGTCAGTCAGAACAACCTGTCCAGAACAAGGTCAGAAAATTTGGCTTCCAGGACGGGGCCTGCAAAGTGCTGGGTTAAGGCTGGTCATAGCAGCAAGACAGGGAGAAGACAGCTGAGGTCCCCGGGAGCAGAGGTGAGGGCAGTGTGAGAGCACAGAGGTGTCAGGCTCCAAGTCTCAGGAGGACTCAGATGAAGGAATCCAGCACCCTGGAGAGCACCTTTGCTGCTACCAGTACTGGCACAAAAGCTGTGTGCAAAGTTGACTCTAGACCACTCAGTTGGCTAGATCATATGAGTTTCAACTGGGCTGCTTATCATAATTATCGAGGGGGATGTTTAATGATATAAATTCTAAGGTCCTATTTATAGAAATTCTGCTTCCGTAATCTGAGGTTAGATACTGGAATGTGTGTTTTTAAAAAGCTCATCATTCTGATGAGCAGTATGAAAACCACTGCTATAAATAGAACTTAATTGATTGTTAAAGATAGATACTCTTACTGGTAGCTCCAGCCCTATCCCCTAAGGGCTTTTAGTATCCACTTTGGATGGAAGAGTCACATCTAGCACAGACTCAGTTGGTCAAGCATGAATAGCATATAGCTATAGGTGAGTTTCTTCTACTTTTTATTAGAATTTGTCCTTTGTTTGATTATCTCTTTTAGGCCTGGTGCAGAAGCTATATATGGTGTCTATATGGCTCTGACTTTGTCTGGTCTTTTACTAATTTTTTATATATTATTAAAATTTTTATTTAACTCAATGCATCTAAAATGTTATCAGTTCAACATGAAATTAATGCTTTAAATTATTAAAATATTTTGTACTCTTTTTATAATAATTTTCATAGTTTAAATAGGCCATATTTCAAGTGCTCAGTATTAACGTGGTGGCTACCATATTGGACAATGTAGCTCTAGACCTTCGAACTTAAAAAGTATATTTATTCTTATCAACTTCCAAATCTAAATATATTAACTTAATATTCAAATTTTTAATTAATGCAAAAGAAGAAATGGTGTTCATCACAGCAAACCCTAACTATACTCATTCATCTCCTACCAATTTTAATAAATGTTAGAAAGATAACTACACTACTGATATTTCTTTAACTGTAATGATTTTATAGTTTCTTATTTTCTTTTTTTAAATTTATTTTAGAGAGTGGGGAGGGAGAGAGAGAAACATCAACTTGTTGTACATCTATTCATGCATTCATTGGTTGAGTGTTTTTTTTTTACAGAGACAGAGAGAGAGTCAGAGCAAGGGATAGATAGGGACAAACAGACAGGAACACAGAGACATGAGAAGCATCAATCATTAGTTTTTCATTGAAACACCTTAGTTCATTGATTGCTTTTTCATATGTGCCTTGACTGTGGGGCGACAGCAAACCGAGTAACCCCTTGCTCAAGCCATTGACCTTGGGTCCAAGCTGGTGAGCTTTGCTCAAACCAGATGAGCCCGCGCTCAAGCTGGCGACCTTGGGGTCTCGAACCTGGGTCCTCTGCATCCCAGTCTGATGCTATATCTACTGCGCCACCGCCTGGTCAGGCTGGTTGAGTCTTGTATGTGTTCTAACTGGTTATTGAACCCAGATCCCTGGCATATCAGGATAATGCTCTAACCAACCGAACTACCTAAATAGGGCTCCTTATCATTTTCAATGACTACATCCTATGTTGGTATTATTGGTACTACTGTCCAATCCTCCCAGAGCTACCAGCTTCAATCATTACAATGTGCAGTCACTAACAGTTATAATTGAGTTTTAAGTACCTTCATAAAATTCAAAGTCATAGGATGAGCATCTGAGAATTTTTCTTCAAGAGTTTCCTAGAAAAAAGATAAAAAATTTCAATGTTACATAAAAACAAAGTAATTATATTTTGAATATATTAATAACAGGAACATTTTGAAGAAAGACCCCCTAGTAGGCTAGATGACTACTTTTAAAGATTTTAAAAATCATATTTTTACATAATTTTATACTACAGTATAAAGATTTAAAAGAAAAAGACTGGAGTTATTTTCTTAATTTCACAATGTTTTGCAATTGATGTTTGGTAAATGTGGGTTCCAACTGTCCCCTTCTGAAATACAACCATTCTGTAATATCTATGCCCGACCTACTCATAGGAATGCTTTGAGCATTAATGAAAATACATTGAACTACACGTGTAAGAGGAATCCAGACAGCAATAAAATAATGAACACAAAACTCAGAATAGTAAGGAGAGAAGAGGATGGGATTGAGAAGGAGGAGGAATGGAGGAGGAAGCTTCAAAGATAATGGTAATATTCTTCTTTAGGCAGCGGGTACTGTGAATTTGTTGTTTATTCTTTAAATTACAAGTTCTTTTGGAATCCAACCTCTAGCTTTGTAATTAAACTTATAACCTTTTATTTAATAAAAGAAATCCAGTATATAAATCAAGGTGTTATATGAATTAAATTTAAAATAAAGAGGGTGTCTAGAGATAGTCGGGACCACTTGAACCTCAGGCTATTCACATGCAATGTAAACCAAGTTCTGGTCTTACAGACTCGGCCCTTTGCACCTCTCTGGCTCCAACACAGCTTGAGTGTGCACACTCGCCTATGGACAGCCTTTCATTCGGCAGGCAGAATTTAGGCCCTATGGCATTCTAAAGATCAGAGCCCAAACTTAGGCAACACAGACAGGAAATCAATGTCTACAGAGAGTAAGAAGGTCAAGTAGTGACTGATACATTCCCAAGGAAAGGCAAAGCCCACAGCCAGGTACGGTGGTGAGCACTGTGGTTTGGAGTTTTCATTTGGATTCAATGAAGATAATTTTGTTGAATGACCTTCCATGTGAAAATACACATTGTGAAAAATAGTTTTTATTGATGTGAGCTTTGTTTCACATGCTGAAAAACATAGAGAATGCATTCTTTCAGACGATGAGATCGGGCGCATTCAGGGTGGTATGGCCGTAGACGCATTCTTTCAAAATAAAGAGGTACTACAGTAAGTACGTTTCTGAGGTACTTAATTCAGGAAAAGGTATCTGAGTATTCTGGCTAAAAGGATCAGGTATTTGTTTAAGGAACTAAGTATACTTTCCCTTCAAATTTAACATTAAATTAACCTTTGGATATGGCAAGTAAACTTTATGAGCATTTTCCTGATTTTTAAAATATAGTTTTTATATAGTTGCTTTGATCTCTGTTAGTGTGGCATAAGGAAAACAGGAGCTAAAAGCAAAAATATAAAAAAAAACAAAAACAAAAAAACTACCCCTTAGAAGAAAGTAGCAGAACAATAAAATATCCCAAACTGAGCAGTTACCATGTCTTCTGGTTCAGGGATGCTGATGCCATGGAAAAACTGGTTACTTCTGAAGATGGACTGATGTCTTGGGATTAGTTTTCCTATAAAATACAACCATGTAATTTATGTTAAGTTGATAAAAAAAAATAATACAGTGTTAAAATTGTGACCTCCAGACTTGGAAGGAACAGGTCACTGCAAACACACGCCTTCTCAGGTACGGTCAGTTCTCCACACAATTCTCTGCCACGCGTCACTTGGTCTGCCATTCAGCTCCACCAAAAGAAGAGGTAAGAAAAAGGTGTGGAGGACTTTGAACACACAATCTCATTTAATCTCATAACAATCTCACAATGGTTGCTATTTTTCAAACCTGGGTCCCTAGCGTCCAAGGCCGACACTCTATCCACTGCACCACTGCCTGGTCACAATGGTTGCTATTTTTAATTTCAACTGTTATCAATGAGAATAAGATTCAAGGATTTAATAACCTGTCTAAAGTTACATGGGCATTTAGTGACAGACCCAGGATTCAAACTCAGGTCTCTCTAATATCTGCCTAATGTAAATTTCCATAATCTTTTTAGGAAATCAACCAAACAATGTAGACTTAATGTGTGTCCTGTAGTGATACCCTACCCCATGTTTTTCATGCTGCAGAACTGTGCAGAAGAATGTGCTGGGACCAGAAAGGGAACTGCACCAGCAGCAACTCCTTGCCCAGTAGCCATGCTGCCAGGAAAACGTATGGGAAGGAATTAATATTCATTTTGTGTAGAGACGTATTACTTTCTTTGCATTCATGGTGCTGGAGCAAAGCTGCGGCTGACCTTTGGGTTACATTTTCTTCCAACCAGGTGGAGGACAACTACTCAGGAAGCTGACACAAGGTGAAAGAGATCCCTTGAGTCCCATTCCTATTCTGCACTTAACTGGCTGTATCAATTGAAGCCACTCATAGAAGCTCCCTGAGCCTCAGTTTCTCACTTCTAAAATGGGCACAATGAAAAATGCTGCAATATTCTTAACAGGCTTTTCTTAAGACTGGAAGAGACGATGTGTGTAAAAGTAAGTAATTTTTAAATTCTTAAGTACTGTACGAAAGAGTAGAGTTGAGGGGTTGCAACAGAGATTGTAGAGCCTGCAAAACCTAAGCTATTTACCACCTTGCCTTTATAGAAAGAGTTTGCTAAACCTTTCTCTAGAGTAATGGAGGAAACCCTCTTTTACAGTGGACAGAAATTACATCTGATCCAATACCTCATAAGAATAAGCTCTATGTAGCTGACTCATATTCTTGGCCCTATCGTAGCCCAATATGGAAAATAAATATACAGTTTATTCCATAGCTAAGTTGCTTGACATGAAAAGGATCTGAAAACGCCTCGGTGAGAGGAGTAATGGCTCGCCATATTGAGGAAAGGACTGGGTTTTGGCCACAACCCAGAACTACCAGCCTGAGCAGCACCTCAGAGGGACAAGAAAGCTCCTGCTGTTCTGTACAATGACACGCTTTCACTACCACAACTTAGCAACCTCATAAGCCGTAAAATGCAGATCATACCCAGCGTTCTGATTATCAGATAGAGTTGATCCACATCTGATTTTCCAGGCCAGAGGGGCTGGCCTGTCAGGAGCTCAGCAAAAACGCAACCAGTTGCCCATACATCCACTGAAGAACCATACTGAGTGTCTCCCACGAGCAGTTCAGGGGCTCGGTACCATCTTGTAGCGACATAATCAGTGTAGGCATCTCCTGGAACTGCAAACACATCGATGACATGAGGTGGGTCCTATTTTCCTAACATGTGAACCACTCCCAAGATCAGGCCAGGCATTTAGGGAAGCTTCAAAAACTGGCAGAGGCCACACACTCCTAATGGTTAATGCAGCAGGACAGTGACTGAGTGAAGTTACACTGTGCGCTCAGAATCAAATTCAGCATCTGAAGACCCCTCCGCTGGTTAGCATCTATAGACTTCCCAGCGCGACAGGACTGGACATTTCAATAGTGTAACTCCAAACCTAAACCAGCTTCCAAACACACAATCAGTACACAGATTACTGACACACACCACCTTGCACGTGCATGTTGCCATTACAGGTCTTTTGCCTGCTGCACACCGTTCTAGATTTGGGGAGAAACACTGATTTATCCCCTTTTCCCTTTGGTTCCTCCCTCTCTGGGACGACTTCCGTTTCCTCAGCGCTGTCTCTGAATTCTCTGATTGCCAGCTGACTCTCCGGTTATTTTTCAGCCACTCTAGCCCACGTTAGCATCTCCCCCAGGGAGCCCGTCACTGCCAATCACCCTGCATTGTTCTTTTGTTTCTTTTCAGATTATAAGTGCATGAAGAGCGGAAATACGTTTTATAACTCTCCTCTCCAATAGGGCAAAGCATATAAACATGACATCCAATAAACTTGAGTTGAATGGAGTGGAACTGTTGTGCAAATTAACGTAGTGGCTAAAGATTAAAGTGAGAACTTCCTTTTTGAATAATAACAATACAACATGCAGCATACATTCAATATCTAAAGCAAGAATTTCAACTATGTTATTTCATAATCATCTAAGTTGGGCAAATTGGTAAAAAGTGGCTACTTACTCAGAATTCGTGCAAACCCAAAGTCACAGATCTTGATTATTCCTTGTTTAGTGATTAGGATATTTTCAGGTTTTACATCTCTGTGGATACACTGTAAGATAATATTTGATTATTTCTTTGAGCTGTCAAAATGACCAAAACATAAAAAACATTAACTGTTAGTTTAAATAATAAACATAGCTTGTAAGATAAAAGCAAACATGGTTTTCCCTCATTTTTCTAAAAGAACTTAAAATGGCAATTTTTCAGTTACCATAACAAAAGAAAAAAATCTAAGTGCTGCTACATCAGTGAAGAAAAATTGTTAAATATGAAAACTAAATTTTTTTGTGTGTGGGGAAGGTAGTGTCATACAGTTATTCCACTTTTTACTAGGTCCTATTTTAATTGTAAGAAGTAAAACCCTAGATGGGATTAGACACAATGTACCTCTAATAAGAACTACCGCCACCCAAGAATCACATTCAGGTTGAGTAAGTATTGCAGATTTGAGAAACTGGAAAAACATTTGAATGATAAACAAAACTCACTTATAATTAGAATGACCATATTATCATTTAAATCAGGATGTGTGAAAAACAGTTCTAATAATAATTATGCCAGGACAACAAGCACCAACCACAACTGTCCTGGGTAAGCTGGGATGGATGGCAC
The DNA here is from genome assembly GCF_036850995.1 of Saccopteryx leptura. Taxonomy (NCBI): domain Eukaryota; kingdom Metazoa; phylum Chordata; class Mammalia; order Chiroptera; family Emballonuridae; genus Saccopteryx; species Saccopteryx leptura. The sequence goes on along the minus strand of NC_089505.1, from coordinate 277,882,977 downwards.
CCTACTTATCAAGAGACGCCAAAGTGTTTGGCCTCAGGGGATGAGATTCACTTCCACATCCTCAATAGTGAGCCAACCTGGACCAGCTAGCAGCCCTCCTGAGAGAGGACCACCCCATGCTGTGGAGTCCCTCCTCGGAGAGCAGGACACCACAGCCAGAGACACGCGCTCCTCAGCCAAGCTCCCCTTAGTCTTCTGCACGTGGAGCCCTTACAGTTTGCTGCAACATCATAACGACCCTGATGAAGCAGATGCTCCTTGCTGGACATGAGAGGACTGGGCCGGGGGTATGGGTGAAGGCAGGCAGAGTGAGCCTCACACATCATTTTCTAGAAGTGGCTGTTCCACCATGTGAAGGACCCGGGAAAAAACAACTCAGGCCCTAGTCTTTAGCTTTCTAGTACATCTTCTCTCCAAACAAATAGATAAAAATAGTGGTGCTGTTGTTCAACAACTCGGCCCCCATACAGAGCTCTGTGCTTCCCAAAGCACCCTCACATAGATTAACTCATTTGTGCAACAGTGCTGTGACTGCAGGTGGCCACGGACAGTCTCCAGGATAAGCATCCTAACAATCAGCTGCTCTGCCCTGCTTCTGTAGTACCCCCAGGCCCTTTTATACTGCTGTCAAACTGACAATTCTGCAATAATTTCTCTTTGCTTCGCTAACAGCTATGGAGGAAGAGAAAATGTTGAACTCCTAATTTATTTTCAGTCACAATAGTGGCACTGGTAATATTATAGAAGTTGGACTCAATTTAGCCCCTGTCAACAGTTAAACCTTTTCAGCCCTCTTAAAATTCGATACTAATTTTTAAAAATACATTGCTATAAAAGAAGATACATTGCTGGTAACATAAGCCAATTTAATTTTGATATGCTACCTTCTAGGCAACCTATTTAAGAACCCTGGATTAACACTTTGAGCCATACGCACAACAGTTGGTGATTTAATAAGAACAGGTATACCCCTCAAATGCATTTGCATCAAATTCTAAAATTTCTGGACTCTATGTGACACTACCAAGTAAATGGACTTACATTGATACCTACTGGCCTATTTAAATGTTTTTTGGATCTAATGCGAATTTATGTGCAATTTACAGCAACTTATTTTCCAGCCAAAAAATACAAAAGGCAAGTGGAGTACTGCTATATCCCAAATAGAAGAATTTATGGGAGTAAGTAAGAGATGCTACTAATAAAGAGAGGTAAGATACTGAAGGTAGAAAAAGTAGAAGTCACTGGGGCAGTAAGAGACAGAGACGTCTGGGTCTTCGGCACTCACTTCCTCTGCAAAGCCACGCGTCGAGCTGACTCTGCGGTGTCCCTTGCAAGCGGCTTATTTTCCACCAAATAACAAGAAACATACAAGTCAGGATAACGGAAGAATTTTAGTAAACACTGCTCAAATTGGGTTACTGTTGCTGATGCACAATCTCATGTTCACTGGCTCTCGAGCCGGGAAGGAAAAGGTAACTTCTCTGGTGATTTTCACACCAGAAATTGCTTCTTACATAGCCTGACTGCATGGTAGTTTTCTGTTCTCTGACAATTTGTTTTCTTTGGGCTTTATGACAACCAGAACATAAACACCAAAAAATGATGACAGATTTGTACCCGGACACACTCATATCTTGGAAGTCACTGTGGTTTTGTATTTTGAGATGTTTTTTTTCCTCTAATCAATACATCAGATATGTAAAAATCCATGAGTTGATAATGATGCTAAGTGGGCCACTCTGGCTCCCTCACTCTAGTAATACTATTGGGTAAAAAAATAAAATGAGGAGGATTTTTCTTAAGTTCAGTGCCTCTCAAAATTTGGTGTACATGTGACTCACCTGGAGACCACGTTAAAAGGCTGGTTCTGGCCCTGGCCAGTTGGCTCGGTGGTAGAGCGTCGGCCTGGCATGCAGGAGTCCCGGGTTCGATTCTCAGCCAGGGCACACAGGAGAAGGGCCCATCTGCTCCACTCCTCCCCCTCTCCTTCTTCTCTGTCTCTCTCTTCCCCTCCCACAGCCAAGGCTCCATTGGAGCAAAGTTTGCCCGGGCGCTGAGGATGGCTCTGTGGCCTCTGCCTCAGGCGCTAGAATGGCTCTGATTGTGGCACAGCGATGCCCCAGAGGGGCAGAGCATCGCCCCCTGGTGGGCATGCTGGGTGGATCTCGGTCAGGCGCATGCGGGAATCTGTCAGACTACCTCCCCGTTTCCAGCTTCAGAAAAATACAAAAAAAAAAAAGAAAAAAAAAAAAGGCTGGTTCTGACTCAGTGCGTCTGACATGGGCCTGAGAGTCTGCATTTCTAATAAGCTCTCAGTTGATCTCTATGAACCACACTGTGAGTAGCAGGGACTTAATCTCTTGCTACTTTAACCTTCCTTGTCTTGGTTAGAATCACCGCTCTGGAAATAATAAGGGTGATGGTCTCATAGATTGAGAGCTGAGAGTCTTTGACAACACCACTGGGTCAGGCTGCCTTTTCTATTCTTTGAGAGTATCATGAGGGCTCCCTTACAGATAACGGGGAAGAGTATAAATGTTCTAGATGTAGAATTGTAACAGCTTCTATATGATTTAGATTTTTTTTTCCTTTGTGTGCATTTTAGCTGATAGATAAAATAAAAAGATAGGAACAGAAAGGTTTACCAGAGCATAATCAAATGAGATAACCTAGTTCAGAACTCACTTCCATGTTGGAGGAGGGAATTATGTCTAAAAAATTACCCATTTTAAATCAAGGTCACTGATTATCAATTGGAGGTTTCCAATATTTTAAAGCTTAAGGCACAGAATATGTTGTTCCAAGCAGGGAAATGATGACAGTTGCCCTGAGCTACAGTAATGTTTGGGTCCACTGGAAACAGTAAGTCATGATTAGGTAGGAAGGTTGGTTGATTGCTGACTCATTTATTCATCCAGTTAGTCAATAAATATTTATTAAGTACCTTTTATTAAAAAAAGATCCACACTAGGCATTGAAGAGATACAAAAATATATGAGCCATAGCACTGCATTCAAGTTTATAATCCAGTACACAGAAGTGTTTGATTACACAGGGATGAGAAGTACAAACACTTATGGTAAACAGATTTTTACAAAGTCATTTTAACTACCCATAAAATTCCTGTAGCAACCGTAGGTGAACTTTTTTTTCTCTTTTTAAAAAATTTATTGATTTTAGCCAGAGAGTTAGAGGAAGAGAGAGAAAGGGACAGGAATATTGATCAATTCCTGTATGTGCCCTGACCAGGGATTGAACCGGTAACCTCTGTGCCCTGGGCCAATGCTAATCACTCCCAAAGCATGGTGGGAAAAACTGAGATGTGGATTCAACTCAGCATTATCTTTATTATTTGAAAGCACAATTTGCATCATGAAAAACCAGTTTATGCATTTTGTGAACAATATGCCTCTATACTTGATTAATAGAAAATAAAAGCTTCTGACTTAGCCTAACAAAAACTTCACTGGCTTTCTTAAAACTAAGGAAAGTTCCTCCTAATATTAAAATTTAGTCCCACAATCTTGTATTCTCTTTCAGCAGTTGTTGTCTACTAGACAGACTTTCTGCTGGCATCCAAATGGACCACATGGTAGTCTGTATCCCTGTCTCATCGCTGCCTCCATGTGGGCACCAACTCAGAAGGTCTAGAGTTATTTTTTAAAACCTACCATTATAGCAAAAGTACCTAGGGGCCTTTAAGAAGCTCCCACTGACTTAAGACTGGACAATTTGAACATCAGCAAGAAAACCGATTGCAAAGGATTGAAACACATGAAATATATAAAACTCACAAGTTTATAATTATGTCCCACATTCCAGAAAATCCCTTCATTGTTCACTATTGGGTGCTAAGACACCAACTCATGACTGTGAGTACTGATAAATAAAGGGGAAAAAATCACATGGTTATTTTACTGTATTGTATAGTAATCAGTCCATGAGGGTAAGTTCTTCTCCTTAGAATTCCAGTTAATAGTTGGGAAAAGGAGAGAGTCTGTAACCAAGGCAACCAACCCTGGTATGCTAATCTAAGTATGTCTAGGAACAGAAAACCCCATGCCAGCAAATACCTGAACCCCTTTATCTACTGCTCCCTCCCGCAGCTCACTGCTGACACCCTTTTGCTGGTTTCAGCCCACTTGCACCCAAGTGCTTTTAAAATAAATTTTCCATTTGGAAAAAGAAAAAAAAAAGAATTCCAGTTAATAAATGCAGAGGGAACAACAGAATTAGAAAAGTGCCACCTTTTAACTCTAATGAAATACTGGTTCTGGGCAACAATCATCTATGGATGCTAAAACCATCAAGTAAAAGGCTGACAGGGAAATTTGCAGGGAATCAAACAAATACTTCCTGAACCCACAAGTCTATTTTAAGATGATCAAAAGTGGGACAATCAGACTCTGGATGCCTCATGATGCTGATGCAATAAGAAGTGTCCAGCACTATATATGAAGTATTCTTGTCTTTAAAAACTGAGCCTGAAAATGATCAAGCCTCTAGATATAGATACCAATTTACAGGAAATAGAGGTGAAAGAACAAGTTCAATTACACATGAGATGCAATCAGCCAAAATGATTTCAGTAATACAGCAGCACTCGAAATGTGGTCCTTGAACCACTAGCTTCTGTATCAACCAGGAAAGTGCTTGGAAATGCAAATTCTGAGGCCCTACCCCAGACCTCTGGAATCAGATTCTCTGCAGTGGGCGCAGCAAACTGGGTCTTTAAAAAAAAATTTTTTTTACATTTTTTTTTTAAAGATTTAAAAAAAATTTTATTCACTTTAATGAGAGGGGGTGGGAAAAGGGCAGGAAGCATCAACTCTCATATGTGCCTTGACCAGGCAAGCCCAGGGTTTCAAATCGGTGACCTCAGCGTTCCAAATCAATGCTTTATCCACTGCGCCACCACAGGTCAGGCCCAAACTGGGTCTTAATAAGACCTTCCACGCACTGTGATACATGCTCAAGTTTGAGAACTACGGCTCTAAATAAACTGATGGTGGGAAATGTTTTTAGAAGGCTAGAGGAAGGAGACTATTACAGAATAAAAGACTTAAGAGACATCAAAGCAAACCAAACCAAGTGCCATGGTGGATTACACTAAAAACTTACTTTAATCCAATTTAAACATAATCATAGGAAGTGCTGGTATTGAGGCAAAAAGAAACATTTCGTTTATACAAACTTTAAATGCATAGGAAATTAGAAATTTGACTCTTACAGAAATTGGAAAAGAGCCACAGAAATGCAGTGCTTTTCCTCATATTCTGCAACTTTCTTTTGTTTTGGTCTCTTGGTTCTTGCTTTTCCTGTTTTCGATTCTTCAAAGAGACCCCTGAGTTACTTAAAAGAGTCATCATGAAGGATTAACAAATGCATTAGAAAGTGTCACTTACGTTATGTTTATGACAGAAATTAAGAGCCTGAAGAGTTTGCCATAATACACTTTTGATCACTCCATGAGCAACTCTAGGGAAAAATAATAAAAAAGGAAATTAAGAAACCTCTGGGATGGGGTTATAGGAGAAGAGGGGTAGAAATGGAAAGAGTGGGGCTTGTAATGGATACAGTAGAATTATTATTATTATTTTTTTTACAGAGACAGAGAGAGAGTCAGAGAGCAGGATAGATAGGGACAGACAGACAGGAATGGAGAGAGATGAGAAGCATCAATCATCAGTTTTTTGTTGCGACACCTTAGTTGTTCATTGATTGCTTTCTCATATGTGCCTTGACCGTGGGGCTACAGCAGACCGAGTAACCCCTTGCTCGAGCCAGCGACCTTGGGTTCAAGCTGGTGAACTTTGCTCAAAGCAGATGAGTCCATGCTCAAGCTGGCAACCTCGGGGTCTCGAACCTGGGTCCTCTACATCCCAGTCCGACGCTCTATCCACTGCGCTACCGCCTGGTCAGGCCAGTAGAAATGTTTTAATGAAAATGACTTTACTTTTTTTTCCACTATAAATTAAATAATTTCTTCTTTAAATTTCAATTTTTACATATGTAGAAATGACACATGCTTAGTATGAATATTCAAATAACATAGAAAAGTAAAGGAATAAAAAGTGTTGACTAAAACCTTGCTCTCCTCAAAATATACTGCTCACAAAAATTAGGGGAAATTTCAAAATGAATATGAAGCTATAAAATATCCCCTAATTTCTGTGAGCAGTGTAACTGCTGTAATTTGTGGCAGCTGTCCCTTTAGGCATCTTCCTTTATGTTTTAGAATTTACGTCTCAACTTTAATGTTATAAAATCCATTTACATGGTTTAAAACTTAAAAATATGGAAGTGCATCCATGACGTATTCTCTCTCACACCTGCCTAGCCTCCCAGTTCACCCTCTGCAATGTCCCTGCCTCTTTCAGAAACTTTTATGCGTAGACATACGAGTACAAATATGTATACAGATATTTTGTGGCCGTAAAGGATCTTATTATATAGATGCATCATAATTTACTTGGTCCCCATTGATGAACAATTAGTTTAACCCAATTTTTATTTCTGGACACAATGCTTCAATAAATATATGTAATCCTCCTCATTGCATGCAGTTATGCAATTATCTTTAAAGGTAAGTTTTAGAAGTGGATTTCTGGGACCAGTGACCGGTACACATTACATTTTGATCCTGCGGGGATGTCAGACCTGGTTTTGCAGCAAAAAAGATATGCTTGAAGACTGACCGTCATTTCATCCAATTTATGTTGTTGGTAAATACTCAGTCAAGCAAGTGCTGGAATTGTTTTGTAATAGTGACTTTCAGCTGGTAAGCCGCAGGTACACGGCCAGGGGAGGCCAGGGAGGATAAAGAGCCCTGAGAACAGCAGCCTGGGAGCTTTTTGTCCCTGCAGAATCCTTACTCTGTGGAAAATACTGGAAAGTGCCACGGGCAGGTGTATTTTCCACTGAGGAACTGGGGAGCTGGGCAACTTGTAACCTGGCTGGGAGTAGTGTGCTTTGTGTAACCCTCTACAAAGCACAGCAATTACATTCCCTTTCACTTTTCTGGTGATGTATTTCCATTGCCTGCTCACATCAGTGCCCCATGAATGACACCTTCTCAGTCACATACAGTACTGCCAAACGACCCTCTTGAAGGAAGGTTTACACTCCCACAAAAGATCTGTGCCTTAAAGTCCCTATCTCCTCTTCAGTTCTGCCAATGTTATGTTTGCCAATCTGTGGTTAAAATAAAAAGATCTCATTTTGGTTTTCATTTGCATTTCATTCATTACTAATGAATTTAACTTTTACATGATTATTGGCCATTACATTTCTTCTTTTATATATTTCCTGTTCATAGCCTTTATCATTTTTAGATGGGTCTGTTTACTCCTTTATAAATTAATTTATAAAGACTCAGTGTATATAAGAGTCTGCATATAAGCTGCAACTATTTTTCTGTGTGTTGCTATTTTTCAATCTTATTCATTAGATAGGATTGCTGTTTGCCATATTTCAAAATACTTGAAACAAGATTTCTTTTATCAATCTACTGTAAATTTTAATTAAAAATTTTAAATGATCTAATATGCCAAACACATTCATCACTCAGCTTTAATATTTTATCATATCTGGATATTTAAATACGTTTAGATCAATTTTTAAAAATTGAACTAATCAGTTTTTAAGTAACTGCCTTCCAGAACAGTGGTATGGCCTTTATGACTCAGGTATGGTACGAGTGACAAGACGACACCATGTGAGGCTGGGGTACACGCCGAGAAATAGCAACAAGTATGTGAAAGTGTTTTTCTCAGAGCAGCTGCCCCATCTCAGATCACAATTATGATGACATGGCCTTGACCTCGGTGGTCCAGCAGCCTTCTGACCCCAGCTCTTCTAATTATGACTATTGTACAAGTCAGTTCTCAGGATTAAATCCCTTTCTAGTTTAAATTTCTGGAGGCTTCTATTTCCTACACTGCTTTTTTTTTTTTTTTTTTTACAGGGACAGAGAGTCAGAGAGAGGGATAGATAGGGACAGACAGACAGGAACGGAGAGAGATGAGAAGCATCAATCATCAGTTTTCAGTTGCAACACCTTAGTTGTTCATTGATTGCTTTCTCATATGTGCCTTGACCACGGGCCTTCAGCAGACCGAGTAACCCCTAGCTCGAGTCAGCAACCTTGGGTCCAAGTTGGTGAGCTTTTTGCTCAAGCCAGATGAGCCTGCGCTCAAGCTGGCAACCTCGGGGTCTCAAACCTGGGTCCTCCACATCCCAGTCCGACGCTCTATCCACTGTGACACCACCTGGTCAGGCCCTACACTGTCTGATACAGCTTTATCTTCTCTCCCTTAAGCTAGAGTCAAACTTGAGACAATATTGTTTAAAATTTTAAATAGGAGTCAGAAAGAATAGTATGGCCATTTTGAGCACTGAGAAAGTTCAAATCCCAGCTGTGCTATTGCCCGGTCATGTAACCTTGCAAGTTATATGCTCTTTCAGTTTTCTTCATGTGTAAAAATGGAATAGTATTTCACAAGTTTATTGAGAAGTCTATCCCCTAAGAGTCTATTTTCTTATGATTAAAATTGTTTTCTATTGATTTGAAAGAGAGAAAGAGAGGAAGAAGAAACCTCAACTCGTTATTCCACTTAGTTGTGATTCATTGGTTCTTCTCATATATGCCCTGCCTGGGAATTGAACCCTCGACCTCAGTGTACTGGGCCAATGCTCTATCTACTGAACCACCATCACACCCAGAGTCTGGATTATAACTCTACACAGGTTCAGGAGATGAGGGTCTGAGATAAGATGAGGCCGGCAGATGGGACTGAGACCCTGTACCAAGACAAAAAGAACCCCCACCCCCAATAGCAAGAAGCTCTGAGGTGAGAAAGAATGGGAGCATGGGAAAACAAGGTGGCCGGCGTGGCTGGCAGGGGCCATGAGGGCTAATACATCTTGGTAAGGAATTTGGATTTTATTTTAAGTTTAAAGGAAAGTCATTGAAAGGCCTCAAGAAGTCACATGACATGATAAAGAAAATGGATTTCTGGGGGCAAAGTGGATACATAAAGGTTAATTAGGAGGCAATTTAATAATCTAGGTGAGGTTTGGTGATTTACAGTAGGGTGACAGTGGAGGAGGGAAGAGAAATGGACTTTATCATTGCGATGGACTGGCAAGAGTAACACGTGGCCCTATTCGTGTAGAAAAGGATGCTGGGTGGGAACTAGGGACTACACGCATGGGCATCACGTACTGGAATGGGGAACAAGGTAAGGGCGAGAGTGCAGAAATGGGCAGAACCTGGTGACTGGTGTTAACAGGGAATTAGGCAACGTCATAAGAAAGTCCCACACTATTGTGTGGAAGAGGGCTGTTTTAACTGCGTCTCACAGGAAGTGCCAGGGCTCTGTTCAAAACAGAATCCTGAGCTTAGATTCCAAGAATGCAGATTTCATCTTGGGCTCAACAACATACAAAATAACAACTACAAATACCACCAATCTTATAAAAAGAAGAGAGTTATCAGAGAAAACACAGATTCACACAGTGCTCATTCCAGAAGGACAGAGCATTGCAACAGTATTTAGCCACAGGCAGCATTTTTGTTCAAAGCATTTTGGAGTGAAATAAAACCTCCTGTACAAATCAGCCGACACTTAATGTTTAAATGTCACACTCTGGGTTAGTGAAAAAAGCAAATGCAGAAAGTGATAGGGAAGGCCCGAAAACAAAAACTAGACAGCTTAGCTCAAAACTGAAGCAGTGAATAAGGGTAACAGGACCCAGAAATTCAGACTGGATTGCTCAGAGACTGCTGCTCTCTTAGCCACGCAGGGGGATCCTGATGCTGACCAACATCAGAGCCCACTGTCTGTTAGTTTGCTATATAACCTAATGGAACCTATATGGAAAACTTGATTTCATTATCAGTATCCAAAATGAAAGGAGTCCTTCTCCATAAATCCTTGCTGTCCTAGAACAAAATCCAACCTCTACTATGGCCTACCAGCCTGCTCAGGACTCACTTCTATGAACCTCCCCGCCTTCCTCTCCTCCCTATTCTCACACACGCTCCAGCCCGCCCTCTTGGTTTCAGCTGTTCCCTCAACCTGCCATGCTGGGGACACCACTAAATCTTTGTCCCTATTGTTCCTCCTACTCCCCTCCCTGGGTATTCTCTAATTTCTCAGTGTGCTGGATTTTTCTACAAAGACATGTAACTCTGCAAGGACTCTGTCTTGTCCATGAATGTGGCCCCGGGGCCTGGAACAGGACAGGTGCTCAGCGCAGCACGTTTCCCTAGCGCTTTCGGAAATGTTACAAACACCGTGAGGAATCCCTTTCTGCTTAAACCGGTTAGAGTGAATTCTGTTGTTCAGTCCTGACCAGGTCAGAATATGACACCAGAAGTGGATATGGGAATCACTCCAGGCCTTGGGAATCTAGGAGTGGATACATGCATAAGCTGGTTCTGAAGGCAGGAGACTAATTACCATTAGAGGCTGGGACGCTAATAAATGGGCAGCCAGTGATGAAGAAATTACTTATAGTCACATGTGGTCATCTAGAATAAAGAGCCCACTCGAGGCAATGCTTTGCTAGACTGAATGGGATAGAACATACAACATATGGGAAAGTAATAAAAGAAAAGAGGGGCAGGCTGGCTGGTTCTCACTTCCCTGGAAAAACTGAAAGAAGCAAAGGACAGGTTTAGGGTTTTATTATCTTGGTTTATGACACATTTAGGAAACCAGAAGTCCCAATGGCCGCTCTGAAAGAAGCCTTCATTTCTTGTACCTGTAGGCCTCGGTCCACGGGCTTCCTGGGCTTGCCACGAAATGATGGAAAATCAGACACTGAGAATGTCTGCAGGATGCTAGATGGCAACATATTGTAGATTGAATTTATGTGAGGTTAATTAGTTTCTCAGTTAATTAAATGAGAAAAAGATGCCTTTCAAAAATGGAAATGGGATGCTTGATCAGGCGGTGGCACAGTGGATAGAGCATTGGAGTGGGATGCAAAGGACCCAGGTTCGAAACCCCAAGGTCCCTGCTTGAGCGCAGGCTCATCCAGCTTGAGTGCGGGCTCACCAGCTTGAGTGCAGGGTCGCTGGCTTGAGTGTAGGATCATAGACATGACCCCATGATCACTGGCTTGAGCCTAAGGTTGCTGGCATGAGCAAGGGGTCACTTGCTCTGCTGTAGCCCCCCGGGGTCAAGGCACATATGAGAAAGCAATCAATGAACAACTAAGGAGACTAAGGAGCCACAACGAAGAACTGATGCTTCTCATCTCTCTACCTTCCTATCTGTCTGTCCCTATCTGCCCTTCTCTCTGTCTCTGTCTCTGACACACACACACACACACACACACACACACACACACACACACACACACGGAAAAGGGACAACTAGGAGGATCATATAACTAAGAACATCCAGCAAACATTTCTTCTCAGGATAAGGAGTGTGAAGAGGCTGGTTCTGCCTTCTTGAGGACACCTTAATAATCTCACTTGAAATAATTGCATTACATGGAGATGCCAAGTCTTCTCCAGGCTCCCCTCCCACCACCCTTCAATTACACTGAAAGTTCAGCTTTGTAATCTCATTTTCACATACCCGTTCAGGAATCAGTTCCCCAGGAATATTATTTTTCTACAGTTTGCTTTTTTTTCCATTTTATTTAGTGAGAGGAGGGGAGGCAGAGACAGACTCCTGCACGCACCCTGACTGGGATCCACCTGGCAAGTCCACTAGGGGTGATGCTCTGCCCAACTGGGGCCCTTGCTCATTTACAAGTGGAGCCATTTTTTTTTAGCAACTGAGGCGGAGGCCACGGAGCCATCCTCAGCACCCAAGCCCAACTCAGTACAATCAACCCAAGGCTGCAGAGGGAAAGAGAAAAAGAGAGAGAGAGAGAGAGAGAGAAAGAGAAAGGAAGGGGTGGAGAAGCAGAGGGGTGCTTCTCCTGTGTGCCCTGGCCAGGAATCAAACTGGGACATCCTCACACTGGGTCAATGCTCTACCAACTTGCCAGGGCTTACAGCTTGCTTTTAATGGGCTCGATGCCTAGTGATTCACTGTATAGACATAGCCAAGTACATTTAACAAATCTTTACTGCTGAAAATTAGGCCAGTCCCAATGTTTTTTCTTATAAATAATGACATGTTTAACATTCTTATGTATACAGTTTTTGCACTTATTTGATTGTTTTAATATAAATTTCCCTAAATGGAATTTCTGGTCAAAGGATGAAACAGGTTCAAAGATTCTCATACGTACTGCCCAACTGCCCTAATTACATACATGCTGTCCCCAGCTGTGAATGATGTGCCTGATTTTTCTCACCTTGACAATTCTGGGTATAGCGATTTTTGAAAAACCTTTGCCAATTTGAAGGGTAAGAAATGGTATCTTCTTTAAAACTTGTGAATTTCTTGATCTAACAGGGAGTTTTCCTAGGTGTATCACTCACTTTCCCCTCTTTTTCTTGTCTACTGGAGATAAGGTCCATCAGGCAAGGCAACTTTTTTTGCATGTTCACTGCTGGGTCCTTAGCACCTAGCCTGGCTTAGCAGTATGAGTTAAAAAATTTTTTTGAATGAATGTATTTTCTAAGTGGGTGTTAATCTTTAAAAAATTTTTGAGCTGCAAGATCTGCATATATAGATATGAAATTATATTGATTCATCATTTGGCAATATATCTACCCAACTTATCACTTCTTTTTTAGTTTTGCTTCTGGTATTTTTTGCCAAAGAGAATCTCTAAAACTAATATGATTTTATATTTGACAGATAAAGTTCCCTTTTTCTAAAAACTTTTTTTCCATTTTTTAAAAAATTAACGGGGGTGACACTGGTTAATAATGTTATAGAGGTTTCAAGTACACAATTCTACAACACATCATCTGTACACTGTACTGTGGGTTCCCAAAAATTTTTGAGATTTAGTGTTTTTCAAGTTAAAACAAAATCCCGTTTGCATTCTGATTAGATTTCTGAGCACTAAGTAAATCAGGAGACAGTATCTTTATAATGACTATTCCCATCTAGAAATACATGTCCATTTAAACCAAATCTTTTATGTACCCAGTTAAGTTTTGTAGTTACCTTTATATAGAGCCTAACAATTATTTTTTATCTTTATTCCTAATTTCTTTTGTTCTTGTTGATATTTATATGGGATTCTTTTCCACTAGATTTTCTTAAAGTACTGATTGATACAAAAGCTGTTAATTTTGGTGTGTGAAATTTGGAGTGCTATAATCGTACTGAATTCTATTCATCTTAATAACTCTTTAGGCAATTCTCTTAGACTTTTGCAGAATATAAGAAAAATAATGGCAATTTAATCTTGTTTCCAAAAGTAATATATTCTATTAATTTTTGTTATTACACTACATTGGCTAGAATTCTCAGAACAATTTTTCATGATAGTGGTGACAATTGATGTCCTTGTCTTCTTTCCTCTCACTTTAATGGTGGTTCCTTTAGTGTTGGGTATAAAATTAGCTGTTGATTTGAAAGGGTTTGTGTGTATGTGTTCGCGTGCGTGCATGTATGCTAAGAGAGTAGTTTAAACCTACTTTGTAAGGCTTTTTTAAAAAATCAGAAGAGGATGCTGAACTTATCAACTGCCTTTCAAATTTTACCAACCATATGGATTTTTTCCTCTTTAACCTATCAGTGAATTATATGAATAGATGTCCTAATATTAAACCATGGTTCATTCCTTGCATTCAAACAATCCAGTACATAATTTTGCCTAGAAATGCATTGTGATTTATATTTGCAGATTTGTCTTCCTAACTGTTTTTATTCTAGGTTAATATTTGTTTGCCATTGAGCACATCCTAACTGAGATTGGACAGGGGTAGCGGGCAGGTGCCTCTGGCCAAAAGAACTGTGGCTCAGAGCTGAAACGTGCCCGAGTTAATCCCACAGACAATGGAGCTGGGACCTGAGCATGCGGAACGTCAATTTCTAGGTTACTTACCCATTTGGATTTCTTTCCAGCTCATTTAACAGTGTATGATCACAGTATTCAAAAACTAAATGCATCTTCCTCTTTCTCCTGAACACCTCAATGAGGTTCACAAGGTTTGGGTGTTTTAATTGCTGCAAAGAAATTAAAATACAAAGTTTGGTGATTTGTTTTCTTAGAAGTGCTTCTCCCTGAATCCCTTCCAATTTTAGGAAAAGAAGGTCTTGCTATCATTCTCTATGCAACTCTTGTGGTTGCATAGATTTTATTACAGTTACTTACAAGAGAAACTACCTTAGTAAGAATCATGGAATCTTAAAGTTGGAAGAAAAATTGAAGAATTTGCCTGAAGTACCCATAATGGATGGTAACTAAACTGAATCTCTCTGGAAATTATAAATAAGGGACACAATTTAAAATATAAGCACTAAAACCAAAAATATTTCAACATTTTGTGGAAATTCTAAATGTAAAAGTCATAAAATAACCTCAATACACAACTGAGGAAATGGAATTATTGCATAAGACTATAAAATCATCAATACCCATTTAGTTTACATACTGCCATGGATTTAATGTAAATGTCAGCTGGATTTAAACCCAGTCTGGCTTTTGGTGTTGGCGCTCAGAAATACTAGATCCCAACCTTCAAGCCCGAATAAATCACCTATTCTAGGAGTCCACGCCGTTAATCTGTTTTTAATTTGTCATTTTCCAGCTCTGTTTAATTTTGCTGTTCTCTCTCATGCTCAGATGTTTTGTGTTAAATTCTATTCCCAAACTGAAGCATTTCACAAGGCAGCCTGTTTAACTTTGTAAACCGAAGGAAAAATCCATCACCAGAGCAATGATGTAATTATCATCCTATTAGGGTAATGAGGATAAGCCAGGGCTGTCCTGGCAAACTGGCACATATGCTCGCCCTGCCGATATCTAGGGTGACCACACAACTTAGCATATAAACCAACATACTTTTGAAAAAGAATGCTAACCAGACCAACTCCGGTTCTAGACCTGAACATCTGCTCTCTCCTACGTATGCTTTGTCTTCCCTGTTGTTTTCCTAGGATAGTAGACGTATCACCTTTTAAACCCTATAGCATTTACTCAGAAAGCTATATGAGAAAAGGAAGCCCAGGATTGTGTACATGGTAAAGCTCAATAAATATTTTGCAGACCCAGCAGAGTCCGAAGTACAAGGACTTAACACAGCATCTTCTATCTCAGTATCTGTAAGTATGGCTTGACCAAAAAAATATCACCTTGCAACTATGTGCCTGCTACTCAGTACTTTGGGAAAAGGGAATCTATTACACATTAAAAATATTCTCAGAACATCAAATCAGGCCTTTTTTTTTTCTACGTGCTCAGCTGCCTAAAAGGGCAGAAAGGCAAACAGCAGAGTAGTGGGCCACACAGGTAATCCAGTCGTCTGGTGTGCAGCAAAAAGTGTAGAACAGAAACGAAACTATCTCTGCAGGAGAGTAAGGGATTCACAGATGCCATTGCTGGATGTGACGTCAAGGTTCAGCCTGGTCACATGTCTTTGCCAATGGAATTAACTTGGCCCAGAAAAACAGTGGCTTGTCAAAAGTGAAACAGGTAGTAAGGAAGAGGGAAATCAAATGTAAATAATTGGAGTATATGAGGAAGGGAAGGTGCAGATATCCTGGAGGGAAGGTGTTCAGGGCACGGGTGTAACTACCAAAAGCAGGAGAGATGGCCGCTGGAGTCATCATCACAGAAACCACGCTGAGTTGGAATCTGGCTACTTTTCAACCTTCCAGTTCATTCTCCAGTTGGGGAACTTGTAACCTGAGCATTAAGGTTAGTTGAAGACTCGGGGTGGCAGTGGATAAAGAGCATTACTTTTATTAGAAAACAGGCCCTGGCTGGTTGGCTCAGTGGTAGAGCGTCAGCCTGGCGTGCAGGAGTCCCAGGTTCGATTCCCGGCCAGGGCACACAGGAGAAGCACCCATCTGCTTCTCCACCCCTCCCCCTCTCCTTCCTATCTGTCTCTCTCTTCCCCTCCCACAGCCAAGGCTCCATTGGAGCAAAGTTGGCCCGGGCACTGGGGATGGCTCTATGGCCTCTGCCTCAGGCACTGGAATGGCTCTGGTTGCAACAGAGCAAGCCCCCCCCCCCCGCCCCCTGTGGGCGTGCCGCGTGGATCCCAGTCCGCGCATGCAGGAGTCTGTCTGACTGCCTCCCCGTTTCCAACTTAAGAAAAATACAAAAAAAATAAAAAAAAAAAATAAAACAAGCACTGCCCAGTTCAGAAATACCCTTTGACTTAGCTCTGTGGTGCCACTGGCTACAAGGTAACAGTGGATGGAAGTGCTTTAAAAAATTCTGTCTATCTAATATTTTAAACAAAACACTAGAACTCATTAGTTGAGAAAATCTGCAACAAATATTACTTGAAAAGGATAATAAGCTATTATGTCCCTTTAAAACTGGGCCCTGGCCGGTTGGCTCAGTGGTAGAACGTCGGCCTGGCGTGGAGTCCCGGGTTCGATTCCCGGCCAGGGCACACAGGAGAAGCGGAGAAGCGCCCGTCTGCTTCTCCACCCCTCCCCCTCTCCTTCCTCTCTGTCTCTCTCTTCCCCTCCCGCAGCCGAGGCTCCATTGGAGCAAAGATGGCCGGGGCGCTGAGGATGGCTCTGTAGCCTCTGCCTCAGGCGCTAGAATGGCTCTGGATGCAATAGAGCGACGCCCCAGATGGGCAGAGCATCGCCCCCTGGTGGGCATGCCGGGTGGATCCCGGTCGGGCGCATGCGGGAGTCTGTCTGACTGCCTCCCAGTTTCTAGCTTCGGAAAAATGCAAAAAAAACCACT
The DNA here is from genome assembly GCF_036850995.1 of Saccopteryx leptura. Classification (NCBI taxonomy): domain Eukaryota; kingdom Metazoa; phylum Chordata; class Mammalia; order Chiroptera; family Emballonuridae; genus Saccopteryx; species Saccopteryx leptura. Next base: position 277,866,171 of record NC_089505.1, on the reverse strand, counting down.
CTGGATTTCTGGGGATTTCCTGAAGGCAGATAACATGTCAAAAGTAAAAATCGGCTCTGTGTTCTTGAAATCACAAGACTTTTTTTTTTAATAATTTAAAAATTTTTTTCCAGTTAGAAGCGGAAGCGGGGAATCAGACAGACTCCCGGCATGCACCTAACCGGGATGGACCTGGCATGCAGCATGCCCACCAGGGGGCGATGATCGGCCCCTCTGGGGTGTTGCTCCGCAGCAATCGGAGCTATTCTAGCACCTGAGGCAGAGGAGGGGAAGAGAGAGAGAGATAAAGGAGAAGGGAAAGGGTGAAGAGGCAGATGGGCGCTTCTCCTGTGTGCCCTGGCCGGGAATCAAATCTGGGACTTCCACACGCCGGCTTGATGCTCTACCGCTGAACCAACCAGTCAGGGAAATCACAAGACTTTTGTTACCCATGAACTAGGAGCTTCTGTGCCATTGGGAGTTGGTTTGAAATACAGAATATCCGGCTTACCCCAATTCGACTGGGAATATGTGTTTTAACAAGGTCCCCTGGGGATTCCAATGTACATTAATGTTTGAGAAGCGATTCAGTTTCCTCTGATAAAATAAGGGTGCTGATGCAAAGCATCTTTCAGGTCTCTGACTGTAAAATTTTCCTATCCTATGGAAATTGTTTACACTGAGAACTTATAAATCTTATATGTCAAAACCTATCAGAGTAGGAACAACTATAACCAAACCTTTATGTACAATGTGTGTACATAGCTGGGAGTGACATTCAATATATTTATGAACCAGGGGATCAGAGGCAGAACCAGTCCATATCAGTGCCTACAAGCCCACCAGCACAGTCCTGTAGTTCCTTTGTGCAAGTGGACACTCTTTTATTTACTAGTTTATGGGGAAGAGAATGGAAGGGTAGCAGATGCAAGTCATGGACGGGGAAATGAGGGACTTAGGGAAGTGGGGATTTACCAACCAGAAGGAAGTACTTCAATACTATTTTAACAATCTACAGCCATACTCATAATACCAGCTAAACATCAGAGTGGCCAAAGTCCAGAGTGATGATCAATTTATTTCCCAAAATTACTGATACAAAGGAATTTAAGTCCAATGGAAAAAAACAAACAAACCACACACTTTAAAATTCTTTGTAAACTTGGCACACATTATTTCACCCAATACCATGACATTATAGAGACATAAAGTTAACCTACCTTCAACATACGTATTTCTCTTAGTGCTATTTTCTTAACAACAGGATCATCTTCAGATTCCACAAATTTTTTAATAGCTACCACTTGTCCGGATGTTTTGTTTCTGCATTTGAATACAACGCCATAAGACCCTTCTCCAATCTTAGCTAATTTTTCATACTTTTCCATTAGAGCAGAAGTGACTTAAGTTACTGTATTGATTAACTTGCAGTACAATGTTGCACCTGGAAAATAAGATGACTCAGCTTAACAAAGTTATCATGAACAATGTTTTCACAGATTATTATAGAAAACCAATTTGCTAAGGATGCCAAAGGTTTATATCCATTGATTAAACACACTTAAAAATATTTTGATGCCAAAAATAAATGTAAAAAAAATTTTTTTTGATGTTATTTTATTAGTTGCGTCCAGTCCTATGCAGTTATTGAGCTACTGAAAAATTTCTTATAATGGGTTCGAGTTGACTTCAGTTGAATTTAAAGAATTCGTGCAAAGGAACCTTCTCTAACCCACTGTTTTCATTATCCTCTAGTAAATAACTAAAATATGATGCCGTAAAATCCAGCTTAAGGAATATATCATACTCTTGAATATGGTGTTTATCTTTTTTCCCTCCTAACCCCTCTGAATGCAGCAGAGACTAGAACTGGGAAGAAGACACAGCACAGAGGGCTACACTTCCACCTGGTGGAGAGAAGAAAGAAAATGTGGACTGGTGAACAAAGCAGAGATTAAAAACAAAATTTTAACAGCATTTTATTGTGCTTAGCTTTTGTATATAAAGGAACAGATCCTTAAACTCTTAGCTCCCCACAAAATAAAAACAAAACAGAAAAGAAGGCAGATTCTTCTCATTCTTCCTGTATTCTCTCATAGCTACAGCAATTTCTGTGGAAATACTGGGTTTAATTTTTGTCTTGCATCACTCATTTGTGAATTCTGCGGTGATGAGATTACATGTTAAATAACAAATAAGGCCAGCATAATGAAATAAATGAATCTAAGAATTAAAAATATAAAAGTTCTAATTAGTCTTAAAAATTCCACCCCACTTTACTCATCGAATCTCGTTAATGCACTCTAATAGTAATAATAAATAATAGCTAGCACTTAATACTGTTCTCTGCAGGCCTGACCTGTGGTGGCGCAGTGGATAAAGCATCGACCTGGAATGCTGAGGTTGCCAGTTCAAAACCCTGGGCCTGCCCGGTCAAGGCACATATGGGAGTTGATGCTTCCTGCTCCTCCCCCCTTCTCTTTCTCTCTCTCTCTCTCTCTCTCTCTTCTCTTAAAATGAATAAATAAAAAAATTAAAAAAAAATACTGTTCTCTGCAAATTACATATGATCTACACAAGTATTTCACGAAGTACATGCTATTTTTATCTAGCTATACAGACCAGAAAACTGAGGCACAGTGAAGTTAGTATGGAATTAGAACCTAGGCAGTCACACTGCAAAAATCACAATTTTAATCACTACATTATACTGCCTCTCAGTTCATTCAAAAGAATGCACGATGGAAGAACAACTCTATCCAGGTATTGGTATTGATAAAAGGTCAAGTGAAGACTTGACCACTTAAACATTTTCTCATGTTTCAAATGATTATTTTTTTTAACTTCACTAATATTCAGTTTTTCCTACCTACAAATTATCTCAGTGAAGAAATAAATCATGCACTTTCGTTGCCACCATAAAAAGGCACAACTGGCCTGGCCTGTGGTGGCGCAGTGGATAAAGCGTCGACCTGAAATGCTGAGGCTGCTGGTTCAAAACCCTGGGCTTGCCTGGTCAAGGCACATATGGGAGTTGATGCTTCCTGCTCCCCCTCCTCTCTTCCTTCTCTCTCTTTCTCTCTCGCTTCTCTAAAATGAATGAATAAATTTATTTTTTTTTAACAAGGCACAACTGGAAAAAGTGTCTACCTGGGTAAATGGCTACTACTTTTAACCTACAATGCTACTTTTTACTTGTTTCTGTTCTCTCATTAAAGGGAAAAAACTCAAGCACAGATGCTCAAGTAACACATGGCAAATCCATCACAGATATTATGTTTGGAAAACTCTATTAATTATGGGCATGTATGGGGAAAACCTGAGAAGGCCTAGAGGAAACTTAAAACTGAGGCAGATTTGAGGACTAACTGAACTTAAAAAAAAAAATTAAGAATAGTTAGTATACAGCCTTATATTGGTTATATTAGTTTCAGGTGTATGATATACTGATTAGACATTTTATACCTTACAATGTGATCACTCCACTAAATCTAGTTGTCATCTGTCATCATGTAAACTTATCAAGATATTATTGTCTAAATTCCCCTTCCTCTTTTCTATTCATCTCCTCACCCCCTCACTTCTGGTAACCATCCCTTTGGTCTGTTTCTATGAGTCTGTTTTTGTTTTGGTTTCTTTTTTAGATTCCTATATATGTGAAACCACATGGCATTTGTCTTTTATGCCTGACTTATTTCACTTAGCATAATACCCTTTAGATCAATCCATGCTGTTGCCCATGGCAAGATTTCACTTTTTTATTGCTGCATAATATTCCACTGTGTATGTATACCACATCTTCTTTATATATTCATCTACAGATGAACACTTAGCTTGCTTCCATATATATGTTGACTATTATAAATAATGCTGCAATGAACATAGTGGTGCACATATCTTTCTGAATTAGTGTTCTCATTTTCTTTGGGTAAATACCCAAGTCGAATTGCTAGGTTGTACAGCAAATCTACAGGGTGGAGCAAATGAGTCACTGAGAAGGACATACCATCTCCTCTGTGATATTTTTGCCAAAAATGCCAACTTGAATCTAATCATGAGGAAACAGTTGACAAAGCCAAAATGAGGGGCATCAACAGATAACTGAACTGTGTTCTTTAAAAAAAGAAAGTCAAGGCCATAAAGAAAAAGGTCAAAGTACTGTTCCAGACTGAAGAAGACTGTGTGTGATTTTGAAATGAGGAAGAAAAAACTATAAAGAATAACACTGAAATAATTGGTGAAATGTAAATATTGGCTGTGTATCACATATCAAATTTCCTGATTTTGATATTCTGTACTGTGGTTATATAAGAAAATGTTCTAGTTCTTTGGATATATAGTAGAACTCAAGTGCCTTAACTCTTTTTTCTTTTCTTTTTTTTTTACAGAGACAGAGCGCAAGTTAGAGGGATAGATAGGAACAGACAGACAGGAACGCAGAGACATGAGAAGCATCAATCATCAGTTTTTCGTTGTGGCACTTTAGTTGTTCATTGATTGCTTTCTCATATGTGCCCTGACCGTGGGCCTTCAGCAGACTGAATAACCCCTTGCTCGAGCCAGCAACCTTGGGTCCAAGCTGGTGAGCTTTGCTCAAACCAGAAGAGCTAGTGCTCAAGCTGGTGACCTCAGGGTCTCGAACCTGGGTCTTAAACCTGGGTCCTCAGCATCCTAGTCCGATGCTCTATCCACTGCACCACTGCCACTGCCTGGTCAGGCTCAAGTGTCTTAACTCTTTTGTCATGCATATCTACTTCCATTACACCAAAACCATTTTTCTCAAATGTTAATATAATCAGATAATGTCCTTTCTCAAAAATGTCTTGGGGCCAGTGATGCCACAGAATAAAGTTCAAACTATAGTATGATATTCACAGTCCATTGCACCAGGTCCCAATAATACACCTTTCCCTCATTGCTTCTCAGATTCGCCCAAGCATTTTCAGGTCTCAGAGTCTCTCCTTCTACCCCTGCTGGAAAGATCTGACCCTGAAATCTTGTTCATCTTTGTGGTTCAACTCAAATTTCTTTTCTGCTTAGCCTTCTCCAAACCTCAAAGGCAGCCTCTTTCTCTGCACAATACTTTCCCCACTCTGTTTTTACACATGATTTATCATACCTGGTTTAAATTATTAGTCCCTCGTCTGACACATAATAGGTGTTCAACCTATCATAATTTTATTCTCTAACCTTTCCACTAAAATGTAAAATAGCTTTCTTTTTAAAGCAAAGGTAATAATTACATTTGGATTGCTAATACAGAACTTGGGCAGGACTAAACGGTGATAGAGGTATATAGGCAGGGATAGATGCAACTGGGTTGAAATATTTTTCATAGTCATTAGTGACCTTTAATCTGAAGGTCAATCTTGGCTATAGGGTCTCCCAAATTCAGAATGTACCAAATATTTGACTCTTATGGTCCCGAAGTCCTGTGGACAAAAGCAAAGACAGGTATAGACTTGGGCTGACTGGTAGATACAGAAAGATATGCAGAGATAGATACTTGAGTGGGTCGTTACATTTTTGAAAACTTTCTATTTAATTTCCTGTGTTAAGGATTTGCAAGATGATGTACACGGAAACAGAAAGCGCTTGGAGGCAGATTGTGTTCCATGACTGTGTCACAAATCAGGTCCTGAGGGCTCAAGCAAGCCTAATGAATACACCTAGAAGGAAAACAAAATTAAGAAAGGGAGAAGAAATTGGATGGAAAACATTTAAGAATTTCCTCTAAAGGTGTCTTGGAAACTCGTGTAAACAGTGGAGTTAGGAACGAGAGGGAAAAAGTTACCTTTTCACGACCAGGCCCAACTAGTTAGGGATTCTACGGTCTGGAAGTGACAATCTGCTACGTTATCGTCACTGCCAAACGCAACTACATCTATTTACATTTAATAAAACTGACCAGGAGCCTGACCAGGCGGTGGCGCAGTGGGTAAAGCGTCGGACTGGGATGAGGAAGATCCAGGTTCGAGACCCCGAGGTCGCCAGCTTGAGCGCGGGCTCATCTGGTTTGAGCAAAAAAAAGCTCACCAGCTTGAGCCCAAGGCCCGCGTCAAGGCACATATGAGAAAGCAATGAACAACTAAGGTGTTGCAACGAAAAACTGATGATTGATGCTTCTCATCTCTCTCTGTTCCTGTCTGTCTGTCCCTGTCTATTCCTCTCTCTTACTCTCTCTCTCTCTCTAAATAAATAAATAAATAAAACTGCCCAGGAAAGTGGACTGTTAAACCATTCTGTATCTGTTTTATAATACAGAATTACAGAACTTCAAGAGTACAAACACCTGTTTATAAACTTGTCTTGGTCACAGTACCATTAGATTAATTAAAAAGCATTCCCAGAATACCGTAAATCCATATAATTAACATAGTTCAAGAAACTAATTAAAAAAACAACCACCCAAACTACACCACATTTCACGTGTACACATAACAGATATGAAAGTTCGGCATAAATCACTTTCTTTCCAGGTCGCTACACCAGTCTCTTCCCTTCCTTTGGTCGCAGTCCGGTTTATGGGGTACAGACAGGTCTCCCCACGCGCAGAGACGCCCTTCGCTCCCTCCGCCGCCGCCGCAGCCCCGTCCCCCCTGCCGCCCTCTCCGCGGGCCGTACCTTCCTCCAGCCGCCAGGTCGTGAAGCCGGTGGGAGCCACCGTCACCTCTAGCAGCTGGCCACCGGAGGCCACCGAAGGGGAAAGCAGCCCCCACCCAGACGCCGCATCACTCCCTCCCAACCCCCCGCGCTGACTCCCATCCCACCGGCCCGCCGCCGCGATCCGCACTTACGGCGCGGACGGGGCGACGGTGACGCAGACTCGAGCAGCCTCAACTCCGACGCGGGTCGCTGGGCTCGGCCAGCCGCCGGCGCGACAACTCCCGGAACTGCCGCGGCGTCTCCCGGGCAACCGGACGCTCAGGCGGAGCGGGCGGCGCCACTTCCGGATCAGGTTTCCCGGCACCGGTTTCCCCGGCACCCGCCGCAGGGGAAACTCGCACCCGGGCTCAGCATCTTCGCGGGGTACTTCGTGGAGCCTCGAAACTCAGCGTGTGGACTCAGCGGCAGTTTCTGCTCCGAGATCCCTTTAAGATGCCTTGAAGGCGGTGCTCAGGAAACATTTACTTTTCCATTGATTCCGTCATTACACTAAATCCTGTTCCTTTCCAAGGCTTCAAAAGCACTAGAATTAAGCACCTGTTGAGCACAGGTCTGTTCTCATGGCTAGGCACAGACTCTCCTTTTGTCAGATCCTATTATTAGTCATTACTCTTCGGTCCTGCCTTATTGCCCAAATAATTTTTCAGCAAACTTATGTAGGCTTTTCCATGACAAGGAGCTATTAGCTGTGGTATTTTGCTGCCATTTTCATAATTCATCAAGCACTGTACTAGTCGTATCTGGAGCTGTTAGAAGAGACATTTAGAATAAGGGACACCCAGTGGGGAAGCAAGTCAAGCAAACAATGTGATGAATGCTATATGGAATTGGAAAAATATACCTCTTTTAGCAAAGCATACCCTTCTGTTCCCAAGATGAACTTAAAAACAGTCATTAATGAGCACATGCAGACTTCATTTAGCGCTCTCCATCATGCCCAGATTTCAGGTGCCCCTATTTCTAATCTTAACTCAGAGGTGATTCTCTTTTTTTTCATCTATCTTCAATTTTTCATTTCCTTCATTTGCTTGGAAATATGCTCTAATCTTCCAACTTTAGGAAACAAAACCAGAAACCACATTTATCTTCTTCCTCTTCTAAAACCAAATGTTTCCACTCTACTCAAATCTACCCATTTCTGCCCTTATCATGCTATAGAAAATCTTCAGTAAGGACACAGTGGTCACCTTATGTACAAACCCAACAGCCTACAGAAGTCACTCTTCATACTTGTTCCCTAGCGTTAAGCCATTCATTACTCTGCTAACACACCTTCTGGGACACATTTAACTCACAGTATTTTTGCATGTCTTAATCTAGCCGTTTGTATTTAACTTTTTACATAAAGGTTTTCCTTTTCCCAAAGCAGAATTAGACATAACTTTTTGTACTTCTCTTTAAATTTATCTTTATTCATCAAGTGCGCTCCTAGAATACTGGAAATGGTGGCTTTCCCATCTTTTCTGTTGCTAGCGAAAGATATATTGTAAATGATTTTTAGATGTTGGTTAAATAATTATCTCACAAAAGTAAAAAAAAAAAGTCTTTGTGATGAGTTTTAACTAGACTTATTTAATAAGCTCTAACTGTAGAGTTAATCTTATGCAAATCCCTGTTTTCCTAACAAAATAATTAGCAAGGAAAATGCTTTTATAATGCAAAAAATTACAACAGGAAGTTAATTTCTCTTGTTGCAAAGAGATAGTGAAAATCAGAATCTGAAGTTCAGTTACCTCTCAGAGAAAATAAACCTAATTTCAGGGTAAAAAACGCTAAAGTGTATGTTTGAGGAGTGGATATACTGCCTGTATTCTGTGTAATAGCACAACAGTTCAGTTCAAACCCTAGCTCTACCACTTACCAGCAATAATTTTAGGCAAGTTTTTAAAACTTTCTGTGCCTCAGTTTCTTCATCTGTAAAATGGCATTAAGCAATATCTACCTGACTGGGCTGCTCTGGGGCTTTAGTGTGAGAATCCATGTGAAGCATGTAGAATAGCGCCTGGCACAGATACGTGAATTGGGGGTGTACTGTTACTATATTCCCTGAAGTAATACTCTGAGCATGTAGCCATTATTTTGTATAACACACACTTCCATCTTTCTTCTATACAGAAAAACTGGTATCTGTTCTTTATTTCTTGATTTTTACTGAAATCAGTGACACACTTGCAAACTGAATGCCAATGGGCCCAGAAACAAGTGATATTATTCTCAACAAGGTCTTCAGAAAGTAGCTAACAAAATAGATAACTTGAACTTCAAGGAAGATAAAATAGACTGTATGGACTTTCTTCTTTGAATGAATAAAAATTCTGTCAAAAGTCATTGGGTGGAGACCCCAAATTTGCATTTTTAAGTGTCATTAAAGCCATTTTTTCTGAGGCATGTGATCCTTGAACCATACTCAACACAGATTTAAATTCAATGTCAACCAGTGGCTCTCACCCACAGCTGTACATCAGATTTGTACATCTTTATAAAAATACAGGTTACTGAGACTCATCCCCAAAGACTGATTCCAGGGGTCTGTATTTTTAAAAAGGCCACGGGAACATACAACCAGTTGTACACTTTATTTTCTGGAAATATTTATAAATGGTTGACAGTTAAATATGATAGTTAAATTTTTTTTGAGGTGTGACCCTTTCTACAACTTACAGAAGGATTTAGAAACTTGGAAAAACAGTGGCTCAGAAAAAGGATCAACAACTTCTCAATAAATGCCAAGAACAAAATCTTGATTTCTTGAAATTATTTTCCATGAGTCTTTATTTTTCAGCAAATTGATGATAATGTTATTTATACTGGTAAAGATGTGCTTTTGAAAGTCATTCAGTCATTAATGCTAAGACTAGTCAGAATGTATTTGGGAAAAGGGATATATATACACGATTGTAATGATTATTACATCTGTATGACTTAGAAGTTACATTTCTGGATAAAATAACTGTTCTAGAGTCAAGTAAATTATCCAAGGTCACAAAACAGGGAGTGATATTAGCAAGAGTAGAAATGGTGCTTCTGACCCCCAATCCAGTTCCTCCCACCTAGCCCTCCCCCCTTCCCTTACCTCTAGAACTGTATTCCCCAACACTCTCCCTTCCTTTCTCTAACACAGGAGTCAGCAAAATTCTTCTATAAAAGTTCAGATGGTAAAAATTTTTGGTTCTGTGGGACATACAGTGTTTTGGAAACCATCACCCCTGCTTCTGTAGCACCAGAGCAGCCACAGACTCAAGCAAACGGATACCTGGTGTGCTCTAATAAAGCTTTGTTTACAAAAATGTGGTGAGTGCGAATGGATTGAGAGTGTCGTTTGACAACATCTGCTCTAACCAAAAGATTATAAATATTTGACTTTCCAAATCAGGAAGCTGAAGATTCTACAAAGACTTCTCTTTCTCAAATGTGGGAATATTATTTCCTTATGAAACTGGGATGACATATTAAAAAAATATATGATGATTTGAGGGACAAGAACGGATAAAGATTTAATGCATAATTTACTATACAACAGCATGTTAAAAAAAATGTTTATTTTACACTATGTACAATCAGGAACATATTTAAAAGCATTACCAATTAAAATAAAGGAAGACCATAAATCACAATTTAGTTTGCTCTTAGTGTATATACTCACATTAAAATATAAAGACCATATACCAAAAAAGACCCAAAAGTGTGCATTTTACTAAAACTTGGTATATACATATTTCATTGAAAAACAATCAAAAATGACTTTAACCAAAACTAAGTTCCTGTGATGTGTAGTAACCATTATATTGTTTATATGAGGTAGTAACTAAATTATTTTGGCCATGTGTTAATACTCTAAATCAAAAGAAATAAGAAAATGATCATAAAATAAGGCCAACAAAAGTAAAAATTCCACTAGAAATTTGAACCACTTCACTCTAAGGAATGTTACAGTTCTTCAATGTGATTATATGAAATGTTTAGTATAGACTCTTTAATAAAGCTAATTTATTCTTTGTGCATACTGTAATTCAGACACAACTGCAGTGTTACATTAAGGTACCGCTATTCTGTGATTCAAATTCTTTTCAAAGGTATTGTTTTTAAGCACAGTCAAGCAATCTTAAAGGATTCTGCTTAAATATAAAAAGACCAGTTACTACAACAGGTGGTTAATTGGTTTGTTTCACATAGAAAACAATCCAAATACATTTAAAAAGATGTTGTGGAGCCAAATGCATATCGACGATGTCACAGCTTACTTTTGTGACTTTATACATCACATATCAATACTTTGTGCAAATATAAACACCAGTGTACTTGCATTAAAATTAAAAACAAGATTATAAAATGATTACAGCCTCCATTACAATTTTAAAAGTTACAAGATTTATATTCGTCTTACTAAATTACATATAATAAAAATACAATAGTGTTAAATGTACTGTGTCATTGCCAGCATCCCAGTTTGCAATATAGTCACACCCAAGAGTATACTAAAGAATTCTTAAAATATTAACTCCAATTGCATTTTCATCAACATTTACATCTGTACAGATAGGACATTTACTTGTACATCTCATAAAAGTACATTATCTACAGAAATTCTTAGTGTGTGTCTTCAGCAATGTGAAGTTTCACAGAAAAATACTGCCTATATGTACAAAGATTACATAACAATGAATTAAGCACTTGTGTGGTCCAATATGCTAAATATATCCATACCACTTAAAACAAAAATTTCTCCACCTTGTCTCATGCCACAATAAATTACAAGGAACTGAAGCCAGGGTCCTGCAGCCTTTGTACAGCTTCAAGCGTCCATTAATGTTGCAGCGGTAGTGTTCTTCATTCTTTCTAGTTGACGGTCAAAACACAACATCTCTCAGTAACTGTTTTCATGACCCGCCAGGATATATAAATTGCTATTTGCTGTGGGGTTATCAGTTGGTCTACTTTCCAAAACCACGACCCTAAAGAAACCGGATAAAATAAAGTTATTCTTGAAAATTAATGTTAGCAGAAACATTTTCTATTGCTTCTTCATTATACGTCTATAGATACGCTTATTTGATTTTTTCATAGAAGTCACTTGTAAATCACTGTAATTAAAGAGCCAGTTTCAGCTCTGGGAAGTATTGCTACCAACCACTCCCACCTCCATTAGAAATAATTTGGGGAAACTCTATTAAAATTTCTAAAAATAATCCATGGTTCAAAAGTCAGAAATGAAATCAGAACAGAACTCCAAAACCTTATTTGGCACTAAAAAAGTTTCTACTTATTAGCATATGGTATTTTCTCTTTCTTGTGCTGTAAAATATACTTTAGATAGTATGTATAATACAAAACAATTATTGACAGATCTATATATTCCTGTTTCTTGGAAAATCAGGCACATTCTCAAAGGCTTTAAAACTCTAACTTATGAATTCTAATTGTGTGAAAAATACAATGTTGAAAAAAAAATACAATGTTGAATATACTGCTGCAGAACTTCCAGTTTCATGCTGAATTTACAAAACACTAAGTTTAGTACTATGCATTTAATACAACCCCTTCCATACCTGTCAGATCCAAGCAGTCTGAAAATTCTTGTGCTATCTGAAATTTCCTGTGTTACCTGTTCAATTAGAATATAAATTTAATTCTGGAATTAAAGGCATAAGATTTTATATAGGTATTTTATTTATAGCGCCACAGTAAAGAGACAATTCCCATGACAGAAATAGAGCCCTGCATGACTGAATTTAAGTCAATATACTGATTCCTTAATTTGTCAGTGTAGGAAAAATGTGGCTAATTTTGAATTAATCATAAAACATGAGAGTAGCAAAACCACTTACTTATTAAGTTATAAAGAACTCAAGAGAAAAATTTAAAAGCAAAGCACCTAGTCTGTTTTACTTATCAGAAACCTTTGTCAGTTAAGGGAACAGCAAGGTACTACTGCAGCAGGAAGCCACACGGACCTGGTCCTTTTACTTGAAAGGCTGCAGTGCAGTCCAAAGTGACAAAGTTATGGCTTGAGTTTGAATACCAGTTCTCCCACTTAGTAGTTGTTACACTGCACAAGGTATGTAATTTGTTGAAAACAGTTCTGCCTTCTGCAAAGTGGGGCAGGAAGTATCTACCTTGCAGTAGTATCTTGCGGTGTTCTTCTAAGTATTAGTGGGTAAAAAGCCTAGCTAAGAATGTGCTTAATAGATAATTCTCTTTCCCATTCCTTTCCTAGCCTCCTGAAATACTATTTTCTTATAGCATCTATTCTCCATGAAGTCCTCCATCACCAGATGGGGAGTTAAGAATTAAGTCTGCAGAGAAAGGGAAATCCACTATTTATTAGTTACTGAATGCAAAACATTTCAAATTATAATGGCAGTAACTTCTTCTCAAGATTTGGTAGGCTGAAGAAACAATTTGATTTTGAAACTTAATTTATTCCATCAGTGCTGCTACAGTTAGTTACTGTGGAAGCACCAGGGGTTCCTAACTTCGTTCATACAGCAACCTGCCCCCTGGAGGCCACAGGCTGCAGCATACCCACTTCGTAACTGCTCACCGCTCCTGAGCTTCAAGGGACCTGGGGCTCGCCTACTGGGGCTGCATTCAGTAAGGGCTGCCTGTGTAACCTGAAAAGGCCTGTCAGGTGATTTTAGGGGGCAAATTCTTATTTCTTTTTTTAAAAATCACTCTCTTGTATCCTGCCTATGATATCTCTTTCTCTATTTACTGTTTATCAGCTGGTGGCTGTCTCCCATCCTTGCTCGACTCCCTCAGGTGACTTTCAACATCTTCCTAAGAAGTAACCCTCTTGTGGGAATTACTACTAGACACCTATTAGCAGCAACCTTTCTTGAATACTCGCTCTAGGCCAGGCATTACATCAAGCACATCACATGCTTCCTTTCATTTAGTCTTTTTTTTAATTAAAAAAGTTGTCATTCAATATTATTTTATATTATTTTAGGTGTACCCCTTTCATTTAGTGTGAACAAACCTATGAAGTAAGTCTATCCTGTCATCCTCAGTTCACAGATGAAAACATCGAAGCGAACCGGGTGGGTCATGCGCCAAGGCTGCACGGCTACGAAGCGCAGCACTGAGGCTCCAGCCCGGGGCTCTAGACCAGGGACCCGGACTCAGGGTCACTAGTCTGGGCTGTTTACTTTGTAAAACAGGCACTAAAACTGAGTGAATGCAAAGAGGTGGCTATAAAGTATGTGCTATTAATCTTATTACTCAATTGAATACAGTAAGTATTAATAAAGTTAGCAAGTCAAGTATTCCTTGTATCAATTAGAAAAGAAACTGTTTGTTGCAGAATTTGATATGTTTCATGACTAATGGATGCAATTTTTAAGATGACTTACCTCATTAGATCTAAAACTTCTACCTTGCATTCCGTGTTTCCAGAAAGCTAGCACACTGTCTTGTAGGCAAACTAGCAGGCAAGAACAGCTCAGTTACTGTCAATAGTACAAAAGTTCAACTGATAAGCATCATTTCATCCCTCTCTGTCTTGCATAGCATTATTTCAATAAATAACCTATGTTAGTCACTCCATATTTATACGGCATCTTTACCTTTGAAATAAAAAAAATACTATATAGAACTTACTCATCTTTTCAGCAAAGAAAAAGAAAACTCATTGAAAATATGTTATAGAGAATGTTTAATTAAAAAAATATTTATCTTGTTTTTTGACCTTGGCTATATGTTGTTAAGTATGATTACATTTTAACATTTTAAGCATATGTCTCTTAAAACTGACTTATCACCAGCATTTGCTTGCTGGGAGAGAAATATTCCAGTTGGAGGAAAGAGTAAAAATAGAACCAGGAAGAAGACAAATGAAGTTACATATTTGTCCTTGACTCCACCATCTGCCAACATACATACCTACATATATACATACAAGTATTATCTTTCTTTTACTGATAAAGGACATTGGAAAAATCATGTATTGCTAAACACTAAATAACTGTCATTCATTTTCCCTAGCACTATCGCACATATGATTATTTCACCTTATTTTTCCTGAACATAATCAGTTTAGAATACTAATTTTGTAAGAAATCCCCTTCCAGAAAAAAACGTTGGTCAAACAAAATCTAAGAATGGCAGGAAGGAAATTTCACATAGTACTTAAAACTATGTACTTAAAACATAGTACTTAAAACAAAGGATCAGCAGATATCAGCCAAAACCACAGTAGAATATACTAAGTACTAAATTTTAAAGTACTTATAGAAAAACTACAGGAATCCAGAGGAAATGGAAATTCATAACTATGTTATGAAAAACAAGTACTTCTTTCCAAAGTACAAAATCTATAAAGAAGCTAACATTATTTAGATTGTATCAAAGTTATTAAGCTATTTTAGAGAATGTGTAAACATGATGACTGATATTGACCTCATATCCATTATATCCTATATTTTAAAAAATGAGTTCTATAGTAATATATTTTTATAATTTTGGATAATTATCAGGTAAATTATCTTAAGCAGCTCATAATGCAATCAAAAAAGAAGTAGAAAACTTTGACTTGCCTATGGATTCAATCTGGAAATCAAAGGTGAGTTCTGATGATAATTTTCTGCTAGATTTTAATCTTCCTTGGAGATTTACTATTTTTATACAACCTAGAGAGAAAGAAAGGCCCCTCAGAAACTATGATAAGTGAAATCTTATTACCATAAGATGTATGTAAATGAAAACTTACAGTCCAAGCACACAAGAATGGTATCTCGCTCCAGCTGGGTTACGTGAGTAACACTTGTCTGTGGAGTATCTATAATATAAGCAAACTCAATAAACTTACAGAAAAAAATAATTATTACAACATAAGACATTAAAAAATAAGAATTCTGAACATCACTGAATTTGAAACAGATAAAAATTTTTAGCTACACATACGCAGTGGCTGAGCCAGGCTGCTTGTGTTCAAACTCTGATGCAAGAGATAAACTATGTGAGTTGAAATTGTAGTGGAGTTACTTTCAGTTGTTCACTGATGGCTTCTCATACGTGCCTTGAGTGGCGGGCTCCAGCCCAGTCAGTGATCCCCTTGCTCAAAAAAGCGACTTTGAGTTCATTTTGATGACCTTGTGCTCAAGCTGGAGACCTTGGGGTTTCAAACCTGGAACCTCAGCGTCCCAGGTCAATGCTGTCCACTGTGCTATCACTAGTCAGGGAAAATTTTCCTTTTATTTAAATCAGCTTTTCCATTGGCCTGAGGTTTGTGTGTATGTGTGGTTCTCAAAGCATGGTCCTTATAGTAACATCATCAGCAATACTTGGGAACTTACAGAAATGAGAATTCTCAGGTCCCAGTCCAGATCTATTGAATGAAAGACTCAGGGTACAGGGCCTGGTGATGTGTTCAAACAAGCCTCCAGTTCACTCTGATGCATACTCAAGTTTGGGAACCACTGGTATGTTTTCAAAGTGTCAAACAATGACTGTCTTAAAGCAAGTCATCTTCCTTTTCCAGTTTAATAAGTTACTCAAGATTGGATTTTTATGCACTTAGATATATTATACATTTATTTTGCCTAATGAGATGTACAATAAATTTATTACTTATAAGTCCAGTATATGTACAGCCTTAATAATGCAATAAAAACGACAAACCTGATTCTGTAAACCACGAAGAGGTAGAATTTGGATTGACTGTTTCAAAGCGAACCACCTGGTTGAAGTCTCTCCCTCTGCTGACACCCACACAAACCAAAGGGTACTCCTGTTCAGGAACCACCAGCATTTCAAACATTCTTAGCGGACATGGTATAGGAAAATCTATGTGCTGGGAGAACAAACAAAAATACATGAAACAAAGGAAAACAATAGCCAAATAATTTCATGAGAACATTACGAAGAATTTTTAGTTTTATGAAATACACAAAATAGAACTCTACTAAAAATCTTGCTTCTTCCATTGAAACTTGGGGTATGCAGAGAATTCCATATTATGAAGCCTCTTCATAGATTTTAGATATAGCACTGTAATTTTTTATAGTTAAAAATTACTTAATTTAGGGAACTTACAAATCAGACTCTGGGTGCCTGGCCCGGCCCACTGGGTCAGCCTAGTGCCCCAGCTCAGCGCTGCTTCAGTGACACTCCTCTACCATCGTGTCAAACTGAGCAAAACAGACCAGAAACTCAAATGCTAATTAGCAAGAAACGCTCCTCTTATAAGTATGGACAGAAAAATACACAAATAGGAGAAACTGAGCCCCATATCTCAAGTGATTATATTTCAAAATTAACTTAGTTATAATGTAGCTATTTTAATTTTATATAACTTTAAAAATTATTTTCTTATTGCTAAAAAAGACTAAATAAGTTCCTATTTTAAAAGTCTGGAAAACACTAACTTCATTAGTAATCAGAAAATAAAACCATGAGGTACTATGCACACTCAACAGAATGGTTCAATTTAAAAACAACAATAAAAAGCATTACTCAGAATACCTAACGTATGTTCATATACTGATGGTGGAAGCAGAAATTGGAATTGACTACAAGATTAATTATATATTTATTAGTGTTGTGCATCCCTTAGGACCCTGCAGTAACGCTCCTAGTTATATGCTCTAGAGCAGTAGTCCCTAACCTTTTTTGGGCCACAGCCCGGTTTAATATCAGAAAATATTTTCACAGACTGGCCTTTAAGGTGGGACAGATAAATGTATCACATGACCGAGAGAAGTGTCAAGAGTGAGTCTTAGACGGATGTAACAGAGGGAATCTGGCCATTTTTAAAAAATAAAACATCGTTCAGACTTAAATATAAATAAAACGAAAATAATGTAAGTTATTTATTCTTTCCCACGGACTGGTACCGGTCTGCGGCCCGGGGGTTGGGAACCACTGCTCTAGAGAACGTGAGTGGACACATGCACAGGAGACATATGCAAAAATGCCACAGCAGCATGGTTAAGAATAACAAAAAGCTGGAAGTTCCCCAAATGTCTATCAATAGTAGATTGGATAAAATTATGGTATACTCACACAGTAAAGAATTAAAGAGCGATGAAAATGAACAAATTATAGTTCTATTAAACAATTACACAAGTAGAATGTTGCACAAAAGAAGCCAGTCACAAATAAATATATATTTTATGATTAATTTGTATACTGTTAAAAAAGATCAGGTAAAATGAATCCTAACGTTTAGGGGTGCATGCTTATACAGTAAAAAGGAAAATAAGTGCACTAACCCATAGAGGTGCCACGAGAGGTTCTGAGGCACTAGTCATGTTCTTGACAATAAAAAGGTTTTTTTCAAAAAATAGTGTCCTTACACATAATTTATTAAGTCCATTCTTACTATATTTGTGTTGCTCTTACAAGTGGGTTGTGTTTTCATTATATTTCCAAAAGGGCTATTTGATAGTATTTAACAAAGCAACTGAATTTACTTTTTAATCTGGCAACTCATAAATGCTAAAGAATAAATTCTAGAGAAAATAAACAGGGGAAACAGGGCTACAACTACTAGTCTTTAAGTGTCAGAAGATACAATGTGTCCTCGTGGTTGGAATATAGAGCTCTGTGTGCACCTGCTGTTCCCACAGCCCTTCCCCGTGACTGTGGCACCCTCCACACTCCATCAACCCTCTCCAACCCCTCTCTCCAGGAGCTCTCCCACGCCTGGGGATATGCCTTAGATAAAATCTGTTCTATTTTTCATCAAGAAAAACACTGTAAATAATTCTCTTTGAAATGTGATAAGAGCAGTAAAGCAGAAAGAAAACAATGATTCTGTTTAATTCTTTTGTTTAACAAATAAGAAAACCACCAGATTCTGAATACTTCTCCTTAGCTTCCAATCATAACTAAGTAGTGTGTTTGCCGCTGACAGAGCGGCTCCTGTGCGACAGTTTTAAGTCCAGTTGCCATTGGTTGCAATTCCTGAGGGCAGTGACCACAGTATATCTCACTCATCTTTGTCTCTTCAGTTCAAGAGCACAGTGCCTGGTTTGCATAAGTACAATAATGTTTGTTGGGAATATCTTTAATTTATAACTTTTGTTTATGATGAAAATGTCTAGTGAAGCAAATACTATGTCAGAAACATCATTAAGAGGAATAGAGAAGATAGAAAGCATAAAAATGTTTAAACACATATGATAAGAGCTGTAGTACAGAAACAGCATAAATACTAATCAAAAGAATGCCAAATACAGAAACAAAACATACAAAAAAACAAAACAAAACAAAAAAACAAACAAAAAAACCCCATACAGCCAGTCTCGAAGCAGAGGGACAGAGAAAGGAGGGTGGGGTTGAGATCAGAGTATGTAAGGGCCTAGCGCTCAGGGAAATAAGCCAAGTGCAAAGAGTGAGAAGCCAAGGAGACCTTCAAACAAAATGGTGCCATAAGTCTAATATCTTAGAATAGTAAGAAATAAACGACTCTGAAGACTACCCACCCGTGTTTTCTCCTTTCCAGGTGTGGATGACACAGGAAGTGTGGCCCTGACTAATGAAGCCTGGTATTAGTATTCGAAGTGAAATGCTTAAGAAAACCACTTCAACTGGCCCAGGCTTTCCCTGAGATGGTTTTTGTGTCTGAGCTTCTCTTGAATCTTTAGTTAATGAATATTCTTTAAAATATTTATTATTACTCAGCTATAACTTAAACTTTGAGGGAAAACTGTGTGAAGTACAAGCCTGTCACATCAAGGAAATTCCAAATGAGTTTTAATAGGTAGGCATGTGATCAAAATAATTTCCCTCACTGCAGTTGTCCCGGTCCTCACGGGCCAAACGCCCACGCCCACCTGCACGTGTGTCCCTGCTGCGAAGGAGCGGTGAGGCTGAGACCAGTCCAGCACTGGCCTCTCTTCCAGCACCAGTTCTGGACATCACAGGGCCTTCATCTGAGATGCCGCTTCCCACTCCTACTGCCATATCCCTGAACTATTTCTCCAGTCTCTTTCAAAACTATTTTCAGACCAAGTGAGTTCCTTACAATTAATTGGGTAGGTTTTCATTACCCTGCCACTTAATCCAAAATCATTAAATTAATGTGAGAATTAACTAAAAAAATTTTTTTTGAAAGATGAGTAAAATGGGCTTAATTCAGCTTTTATGCTAAGAATGACTAAGGTTGACTTTCATGCTTACCTTAATTAACATGAACTTCTGCATTGGTTCAACCCATTCTAATAAAACAATGCTAGTCTGAAGTGCCCCACAGAGGTATTTATGGCCCGTGTAAGGATTCCTCACTGTCAAGGCAAAAAAGTACAGTAAGTTCTCTTATAATACAAAGTCCTTGCAATATTTGCATGCTCCAAAAACAAACAAACAAACTAACAGTTGGGTGCCAATTCTACAGGGTGCAAAAGAAACAGTTTCAGGGAACAGCATGAAACTCCCTGAAGACCTGCAGGATTTTTGCCTGTAGCACAAACCAAGCTGCTGGCTGTTCTGGGCCGGGGGAGGGAAGAAGGACTTATGTGTTAAGGCAGCAGGGAGATTAGCTGGGACAGCAAGATCCTGAAGGAAGGGTCAAAATAGATTTGGGGAGAAGTTGCCAAATTTATAGGCTATAGTGCATTTAGGGACAAGTGATTCAAGGGTGCTTTTGGTAATAATGTTCCGAGGCAGTAATGCTTTGGTTGTAACAACATGATGACATAAATCAAATCTAAAAATACAGATTTACAAATAAAAATGAATTTGCCTCTCGGTTTTTTAAGGAAAGAAAACTATTTTTTGTTTTTTTCTTGTTATATGTAAATAAAACAGCTAGTTCTTTTGAGGGTGAGGGAGGAATTTAGTCTAGAGGTATGTGAACAGGGAAATGTTAACCTTCACAGTGTAAGGTTCACATAATTAAAAGCATTAAAATACATGCTGATTGAATATCTGCAGTCTCATAAGCCACTACTAAGCACAATGGTGAATAATAATAGGTCCCTTGAAAAAAGGGGTGAAGCAAAGTGCTGTAATAAAAGGTCATCCTACATTCCCCCATATATCCAGTCAATAAATTATTTGCAACAACTGTATTGTATTAGCTTTAGTTCACATGGAGATAGAACAGTCAACACTTTCGTTACTTCAGGGGGAAAAACACTATTACTGGCAGAATGCCCTGGAGTAGTACTGTTTTACACTGGATTAAAAAAAAAAAAAAGCCTTATAGTGTTTTCTTATATACTTTGCAAAGCAGGAGGGCCACATGTCACCGGGCAATTTACTTACCAACACAACACTTCTGACACCATTTAGTTTCAGGGATTTTTGCTGATACAGAAAATTTCCTAAATGTAAATGAAAATGAACATATAATACATGTAGGTAAAGTGAGTGTATGACAATGGAACTGTTACATTCAGTGGGGAAAGGAAGAGCTATTCAAAAACTGGTGCTGATGTAACCGGTCATTTATTAAAAATGAGAGTAAATTGGATCCCTTTTTCAACTTCCCCCTCACATCAATTCCCAATGGATTAAGTATTTAAATATGAAAACCAAAGCTATTAAATATTTACATTGTAGAAGAAGATGACCTTGGGATTTCTCTAAAAAATGCAAAAAGGACAAATCATATAGAAAAAGACGGATAAACTTTCTGTAGGAAAAAAAAAATCAATTATTTTTCCCTCAAACATAGTCAGGTCTTTCATTTGGTGAATGAATTTGTTGCATAAATTAATTACCTTAGTTTATAAAAAGATACCACTGAGAAAGTGAAAAGGTAAGCCACAAACTAGTAACATATTTTTAGAACATACAATAAATTCAAGCTATGTAAAAATTTTTTTTACCACTAAAATAATTTATAAGAACTTTTTATTTAGACATTTTTATTTCTCTACTCAGAAAAAGTGAGATGTAGATTTTCTGCAAAAGTACTTGAGATCTGCAAACATTCAAATGTAGTATGTAAAAATCCATGCACAATTATATTTTTAAACTTACAATTTAAAAAATCATATAGTCAAATGTTTATTTTTTTAAAAGATTTTATTTATTGATTTCAGAGAGATGAAAGAGAGAGAAAGGGGGGGAGGAGCAGGAAGCATCAACTTGTAGTAGTTGCTTCTTGTATGTGCCTTGACCTGGCAAGCCTGGGTTTTGAACTGGTGACGACAGCATTCCAAGTTGACACTTTATCCACTGCACCATCACAGGTCAGGCCAGTCAAATGTCTTTTATAATAAAAGTTAATATAGCAAGACTGGTAGTGTACCAAGTTATAAAAACTTCAAATTATACTCCTCCATGTCTATACACATATTTAAACTTCTTTTAAATGTGTCACAGATTAGATATCACTGAGCTAGTCTTTTTTTTTTTTTTAATCAGAGTTGTGTTTTGCTTTATTAAAGGAGATATATAATACAGTACAGTAAGTACCTACATTTATAATGGGAACCACAGGGCATTACAAGATACTCAAAGGACGTTTAATTTGTGCTCACTACATGGTAGAATAATTGGTACTGATCCATATGTAAAATAATACCATGCAAATAAGGCGTTTAGACTTCCTGCCAATAAACAAGAGAATTACGAATAGATTTTACAGTGCCTGATTTCTAGGTACAGAAACTGAAGAATGTGAGAACACTTTGGTGAGTGCTACTAATACTAGAGACTAAACAAAATAACCCGAAACAATAACCTAGAGGTAAAATGCTCTTTAGGTAAAATCTTACTGTGTGGAAATTCCTCAAAGGAAGAGGTAATATCTTACTCAATCTTGTCTCAGCTATATAATAGAACACTTTGGAAAATTGAACACAAGGTCTCTAGTCTAACAAAACAGTATCAAAAAGCAAATGCATTAAAGTTTATTTGCTTTACATTCCTCAGGGGCTCTTAACTTGTACCGTGTAACACTTTTAAAGCATGGTGGTCCATGCCCACAGGATTTAGGATTATCAAGTTAGAAAGTTGGATGGAGATGTGCTATAAGCAGGCAGAAGAACATCAGCACAAAGTGGCAGCTGGGAGAAAAAGTGGAGCAGATAAACTATATAGGAAGAAACTCTCTGATTCCGTTCTTGGCGCTAGTTTTGGGGCAATATCCCTACCTCCAACTACAGATACTATACTACAAGTATACCGCACTTCCCCAGGTATAAGACGCACCTTTTCCCGAAAAATTTGGGGTCTAAAAACTGGGTGCGTCTTATACAGTGGTTGTGGCATTTCAAATGCCATTGATGGAACTGAGGACGAGGCAATATATGTAGACAGTGATTTGTCATCAGACACAGATGAAGACAAGCTAATGGATGGGGAGTTTTGATAGTGATGAGGAGTTGTATGAATTTTATGATGAATAAAATTTGAGTTCAATAACTATGTAATACTTTTTTTTTCAAATTTCAGGCCCCAAAATCAAGGTGCGTCTTATACATGGGAATGTCTTATACATAGTGAAATACGGCAATAATTCAACTCTGAGTCATCATAAAAGGATTCAATTAAATGCAATGTAATCTACTTTAAGACAGAAAAGCATGCACCAAAGGTGTTAATTTTTAAAAGTTTTTGTGCACAGAGGGCAAATCTTAGTTATCCTATAAACCCTACAACTGAGAACAGACTTTCATGGTACTTGAAAGCTAAGGTCCTTTCCTGCATTAGTTGTTTTACAACTAATACCATAATGAAAGAGTGGTTATATTACAAAGCTTTTGTAAAATACAATTATACCGGACTCAGAAGACTATCAGTCAATACATGAAGCCCAATATGCTAATCAGCAAAAGAGAGAGTGTAATTAAAAATTCCTGAAAGTAGAAAAGTTAAGCCGCTCAACTAAAAGTAATTAACTAATAGAAAAACCTTTATTTAATAAATCATTTTGATTTCTAAGTTTAGAAACTGTACACTCAGAAAAATTCATTTTATTCAAACTAATACACATGTGAAAAACACTGTGATTTAAAATTATCAGCAAATTACAGAAAAAATTAATTTTAACCTCATAGAAGCAATTAAAAATTTAAAAAGAAAATGCTGTTATTCAAAAGTATAATGGAAAAAAATTTTAGAAAAAATGTGATAAGCCCATGTGAAAATATACTACTTCTTATAATTTTTCATTACACATGATTTCTACTAACCCAAACTGAGTGCCTTTCCAACTTCTGCAGTGTATCTATTTATTAGGCTGAATTAACATACTACGTCTAAGGATGGAAAGATAACTGTACAGTTACCTTGGCAGTATTCTGTCAGGAAGCTTGTGTGCTGGAATAGCAACAGGTAATTTCTGCATTTGTCTTGCATAATCAAAAAGCCCTGGTAAGTTATGGGAATAAAGCTGAGAAGCTTTACCTGTAGGGAAAAATAAATATAACATAAAAGCTAATAAAATAAATAGGAACAATTGTAAGGTACTTGAATACTGAAAGACTTACCAGATATTGATAGTAAGCAATTGTTCATTACATACAACCATGTACACCTTCGGGGGAATAGCTGATTAAAAAAAAAAGGCACAAAGTTTACAAACTTCTGACAGGGAACAGCAATATAATATGTATATATTAACCTAAGCTGTCATATCAATAAGTCAGTTTTTTGAAAATAAACTTATTTTGAATAGAAATTCACTTTACAGGACATTTAGAACATGTTATATATACACATTTATAGGGGAAGGAAAAAATAAATTAGCGATACAACTTCATTATCTATGTCTTAATGTGATATAATTAGCTCGAGTCTCCCTTATCCAACTATGTAATCCCAAACTGCACAGGAAAAGGACATTTTCAGTATCTATTCCTTTATTTTAGTCCTGGGGTTAGACAGTTAAGACTCGCTCGTGTACTTCCCCCTAAAGTGTTCTTGTCTGTACAGATGAACATGCTTGGCTTTGGAGCAGAAGAGACTAAAAAAAAGGGTCATGTTGCAGTAAAAAGCACAGGAAATGGAAACACTAGGTGTAGAGAAAAAAAACAGCTCAGAGCGCTCAGAGAGACAGGATGAAAACTTACACATCATACAGAATATATGTATGGAATTCATTACTGAAATTTAGTACAAAGACCTGAGAGACAGCTCTAAAAGCTTGAAAGTAATTAGTATTTGGGGCAAAGAAAAGGGCATTTCATGGAACACAGTCCATATACTTTGAAAAAAACAACTGCTCCCATTCGGATATTTCATTATGAATATCAGTGGGTCTCAAAGTGGTCCCTGCATCAGTCAGCATCATCAGCATCACCTGGGCATTTGTCAGAAATGGAAATTCTTGGACAGCATCCCAGACTTCACAGAAGTTCTGAAAGTGGGCCCAGCAATCTGTGTTTTAATGAGCCCTTCAGGTCATTCTAATGTACAGTGAAGTTTGAAAACCACTGATGAGTACACTTAAAGCATTCAAATTTAACAAGTTAGCTGCTGGGTTTGCCCTGGCAGTTCCCACTAGGTTACTCCAAAAATAAACCGGGATGAGGACGGGCAATGGAGAGAAGGAAGAAATAAATGACGAAACATATCAAGGCCTCTAAGGACATTACTACATTAAAGCACAAAGTTATAATGATGGCCCTGAAGAATTAAAACAGAGAAGGTAAAAATAAAAGGGGAGAAACAAATTAGAAGCACTTCTCTAGTACCAAATCTATGGTTTATTATATTTGTAGTGTCAGTGATTTAGTTTATTTAATGCAAGTACCAGGAAAAGACACAAATCCCTTCCATATTATCAACACAAAGACAAAAGAACATCTTCATGCAAAGTTTTATTAAGTGTTGGATTTCATTTTGGATTCTCATTTTTAGCCACATTAAACAAAGCTCTTAAGTTTTTCTAGATTTGTAATGTCTACTTCCCTAAGCAAATTAGGCTCTGGGTGAAAACAATCAGTTTAACAGCAGTATGTAGTAGGTAAGAAGAGGAGGTTTTACAGTTGGCCGATTCAGAGATCTTCCTCAATGACTCTGTGACCTGGGGTAATTTACATAATGTGTGTCTCAGTGTTTTTGTTTATAAAACAAACACCTATACCAATAGAGTTGTGGTGATTAAACAAGGTACTCCTTGTAAAGTGCTTAGAGGACTGGTGCGCACTGAGCACACAGTAAATGTTAGCTATAAGTAATAACAGCAGATTAAAAATTTTAAATCAGACCCTGTTTTGTGTCATTTTCTCACCTTTCAGCATCTTCCCCTATCTAGCAGACTCATGCCACAGTTTCTTTCCCTAAAGTACAGAGAAAACCAACCTAATAATCCATTTCACAGTAAGATGAAAAAATGCAGGACTCACATACACTCCCTCTCTAAGGGCTCCTTCCGGGAGGCAATGTGTCATTTTGAAGGGAAGGTTTAGCTAAGAAAACATTGCTCTAACAGTGTAATTTCTAATGCTGAAGCACTGAATAAGGGGTCTTACTACAAACGGGCTGAGTGGAGTTGATGAGTGCCTTTATGTAACAGTCCATTAATTAGGTTAATAAGTGCTTATCCACCTGGGCATGACGTTGGTCTTGTTCTTTATAATTAATATGGTTACCGGTAGTATGACTTTTAGATATATTCTTATATCCAAGAAAAATATCACCCCCTTTGAATTAGTTCTTCACTAATTATTGTAAATCACAAGAGTCTTCTCTTTTTCCCCTAGTTCTTAAGTTTTTTTCATCACTTCACTGTATTCCACTCCAATGAAAGATTCAAAGTATACCATACAGTTTAGGACCTTGTTAGAAAATCTGACTAAAAAAATGTTGGATGGAAGAAGATGGAAATGTTTGGTTATGAATAAATTATCATTACTTATGAATTTTTCTTCATTTCATTCATAATCAATTTATACTGATAATGGAGAATTACTCGTACATCCTACATGCACCCAAAACTCAATGTGACCAAATGAACGCATCTTCAATACCTTCACGGCAACTTCTGTAGATTTACCCTGCCCAAAGCACTGTCATTCACCCTGTCTCCCCTGCTGGAAACCTCAAGTTTCCGACTCTCTTTAAGCTCCATGTTGAACCGGTCATTAGCCAGTTATAGCTCTTCCATCTGTGGGTACAATATATGTAGGAGAGGCAGTATGGTGAACAGCTGAGGACACGGACTCACCCCGGCTCACCTGAGTTCTTATCCCAGTAGAGCCACTGAATAGTTGTGAGATCTTTGAAAAGTTACTAATCCTTTCTGTGCCTCAGATTTCTCATCTGAAATGAGACTACTGGTATCTACCTGAGGGTTGTTGTGACCAGTAATAAATGTAAAGTATTTAAAATCTGCCTGGAACACATGTAAATTTTACACAGGTATCAGCTATTAACATCATCATTAGCAATTTTACAAGTTGTTTCGTGTTTCTGATCTCTGGGCATTAAATGCCAAAAGCTTCCCCCAGTGCTGCTCTGACACTTCTTAAAATCTCATTAAAATTTTTTTTAGCCTGACCAGGTGGTGTGCAGTGGATAGAGCATCGACTTGGGACACTGAGGAGCCAGGTTTGAAACCCCAAGGTTGCAGGTTAGAGTGTGGGGTCATAGACATGACCCCAGGGTCTCTGGCTTGGCTGTAACTCCCTCACTCCCAGTCAAGGCAAGTATGAGAAAGCAATCAATAAACTAGAGTGTCACAACTACGAGTTGATACTTCTTATCTCTCTCCCTTCTTGTTTGTCTGTTTGTCCCTCTCTCTAAAATTAAAAAAAAAAATTTTTTTTAATTTTATTAATTTTAGAGGGGGCAGGGGAGAGAAACATGGATTGTTGTTCCACTTATTTACATGTTCATTGGTTGATTCTTACATGTGCCCTGACCAGGGATTGTGTTCACACCTTGGTGTATAAGAACAACACTCTAACAGCTGAGCTACCTGGCCAGGGCCCTGACAATACTTCTTTACTTTTAACCATAATCTCTAGTTTCATCTCTCGATACTGCAAACAGATACATCTAAACACAGATCTAAGCATCAGCACGACACCCAGCTCTGGGGTTTGGCACCTGCCTACCCAGCAGCCTCATGTATCAATACTATTTTATCCTCACTCTAAACTTTAGTCGACCATCCGTTCATTCATGCCTTCATATTATCCTCTTTCTATCTCTTTTGCAACGTCTGCTTATGGTCATTCACGGTCCATTTCAAATGTCTCTCCTCATCTCCCACCAGGAGGTGCCAGTGACTTCTGCCCCTGTAGCCCACCTGCGTTTAACTCTGAGTGGCACATCACTGGCTTATGTTTGCTTCCTCTGTTAGATGGTGAGCCCCTGACGGGGAGAACCAGCACTGAACTGTCTGCTCTCCCTGCTAAACAGAACATGCTCTATGAAGGATTTATGAATAAAAGAGACAGCAAATCACTGAATTTAAAATTATTTCCTGTCTAGTATCTACCTATATAACTTAAAAATTAAAACCAAGGAAAATACAAAATAACATACCTGTTCCATTGATGTTTCATGAAGTTCATTAAGATTCAATGTATAAATCCCTTCTTCAGCACCAAATATCAAGTACTGATCTGAAATGATAAAAATAATTCAGATTTTGATATATATATAAAACTTTTAAAAAGAATTTATAGTCTAAAATTAAGTAAATATGCATTAACATATAAAGAACTATGCTTTATAAGCATTACATATTTTTATTTTAATGCAAATAACTGGTTAGACACTTACTGAACTGAATTATATGCAAATACTACCATCAAAGCAGGGACAAAAACTTTCATGTAAAAAAAGGTTTTGAGGAGCCCTGGCCGGTTGGCTCAGCGGTAGAGCGTCGCCTGGCGTGCGGGGGACCCGGGTTCGATTCCCAGCCAGGGCACATAGGAGAAGCGCCCATTTGCTTCTCCCCCCCCCCCCCCTTTCCCTCTGTCTCTCTCTTCCCCTCCCGCAGCCAAGGCTCCATTGGAGCAAGGATGGCCTGGGCGCTGGGGATGGCTCCTTGGCCTCTGCCCCAGGCGCTAGAGTGGCTCTGTTCGGGGCAGAGCATCGCCCCCTGGTGGGCAGAGCGTCGCCCCCTGGTGGGCATGCCGGGTGGATCCCAGTCGGGTGCATGGGGGAGTCTGTCTGTCTCCCAGTTTCCAGCTTCAGAAAAAATACACACAAAAAAAAATAATAATAAAAAAAAAAAGGTTTTGAGGAGCGGCACGCCAGACCTCCCACTCAGCAGAGGCACAGGACTGGCAGACTCCACAGTCCTTTCCTAAAGTCCCTCTAAGAGAGGATCACGTGCAACTGCCACACAGAACAGCTGATACGGGTTCAAAAATTTTGCAAATGGGCTAGTATTATAAGCACTAACATCAAAAAAAGATCTGACTAGTGCTACTTAAGAAGTTACCTAAAACTTGGATACTTGCTAGATTCCTCAATATCTTCTAGAAGCTACTAGAAGTTTGCTCATGGTCCTGTTTGATCTGTGTTTACAATATAAACAACAGGTCAGACACTTGTCCAGACCAAAGGGAGGTATGCTGAGACAAATGTGATGAGCCTTCCTGCACTGGCCCAGGTTTAGGGTTGGTACTGGGAGAGAAAGGGCACACACAGCTGGACTGGCTTCAACTTTAGCTCCACACCTAATGGCTGTCATCCTCTCTACCTGTGAAATCAAAGTACCTTGGATTTTTAAGGTTTAGAAAGAATATGTATGTATGTGTGTGTGTGTGCGTGTGTGTTTCTGTGTACATCTTATATTGATAGTTATTAAGATACAGATATATAGAGTCTTTAGTCACCGCCAAATGAC
This sequence comes from Saccopteryx leptura, assembly GCF_036850995.1. Lineage (NCBI taxonomy): Eukaryota > Metazoa > Chordata > Mammalia > Chiroptera > Emballonuridae > Saccopteryx > Saccopteryx leptura. Next base: position 277,836,821 of record NC_089505.1, on the reverse strand, counting down.
AACTATTCTCATTATGGCCCCCTTTAAGCTACGAGGCCTTTAAAGTGGTCACCAGATCCTGGATCCTTGGCAGTTAAATTCTTTTGGCAAGGGCTGAGGATAAAACAGATACTGAATGATTGTGCTGCAGGAAAGAACAAACTTTTCTGGAGGAAATTAAGGTGGCAGAGGATGCCTGGTTTTGCTACAATAATATGGTGACTATACAGTGATTTTTTTTTTTTTTGTATTTTTCTGAAGTTGGAAACGGGGAGGCAGTCAGACAGACTCCCGCATGCACCCGACCGGGATCCACCCGGCATGCCCACCAGGGGGCAACGCTCTGCCCATCTGGGGCGTTGCTCTGTTGCCACCAGGGCAATTCTAGCACCTGAGGCAGAGGCCATGGAGCCATCCTCAGCGTCCGGGCCAACTTTGCTCCAGTGAAGCCTTGGCTGTGGGAAGGGAAGAGAGAGACAGAGAGGAAGGAGAGGGAGAGAGGTGGAGAAGCAGATGGACGCTTATCCTGTGTACCCTGGCCGGGAATCAAACCCGGGACTCCTGCACGCCAGGCTGACGCTCTACCACTGAGCCAACCAGCCAGGGCCGTATACAGTAAAATTTTAATGTCATGTGTCACACCTCAAACACTGCTAAATAACACAGAGAAACATTTACTATAACAAAATTATTTTTCAGAAAGATTCATAAAATGAGTAATACTGAGTGGTTTCATGGCTTCAGTTTAAAAAACAATTAGAAAGATAACAGATAGAAACATATGGTACTACCTCTGGTATCTGGGTTTATCCATGATGTTGCACAGTGAATTTTCAAGGGACACCCATTAAAAACTTTTGAAAAACAAGCACCCATCTAAAAAAATGAAGAATAACCAAATTAATATACCAAGTCATAGTCATTTGCCTCACTGTAGTACCACAAAGGTTCCACAACAGACTGTCAACAGATACAAGATTTTACTTAAAAGAGTTGTTTTATTTTTCCTATCTTCTCAGATAAACAAAGCAGTAATAGCAACCAATTCTGCATAATAATCTGTTTATAAAGGTATTATTTACATGTCCCACATCAAGAGCAATATAAAATTTCCTGCTAAGAAGGAATTCATAATCTCTGCAAAGATGAAAAATTTTCTTACTTGGTTCTGTAAGCCTAAAATCATTGAATTTAATATTATAAAGTAAAAGAGGTATGACTGATTTAAAAATTCATATATGTATTCAATCTTAAAACATAGATTCACTTTTAAAAAATATTGAGCAATACGATTATTTTCTCTGGCAGGATTCAATAAAAAAGCTTTCCTCTTTGATGTTGATTATTTATTTATCAAGCCCATTTACAAATCTTTCAGCTAATATCTTATAATGAAATACAGTATCACATCACTCATTAAACTTTTTTGATCTTCAAAGAGTAAAATGTTAACTTTGTAGTTGTTGTTTAGGTTAGAATAAACAAACATAAGAAAGCTATTCATTTAATCACTTTTACTACTAAACGACTGGGAAAAAAAGAATATAAAAAAATTTGGTCAGAAGAACAGCATTGTGCATCACAATATGGGGGGCAAAAGTAGGTTTAAAGTTAGTTGTTTATATAAAAAAATACAATCATAAATAGCCCTGGCCGGTTGGCTCAGTGGTAGAGCGTCGGCCTGGCGTGCGGAAGTCCTGGGTTTGATTCCCGGCCAGGGCACACAGGAGAAGCGCCCATCTGCTTCTCCACCCCTCCCCCTCTCCTTCCTCTCTGTCTCTCTTTCCCTCCCGCAGCTGAGGCTCCATTGGAGCAAAGATGGCCCGGGCGCTGGGGATGGCTCCTTGGCCTCTGCCCCAGGTGCTAGAGTGGCTCTGGTCGCGGCAGAGCGACGCCCCTGAGGGGCAGAGCATCACCCCCTGGTGGGCAGAGCGTCGCCCCTGGTGGGCGTGCTGGGTGGATCCCGGTCGGGCGCATGCGGGAGTCTGTCTGACTGTCCCCGTTTCTGGCTTCGGAAAAATACAAAAAAAATAAAAAATAATAATACAATCATAAATAAATAATAATACAATAAACTGTGTTTCGTGTACACACAACTGTGAACCTACATACTTTTGCCCCATCTGTACTCTGAGAAAACACATCACTTGTTGATTATAATGGAATAAATATATTAACATAAAATAAATAAATCTTAAGATTTTCCTTTTATTCACAGGAACCTACCAACCAGTATTTTAAAGCCTTTCGTACCAAAAGGAGACTGATAAAACATGTTTTTTTATAGTGTAGGACAGAAATTTTATCACTTTACTAACCAATAATTAAGTTATCCTTTAAGATAGCTACCAAAAGTCATTTGCTAAGATACTACTAAAACCCCTAAAAATCCCAATGACAAAATGAGGTTCAAAACAAACTAGTCTCAGCCTTCAGTTGATTTGTATAGCGGTCTTCTCTGGCCTTCCCTATTTATCAGCTCTTCCCTGTGAACTCCAGAGTTCTGTCTGATAGCCAAACAGAAAATTTCATCCTCATTGTGTATATATCTGCTAGACTTGGGAGTTTTTTTTTTGTTTGTTTTTTTCTTTTTGTATTTTTCTGAAGCTGGAAACGGGGCGAGACAGTCAGATAGACTCCAGCATGCGCCCGACCGGGATCCACCCAGCACGCCCACCGGGGGCGATGCTCTGTCCACCAGGGGGCGATGCTCTGCCCCTCTGGGACGTCGCTCTGCCGCGACCAGAGCCACTCTAGCGCCTGGGGCAGAGGCCAAGGAGCCATTCCCAGCGCCCGGGCCATCTTTGCTCCAATGGAGCCTTGGCTGCGGGAGGGGAAGAGAGAGAAAGAGAGGAAGGAGGGGGGGGGTGGAGAAGCAAATGGGTGCTTCTCCTGTGTGCCCTGGCCGGGAATCGAACCCGGGTCCCCCGCACGCCAGGCCGACGCTCTACCGCTGAGCGAACCGGCCAGGGCGGGAGTTCTTTATTTTGTAAGATAAAATATAGTTTAGATTTTTATACTAATTTAAAAGTAGAGTTAAAAAGTAAAAAGGCTAAAAGGCATAGTTGGGAGGCTGAAAACTAGAAAAACTGTGGATATTTAAATTAGTGTTACATAGGTTTTGGATGATAGCTTTGTAAGCATTGAAAATGTAGCTCTATCTGAACTAACCTAAAATTACATGAGTTAATATAATTTTAATCCTATCAGAGACCACATAGTCTAATTAAAAAGAAGACTCCACAACAAAATATACTACAGGACATCTAAGATCTAATTGGAGGGTCTCATTAGAGTTAGATGAAGTTTTGTGATATTGGAGACTACAACCTTTGGGTCTTAGTTCTACTCATGGTCAAAACAAAGAGTTTAAGCCAGATGCTCCCTAAATGTTCCTTCTAGTTTCAAAATTCTATGGATTTGAAAACTGAAAATATGCTAGAAAAAAATGTGTCAAATCACCTGACCGGGTGGTGGCACAGTGGATAGAGCGTCGGGCTGGGATGCTGAGGACCCAGGTTCGAGACCCCGAGGTCACCAGCTTGAGCGCGGGCTCATCTGGTTTGAGCAAAGCTCACCAGCGTGGACCCAAGGGTGCTGGCTCGAGAAAGGGGTTACTTGGTCTGCTGAAGGCCCACGGTCAAGGCACATATGAGAAGGCAATCAATGAACAACTAAGGTGTCACAATGAGCAATGAAAAACTAATGATTGATGCTTCTCATCTCTCTGTACCTGTCTGTCTGTCCCAGTCTATCCCTCTCTCTGTCTCTGTAAAAAAAAAAAAGTGTCAAATTTACAGTCTGTACTTCCTGTTACATCAATGTGCCTTTTCCACTCTTCTTCAATAATATCTTTAAGGAAGGTGTTAATACATTTTGGAATAAAGGAGCTTTAAAATGTATAATTTTATCATAATTTTATTTTGAAAAATGCTTTTCAGATGTGATCAGTTAGTATTTAAATTACCAATCCCATAGATTTTTTTCAAACAGACAAACAATCTAACCAAAGGTGCACATACAAGCAATTATTTGTCATTGTATTTAGTTTGAACACTTGGTAATTATACTTACATGCACTTTAGGTGTTGGGGGTAGACCGTTACTAATAGGCTTCTAGAAGAAAAACACATGCATGATTACACCTCTTTTGTTGCTGTTTGGAATGACAGTATTGTTTTTCAAACACACACATTAGAATAAAATACATAAACATATTTTTTTGTAAAACAAAAAACTGTAGATAAGGCTGAAGCTCCATATAAATCTTCCACAGTCCACTTACTCCTAGTACCTGTGCCTCAAACACCCTTCCAAACCTTTGTCTCAGCAATTATATGCACTCATATTTGTGTACCCTTTCATACATTTTTGTATACATTTATATAAATGTCCCCAAAGAAAACACTATTTTTGTGTGTGTTTAAGAACCTAATAGTTATGAACTCTTGTACATTTTGTTCTTTGCCTTAATGATGGGTCTTGAACAGCATTTCAAATGCATACATATACAGCTGGTTTTTTGTTTTAACTGCAGCATACCACAACTATAACACAATTTAGCGATTCCCTAATTGTTACTGTGAATGGGTTTCTTTTAGGGTAAACTGTGAGAAGTGGAACCACTGGCACACAGCATCTGCACCTTTCACATTTTAGCAGACGCTGCCTGCCACAGTCTTTCAGAGTGCCCCTATCACGTTCAACTCACCAGTGATGTGTGAGAGTCCTGGCTCCTTACTGTCTCACAGATGCTTAATGTTATCACACTGATTATTAAAAACTATTTTCTCAGGGGGTGCTGGGGAAAAGGGGCCAAATACGCAGTGACAGAGGACGGTTTGACTGTGGGTGATGGGCACACATGCAATATATAGATCATGTGCCATGAAGATGTATGTACTGTATATGAAAACTCCTATTAACCAATGTCATCCCATTAAATTTAATTTAAAATAAATGTTTCTTAGGCATTTCTCATTCATCTGCATGACTCTGATTGTTAGAAAGGTTGAGAATCTTTCTAAAAACATCTAAACTGGCTCCCTGTATTTCCTCTTCTGTAAATTGTTTTTTTATTATTATTTTTACTAAATTACTTATATCTATTTGCTGTTCTTGATATAAATCTATATTTAAATACTTTATCTAATATATTTATAACAAATGTGCTCTCCTAGTCTGTCGAATACCTTAACCTTGTTTACAATGTGTTTTATCAATTGTTTTAAGTTTTGATTTACTCAAATATATTCACCATTGGTCAGCATTTACTGATAATTATAAGAGCAAAAATATCACATATGCTCACCTACAATATTCAAAAGTATACCAGATATTTTTCAAACGAGCTACATTCCTGGAGTATATGACTTGTCCCCTAGGGAAGGTATCTCTTTGAAAGACATTATACTTTAAATATAAAGTTTATGCAAGTCTAGACTTCTTTCAAGGTTAATCTTAATAACACCTCTTTAAGAAGTGATATTATAATTCTTTCTACATCTGATATAAATCAGAATTATTTAAATGATATAACAAAAATTAACTAAAAACATAGTATTGATTTCATATGCATGATACAAATACTCTGCGTACTACCACTTATATGAGTAACTATTAGACACTTCTAAATTGACTATATAAAATTTTACTTTGTAGGTATGTTTATGAGAATGTACAGCCTATTACTGCCACCAATTTCTGGTCATTTTTTTCCACTTGGCAAATACTTTATGTATTTATTTTTGTATTTATGTTCTTAAATTATCTTCTATCATCTATCTTATGTGAAACACCATTTTTAATTAGGAATCTCTGAATGTTATAACTGTTAAATTTAAATACTAACAGAATTGGCTGTAAATAATTTCAAGAAGCTGTGCAAATGATAGTCATGTTTCAATATATCATGAACACTGTTTATCCTATAACACAGTCGTGAAATATTTATTTCAGAATAATTAAGATTGTTAGCCTAACAAGTACTTCCTTATACTAATGAAATAAGGTAATAAAAATTTGTTAAAATGTTTGCACAATAAAATATATACAGCTCTCAAAGGTTATTATACTGTTGCAGAGTCATTAGGCTGCATTTTTGTACTATTACATTAGCAGGGCAGCCTAAACTTTAAACTGATAAAAGCAAAAACGCACTGCTCAGTTGAAAAGACTTCATAAAATCCATTTCTGAAAGACATTTTACACTTTTGTTAAAAATGTCAAAAATTTCACAAATTACAATAGATATCCCCAGTCAAATGCCTTAGTTGAATTATAAAAACTAGTATGCCATATTCTATAGAAAAATCTTAATAGTTGAACAGATACAGTACAAAGCCTCTAACAATGCGTACTGTGCAAAACCATAGCTATATGCACATAGATCATATTAAAGGTACTATAAATTTCTAAAAAACTAAGAACTAATATTAGCATACACAAAAACTTAAAAATATTCTCATTTCATGATCTCATTGGCATCTACTAAATTGGGGAATTTAAAGACTTTTTTGTTTTGTTTTAAGTTCTATGACAATAGACAAATGTCTTCTGATGATCAAGAAGAGTATATTCTTTACAAATGTTAAAACATTTTTAATCTGATAAATATTATTTGTTTTAATAGTTCTGTCATGTGTTTTATCTAACATTTATAACAGAAATAGCTGCTACAGCTAATTTCATCTTTCGTGAAGTGATTATCTACTAGAAAATAATTTTTCTTCCTCAACAGCTATTCTGAGTTAAGAGCAGTAACATCACAAATTGCATAGTCTACAGTTAAAAATTTATCCTAGCATAGAAGCTATAGTTTTCCTTATCTGTCCATGTCCTTGTTTCCTAAACTTCTTGAACTTTCTTAAAGTCTTCTTAAAAGCAACTTTTAAGATCAATTCTCATCAATGAGAACAGTAACAGTTATTTCCTGATCACAAGACGAATAAGTATTTACTTGTATGCAGGTCACAAATGGCCTAAATAATTCCAACAGAAAGGTATCATTAAAGTTTACCATAGCAAAGTTACTTTTTTAAAATTTTAAACAATTCATATTATTACAATTAATATACTAAAGTACCAATATAACTAATTATAAAGTAAATAATTGCTGTAGTTCACTAATTATAATTGTAAAACTAAACAGTATAAAAAGAAAATAAATCGAATTAGCCTTTATGAATATAAATACCTACTGGTACATCTTTCTTTTCTTTCCTTGAAAGGTTTGTGCCTCTATGTTCATTCTGTTGTTGATATAATGATCCATCTCGTTCACCATTTAACTGGAAGGAGCCCACTCCATTTCCTTCAATAAGATGTTTAAATATATTAAGAAAGGATTAATTTTCACTGAGAAAGTTATCAAGTAAGAAGGATATCTGTGACAATTTCAGCCTTCATTCAGGATCATTCAACCAGGATATTCAGTTACATATATGTTCTTCTACTTATATCTCTATTTTTTCATACAAGCAAATTTAAATTTAGGTTGTATCTACATACATATATTTGTGTAAAAATGACAAAAATGCATACAGAAGTCAATAGCCTTTCTATATGCCAACAATGAAACAATTGAGAACGAACTCAAAAGAACAATCCCCTTCATGATTGCAACAAAAAAAATAAAATACTTAGGAATAAACATAACAAAGAATGTAAAGGACTTATATAATGAAAACTATAAACCATTGTTAAGGGAAATCGAAAAAGATATAATGAGATGGAAGAATATACCTTGTTCTTGGTTAGGAAGAATAAATATAATCAAGATGGCTATACTACCCAAAGCAATATACAAATTTAATGCAATTCCCATCAAACTTCCAATGACATTTTTTAAAGAAATAGAGCAAAAAATCATCAGATTTATATGGAACTATAAAAAACCCCGAATAGCCAAAGCAATCCTAAAGAAAAAGAATGAAGCTGGGGGCATTACAATACCTGACTTCAAACTCTATTATAGGGCCACGACAATCAAAACAGCATGGTATTGGCAGAAAAATAGACACTCAGACCAATGGAACAGAATAGAAAGTCCAGAAATAAAACCAAAATAAGTCCAAAAATATATAGTCAAATAATTTTTGATAAAGGGGCCAACAACACACAATGGAGAAAAGAAAGCCTCTTCAATAAATGGTGCTGGGACAACTGGAAAGCCACATGCAAAAGAATGAAACTGGACTACAGTCTCCCCCTGTACAAAAATTAACTCAAAATGGATCAAAGATCTAAACATAAGACCTGAAACAATTAAGTACATAGAAGAAGACATAGGTACTCAACTCATGGACCTGGGTTTTAAAGAGCATTTTATGAATTTGACTCCACAGGCAAGAGAAGTGAAGGCAAAAATTAATGAATGGGACTACATCAGACTAAGAAGTTTTTGCTCAGCAAGAGAAACTGATAACAAAATAAACAGAAAGCCAACTAAATGGGAAATGATATTTTCAAACAACAGCTCAGATAAGGGCCTAATATCCAAAATATACAAAGAACTCATAAAACTCAACAACAAACAAACAAACAATCCAATAAAAAAATGGGAAGAGGATATGAACAGACACTTCTCCCAGGAAGAAATACAAATGGCCAACAGATATATGAAAAGATGCTCATCTTCTTTAGCTATTAGAGAAATGCAAATCAAAACTGCAATGAGATACCACCTCACACCTGTTAGATTAGCTATTATTAGCAAGACAGGTAATAGCAAATGTTGGAGAGGCTGTGGAGAAAAAGGAACCCTCATCCACTGTTGGTGGGAATGTAAAGTAGTACAACCATTATGGAAGAAAGTATGGTGGTTCCTCAAAAAACTGAAAATAGAACTACCTTATGACCCAGCAATCCCTCTACTGGGTATATACTCCAAAAACTCAGAAACATTGATACGTAAAGACACATGCAGCCCCATGTTTATTGCAGCATTGTTCACAGTGGCCAGGACATGGAAACAACCAAAAAGCCCGTCAATAGATGAGTGGATAAAGAAGATGTGGCACATATACACTATGGAATACTACTCAGCCATAAGAAATGATGACATCGGATCATTTACAGCAAAATGGTGGGATCTTGATAACATGATACGAAGTGAAATAAATAAATCAGAAAAAAACAGGAACTGCATTATTCCATACGTAGGTGGGACATAAAAGTGAAACTAAGAGACATTGATAAGAGTGTGGTGGTTACGGGGGAGGGGGGAAAGGGAGAGGGAAAGGGGGAGGAGGAGGGGCACAAAGAAAACTAGATAGGTGACAGAGGACAATCTGACTTTGGGTGATGGGTATGCAACATAATTGAATGACAAGATAACCTGGACTTGTTATCTTTGAATATATGTATCCTGATTTATTGATGTCGCCCCATTAAAAAAATAAAATTATTTATAAAAAAAAAAAAAAAAGACAAAAATGAAACACTGAATACGTAACTACTTTCAGGAAAGGAGCAATTTAGAATATGTTATCAAAGACATTTTCACTGCTTTTTAAAATTACTTCTTTTGCATAATACATAAGAAACTTTACAGTATTAAAACAGTATCCTCTCTTATTAATTTGGGCAAATACCCAGCAAATATTGACAGTTTTTAAAAATGATTAAATGACATAAAATGCAGGGGTTAGCCAAAGTATGCTCTTCTTTTTCTAAAACAGAAGTAGCCTAGACCCAAAATACATTTTCCTGTTTGCTCAGAGTTTAATTTCTTTTGTTGCCAAACTATAGGTAAATGATGAATGGGGCACAAACAATTCTCCAAGTGGAAAGGATAGATATGAAATGAGAAACAAGGGGCAAAATACTTCAAACTAGGCCATAGGTAACCCTGTCATAAAAAACTTCAAACCATGAGGCATAAAGCAGAAAACATCGCTGTAAGCCTATGCCTTCCTTCTTACCATTTCAAAGGAATTTCAAATACTCTTTAAAAGAAAGATCCCTTCCATTTTTTTCAATAGTAAGAAAACCTATTTCACCCTCCCTCCCCTCATTACCTAAAGCAATAGGCTTCTGCGGAGGTAATCTGGGAGGTGGGGGTCTAGGTGGGACTTGGGATGGTTTCGCTGGGCTCTCTGACATGGGACATCTCTTGATTGTTCCTTGATTATCATCCTCAGTAGAATGAGTTTCCTGGGGTATGAATATGGACTTAGGCTGAAATACAGAAAAGGAGACCAATGATTAAACATAAAATTATTAATGATTCATCATTAAACATAAAAAATATTAAGTATATTTCTGAGTAAATATTATTACAATAAGAGGCCTTCAATCTGTGTTTACTAGCAGGACTTCAAGGTTATTTATGTAATTCGATTATCTCAGTAAGTGTCTTAAAATTGTACACTAAAATGTTATCTCAGGAAAAAAAAAGAGGTCTCTTTCCATTAATTCTTCACAAGCCTTCCCACTTACACTTGCCAAATAAAAATACTCTGGTGTTTCTTATCTCCAATTTAAATGAATCTCTTCTTATTTTAATATTGAGCTCCTTACAAGGCCAATCTAAACTGTCTCTTTTAGATGACTCAATGTCTTTTATGTTACTCTTTCAGACTGGGGACAGGAGAAAATACCAATTAATGTTTTACCATCATGAAGAATACTAATATAAGATGCCTGAGAAACTTTCTGTTCAGGCAACTGTAAGATGTTCAACCAACAGAAAGAAGGTTTGGAGAACTTTTAAGTTCTTATAAATGTGTCCCTTATTAGGAAGTTACTCAGTACTTATTTCTTTGAAACTCAGATCTTTCTACTTTCTCTAATATAATACTAAACAAACAAGTACAGTATCATTTACCTGTGTGAATTAAGATTGTCTCAAAAGTATGAAGTGAAAACAAAATAAAGTAATAAACTGGATGCCAAGACTGGCTAGACTCCAATTCTCATTTGTAATTCCTGATTTCAAACTTTGTAACCAACAGCTCATTTTATAAACAGTTCATTTTATAATTAAAATTTGCTATGCATAAGCTTATAAAATAAATTTATATTACCATTACCTATATTAATTACTTTTGTCTTTTAAAAAAACTCATCAGTTGGAATTGTTTTATGATGCTTTTATTTGGTAAAAGGATTTCACTGATAAAAAATGGAAAATTACTTACACATTTTTAAAGTACCTTATGAAAATTATATATCTGTGATGATAAATCACTATTCTTTACTCATTTTCAGGACATTAGTTATTAGTAGATTGCAGACACTGAGGGACAAAATCTTATTTAAAATGTAAGTTCTCTGCCCTGGATGGGTAGCTCAGTTGGTTACAGCATCATTCCAATTATGTCAAGGTTGTGGGTTCGATCCCTAGTCAGGGATGGCACATGTAAGACTCAACTAATGAATTCATATATAGTGGAATAACAAATCAGTGTTTCTCTCTCTCTCTCTAAAACTCAATTAATTAGTAAGTTTCCTAACCCAGAGGTAATAATAGTAATCCATTAATAAAGTCATTTTTATACACAAGTTTCTATAATAGAACTTATTTAGAATACAGAAGAAATGGCAAGTTGGATAGTTAAAAAAGACCAACAATAATCACAATTATCTACTCATATTATGATTAGTAACTTCTTCAAGATGTTTATTTGTGGATCTCAAGTGAAAATAAGCTACAGAGTAACAAGTAATACAGTATTAAGCAATCACACACACAAACTCAACAAAAACAAACCTGCCTACCTTTGGTGGCAAAGGAGGTGGAACTTTCGCTTTCATGGTTGAACTATAAAAATATAAAACTTTTGAATTAGAATCTTTATTCTACAAAAAATTTACTAAATTACAACTAAGTTTTCAAAGTATGGAAGAAAAACATAAACAAGTTCCTTTTTTTTTTTACTATGGGCGGTCTCTAGAATATTCAAGTTATGCTGAATGAAGTATTATTCAGAAGTAGCTGAATAGATATGCTTTTTGGTTTCAGATACTATACAGTCATTAAAACTGGAAACAATAACTACAAATACAGTTTTTATCAACTGAAGGTAATTAATGTAAAACATAAGTAATAATTGGTTTAGTTATTTTTTGTAAAATGACATAGTATAAAACATCACAGTGTAATATGTATTTTACTACTGTTAGATATGAAATAGCTCTAATGAACCTCATTAAAAGCTATATATATGGCTCTATGAAATTATACAGAATTAATTTGATTGAAGCCAAGATTCATTACATTTCAGAACTGTAGTTTTTTAGAAAGTTTACAAAACTTAAAAGATGATAGAGCATAAATTTGCTAATGAGAAAACAGGCCCAGAGAAGTTAAGTGACCAGATGCAGGTCACAGAGTACTGAGGGAGAAAGGAAAACCTAGGCCTCCAAGGCCTCACGCACTCTCGTGACTCCACCATGTACCTTTCTTTACACACAGAAAAAGAAAAAGCAGAAGAACGGAATATCAATGCTTACATAAGTAAAATTATTCTCCCTTTAAAAGTATTACATTTAATTCAAAGTATTTATTTAAAATACATCATATAAAATTTAATCAGCCGTAGAAGAAGCTTCTTTGTAGTTGTAGTAATAACTAGAGTAGCTACCAATTACTATTTTACAATCTTAAGCTACAAGATATATTTACTATTATTTTCCCCAAATTTTTTATTATCTAGTGCTATGGACTGAACTATGTCCACCCAAAATTCATGTTTAAGCCTTAAATACCAAATGCAATTATGCTTGCACAGTGGGTTGTAGGAGGTAATTACGTTTAAATGAGGTCTCGGGATTGGGTCCTGACCCAATAGGATTGGTGGTCTTTACAAGACTAGGAAGATATCTCTCTCTGCACACACCAGAAAAGGCCCTGTGAGGCACAGCAAGAAGGCCGCTGTCTACAAGCCAGGAAGAGAGCTCTCATCGGGAACTACACTGGCCAGCGCTGGAGTTTCCACTTCCCAGCCTCCAGAACTGTGACAAATCAACTCTGTTGTTTAAACCACCAGTCTATGGTATTTTGTGAAGGATGATAGAGCTGACTAATACAACTAGAATGAAAAAAAGGGAAGAAACTGAGCTAGAATTCATGATACTATGTTACTAATGATATTAAAATTACTGTCAATATTATGCTGTCCGACTTAAGAAATCAGGTCAAACAACACCTTTTCTTTTACAAAAACCAAAACAGAACTTACTGCTTAGACTCATCGTCATCCCCTTCATCATCTTCTAAATGTGCCACATGCCCTCTAAACATAAAGAAGGATAATTCCATTGTAACCAAGTAAACTACCCCAAAACTGCTTAAGAAGAAATTTTTGAAAACAAAGGAAGGGTTACTGCAAGACAGAATTTTATTTCCACATTTTTATAGAATTCAGAATTAAAACAACAAAAACGATCTTACAGCTATATGACAGAGAAGGGGACAAACAGATTTTATTCATCTGTGACAAAGTATTTAAAGCTTAATTAAAAAGTAATATTACCGTTGATGTAATTCTTCTTCAACAGATTTGAGAAGACTCCTTAAAGGGGGAAAAAAAGTTATGTGAATTAAGTAAGCAATAAGTATATATTTTCATCACTTTAACCTTACCCATAAATTTTTAAGTTGCCTTACTATTTACTAAAAATTTGCTACAATGATCATCTCTTTCTCTCTACCATAAAACATCAAGTTATATTTAACCAAATATTTTCTGTTGCTAATATCTTTATGTATGTATTTTAAATGAGCAAAATAAATCTTATTATTTACTGAAAAATACCAATTCAAACAGAGGACAACCCACCACAAAATGTCACAATAAGACTGACAAAACAATAATTGCAAGGTCATAGTTAGGGGGTTCCAGGATTCAACTTTTACCATTTTCTATTTCTTAAAATAAGGCAGGTGACACGCTTTAAAAAAAATCATGCTATCAGGCAATCCTACAAAATGAAACTCAACATGTTGGCTCTCTCTGCAAAAGCATGCATGCATGTGATGTGAACGCATGAATGTAGTAGCATCCTGCCTTCACAGAAGACGCTCACTTAGCTGAGGCATCTGCTCTCCAGTGGTGTACCGGCAAACACATTTACACTTCTGGGACACTAAACCTGCATCAGACCAGTGCGAGCATTTTATCATTAGGAGCACTTTCTAAACTTTGTATTCAGGAATGGAAGAGAGAACTCATGGTGTTCCTGAGGTCCCTTACTCTTTTCAATGCAAATTCACAAGCATAAAAACACAAGAGCCTTCTTAAAACTAATGGGAAAGAAAGAAATATGGTCACTGAGCTCAAAGTATGCAGCAGAAAATTTACTCTCCTTAAAAATGGTATGGTAGTGCCTTCTAAGCATTTTTTCCTCCTAGAGATATTGGGAAAAAAACTGCCCTTAGAATGATCAAAACATAAAACCAGAGAAACCGAAAGGTAGAGTTAGCTAGAACAAACAACTTAATAGACTTTAGCCATCAAATTTTAATTAGGCTAGAATAATAACAATCTAAGTATTTAAAAAAACAAATTCTAAATCTGGGTCCTATTTTGCAGATTAAAACATTGAGGTACTTCAGTCAAATGTGTGAATTACCTTAGTCACAAAGCTCTTTTAGGCCTACCTCCAGGAAGGCAGGGGCTTCTCTGCCTAAAGGCAGTTGAGCAAAACATGACGGGTCATGAAGCAAAGACAGCTTGAATCTAAGTCCTGTCTCTGCCACTGCACCTTATCGGTCCTTCAGTAACTTACTTTGATTCTCCTATGCTTTAGTTTCCATATCAGTAAAATAGGAATTATAATAGTACTTAATGCCAATGTGTTTATATTTGAAGATATAATGAATTAATATAGGTAAAATGCTTAGAATAGTCATTTAGAACATAATAAGTGTTCAATTAGTGTTTTCTTTATTATTATTGACTAAACAACATTTCTTTAAACCAGCAATTCTCAAAAAGAAATGGGGTCTGGGGATCCTGGGGGGGTCTTGGTCACCTTTAGGAGGTCTGCAAAGTCAAAATTATTTTCATAATACTAAAGGTAACATTTACCTTTTCACTCTTATTCCTTCACTAAGAATGAAACTCTTGAGTTTTCTAGACTAAAAGCGTCATGATATCACAACAGATTAGCAGCAGACACGAGAGACCAGCTGTTTGCTAAGCCAGATAGTAAGGAAATTTGCAAAAAACATCAAGCAATGCACTTTTCTAACTAATATTATTTTATTTCAGAGCTATTCTTCATAAAAATGTTATTTTGGGGTGTCAACAAGTTTGTTGCATTACACTGACCTATATAAAGCCTCTTCTATTTGCTGCTTCTAAGTCTCATGAGAGGAATCACGTGAGATTAGAGGATAGGCAGCACAAAGAGGTGGCATTTGAATTGGTTCTTAATAATAAATAAGAACTGCAATACACAAAAAGTTATGTACGATAAATATTTTGAAAAGTTCTCCATTTAAATTTCTAATGATATAAAGTGATAGTCATAACCTATATAAATAAAAACTCATTGTTTTCAATAGGTTTTTAAGACTGTAAAGGGACTCTGATACTAAAAATTTAAGAAGCACTGCTTTAAACTATTTTTCTAAATTAAACATAGTATCTTTGAACAAACCATGGGCTTTTATATGATTTTAGAAGATGCGTGGCCCCGGCCAGCTGGCTCAGTGGTAGTGCGTTGGCCTGGCGTGCAGGAGTCCCAGGTTCAATTCCAGGTCAGGGCACACAGGAGAAGTGCCCATCTGCTTCTTCACCCTTCCCTTCTTGCTTCTCTCTCTCTCCCCCTCCTGCAGCCATGGCTTGACTGGAGTGAATTGGCCCTGGGCACTGAGGATGGCACTGTGACCTGTGCTAAGGAAAGCCTGGATGCTGAGCAATAGTAATTTAGAACATACTAAGCATACTAAATTACTATTCTAAGCAACGCCCCAGATGGGTAGAGCATCATCCAGTAGGGGACTTGCCGGGTGGGTCCCGGTCAGTTGGGGAGCTAGCAGGAGTCTCTCTGCCTCTCACCACTCATTAAAAAAAAAAAAAAGATGTAAAAAGAAAAACATTTTCTTAAGGATATGGCTATATATTTTTTTTCCAGTAGGGGATATTAGGATTTGAGAATACCTAATTAAGAGGAGAATTTAATGTAGTTTATTTTCAGTTACCATGTTTAACTGAACGTACGTGGTGTTCCACTTAAAAAAAAAAAAATCGGGCCCTGGCCGGTTGGCTCAGCGGTAGAGCGTCGGCCTAGCGTGCGGAGGACCCGGGTTCGATTCCCGGCCAGGGCACACAGGAGAAGTGCCCATTTGCTTCTCCATCCCTCCGCCGCGCCTTCCTCTCTGTCTCTCTCTTCCCCTCCCGCAGCCAAGGCTCCACTGGAGCAAAGATGGCCCGGGTGCTGGGGATGGCTCCTTGGCCTCTGCCCCAGGCGCTAGAGTGGCTCTGGTCGCAGCACAGCGACGCCCCAGAGGGGCAGAGCATCGCCCCCTGGTGGGCAGAGCGTCGCCCCCTGGTGGGCGTGCCGGGTGGATCCCGGTCGGGCGCATGCGGGAGTCTGTCTGACTGTCTCTCCCCGTTTCCAGCTTCAGAAAAATGCAAAAAAAAAAAAAAAAAAATCTTCCTGGGTGTACTAGGTTCTCTAAGAATAAGAGAGGAAGACTGAATAAGAGAACATGAGCCTGATCAGGCGGTGGCACAGTGGATAGAGCGTTGGACTGGGATGCGGAGGACCAGGTTTGAGACCCTGAGATCGCCAGCTTGAGCGCAGGCTCATCTGGCTTGAACAAAGCTCTCCAGCTTGGACCCAAGGTCTCTGGCTCGAGCAAGGTGTTACTTGGTCTGCTGTAGCCCCACGGTCAAGTCACATGAGAAAGCAATCAATGAATAACTAAGGTGTCGCAACGAAAAACTGATGATTGATGCTTCTCATCTCTCTCTGTTCCTGTCTGTCCCTATTTATCCCTCTCTCTGATTCTCTCTCTGTCTCTGTAAAAAAAAAAAAAAAAGAGAGGACATGAAAAAGTAGCTGGTATATGGCGAGAGACCGTATATATACAGAGGTTGGCAAACGTAGCTTTATAGTCATGAGTATGTGATACATGGGTTTATTCTTGCATCTATTA
Source organism: Saccopteryx leptura (assembly GCF_036850995.1). Lineage (NCBI taxonomy): Eukaryota > Metazoa > Chordata > Mammalia > Chiroptera > Emballonuridae > Saccopteryx > Saccopteryx leptura. The sequence continues at coordinate 277,819,729 of NC_089505.1, read as the reverse complement.
TTGTATTATTTTCCATATAAACTACAAACCTACTTTTGCCCACCTCTGTATATTTTATTCATTTACTTGTAAATCTCCTATGTGTTGACTTAGTTAATAAAATTAAAAAAATTCATTAAGTATTAATTAAAAATACAATATATGATTTGCTTTTCAGGCTTTATAAAAGGATATAAAACATGGCTGGATTTGCTAAAACATCCATTTACAGTAAAATACTGTTTCTTGCGAGCACTGGAGAAAATTGTGAGACTGATTTAATCACCAAGGCTGGGTGCTACACAGTAAACAATGTCACTAATCACTAGTCCATTTGGATTCTCCTATTACAGAATTTTTAGAAAGTAATGAACAAAACAAAATAAAAGTGATGCCTTCGGGTACTAAATCAACTTCTAAAATAATTAGAAAATTTGAATAACAAGATTAAAACTGAAATGCAAACAGATTTTATGGATGAAGTGAAAAAACTGATCTGGAAAAAAGTAAAAAAGAAAAAACAGTGCCAAAATATTTAGCATATTTGAATTAGCTAAGGAATTCATGCTGCTGGTTACTAAACTCAAAACTGCCTAACTGCTCAAAACAGTCTATAAAGTACTGCCCTGATTATATTTGAAAATAAAACAAAAACATTCCCATTTCTCTAAAATCAAAGTGCTGTTTTATTCACTTCTATTCACTTGATCTTACAATCAACAATTATTTACTGAGTAAATACTACAAATACGGGCAACTAGTCAGTACTTACTAAACCCTAAATATGCTAAACCGTTTACAATGACTAGTCTCCTTCAGCCCGAAGTAGGTACAGTTATATCCTCATTTTATCAGAGAAATTGAGGTCAATTTCTCAAAGTCTCATAGCTTACAGAAAGAGACAATTATGGCATTTCTACTATTACATTCAATTTACTCTTTTCAATGTTATATAAGTCTTTAAAAGAGAATATACCTTTAGAATTTTTGTTCTACATTAAAAAAATCAGAAATAATTCAGAACTTTCTTTAAAAATAAAATTTTGTTTTAAATAGAAAAGTTGACCCCAATAAAAAAAATCAGAAAGAAAACCACCCATAAGTTAAAATATATATATATTTATTAAAGAAAAAAACAAACCACAACTATCTTATATAGTTCCTGCATGGTCTGGAATAGGTAGAAACCCATAAATGGAAATCTGTCTGCCTGATCACCTATGGAGAAAGCAGGACATCCTGCGAGGTTTAGAACACTGCCTAGCCACGAGACTGAAGCAGACATATCAGTACAGTAAAAGAAGTGCTACATCCATGCTCATGTCACATGTATATATAAACCTGTACACGAAACACAGCCAAAGGTCAAACTTTTTTGGCCAACCTACCTTGCCAGTGATTCGTTATATAGAATACAGTTCCTTAAGCAGGGATCCAATTAATCAAAAGATGAAGGTTGGGCAAATTATTAACATTTTACCTAGCCAAAGCAACCATATACTATGAAAATGTCTAACAGTTAGAGATCAGAAAATGGAAACTAAGGAATCTGGAAAAGCATTTATAGATGGGCCATATGGTTTTGTTCGCTTTGGTTTTTTTCTTTGTATTTCTGCAAGTATGTCATTTAAAAATACTGTATTTAAAACGTAACAAAAAAAATAAAATATTTTTCCAAATATCCAGTTTCTTAAAATATACTAAAATTTGATAACAAGGGCTTTAAAACTGTGGCCTTAAATTTATACAAAATAACAAAAATACGTAAATTTTTTATTTGCTAACCCACTATGAGATAATTTTTCCTTTTTTGTCCATCAACAAATTAGGACAAACTATATAGCAACTAGTTATTATTTAGGTGAAATTTCATTTTCTACCAGGAAGAATTTACACTTGTTTTCCCTTTAGGAAATATAAACAAGGTTGCTACTACTAGTACTATTACTACTACTACTAATAATAAAAACACTCAGTGTATTTAACTGAAGTTCAGTTTAAAGCAAAACTAAACCATTTCCCTAACTTGCCACTCAAAGCCTTTCTCTGTGTTGAAAAAGATATATATTTAAATGACTCATTTATATATTAAAAAAGGAGACATGATTTTGCACTATAATCACTAAACTGAGCTACCTGTCTTTAGTCACTATCTGTCAACTGTTTAACTTAAAATATGGATGTGTATATGTCTCAACTCTCTAATATAACTGAAGTTACATTTAAAATTTTTAAGTTCTGATTATTAAAATATTTACATTGCTAGATCCTGGCAACTTATATAATATTTCCTAATAAATTAGCCTTTTAGTTTGGGGGGATCAAACCATTTTATTCAGGGCCTTCAGGGAGGATCGAAGGGGTGGGAGGACAATAAGAGAATCTGTAGGGAATAGCAGAGTCCTATCTCCAGGTCTTGCTAACTCAAGCGATGAACAATGGAAATTATCACACCCTGGAAGAGGCCTTGTCACCACTTATGTGGCACCGCAGGGGTCCCCAAACCTTTTACACAGAGGGCCAGTTCACTGTCCCTCAGACCGTTGGAGGGCCGCCACATACAGTGCTCCTCTCACCACCAATGAAAGAGGTGGCCCGTCCGGAAATGCGGTGGGGGGCCGGATAAATGGCCTCAGGGGGCTGCATGCGGCCCGTAGTTTGGGGATGCCTGACCTAGAGTGTGTGGTGGAGAGTACGTCTTGAGTAGTTGTTGCATTTATTTCTTGAATGAATTGAAAACCTGTAAGACTTCAGAGACATTGTAACTACTATTCACTTTTTAAAAGACTCTTATTAACAAAAAATTTAGATTTCTATCCCTAGTCAGTTGGCTTAGTGGTAGAGCATTGGTACATTGTGTGGATGTCCTGGGTTTGACTCCTGGTCAGGGCACACAGGAGAAGTGACAATCTGCTTCTCCCCCACCCCCATTTTCTCTCTTCCCCTCCCATAACCATGGCTTGATTGAGCATTGGCCCCAGCACTGAGGATGGGTCCATACAGTCTCCGCCTTAGGAGCTAAAAATAGTTCGCTTGGCAGCCTGGCCACACTGCAGAGCACATCATCAGCCCCAGAAGGGGATTGCCAGGTAGATCCTGGTCAGGGCGCATGCGGGAGCCTGTCTCTATCTCTCCTCCTCTTACTTGGAAAAAGGAAAAAAAAAAAAGGTCTCTAAACAGTGTGACTATTTCCAGCTGTTTTCAGAGACCAACACATCTGAGAGAACCAAAGTAAGTTTTGTTAAGGAATAAACACATCAACTTTACAAATAAAATAAATGAATTGCTCAAACATATATTTATCTTCAGTTGGAATATACTTAGTTTTCTCTAACAAGATTACAAAGTAGCTTAATATAAAAAATTTTTGGTGATTGTCTTCATTATAACAATTATTGATTAAATAATTAGAAAGGTAGTGAAAATTAGTTAAAAGTATATTATAAAATATATCTACCAGAGTCTTTTTACTACTGTAATTATCTACTATTATTAAAATATAATATTTTAAGACAAATTAATTATTCCTGAATTTAAATTAAAATTTTTAAAAACTTTACTTACTTGTTTGCACCCAAAAAGTAACTACTTTGGTGTCCTTGTCCGTATTCTAGTTGCAGATCCTAATAGTATGAAATAAAACATTTAGTAAAATAGTAAAATATCACAAATCATAATACACTAATATACATTAGTTTCAAAAGATAAACCTCAGACTTCAAATAAATCTGTATTGCTATATGTTCTTAAAAAGAAGGTGTGGCAGGACTTCCAACAATAAAAGATAATTCAGTATTTTTCTGGGACCTCATTTAAATAATATTTGCACGTCTCACTTTAAGGTTATTTATTGTAATTAATATTTGTAAAGTCAGCTTTTAGAAAGAAAAAAGCTCAAATAAAGTTATTTAAAAGCAATATCAAGCAAAAATGATTACAGAAGAGAACAAGCAACAAAAGTCTTGGTCTGTCTTTGTATGTTAGAGATGCAATATTATGTATAGTCATTCATTTCTACTACTGCTTTATTTGTTTGTTTGTTTTTGTATTTTTCTGAAGCTGGAAACGGGGAAGCAATCAGACAGACTCCCGCATGCTCCTGACCGGGATCCACCCGGCATGCCCACCAGGGGGCAATGCTCTGCCCATCTAGGGCGTTGCTCTGTCGCGACCAGAGCCACTCTAGCGCCTGGGGCAGAGGCCAAGGAGCCATCCCCAGCGCCCAGGCCATCTTTGCTCCAATGGAGCCTCGGCTGCGGGAGGGGAAGAGAGAGACAGAGAGGAAGGAGGGGGGGGGGTGGAGAAGCAGATGGGCACCTCTCCTGTGTGCTCTGGCCGGGATTCGAACCCAGGACTTCCGCACGCCAGGCTGACGCTCTACCACTGAGCCAACCGGCCAGGGCTCTACTACTGCTTTATGAAGGTAACAATAATTTTTAAAAGAAACTAGGGTGCTCTTTTAAAGTAATTTATATATATGGACTTGCAAAGGATTATAAAAATTGTATGTCAGGACTTTTAATATATTTTTAAAGAGTTAAGTATAAGTAGCAAGGTGGTGGGAGCTTTTGACCTTCATTGGTAAAATGGATACATAGTTCATAGCATAACTTCAATATTAAGGCAGTTCCTTAACTATTTAAACACTCCCACTAAATGTTGCACAGTACAGAGTTAAGAATTGAAATTTAAGGGACGAACAGTATGTATGTGCTAGACTCAAACACCTTCTTGAGACCAAAAAAACTGCTTTCGAATACCAAGGGAAGGAAGTACAGCTTCCTTTGCTCCCCCTTCTTAAAGCCACTGTATTTCAAGCACTATTTTAACAATAAGGGGGAACATTTAACATTTCAAATGAATTTTATTTTCACTATATTTTGAGTGCTTTCTTATTTTACAAGTTGTCAGATGCATGATTGTGACTTAACACAAAGGTCACCCTCCAACACTGTCCAGAAAGAGGGCTGCAGCCTTCTCCAAGTCTCCCCAGCATTTAACACACAGCCTTCTCCCAGTATTGACTTCGCATTTCCATTAATTTATTTACAAGTCTTTAAAAATAGCTGCCAGGCTGTGAGCTCCTCAAGCAAGGGGAAATGGTTAAATCCACCTTTCTTCCCTGTAGCCCACAGTCTGCCTACTACTTGGCGCATAATAACTAGGCCCTAAATAAATGCTTGTTCAAATGCCATTTACTTTCCTACAGATAACTAACACTGCAGCCTTGTTGAAATACATGAAAATAATTCTATATCACATTTCTAAGCCTAGAAATAAGAAGATTCTTAGGAATACATTACATTTAAGTGAAAAGTGCTTTAACATTCAAATATTACAAAACCTATCAAAAAGTATCTGATAAAAATAAAAATCCTGGTTTACATAAGGCTCAGATTTTGTCTTCTTCAATATTTGTGTTCATCCACGCATATTAATGTTCGTAAAAGTGAGAAAAAAAGATAATACACCATAAACAAGAGATTATCCAAGTGTCACAATGGGATCACATGAAATTCTAATAAAAAAGGATACCTACTTTTCTTATAATGATACTATCTTAACAGGATAAAATCATTGTTATCCTAAGACTGTCACACGATTATGCTGAATAATTTAAATGATCATACTTTATACGGAAACTTTAATATTTAGTAAAAAGAAATGTTATCTCCAAATTCAAGTTGTTTTCTTCAATTGTAGATAACTGGGCCCTCTACCAGATCAGTAACCTCTTTAGCCAATAATCTCTTAAACCTTTAATCAATTGACAGCTTCCAAAACCATGTACTCTAGTTGAGCAGACTGGCCACAGCTTATGTTCCTTAAACATAGATGTGACAATTACCAGGCTGATAACAATTTAAAAAAAAGTCAACTTGAGATCATCAGTATAGTTAAGAAGGTAAGAGAAGAGCCTAAAAATATTAACAAAATATTTTAATAGAAAACTGAGTACAGGTTCATATGCAGAATAACATTCAGGCTGGGGAGAAGCTCTAGACCAGGGGTTCCCAAACTTTTTACACAGGGGGCCAGTTCACTGTCCCTCAGACCGTTGGAGGGCCAGACTATAAAAAAAAACTATGAACAAATCCCTATGCACACTGCACATATCTTATTTTAAAGTAAAAAAACAAAACGGGAACAAATACAATATTTAAAATAAAGAACAAGTAAATTTAAATCAACAAACTGACCAGTATTTCAATGGGAACTATGGGTTTGCTTTTGGCTAATGAGATGGTCAATGTGCTCCTCTCAATGACCACCAATGAAAGAGGTGCTTCTTCCAGAAGTGCGGCAGGGGCCGGATAAATGGCTTCAGGGGGCCACATGCGGCCCGCGGGCCGTAGTTTGGGGACCCCTGCTCTAAACAGATCCAAGTCTGATGATAAATGTGCCAGGTATGAAGCCCTACCAGGAGATCTAAAATGGAAAGGGGCTTATTCTCTATTAATTCCTTCTCTGTAAATCAAGTTACGTTATGTTTTAGCAACCATGGAACATAAACAATGTGTTGGGCATGTCATCCAGTAAGAACTAGACTAAGTCCTTCTAATAAGTATCTAAACTCATTTAATTCAACTTTGATTTGCCACACACCTTTTATTACATGACAGAAATTCAGACGGTAAATCAAACAAGAAAAATGAAAAGAAATAAAAAGGAAAGAAATGTGAGATGTGGGCAAAGGGCAATCTAAGAAAAACTGATCTAAAACCCTTTCTAAAAGGACTTGGAAGCTACTCTGTAATAGAAAATGCTACCAAAATTATACTTGGAAAAAGCACTCAAAACATACAGTACATGATAGTAAAAATAAGCTAAGTAAGAATACTTCGGAACATGTCAAGATAGACATAAAAAATTAGTTGCATAAATCAGGCATCAACTTATTAGTGAATGACAATACTTAATGCAGTCAAGTCGAATAAGTAACAAATGGACTGAAAACATGCAAAGCCTAGCACAGATTCAATCCAAACACTTAAAACAAAACTCTAAGATGGTCACCCTAGCTAAATTAAAATATCCATCTGAGTCACAGACTCCCAACCTCAGTGGTTCGTTTTAATGAAAAGGGGAGTCTTTCTAAACCTAGGTCACAGGCTCTAAGAAAGCATGGTACTGAAAAAGAATAAAGGATGAAATGCGGAACACTAGAAAAAGAAAATATATGATCAAGATGATCTTACTATTATTTTTTTTACCCCCTTCAGAAGATAACAATTCTATAGCTGGTGACAAAACAGCAGGAAGTTAATAGAACTGATACAGCTGGCTGCAGAAACACAAAAGAAAAGATACTTTACCGATATATTTTAACCAAGAAAAAAGAACAGGAGAAAAAATTTTTTTTTTCTCATCAAAATATGAGAAACTTATAGTACAAATAAAATCGTTAGGTACCTTTTAATGCAGTAAATAATTTACAGAAGTAAAAAGGGATTGAACCCTAGATAATTAAAAAAGATTTTTTTTCTTAAAATGTCAGAAAAGCAAGTGGAATCAGAACATTAGCTGATCAAGCAGCATTCTTACTAATAAAAGAAGACTAATATGACTTTTGTACGGCAAGCTTGGAAATGAGTATCCAAGGTTAGGCTTGACATTACAGAAAATGTCCTATCATTGCTCAATTATGAAATGAGTTCTCTTTAGAAACTGTTTTCAATATTACACTAAAAAATGTGACCACACAACACACATTTTCTAACAAATTACAGTTTAACAGATGTAAAGTAAAGCTGGCATTTATTATTTCTTTTATAAAATTTAACTTTATTTATAGACTTTATTCAATTTTGACCTAATTCAATAATAATTTTAAAGTACTTTTGTTCTAGTTACTGATAATAATTAGATGTATCTTCCTTACATGTTTTTAATTCTAACTTAAATATTTTATTCTTATTCTCTCAAGTGTTCTGTTCAATTTCTTCAGAGTAATAATTATGTTACTATTCATACTCCTTGACAGCAATTAACACAGTTGTTTACATACAATTAGGTTTATGTTTTTCATTGGTATATGGGCCAAAATATACAGTAAAACTAGGCAAATTTTAAAAATTAGCATCAGCTGAACAGATCTTGTAATATCTTTTTTTTTTTAAGTGGGAGGAGGGGGTCCAGAGAGAGAGACTCCTGCATGCACCCTGACAGGGATCCAATTGGGATCTCCCTGGCAAGCCCACTAGGGGGCGATGCTCTGTTCATCTGGGGCACTGCTCAGTTGCAACTGGAGCCATTCCAGCACCTGAGGCAGAGGCCATGGAGCCATCCTCAGCACTCAGGGCCAACTCACTCTAATTGAGCCTTGGGTGCAGTAGGGAAGGAAAGAGAGAGAGAGAGAGAGAGAGTAGTGAGAGGGAGAGGGGTAGAGAAGCAGATGGGTGCTTCTCCTATGTGCCCTGACTGGGAATTGCATCCAGGACTTCCACACACAGGGCCAACGCTCTACCACTGAGCCACTGGCAAGGGCCCGATGTGTAATATTATCTTTTAATATAAAGATAGATTGATAAACACATTTATGGTTATGGGCAAAACTGTTACTAACTATCACATTATAATGGGTGTTTTGCTTTTGTTTTTAACTTGGGCATCTTTTAAAACTTTTAGGTTGCAAGGGGTAAATGTTTTTGCTCGGTCCTAAAAGACTTAGGACTGTTTATCTGGGTTCTAGTGTCCAGCCACAAGTATTTGTAAGAGATAAAATCTTGTTCAGTGAAAAGGTTTTAGGACTGATGAAATTAGGGGACTGAAATAACTAAAGACAGGTCATAATCATTAGGATGGCTATTAAACAAACAACCAAATAAAAACAAAACAAAAAACATCTCCTCTTCCCTGGTCAAAAAATAACAAGTGTTGATGGGGACGCAGAGAAACTGGGATCCTTGTGCATTGCTGGTGGGAACTGTAAGATGATGCAGCTGCTATGGAAAACAGTATGGCTGTTCCCCAAATATTAAACACAGAATCATCATATGACACAGCAGTTCCCATTCTAGTTATAAGACCTAAAAGAACTGAAAGTAGAGACTTGACAGACGTTTGTACATCCATATTCATAGCAGCGTTGTTCACAATAGACAAAAGATGAAAGCAACTCGTGTCTATTGATGGATTAATGGATAAACAAAATGTAGTCTATACATACAATAAAATATTATTCAGTCTTTAACACAAAATTCTGACAAATTCTACGACATGGATGAATCCTGACGTTGTTATGACATTATGCTATGTAAAGAGAGCCAGTCACACACAAAAAAATTGTATGATTCCAATTACATGAGGTAACTAGAGTACAGAAAAATTCATAAAGACAGAAAATAGCATGGTGGTTGCCAGGGCCTGGAGGAAAGGGGGACTGAGAGTTATTGTTTAATGGGTAAGGAGGTATAGTCTGGAGACTGAGAGTGGTCACGATTGCACAACAATACAAATGTACTTAATGTCACTGGACGGTACACTTAAAAATGGTTACAATGGTAAGTTTTATGTATATTTTATCACATTAAAAATTATTAGCATATATGTTGACTAAAAGAGAGAAAAAGTAGTGGAAAACAAAATATTAACATGTTGGGTAGAGGCAATACAGTATAGTGGTTTAGCTGTGAATTACTGAGCCAGGTTGCTTGGGTCAAATTCAGCTGTTACGATTCAGCTGGGCGGTAAGACCAATTTTAGCCTCTTTGTACCTTAAATTCTCACATTTGTAAAACATAAATTAGTCAAGTGTTTAGAATAATGCCTGGTATATAAATTTTTCTAGATAGGTGTTAGCTTTTATTATCATTAGAAATAAACTTTTTTTTTTTTTTTTTTTTTTTTTTTTTGTATTTTTCTGAAGATGGAAACGGAGAGAGACAGTCAGACAGACTCCCGCATGCGCCCGACCGGGATCCACCTGGCACGCCCACCAGGGGGCTCTGCCCCTGCCCCTCCGGGGAGTCGCTCTGTTGTGACCAGAGTCACTCTAGCGCCTGGGGCAGAGGCCAAGGAGCCATCCCCAGCGCACAGGCCATCTTTGCTCCAATGGAGCCTCGCTGCGGGAGGGGAAGAGAGAGAGAGAGAGGAAGGAGAGGGGGAGGGGTGGAGAAGCAGATGGGCGCTTCTCCTGTGTGCCCTGGCCGGGAATCGAACCCGGGACTTCCGCACTCCAGGCCAACGCTCTACCACTGAGCCAACCGGCCAGGGCCAGAAATAAACTTTTTAAGGTTGTTTTTATAAAATGACAGAATCTTACAAATATTTCCTTCATCCCTCTTCTACCACAAGTTATCTGTCCCTAAAGCTCTCCTCTGTCACAAGACCTTATCAAACTGCTCCTTCTAGCAAAAGAAATTCCTGATTATTTGAGGGGGATAGTTCTAGGGATTAGAAACACGATCATTTATCAAGTTACTAGGTTAGTTCCACACAGGTACAGAAAAGAATACTGTAGCTCTGAAGTTTCTGATGCTGTTAATTGTCTTTTCTGGAGAATATTAACTCAAACTTCGATTTTGTAATCTTTTATTTCCACAACAAATTTCACTGACTGCCATTCTAGTCTACTTATGTCTAATTCTGGAGAAATTACCAACCCAGAAATCACTGATAGTGTTTTCTTCAGACATTAGTCCTTACTTGCTTCCTCGGACGGATCTCAATCCTCATACTTTCTGGCCTCTCTGGGCCATATGATGTTCCTTTCTTTCTTCTGTGACAGTGCATCCAGACTCTTCTAGCTTTTCAACTGCTTCTCCCCTACCTCCAATGTTGATTCAACTCTGATGGCAAATCATAGGCATCACCCTTTATAGTAACCAGTTATCTACACTCTTTCTTTATTCAGACCAGATTTCATAACTAACCATGAAATCCCATGGTTTCACCTTTTGTTTCCTCTTTGATTATTTCAATCTCCCTCTTTTGAGTGAATCCCACAATTCCGGTAGTAGTATTATAATTTCATAATTTCTACTCTTTGACTGCCAGTTCTGAAAACTGTGGTCTGTGCCAATGACTGTTCCCACATTAATTCCCTTGAAACATAGGAGGTATATATATCTATGTTCTTCCTAAAGAATCTACATAGTTCCTACACAATACTGAAATCAGTCTAAGCTCCTCCCAGAAGCCAAACAAGCCACATTAACCCAACTGAAGCAGGTGTATTACTGAAGCAGAGAGGAAGGAAAGATAAGGGAAAGTCCACCGAAAAGGCAGAAAAGTACAATCTAGGAATAACCTGGGGCCCCAGCCAGCTACAGAAGCAGAAAGAACTATTTTTTAATAGCAACTGTTAAAAGTATTATTAATTTAATATTCACTAGGGTTAATTTGTCATCTTTTCTTAACTAATGGTAAGACAATATTAATATTGATACCTTCAAGGAGGCTTTATAATCTAAAATCTGGCCTGAGAAGACTGGATTTTATACAATACTACCAAGCTAAAATTTCATCTGAAACTGATTTCTTTATTAGGGATAAATTATTTCTTAAAATGACATATATACTATATATGCAATATATATAAATAGTTTTATATGTATGAATGGATGTTTATATATATATAGAGAGAGAGATGGTTCCTAGTTCATTAAAACAAGTCACCTTAAAACTGGATATTTTTATAGGGAAATGTAAATTAAAAAAAGTATTTGAGTCAGGAAATTATGCATAAGAAAGAAAAACATTTTAATTTTTTATATAACACTACAATATATTTGAATAGGTATATTTATTTAACTTGTCATGGAAAAAATACTATAATCCTTAATATATGGAAGTTTGCTATATAGCAGGAACTTATAAAACAAAGCTTAAATTGACTCATTAAAATTGGACAAAATGTTTGATTTAAAAAAATAAAATGAACAGTTAAGACTAAAACAATGCTGACAAAGAAAATCAGAAGGTGAGAAATACCAGATTAGATCTTGCAGTGTAGTATATTTCTTCTGAACTGTCCAAAAAACCATCACTGTCGGGCTGTTTAGCAGAGACCAAAAAACCCAAGTTATTTACACTTAGACTAAATGCCACAAATTCACAAAGGGAAATTTCTAAGTAAAGTATGTCTTACTAACATAATTTTGTTAAGGCAAATGCAAAGCCAAATCATATTAAGGAGCTTCTAAAAAAGCAACAAATTTGCTCTACAATGCAGTTATTACTAAATTAGTACAAGATTTAAACACATGCAATGCCAACTTAAAAAGAGGAAGAGCAGATAAACTGTCTTAACAAAATATGATTAGCATTTATAAACATTATAACTCTTCTTTCTTCTTAACTTTCTCCATCCTTTACATAAATGTCAGGCTTCAGTTTTTTAATATGATCATTTTAAGAATTTTAACATTCCTTTCCTTCATGCTGGTATACTGAATTAGAGTAACTCCAAAAGTGAAAGGCTAAAGACCCTCTCTGTATGCATTTAGTCAAGTGGCTTAAAATAAGCATTAAATTTAAGAACAAAGCTCCCAATTCAACCCTCAGTATTTATTAACAGTTACTTTCTTCTCATTATTAAATAGAAAAAAAGTAACATCATCTGGAGCTCTGGTAAAGTAACGGTTAGGATTAATTCTATTTGTTTTTTAAGACTCATGTTTCATTCTTCCATAGATTATTAACATCTCAAATATTTGCAAAGCATTTTGCTTCTAAGACTACATCAAATATATTATCATATATCTGGAAAAGAGTATAAAACATTAACAAAAAAGCATCATGAACAGAAAGGTCATGATGTTTGCAAGCCTTAACTGAATGACAAACTTGATCTACTATGTCTGCCCAGTCTCTCCTGCTTTTTAGTACTCCAAGTAGATGTGATGCTACTCTGATGTTTAAAAAAACTGGCTTACACTCTTAAAAGACTGTCCATAAATTTAGTGAGATGAGCTTATACTGATCCAACATTTTGGTTTGAAACTGGCATTTATTCTAATAAATACAGACATAAAAAGCTGTTCAAAACTGAAAAATAAAAATAAAATTAAAGGGCCAGCATCAAAAACATATAATTAGAGGGTAAAACTAGTAAGTTTCTCCTAAGTAATTTTGAAAATATTCAATCTCAGCAACACAGATTTATTTATTCTGAATTTCAGGAACACTTACCTTTTCACTTCCCCAAATGCTTTAAAAATACTAATAACTAGCTTTTAAAGTCAGTTCCAATATATCATAAAGACTAATTAAAACATTTCTTTTCAGTGTTAACATTCAGAATTACACTACTTACAAGTTCATGATGTGGCTCTGTCTCCTTTCTTAAGGGTGGATCAAATTTTACTTGGCCAACTTAAAAAAAAAAAAAAAAGTAAAGCCATGATCTGTTTCTATATTCTTTTTGTTTTGTTTCCAAATTCTTAATCATATAATAATTTTAAAAGTTATTTTACTCCATGGCAAAACACATTTAATTTTACTACATCCATACATTAGTAACAATTTAAAGATTTAAATAAAGAAGCTATTAGAAAATGTCCAAATAAATCTAAACTGTTAAAAGTTTAATCTTGCCTTGGACAGTTGGCTCAGTGGTAGAGCGTTGGCCCAGCGTGTGCATGTCCCAGATTCTTTTCCTGGTCAGGGCACACAGGAGAAGTGGTCATCTGCTTCTCTACCCCTCTTCCTCTCCTTTCTCTCTCAATCTCTCTCTTCCCTTCCCAAAGCCATAGCTTGGTTAGAGCAAGTTGGCCCCAGGCACTGAAGATGGCTCTATGGCCTTGCCTCAGGTGCTAAAAGAGCTCAGTTGCTAAGCAACAGAGCACCACCCCAGATGGGCAGAGCATCACCCTATAGGGGGCTTGCTGGGTGGATCCTGGTTGGGGTGCATGTGGGAGTCTGTCTCTCTGCCTCCCTGCTTCTCACTTAAGGTGGGATGGAGCTTAATCTGTTAATAATAGGCCTTTTCCATAGCAATTATGGACTAGATATCAAATTTTGACCCTTAAAGATACGTAGGCTCATCAATAATGGGTTCTTCATACCTGTTCACATATGATCACACATCAAAGATTACAAAATAACCTTTAGTAAGGTATTATAACTAATATATACATCACCTTGATAGAGGTCTACTGAATGGCTCTTGTCTATACTTGCCAACAGTAACCCAAAACAAAGTCTTCTGAATCAACTACAAAGACATCTCCAATCACCTTTTGTATTATTAAAGAAATGACAAAGAGCCCTGGCTGGGTAGCTCAGCTGGTTAGAGTATCATCCTGACATACCAAGATCGTGGGTTTGATCCCTGGTCAGGGCACATACAAAAATCAACCAATAAATGCAAAAATAAGCGGAACAACAAACTGATGTTCCTCTCTCTCTCTTTTTCCTTTCCTCTCTCTCTCTCTGTCTCTCTCTAAGATCAATAAAAAAAATACTTTTTGTATTTTAAAAAATGGGAAATACTCATGTACTAAGGTTACCATTTTCAGAAAAAGTACTTTTGGGGTAAATTAGCAAATTTAAATAATGTAGCTTCAGAGGAACTTTAGGGTAATTTTCTGTGGTCACACAAAATAATCATTGGCAAAGTACAAATCCCAATCTTGGCCTTTGTGCACAACGCGCTGTGTTTTCTTGCAAGAGTCTCTGCCTTTTAAGAGCATTCCCAGATAGTACCAGCACAAGACTTCAAACAAGGCTCACGACACACTTCCAGCTATAGGCCACACAGTGTGCAAGGCTGTCTCTGACACAGAGGGGTGTTTGTGAGAGACCTGGCTGGAGGCTGAGGGAGCTGGGACCCACTGTTAACTCAGTGCACAACTCCATCTTACAGGCCAATCTAGTCATCTCTGCATTGCTTTTTCGTTTTTATTAGATGGGACTAGTGCCTGCCCCTACTTACCTCACTTACCTTTTAACATAAAGAAATGGATTCATCTTAATTCAAGTATAAAATGTATTACCACTGCTCACATTAGGGGATATTTCAAAATGAATATGAAGCGATAAAAAAATCCCCTAATTTTTGTGAGCAGTATATTATCATTACCAACCTAGCCAAAAATTTAAAATAGTTTCTTAAGCATAGTTATCTTAAGTTTCCACATCACCTAATTTCCTAGGGTCACTCTAGATTTCAGATCCCAAAGGATAAATCTTCAGCTCACAGAGAAGTGTTAGCACAAGCCTGACTGCACTAAATTAGCATTCTGTCATAGGGCATTAATGCTTCCTAGAAGGAAAGAAGTTAAGGAACAGTGGATTTCTGTTGGCAGTCTGTCATTGCTAAGCTGACGGTACTGCACCTCATATGAATGAATGTTGTCTCAGTGTGCCCGTAACTTGGTAGTCCACGATAATTAGATGGACAGTTATTTAAAAGGTGTAGCATCCTCAGCTGACCCAAGTCTTTAATCGGGATCTGCGGAAAAGTGAGGCCTAAGAATCCATTTTTAAAGGTTCTCAGATAACTCAGATGGTAAGCTGGTTTGCAGACAGCACTCTCTTCCTGATGACCAAAGCGTGGCCCTGGCACCACAAGCACCCCCACAGCCTGGGAGCCTGTCAGACAAAAGAACCTCAGGCTCACCCAGACCTGTGAACCGGAAGCTGCATTTTAGCCCACTCTCTAGGTGACCTGCCTACACAGAGTTTAAGATGCACTGCCTTGATTTCCTCTTTCCTGCCTATTCTAGGAATTTTGTTCCTCTTCCCAAACAATAACACATAAGTCTACTCCCTACCCATCACCAAAAAGTCCTCAGGAACAAGGAAAATAAACTTCTTACTACCTTAATTACACTCTGCATTTACAAGGGCTTAGTGAAAAGAACTACTTGGAAGAAATAAAGCAAAAATAGTGTAACAAAATTTACAATTTGAAATCTTATTTGTCCTCCAACTTTCTAAACGCTCAATCCAAAAAAATTCATATTTATCCTTTCAATTCATTCTCTTAAAATCTACAGACAATCCTTCAAAAAATTATCTTGGCTGTATCTTCAAAATATATCAACAACTTGTCCGCTATGCACATTTCGGTTCTAATGCCTGGTGCAAGCCACCAGCTTCTAGTTAGGACTGCAGCAGCGGCCTCTGAACTAGGCCCTTGCCTCCAGCCTGGCCCCACAGAAGGGCTCTCAATAAAATGGGGAGGACTTTTTGCAAAAGTGAGTGATATTATTATGTCAAACCTACGTTAAAGTCTTCAATTATCTCCCTATTTCTTTCAGAGAATAATCTGAAATTCTTATAGTAGCTATATATCCCTGCCTGAGTTTTCTTCCACTCCACGCCCCCTGCTGACCTCACTTCCTCTTCCTCTCCCTCCCTCCCTCCACTCCACACCCCCTGCTTCTCCACTGTTAACTTTCAAGCACAGTCTTACCTGAGGGATTCTGCCATGACCGAGGGATTCTGCCATGACCGTGCCCTCTGCCTGAGATTCTCCTTTCCTAGACATCCACCTCCCTTGCATTCTTTACGTCTTGGCTCAAATGGTGCATTCTCAGTGAGATCTTCTTTCACAAACTTACTTAAAATTGAACCTCTCCAGCCCTGGATCAATATTTCTGATCTTTTATTTTGCTCTATTTTTTTGTATTTAAATTCTAGTAGTATTTAAATTCTAACATTTTATACAATTTATTTATATAGTTGAGTAGCAGATTTTTATATCTGCTTTTACTCTTATATGCTATTAACTAAAATGGTGACAAAGAGTAGGTACTGACATATGGTAGGTCCTCAACAAATATTTCTTAAACAGAAACAAAGACAAAGAAATCTTAGTTGTCAATGTTAAATTATGAACTGTGTGTAGTATATACTTACAGTTTATCTCTGAGCGTGTTTTTTCTTCTCTAACATTCCTACTTGTTGAGGGAATTCGATGCGGCACGGCAACCAGAGGCTAGGACAGAACAAAATCAACGACGTGGCGTTCAACAATCAAGTCACAGTCTGGTCTACAAAATTACTCAACTATGAAATAAATATTTTATATTATGTAAAAATGAGAATGAAATGCAACAATTTTGCCAATATTTTCCCCCCACAAACTAGAACTCCTTAGGCCCTGAACTAGGAGCTTCTCAAGATTAAGCATATACTATATTTTACCCACAGCAGGTTCCCAATAAATGTTCTCGGAGTTGAATATAAATATTCAAAATTCAGTATTTCAACAATGTAACAGCTGTTCAAAAGCTGCAGCTAGCTTTTCCTGTTGCAGAGGAGAAAAACTGTAATAAAAAAACTGCGTCAACTTCTTACTTCAAAAAGGACGAGATAAACGAAATAACGCTAAATACGCTGATGATTTATAGTCCTCTTAGTAAACACAATGTCCTCCCTTTACGTGTTTTCTGGTAGAAGCAGCCCTCTATTTTCTTTCCTTTTACTTTTAAAATCTTTCTACACTTATTGCCACTATCAGACTTACTCCAGGGGATGGATGGGGTGGGGAGGACTTCTCACTGTTAAATCACATCACTTCTTTCAAAATCTGTCTGTGACCGGTCACTGAACATGTTACTCAGTTCATGCACAAACAGAAAAGTGTGAACATGTGCTGTGTCCTTGTCTCCCAGTGATAATACACCTGGGACATTTGTACAAAAATTGATAACTCAGAGCAGGAAACAGCCAGCAAAGATAAAAGTGTTGCAAAGAAATAAAAAGTGATAATCCTGAATAATGTTGGAAATGGAATTTGAATCAAACATAAATGAAATTACAAAAGAAAACAGCTGACTGTGAGAATGTGACATGGCCTCTGTTCAAGAGGACAGCCAGAGGAACTTAGCTGCACGAAGAGAGTAGTTGTGATAAAAAGGATGAAGATACGCCAGAAGAAGTGGCACTGGCAGACTATTCCCTATTACAGGGACACTGAGCTATTTCATGCATTGAAAACATAAAGGGTAAAATGTTGGAAGGCCATCAAACTCAGAAAGGAATACGCTCTTCAACAAGGCACAGAAATGATACTTGTTCTGTCATAAAGTTGTATGAGTTTTACTGTTCTTTCCACATCCCTATACACTTAAAGCTGACAGAGAATTTTTAATGTTTTGACAAACATTTCTTAAGGTCACAAATAATTATAATTTCCCCCACTTGGCAGGGTTTTAGTTTACATGGTCATTATGAGAGTCCTGCACTAACTACCATGTAAACAGAGGACTACCTATATATTACAGTAGAAAAATTTATAAAACCAAAGTTTTAAAATAAAATTAAGCAAAACAAAACCAGTTTTCTCCCTACTGTAATTATAAGGTCAAAAATAGGTTATATTTTTATTTATTTCTTTAAATTTAATTCTAATTGAGCAAATTTTATTGTTTGATATAGGTTAATTTTTTTTTAAATTATTTATTTATTTATTCATTTTAGAGGAGAGAGAGAGAGGGAGAGAGAGAGAGACAGGGTGGAGGAGTTGGAAGCATCAACTCTCATATGTGCCTTGACCAGGCAAGCCCAGGGTTTCGAACGATATAGGTTAATTTTTAAAGTTTTATGTTTCCAAACTCCTTTCCAGACCTTTAACCAAAGGGCAGATATCTTATTTAATCACAGCTGTATGAAGATGGCAAGCTCAAACAATGGTGAATTTATAAAAGTTCTCTTAGATAATCTGCAGCCAATTTTCTGACCACTGGGAGCCACCCCTCTTACGGTTTCATCAATGAAATTCACACCACTTTTAAGTTTCTCCCGTAAAGCCAGTCAAGTGAAGGCTCGCCACCCCAGTCACAGACCCAATAGCAGAACCCTGCGATGTCACATACAGTGAATTTATCTGAGATGCCACAAGTTAGCAGCTGAGCTAGGAATGCTAAATGCCTGTTCAAAGACAACAGAAGCAGGCTTCCATTAATATCAGTGCTCCTATAGCATTACAGTTATTTCATTTTCTACCTAATACAGTCTCATTTTAAACATTTCCATAGTGGACAATTATGGTTTTAGTCACCAAAATAATCACTTATACTTCCTACTAACCACTAATAATTCATGAAGTTGTATAAAGATTCTCTTTGAGAAGAAAACTGAACTAAGATTTTAAGTATATTCTAACATCTTTTTTATGTCCTTTTCATTTGTGTTCTCTTTTATAGGAGACAATTTATTCGGCAACTTCATCTACAATGACCACTTTAAAATAACTACAGTCACTTTAACAACAAGTGGCTTAGGCGATTCTGCCTTAGCCATTTTTAGACAATAGCTATCGATAGCCAAATAAAAAAAATCCAGCACCTGACTTTTCGAGGGGAGACAAAGTCAGAGGTAGTTGTTTCCTCAGTTTTTCATTTAAACCCATTTTATTAAAATTGATTTGGAAATGCACATATGTATATACATGTATGTTATATATACTAGTTAGTAAAGACAGCTACTACCTCAGGATCATCATCATCAAAATCAGGGTAAGTGGAATGATCAGGATTATTCACTTTATCCAATAGTTCAATTGCCAAGGACCGCGTCAAAGGTTGTGTGACAAACGGGTGCTATAAAAGTAACACAATACAGTACAGGACACTTATTAGAAATCAGAATGAATGACATTTTATCTTTTCAAAAAAGATACAGAGGGCAAAAGTAATACCTGTAATAACTTTTCAGCTGTAGGTCTTTTTTTTGGATTTTTAGTAAGTGCCATTTTCACAAAGTGATGAAAACTATTTGACCTAAGGAATTAAAAAAAAATCAGACTTTAAATTTCAATTTTTTTCCCTCATGACTATAAAAGTAAATAACATAAAGATACTCACCATTTCATTTTATCCTTTAGTTTAGGAGGCTGAAAGTTGCTTTTTGTCATTAGAAACAATGCTCTGAAAAATCAACAAGCCATTACACCGCATTTTAAGATTTCATATTAATGTATAATGTAAATTCTATTACTCTTATTCCCAAATAAGGTAAAGCAAGACAAAGCATATTATTTGTTCATGAGATTATAAATAATACCGGGGCGGGGAACCCCTGAATTAAAATATAGGACTCTTCAACTGTGACCCACTGACCTCATTGGGTGCAAGTCAAACATCGGAGGCTGAAGCTCAGCAAGTTCTATGGCCGTGATTCCCACTGCCCAGAGGTCACAGAGCTGATTGTACCCGCCTTTCCTCTCAACGGCAGCGACTTCTGGAGCCATCCTGAAGGAAAGATTTCAGAAAAGAAAACCTTCTGTATTGTATACATTTCCTCCACATTTCTACCAGAGGCATATGAAACTGTCGCTATCTAAGCTGAGATCTACTTAGGCCTTGATATCTGAAAAATAAGTATGTAGTAGTTAAAAGGCCCATTTCTCCTAAAATCTCATCATCTCAGAAGACCCTCCATCCCATGCCCCTACTGGTGACGTGTTACTTCATGATTCCACTTACTATAAAGGTCTGTAAAAACTTACAATTGTGTCAGAACAACATATCCCAAATTTGTCCATACCCCAACCCCTCTTCCTCTGCACAGCAGAATTCCAGGGAAATAACATCTTGCAATAAATATTCTATAATTTTTAGCTCTATCCCCTTAAATCGAAAACTACAACCTGGCCTCTGTTTTCATTTGACCAAAACTATTTATTGGGGCACCAAAAATCTTCATTTAGTACTTAATGCATATTTACCATAAACATTTTAATTGGCATTTTTTTCCTGTTTTATTATAATGGTAAAGAAATTCTAAACGTGAGTGTCTGGTTTTTAAAAATGTGTTTGTTGCCCTGGCCGGTTGGCTCAGCGGTAGAGCGTCGGGCACCAAAAATCTTCATTTAGTACTTAATGCATATTTACCATAAACATTTTAATTGGCATTTTTTTCCTGTTTTATTATAATGGTAAAGAAATTCTAAACGTGAGTGTCTGGTTTTTAAAAATGTGTTTGTTGCCCTGGCCGGTTGGCTCAGCGGTAGAGCGTCGGCCTAGCGTGCGGAGGACCCGGGTTCAATTCCCGGCCAGGGCACACAGGAGAAGCGCCCATTTGCTTCTCCACCCCTCCGCCGCGCTTTCCTCTCTGTCTCTCCCTTCCCCTCCCGCAGCCAAGGCTCCATTGGAGCAAAAAAGTTAGCCCGGGCGCTGGGGATGGCTCTGTGGCCTCTGCCTCAGGCGCTAGAGTGGCTCTGGTTGCAACATGGCGACGCCCAGGATGGGCAGAGCATCGCCCCCTGGTGGGCAGAGCATCGCCCCTGGTGGGCGTGCCGGGTGGATCCCGGTCGGGCGCATGCGGGAGTCTGTCTGACTGTCTCTCCCCGTTTCCAGCTTCAGAAAAAATGGAAAAAAAAAAAAAAAAAAAAAATGTGTTTGTTTATAAGTTGCTCAAACTCAGTATTATTTTTTATTTCTTTTAAATTACTTATAGTCTTATTCTAATTATACTTGTATACATTTGTACTTGACTGCTTTAAATAATTATATTAATTTTTAAATATTAAAATTCAAATTCTAAACAGTTTTGAAAATGTGATTTACATATCAAAAGAGCAATTTAAATTAGCAGTCTTACATACATGTACCTGTCTTCCTGGTATGATTTCAGGAAAATCAAGTAAGTCAGTGAAGTTATGGGGAAAAAATAAAATAAAAGACCTACTAATTTTCAAATGCTTGGCCTTAAAATCTTGTTAATCTTAAAGTAGCTCAATGAATATTTAAGTTATTATAAGAAAAGTGAACATTAAAGCATGTCAGTTACTACTTTATTGATGGCTACATTATAGCTAGCTAGTTCTTTAGGCCCTAAGAATCCCAGAAAGGCTAACAAACTAGGGTCACAAACTTATATAAGTAGGGTGGAGGTTGGGGCTACGATTGTGTGTTAGAAAGTGACAAGTCTAAATAAGGAACAGTTTCCCCCAGATTCCTTCTCTCGTCCCTTAGGGCTCAACAATAGCTCCTTCCCCATCCCAACTGGATAAAGACCAAGAGAAATTAAGAGAGGCTCCAGACTCAGAGAAACCAGACACAAAGGAGCACAGGGGTTGGGGGCAGTAGAAGTCTATGTCTAAAACAGTGAGTCCCAGCTTTCTTCACTTGCTCAGTTCTCAGGAAACACCAAGTTTACATGGTGCCTCTTATGTACACAGAGCTATGAGTCAGTTTTTAGTGTTTTGCTCTTTGATGTGAACCAGAAGATAAGGATTATGAGTAACCTGAGGGAAGCCTCCATCATGAAAGCATGAGACTAAAAAAAGCTGAGAAAATCTTACAGGAAGCAGAAAAAAAATGATGGATTAATCCAAGTGACCCAAGTATACCTAATGAGATCCAGAGAGAGAGAACAGGAACAATTATTACAAAGAAATTACAGAAGAAATAATACAAGACTATTTTACAGAACTGAAAGATGCGAATCTCGATTGACAGTACAAATGCCAAGTACAACAAATAAAGGTAAAAACAACAAAATCCCCAAAACATTCTAATGGACAACATTATGGCATATCAAACCACTTGAAATGATTCTAGGAGGAGGGATTTGATTCCAACTCATGCAGCATCATGGCATCAAACTTCTATCAGCATCAGAGAAAAAGAGACTCTAGAGCAGGGGTAGTCAACCTTTTTATACCTACTGCCCACTTTTGTATCTCTTAGTAAAATTTCCTAACCACCCACCGATTCCACAGTAATGGTGATTTATAAAGTAGGGCAGTAACTTTACTTTATAAAATTTATAAAGCAGAGTTACAGCAAGTTAAAATATATAATAATAATTACTTACCAAGTACTTTATGTCGGATTCTCGCTAAGTTTGGCAGAATATATCTTTATAAAACAACTTACTATAGTTAAATCTATCTTTTTATTTATACTTCGGTTGCTCTGCTACCGCCCACCATGAAAGCTGGAACACCCACTAGTGGGCGGTAGGGACCAGGTTGACCACCACTGCTCTAGAGCAATACTTCAAAAATGCCAATCTAGAATTCCATATTCACCCAAATTATGAGTCTCAAAAGTTTTACTCCTCAAATGTCTTGGTAAGTTACCAAAATGTGTATGAGGTAGTAATTCATGAAAGAGGGAGAGTTAGAGCTCAGGAAGTGAATTCCTAAGCTGAAGATGACAGATTCCCAGGGAGAAGCTAGGCAAAAAGACCTAGATCATAAACAGTTCAGACTGAAATAGGAAGGAAGAGGCCTCCAAAAAGGATTATAAGAAAACAAAAGACAGAAAACGACGAATTAAAACAAAAATCAGGACCAATAAATAACTTGATAGGCTTTAAGATGTGGAAAATTGTATAGAGGCATGTGACAGAGCTGTAAAATGTACAAAGGTATAGAAGGCTTAGCCAAGGATTAAAAAACAACTATGCAAATTAAAAATGAATAAATTGTTCTTATAGAAAGAAATTTCAAGATAGCAAATATAATAATAGTATATCAATTCACTTAGCAGTATATTGCAAGGATAAAAAGACTGAGTGATGAATGAAAACAGCTAAAATCTTCACCTATCATAACAGTGTATAAACAATAACATAATACTAGAGATGGCAGAATACACTAACTACTAGATGAGTTTTTATAAGCCCTTTAGCACTATTTAAACTTTTAAAACATATATCCATTTGATAAAAAGACAAATCAATACAAAACATGGTATCTATCATCTCCTAAATATGAAAACGAGTCACCCAGATTAGTGCCATCCCCTGCTGATGAGGCCGGCTGGGAGGGCATCAGGGGAGTGCTTGGCACTTAAGCTGAAGGAATATTAAGAATTCCAGTGCGCTGTCACTTCACTTCAAAGTAATGTTGTGAACAAAAAGAGCTCTACACTTGTCCATTACTATGTTCACAGTGACTAACTGCATATCTAGCACATACTAAGCGGTCAAAAACATTTACTGAATTATGAATAATTTTTATAGAATGGTTACAGAATACCTAGCAGACAAATATGACTGTGAAAGCAACTAGTAACATTTAAGATTAATGAGACAGAGGTCAAACTGTGGAAAGCTCCAGCACCAAAAATATATATTTGATCCTGTGTGCAAGCGAGACATGTGAAAAGGCCTTGAGCGAAGAGGCACTGTGAGTAATGTAATGTTGAAAACCTGGCAAAATATGGACTTGAAATGGGGGTGAAGAAAGAGATATAAAAACATCGTGAAAATACATGATGTGTAGAAGTAAACAGAGCCAGAAAAGGTTCTTTAAAAACACTAATCTTTAAAGTCTTTTCCACCTAATGAAGATGAACATGGTACAATATTCCCTTGGCTATGTAACTGAGCCACAAGTATACATGCCTAAATTACTTAACCTGCTGATGACCTTCTTAATGTTTTCATCCTAAAGTTTTTGATTATTCAGTCTATTTTTTATAAATGCTATATTCAATAATGAAAGAAAAACAAAAAGTTAAATGATCAATTAAAATACAATTACCAATATGGTGTTCCAATGAAAGACTTCCGTTTGGCAATTGTAGCTGTTATCTGTGCAGATACTCCAAAATCAGCTATTAAAGAAACAAGAAACATTTAGAAAAGAAAACTGACAGGAAGTAGTATTTAAGGCAACATGAGAAGACTCTTTAATTACTATTTTCATTAAACTATCTTAAATTTTCATTAAACTGATTTTACAAAAATAGAAGATATTCTCAAACATCACATTAAAAATTTTAACTGTAATGAACTAGCATTAAAACATCACAGAGTCAGTGTAATATCATAGCCAAATAGATGCCCACATATTTCCACATGAATCAAATGATCACAAAAGTCAAGATCAAATAATTTTGATGAGAAAGAGACAGCTGAGAGACTCTAACCTGCCAGACTTAATAATATAAATTCAAATTCCCAAGATCTAAAATTCAAGGAATATCACTGTACGAAACCTAAAGTATAAACTATTCTTATTCACTTCCTGTCACTCCCATAAGGAGTGACATTAAATAAACCAACAAATCTATTGGTAAATCTACCTAACTTGAAATGATATTCAAACAGAACATTCCCAAAATCTTACCTTAGCAATGCATCCTACTACCAATACCAATCATTACCCGGAAACTTATTTTTATGTGTGATTTGTTTCTATTTTTAAGATATGTTGAATTCTAACATTTTCTAGTTATTTATGATTTCTAAATCCTTATCAACTAAGGAACATTATATATAGAACATCTTTGGGTAGGCATACAATATTAACAAAATATTAAGTTGCTGAGGGTAGGCATACAATATTAACAAAATATTAAGTTGCTGATACTGTTTACTAAGTCATAAATAGATAACTACCTTTTCCATGTTTAGAGGTAGGTGGCTCAGGAAAATTTTATTGTTAATTAGATATACACATTTAAATCTGATTAGTCCTATAGTAGGATATAGTCTTATTCACTTTTAAAACAAAAACATTCTTGAATTATTTCTTATAGCAATATATAGTTCAAAATAACTTTATTTGTCATTAAAAAGTTTATTTAATATCTAACAGGCATGACTTTATTTACAATGACTTTGTATGTTTCCTGTCTTAAATTTTTAAATAGTTAGGGTTTTGAATTGTTTTAATCATAACTTGACAATCAAATGTTACAAAATAAGTGAAAATAGCTATGAACACACAATATAATATACAGATGATATATGAATTATACACCTGAAACCTATATAATTTTATTAACCAATGTCACCCCAGTACATTCAATTAAAAAAAGTTAAGGCATCTAAATTACATTCTTATATAAGTAATACTGTATTTTATTTTAAAAGCTCATGTAAAGAATGCAGGCTTTCTGGCAACATTGATTTTTTTTTTGGCTTTTGTTTATTTACCTTAGTTTTTGGTTAAAAGGCAATTTTGTAAAGATTTCTTTCTAGAAAACACATTCCTGGGGTTAGAGGTGAAAGAATTTCCAAAGGATATTATTTCACTATATCTTTACAACGAATCTGTTATATGTGAAGGGCAGAGGAAACAGACACAGAGAGGCTATGTATGCCCCACAAAGGCTCCGTATTTCCCCCTGAAAACACAAAGATGCTGCTAGGGGAGGAGAAACCTAGTCCAGAGGAAGATATGCATATATTAGTTTTGGAATAAATTTGTGTAAGTGACAAAATTGTAATTTACTTACCCAATTTCACATGACCATTATCCGTTAACAGAATGTTAGCTCCCTTCAAAGTGAGAACATTTTAATTAAAGTAGGAAACATTTTATCAGACAGCACACTTAATAAACGTACTTATTACAATAATCACCAGTGACAGCCTCAGACCTGGAAATACTTAAAATTTAAAGTATGCCCAATTAAAATGTTAAATCATCATATTCACAGGAAAATTTACTGTCCACTTTTTAAGCAATTTGATTATGCTTATAAAATGTTCTGTCTTGCAAAAGCTGCTATTAACATAATATGAATGTTACTATGAAAGTGATATATTAGTTTTCATCTAAATCTTATTTTCTCACTGATCAAACACTCTCACTGCACTAAAATGTTACCTTACACTGCCATTTTCAATTCCTAGTATTATATGTTAAACTTGATTACTATATCCTGTTAAAAAATAAAAACAATTTTCCAACTCATTGTTGACCCAGTGCTGGTGTGTAAGACTGAACCTTGCCGCTTAGTACGTGAGGCTGTCTATCCTTAACATATCTGTCAGTTTAGGACCATTCAGAATATAAACAATTAGCCAAAGGTCCACAGAATTAAAATGTCACTTGTCTACATGACTGTGACATAATAGAAAATATATATACTGGTCTATGCCCCCAGTTCTTGGCACAACGCTCCTGAAACCCTTATGATTCCTTAAGTGATAAGAGCACCAGGAGCATCATTTGTCCTAATATTTGTTTTTTTGCCCCAGTTCTTGACACAGCACTCCTGAAACCTCTGTCATCTCCTGGGTGAGACTTGTCTTCTGTTCTAATGAAGCAACTCAAGGTGAGCCCCAGGATGGCTCCAGGGTGAGGGCTGGTCACTGGGAGACCAAACCATGATTAGAAGCTTGGGATTTTTAGCCTCACCCCATTCCCTGAAGAAAGCAGAGGTACTAAATATGGAGTTATTGATGGATCATGCCTACGTGAGGATGCCTCCATTCCGATAGCACCGGTTTGGAGAGCTTCTGGGTTAGTGCACGTGTGGATGTCTGGGAGTGGTGTGCGCTGGAGGGGGCACGGAGGCTCTGTGCCCCTCCACACATACTCTGTCCTATGCATCTCTTCCATGTGGATGTTCACACCCCTTAATAAACTGGTAAGCATTAAATATGTCCCTGAGTTCTGTGAGCTGGTTTAGCTAATTAACAGAACCCAAGGATTGAGTCTTTGGAACCTCTGATCCAGAGCTGATTGGTCAAAAGCACAGATAACCTGAGCTTGGGACTGGTGTCTGAAGTGTGTGTGGGGGGAGGAAGGGTCGCAAAGGCGAGTGGGGGCAGTCTTATGGGGCTGAGCCCATTAACCAGTGAGACCTGATGCTATTTCCAGGTAGTCAGAATTAAATTATAGGACATCCAGCTGGTGTCTCAGAGAATTGGTAACCAAAGTGTCAGAAGTGAAGTGTTCTGTGTAAAGACTCACAGAAAGGACATAGTAGGAAAGAACTAGGTCTTTCCCTAAAGAAAAAGAACTGAATTCCTCCATTACAGTGACCTAGTAGCATTTTAGCTACTTTTGCTTCCTAACCTAAGTTCAAAGATAATAATAACTACTTTAACTGCAACAAGCTCAAAGTTTCTGAAGAAGGTATAAATACTGTCTCCTAAAGACTTTCTATTCATTTATTTTTGCCCTTTCTGCAATTTTTAAATGAACAAGCAAAAAGGTAAGCAGGCTCTTTTATTTAGGGTGCCATCAATCATGTAATTATCTTAGGGAAAAAATACTAGAAAACAGAAGGGGAAATAACAGAAGAGTGCACCCCCTGACATTACTGCAAGTCTATGGCGTAAAGGGAGAAATGAGAAGAAAATAGAGAGAAGGGACTAGAGCTGAGACTGTAACTTGATGTAGTCCCTAGCTCTCTAGACTTCTGCCAAAGTCTTCTATTTGATCCTTTTCCAGTTCCAGATTAATTTTTCTAAATCATAGTTTATATCACCTCACCTGCACTTATGGTCTTTCTAGAAAACTTCCTTCCATCACCCCTCCTTCTCTCCTTGAAAGACTAATAGCAACCAAATGCTATTTTAAGCTCTGAGTAATAGTAATAAATAAAATCCAGTTCCCTAGTAAGGAAGAAAGAAAATTTAAAAGTGAACACACTCACACATGAATGAATGAACGAACAAACCAACAAATAATCCAAGCTAGGTAGAGATAAGGACTCAGAAGACAAAACAGGAAGGGAAAGTTTCTCTAGGGCAGTAATATCACAGCAGAGATCTGGGAAAAGGGAGGGTGCCAAGCCATGTGAAAATTTGGGAGAACACTTGAGAAGATGGAATAGCAAATACAAAGCCCTGGGGTCAGAATGAGCTCAACATGTTCTAAGAACAGTAACTTTAGTGCGGCTAGAAGAGAATGAGTAAAATGGAGAGGAGTGTGAGATGAGGTCAGAGAGCAGAGGCCAGATCATGCATGACTTTGTAGACCTTGCTAAACTACCTGGATTTTATACTGAGTGTGACTGGTGGTTTATAGCAGGAGAATGAAAAGACCTGATACTAAAAGATCAGGTTACAAGGTGAGGAAGTGACTATAGAACCACTCAAGACCAGGAGCAGAGAGACCAGTTAGAAGGCTATTACCAAAGACCAGGTGAGATACAATGTATCTTTGTTTGGTGGCTCAAACAAAGGTAGAAATTGTGTCAATGGTCAGAAACTACCCAATTGGGCCCAAACTTTGAAGTCTGACACACAAGTCCTTGTATAATGAAGCACCAAACTACTCATCCAACCCCAAAGGCTATTACTCTCCTACAGTCCCTTCTACTCAATAATATGGTGCAACTTTTCTGATTTCTAAAATGACCTTTTGCTTTCTGGCTTCTATCTTTGCTCACATGGCTCCCTCTGCTGGGAAGGCACTCCAACTTCCATTTCTGACAAAAATCTGTCAGTCCTTCAAGATCATCTCAAATTTTTATGATCTCCTCTCCCCTGGAGTTTCAAAGGACTTTGTTTTGGTTTAAGTGGTTTATGAAAAATACTTAAAGTAGAGAATTTTAGCAGATGATCTGAGAGTCCACTGAAATTTCAAGCAAAACTTGAAGGCATGTGCATAAGGACATTTTCTGAGGAGAGGGACCCTGGCTTTCATCAAAGATGCAAAGGACAATATGAAAAACACACACACAAAAAAGAAAGAAAGGTAAGAACCTTTTAGCTAGAGGAAACTTCAGAAAATAAGAGGAAGAGAAGTAGTAGGAGAAAAGATGAATGAGAAATGAAAGGAAGTAAAAGGAGCCTGACCAGTGGTAGTGCAGTGGCTAGAGCACCGACCTGGGACAGTGAGGTCCCAGATTGAAAACCCTGAGGTCGCTGGCTTGAGCATGGGTTCATCCGGCTTCAGCACAGGCTCACCAGCTTGAACAAAGAGTCATCGACATGATCCCATGGTCGCTGGCTTAATGCCCCCCCCCACTCAAGGCATGTATGAGAAACAATCAATGAATAACTAAAGTGATGCAACTACAAGTTGATGCTTCTCATTTCTCTCTCTTCCTGACTCTCTTGCTTAAGAAAAAAAAGAAAGTGAAAGGAGAAAATATTTAAGTTGAGGAGAAAGCAGTATCTTTAGAAATACACTGAGTGCTGTGATAGCTCCTGGTTTCCCACAGAGCTGACCTCAGCACGTCCAGTGCAGCTGTGCTCATCTGCCAGTTAAATGGAAGACCATCAGAAATTATTAAAGGTTAATTTATCCATTTGAAAATAATGACAGCTTCTTAAGATTGCCAAAGTTCAGTATAATTTTCAAACCATGAACCTTCTTAAAACTAACCTGATAAAAGTTCAAAATCTAATTTACATTTTATAAATAGGTAAATACAAATAAGCTAAAATAGATTATTAAAACATTAGCCCACAATTGTTCACTTCAACTGGGTGAATTTATGATATGTGAATTTTATCTCAATAAAAGTTGCTATAAAAAAGTAATAACACTCTTAAAAGTATAAGTAAATAATATTACACTAACATATTTCATATGACAAATTCATTCAATAGAACAATCAAGACAATTCTGGTCAACAGTTTGGTCAGACTATTTAAAGATGAAAAGAGGGCCAATAGGTTAGACGTATGATGTGTATGTACCTTTATATCTCTGTGCATTTTTCCTTTACTGTGAAGATAGTATAGTCCCTGGAGTTAAAAAAAATAAAAAATAAAAATTAACAAGATTTTACTACAGAGCTCACTTTGGGATTTAAAATGATCAACTGAGTAGTAGTCTCTGTTTTTTGTTTACTCATTACAGAAACTCTTGTAGTAATCATTAATTTATTTTATTGATCTATCCTAATAAAGAATCAAGAAAATGAAAAAGGCAAAGCTCAGTTGGAACCCCTAATTTCCCTAAGACAAATAACTTTTATTAACTCTACAAACAGTTTGAAATAAATATATGTGCAATTACTATCAGACTGAGTTCCAATTACCATAAAAGTGCTTAATTTTCAAGCCTATCTTTAGTTAAGAGGAATACAAAACCATAAAATAACAAATACACAGCACTTAAATTTAGGAGTTCCTATTATCACATGTACATGTGGCTTTAAAGTCCTGATGTGCTGATGTAATTTGGGTTTGTTACACAAACAATTAAAAAAAAGATATTAACACTCAAGAGTTTACAAAACTGTAATATTTAATCCTTACTTTACTTAATAGGTAATGCACAATAATTAAGCATTCACTTTAATAAAGAATGTTACTTTTTAATTAGCATTGGATTTACCTGTAGTGTTTCTCTGCTCACATATGCAATTTGCAGTTCTGACAGAGGTCCTGTTACTGTGAGAAGAAAATTAATATTAATAAAATTAAGCAAAGCATGGTTTTTAAGTGACGTTTTACAAGTTCCACTAAGCTCCATGTAACAATTCTAAAAAGTAAGCTCCATGAGGACAGGGATTTTAAAAATCTGATTGGCTCATTGTATCCCAGTGTTTAGAACAGTGCCTGGCATGGAAAAGCTGCACAACAAAATGTGTAAGGAAGGAATAAAAGCC
The DNA here is from genome assembly GCF_036850995.1 of Saccopteryx leptura. Classification (NCBI taxonomy): domain Eukaryota; kingdom Metazoa; phylum Chordata; class Mammalia; order Chiroptera; family Emballonuridae; genus Saccopteryx; species Saccopteryx leptura. Next base: position 277,788,587 of record NC_089505.1, on the reverse strand, counting down.
TGACTTAGTCTCTGAAATTAGTTATATTTTTATTTTTATACCTCACTGACCAATATTATTTGTTAAATGATAAAAGAAAGAAAGCATGGCCAGGAGGTTTAGCTAGATTTTATCAAAGCTGTTAAAAAATAGGCCCTGGCTGGTTGGCTCGGTGGTAGAGTGTCGGTCTGGCGTGCAGAAGTCCCGGGTTCGATTCCCGGCCAGGGCACACAGGAGAAGCGCCCATCTGCTTCTCCACCCCTCCCCCTCTCCTTCCTCTCTGTCTCTCTCTTCCCCTCCCGCAGCCAAGGCTCCATTGGAGCAAAGATGGCCCGGGCGCTGGGGATGGCTCCTTGGCCTCTGCCCCAGGCGCTAGAGTGGCTCTGGTCGCAACAGAGCGACGCCCCAGAGGGGCAGAGCATTGCCCCCTGGTGGGCAGAGCGTCGCCCCCTGGTGGGCGTGCCGGGTGGATCCCGGTCGGGCGCATGCGGGAGTCTGTCTGTCTCTCCCCGTTTCCAGCTTCAGGGGAAAAAAAAAAAAAAAAAAAAAGCTGTTAAAAAATAGATCTTATTTGTATTATGGTTCACTTAAAGTCACTATTTTCCCCTAAAATTATTAGCTTTATAGCTATAAAATTAATATTACCATATTTCCCCATTTATAAGACATAGCTTAATTTTGGGACTCGAATTTAAAAGAAAAACGTATTATATAAAGTTACTGAACTCATTCATCATAAAATTCATACAATTCCTCATCACTGTCAAAACTCCCATTCATTAGCTTGTCCTCATCTGTGTCTGATAATAAATCACTGTCTTCATATATTGCCTCATCCTTACTTCCATCTATGGCATTTGATTTTTTTTTTTTAATTTTTTATTTATTCATTTTTAGAGAGGAGAGAGACAGAGGAGAGAGAGACAGAGAAAGAGAAGGGGGGAGGAGCTGGAAGCATCAACTCCCATATGTGCCTTGACCAGGCAAGCCCAGGGTTTCGAACCGGCGACCTCAGCATTTCCAGGTCGACGCTTTATTCACTGCGCCACCACAGGTCAGGCCTCATCTATGGCATTTGAAATGCCAGATTTCTTAAATGACTTGACAACCACTGTATAAGACACACCCAGTTTTTAGGCCCCCAATTTTTTCAGAATAGGGTGCATCTTATATGCCCCTTTGTTCATTATAAAAATTGGTATGCTCATTTTAAAAATTCTAATCAATAGAGAGTTTGGAAAGTAAAGGCTTCTTCCTTATTCAATCCATTACTCAATAATAAGCAGTACCAATAGTTTGGCCTACTGGTTACCAGATAATTTTATGCAAAGACCTTTTATATAACATATGTATGCATCACACACAAAAGCATAAATAGAATCATGTTATCTACACAATTCTGCTATCTGCCCTTTTCACTTATGGTGGACCTCCACCCATCAATACGCTAGCATAATCATCTTGTAATATTTGAATATTTCTCTGTGTGCATCTATCCATATGGAAGACATTTAAATAATTTTCTCTTTTTCACTATTACATCACTTTAGAGTAAAGAAATACATTTGTTGGTGGAGACTAAAAATCAAATTCTAATGATGGACTCTTGTTAGATAGTGACCTCACTCCAAATATAGTGAAGTAAAAGGAATCAACATTTCTACCCAAATAGCCTTTCAACATCTGTTTTATTACAATCAGCCCCTAAAGGTACATGAGGCCTCAAATGAGATGTATAAGCAAAGTGCTACATAAAAAAATGAGAAAAACTTCCCAGAATATTTTCTCAGAAAATTGACATCATGAATTATAAAACAATTTTATTTTACATTAATCAAAAAGATCAACTGCAGAAAAAGAATAAAGTTACTCTACAGTTTGTGACAGTAACCCATTAATAGAACTAGAATAGAAAGGGGTGGGGTGAGGAGACAGTAAAAATTGTTTACTTTAAAAGCCTCTCTACTCCACTGAAATCCCAATCAAAAATGTTCTAATAATTTTTTAATTTCCCAGAGGCTAGCATCTAAGACAGCATTAATGTTCAATTAACGCTTCTTGAATACATGAGAGCAAAATCGACTTTGTTTTAACAGTATTTACTTATCAATTGGATATTCTTTTGGCTCAGTATTAGCCATCAAGGCCTCTGAATGTCTTCTATAAGTCTGAGTTTGAAATTTCCAAACAACTACAATATTCCTTCTTTAGAATTAGCAAATAATTCAACTGTATGTAATTTTACAACTTATAGACCAAATGCCCCTATCATTCATATATATCTAAAATATATGTGTGTATTCAAATAACATAATGATAAAACAATAAATCAAAACATTATTTTAATATAGTACATTCCTATATATTAAATTCTACTTAATCTCTGTAAAATATAACTTTGGTCTTACCATGATAAATATCCTGTAAAGAACCACCTCCACAAAACTCCATGCAAATCCAAAGTTTATCTCGCCTATAAAGAAAAAACAGGCATGTATCACATTTTCATTATTAAAATGGAGATAATGAATATTTTAAAGTTATATGCAATAATCTTAAAAAACCATATAAATGCAATGTGTTAAGAAAAAAGCTAATCTCAATGAGTAAATGCATTACCCAATATTTTAATCCATAAAACACACCATTTGTAGGATATAAATATGTCATCATGCACATCCAAATGGGAGAAATGTTCCCTGTACTTAAAAACTTCCCATCCCCTAGATTTTACCCTTCTCACCTATGACAGTATTATGGAAGTTCAATGCTAATTAGAAGGCTCATACCAAAATTACGCAGAAGATTCATTAAAGAATGGTAATACATCTCTAATCACTTTCACAGCACTCTCTCATCAACAGAACAAATTGTAAACTTTACCCTCATATCTAGATTTAACAAAGATCCTCCCAAAATATGTTAGATTTATCAACTGACTTATCTTTAGATAGCAATTCTCTCACACTTGCAGTATAAGATAGCATAATCGAATAGTCATAGAAGAGATAATTAGCAAAGTCTTAACGGATTATTCCTTTGTTCAGTCATTCATTATTTCATCTCAAAATGTACAAGGAAATGCATTATTTTGGGGGCAGAGACAAATCAGAAAGTCTCTGAACTCAGCAAGCTTAACTTGAACACAGAAGAAAGACTGCCTTAATGACATATCTGTCTCTCTCACCACTGCATTCACAAGGAACAGAAGAATATTTGGAAAATGGATATTTGTTCCATAAGTGAACAAATGCATGAATGACTGAAAGAACAAACAAATCAATTAGAAAAAGGTCAGCAAACTATGGTCAGTGGGCCAAATCTAGCCTGTTGCCCAATTTTGTACAAACCAGAAATGAAAACTGGTTTTCATATTTTTTGTGATGATTTTAATATATTAAAAGCAATCAATTATTTGTATCATAAACTTAACTGATTTTAAGAGATTATTTCTTTGTGCTGATACAGTAACTAACTGCTGGGTTTGTTCCCTAAAATAAAAATTGATGCAGAAGCTGTATTAGTTAACTGTTTGAACCATTCACCATTAAAGTACAATAGTTTTATATTGGCTGTTAAAGAATCCATTTGAAACATGTAACAACACTGCTTCTTGGCCTTTTGGCTAAGATCAAATGAAGTATCTGTTCGTATTAGTAAAATGAGTAACAGTCATTGACCTGGGGGTAGTACCTGTTCCTATGTGAACTAAAGTCTCCCTTAAACCCACCCTTTCACCTTAGTGAAGGTGGGGCAATCAAAGCTGTTGAAGAATGGTTAGAATCAAGAAGAGCTGCTCCAATAGTGTTTCACAAGCAGAAAGAACAGAGGGCAAGAATCGCCTAGTCTTTTTCATGTGCTGTGCCCATATCAGAAGAGTCAGTGTTTTGTACCTGGATCTTGAGAATGGAAGCTGTAAGAATTTACATCCTTACACGTCCACCAGCAATTTCATACCAGTTCTCAAGAGTTAACCACCCTGATGTTGTATGACGATTATAGAGTCTATTGGGTCTATAATCGTCATACAACATCTGGGTGGACTGGCAATGGTCCAAGGATTGGTGGATGAAAAACACTGTCCTACAGCGTATCAAAATTAAATAAAGAGTTTTTTAAATATATAAGAAAACAGTCTCCAATCCTCCCTTTGGAAGAACCTTAAAAACTAGGTCACAGTATTCAACTCAGTTGCATACAGATGTGAATGGAAAAACCAGATTTGGCCCTGAGGTCATCCCCTCTAGAATATGACCTGGGGGTCCTGCCAAACCAAAACAAGAGGTAGCAAATTCAGTCTTTCTAAATTTACTCAAAGATCTAGAAAATTTTGCAAGAAGTCAGTGAAATAATTATAGTTCCCAGCCCTTCGGACAAAATGAAGGAAGAGATGCTGCAATAAATACTCTGAGGCTAAAAGCACAAAAGAAAAAAGCTTCTAATACAAACATAACAGGAAGAAACAATCCTGACTTTCTAAATTCACCCATGTTCGGAATCAAGGGGCATCAGAATGACGTATGTAGGTCCTGTTCTATCACAGTAGGGCTAACCATAACAGTAAGTTTTTACTGTCAGCTTCCTCACTGAGACCATGACCAGAATCCCCAAGAGTACACCAGACAACCACAGACCATGATATTAGTTACAGAATTAACATAAACAGGTCATAAATAAAAACTCCATTCAGATGAAAATATCCTATCTTGAAAGCATGAAAACAACTACAAAACATGGGAAAGAGCTAACTTTTTATTAAATGTATTAGATGATGGAATCAGTACTGTTTTTCAAAAAGTAGACAAACAATGTACCTGAGATAGCTTCCAAAATAAGCAACAATATTTGGATGTTTACAGTCTTTCATCATAATAATTTCTTGCTGCACAACTGCAAAGTCTTCTCCTAGAATTAAAAAAAAAAGTGTTGAATATTTAATAGATAAAATAAGTTTCAAAATGTCCATTTATTTCAAAACATAATAAATGTTATTGCTATTACTTTTAATGACAATTTCAGTCCTTTCTTGACAGAAAGTAAAATACAGAAACTAAAAGAAAAGCATAAACTCTGGTCCTAGACTGCCTGGATTCAAGTCCCAACTCTATCCTTTAGTAAGCTGTGTTAATTGGGGGGAGTTACTTGATCTCTCTGTGCCAAATCTGTCCTCTGTAAAATGGGGATTAAAATAATAACCTATCTCATAGTCCTGTTGGAAGTGTTAAATTAGCTAATAGAGCAGTACCCGTTTGTGGGCCATCAGGTAACCCAGTACTTCTGGAGTGTCGGCCGCGTGGCCCTCCAAAGAGCCTGTGCAGGAACATTTGACACTGTTGGTGTATTAGGGCTCCTGTCCTAACTTCAGGAAGAATCACTTCTTTGTGCTAAACTTATATTAAATGTTATCTGGTTAAAAAGGAAAAAGCGCCTGACCTGTGGTGGCGCAGTGGACCTGGAAATGCTGAGGTCGCCGGTTCAAAACCCTGGGCTTGCCTGGTCAAGGCACATATGGGAGTTGATGCTTCCAGCTCCTCCCCCCCTTCTCTCTCTCTGTCTCTCCTCTCTCTCTCTGTCTCTCTCTCTGTCTCTCCCTCTCCTCTCTAAAATGAATACATAAAAAAAAAAAGATGGCTCTTCAAAAAGGAAAAAGCAATGTATGTTTTCTAGTGAATTATCTCGTAATTATTTCTAAGGCATAATAGTAATTATGTCATAATGGTCATAGTAATAGCACTTATTATTCCTTTTCTGACACTGAGAGTGTCAAATGTTCCTGCACAGGCTCTTCGGAGGGCCACGAGGCCGACACTCCAGAAGTACTGGGTTACCTGATGGCCCACAAACACAGGCTTCGCCTGTATTCCAGTGCCTTGTTCCAACTGCGCTGGGATGCAGAATGGGACTGTATCTGAGCCTGGTTGGACTGCTAGCAAATAATCTTTCTTCTTCTACTCCCTCCCTGCCCAAATACTTAAAAATAAGATCCAGCAATCCTATAGCAGGGTCACATGCTGTGGCTCCTGAAAGAACACTTGACATCAAGAGAAAAAGACCTGTGGTGAATGAAATGTGGTGAACCAGAGACTATGCAAACAGAGAGGAAACAGAAGTGCTTACATTTAATCAAAGTAGCTATGTATTAGAATTTCAGTTTTTAAAGTTTTACATGCTTAAATAGCCTGATTCAATGTATATTAGGCAAAGTATAAAACCCCTCAAATCATGAGTATGAGGCTGTTAGGTAGGGTAAGCCCTGACATTTCTGGCCTTGGTCTTTTCTTGTTATAAATGAAACTGAGTCTTGAAGTAGCCCAACTGTGAACCACTGGACCCAATATCAAAACCCTCCTTACTGCCCAGTTATAAAGGAAGAAGTAACGGAGGCCAGACTGTATGGCAGGTTCTTAATTTCTGCAATGATATATATATATACAAAGTCAAAGATCTCCAAAGGGAGAATAGGAAATGCTTATGCCTCTGAAATTTCAGAAGAAAATCACTGAACTGAGATCCCTGTCTGAGTTCACATTCCACCATTAAGAGTTGCAGATTTTTAGTACTTTAAAAAAAATACAAGTTAAAAATAATAAAGTCAATGAGACTGATACAAATTTTCAGGGATATATTCAAGTCTTTGAAAATTCTAAAGTTTGCTTTCTCACTTGCCTCTTAATTATACTTTCCTCCAACCTGGGGAAAGGGTTACATGATCAAAGTTGATCTAGTCAGAGTGAACTCCAGGACTTTAGTGTGATGGTCGGATAGCAGTTCTCTTTCTAAGAGCAGCCCTGAGAATCTAGCAGTCATTGCACACCTCATAGGGAACCAGCTTTAAAATAAAGTTGATCTGCAGAAAACACTGAAGAGAAATGAAAAAGGAAGGAGAAAGGCACATGACATAACTGAGTTACCTCAGCTGCCTCTGTTATTTTCAGATATACCTGTATATAATCAATAGATTCCCTGCACTGTTTAAGCCACCTTGAGTTGTGGCTTCTATTACTCAACTGTAAGCATCACAACTTCTATAGTGATCTCTGCCCTTATGACACTGCAACAACGTCTGCATGTCTATGTCCTCACTAGAGTATTATTAGGCCCTCACTTGTGTATTATTAGAACAGGATTGTGCCTTAATCATCTCCATATCCCTGCCAGCTAACACATGATTAATTAAGCTCTTGTATGAATGAATCTATGCTACCTCATAATTCTCCATGACTCTAAATCAGATATATCTGCTTCCAGTTTAACTTCATCCAGTTATATAATTAATTGCTATGTACTACTCCTGTGCTTTCTACAGAAACCTATGAGTGGCTTTCAGTCTTCAACTACCTCTTTCCCATGAAATGTTGTTGATTCAAAATCAATTACCTTTTCCCTAGTAAGTCATTTCCATGTGATTACAACAATGGCCATAATAAATTCAACATATTTTGGCCTGACCAGGTGGTGGCACAGTGGATAGAGTGTCGGAGTGGGATGAGGAGGACCCAGGTTTGAGACCCCAAGGTCGCCAGCTTGAGTGTGGGCTCATCTGGCTTGAGCAAAAAGCTCACCAGCTTGGACCCAAGGTCGCTGGCTCGAGCAAGGGGTTACTCAGTCTGCTGAAGGCCCACGGTCAAGGCACATATGAGAAAGCAATCAATGAACAACTAAGAAGTCGCAACAAAAAACTGATGATTGATGCTTCTCATGTCTCTCCGTTCCTGTCTGTCTGTCCCTATCTATCCCACTGACTCTCTCTCTGTCCCTATAAAACAACAACAACAACATATTTTGAGGAAAAATCCAAAGAACCAATCTGCAACCCAATTCTTAAAAGTAAATGGAAAAGGTAGATTTTGGTACGAATAAACAAAGCAGATTTTAATACATTTATAAAACAAGGGAGCCTAATGGTGGATTTAAAGGACTTTCTTCAAAACTCAAAAGAAATATATTATGAAATAAATTAACAAGACTCCCCCACCCCGGCCAATTCTAGAACACTTAACAGATACTGCAGAACAAATATGACAGACTGCATCAGTGGTTTTCAATCTTTTTACACTTGGGAACCGATAAAAATAGAAAAATTATTTCAGAGACTGCTAAGGCAGAAATCACCCTGAGTATAAATGAATTCGACTAAAATCATTGGGTGTATAATTTTCATACAACTTCAGGGTGGTTAACTCTTTCATAAATCTGCATAAATTTCTGGTGGACCACTCTGTGCACCGGCAGTTGAAAAACACTGGACTACATAACTAGATTTTTCTGATACAATTCCTAGATATCAAAGTGTAGAATATATCTTCCAAAAGACAGCAAAACACAAGCAAACAAACAAAACACCTAACCTGACCAGGTGGTGACGCAGTGGATAGAGCGTAGGACTGGGATGCGAAGGACCCAGGTTCGAGACCCCGAGGTCGCCAGCTTGAGCGCGGGCTCATCTGGTTTGAGCAAAAAGCTCACCAGCTTGGACCCAAGGTCGCTGGCTCCAGCAAGGGGTTGCTCGGTCTGCTGAAGGCCCGCGGTCAAGGCACATATGAGAAAGCAATCAATGAACAACTAAGGTGTTGCAATGCGCAACAAAACACCTGAGAAAAACAGGCAAGTCTACAAGTAGAGAAGATAACGAATAAACCAAGTAAACAAAGAAAAATACAAATACATGCAAAATTTTTAGAACATGACACTATTAGCATTCAATAAATGTTAACTATTTGTAGTAGACCAACTAATGACCACAAAGATATCCAAGTCCTAATCTCTGATACCGGTGAATGTTACCTATGGCTAAAGGAGTTTTGCAGAAATGATTATATTAAATATTTTGGGATAGAGATTATCCTGGATTATCTAGGTAGGCCCTAAATGTAATCACAAATGTCCTTATAAAAGGAAGGGAGACATGACTGTAAGAAGGCAATAAGCAAGATGCTGGCTGTGAAGATGGAAGAAGGGGCCACGAATTAAGGAGTACGGCTCTAGAAGCTGGAAAAGGTAAGGAAGTAAATTCTCCCTTAGCATCTCCAGAAAGATGCTGCCCTACCAATACGTTGGTCTTGACCCAGTAATACTCACTTTGGACTAATAATTCTAGAGCTTTAAGAAAATTTGTGCTGTTTCAAGCTACCAAGTTTATGGTAATTTGTTCAGTAGCCATAGAAAACTAATACAAGCTTACTATGAACATTATTACTATTGTGGCAGAGCTGGCTAGCCATTCACAAATAATCCGATCTCCCTTGCAAAATGTGGAAGCTATTGGTGGGAGGCAATTATCCAGTCAAAGACAACATTTCCCAGTCAACAGGAATATTGATGTGCACGAGAGACTAGTTCCGCCAATGGAATGCAGGCAAACATAATGTCTTTTTCCTATTATCTCTTTCCCCACCAGTGGGCTACACGACAGTGTGAGGCCTGAGAAAATGTGAGAAGTCTGGGTCCCTGAATCACTAATAAGTGTCATCAAGCAACTTGAACATCTGCACTGAACTACTACATAAACTTTAAGTAAAATTTTATTACATTAAGCCATCGATGTGTTCTAGATTAGTTATTACAGTAGTAAACATTATTTTAAGCTGATATAATTATTATCAACCATTTATAAAAAAGACTGTCCAAACTACAGGAGGTGCTTCACAAATGTTTTAGTGGATTAACAAACAAGAGACTCAGTTCCTCAATTTAACAGAGAATATATAAAATGATAGATACAATGAACAAGATTGCAGGCATTTCTCTCTAGCTGGTATACAATGCTTTTCTCTAAACAACTATGTTTAGTCAAATGTGAAAGCAAAAGAGAAGACTTGAATGTTATGGAGGTAAGTTTTTCCTTGAAAAGTACAATAAAACAAACACAAAATCCCTAATTGCCTCGCCTCTTAGATACAAACTGACATTCATTGTATTCCCAACATTTCATAAAATTCTCTTTTTCTTGTACAAAATAATACATAATCTTAAATCCAACATATATCCAACTGACTGCCTTTTGGGTATCCCTAATTATTTTCTTTTTCTTTTTTTTTTTTCAAAGTGAGTGGAGGAGAGACAGAGAGACAGACTCCCACATGCACCCCAACTGGGATCCACCCAACAAGCCCCCTACAGGGCAATGCTCTGCTATCTTGGATCTATGCTCACAACTGAGCTGTTTTAAGAGCCTGAGGCAAAGGCTCCATGGAGCTGTCCTCAGCACCTGAGGCCAACTTGCTTGAACTAATTGAGCCAATGGCTGTGGGGGATGGGGGTGAGAAAGGGATAAGAAGGAGGGGGAAGGGTGGAGAAGCAGATGGTCGCTTCTCCTGTGTCCTCTGACCAGGAATAAAACTCAGGACACATCCACATAGCCGGGCTGATGCTCTACCACTGTGCCAACTGGCCAGGGCTAATTATTTTATTTGGTGTCAACCTTCGTATATAAGACCTACTTGTATCATTAACATAAGCATTTTGAATTAATAAACTATCCCCTCATTTTTTTAAATAAAATAAGAAAAAATTTTAACAAAATAAATATACAAAACACTTGTTCAGATAGACATAAAGAAGCTGTCAAAATAAAGGTACTGGCTGGAAGGCAGAGCTACCATCTTGGGTCTGTTCAACAGCTTATGTATCTAAGTCCACATCATTGTATGAGGGCAGTTGACTGTATCTGCACGTCAACTACATGGAAGTAGAAGTTACACAAAAATCAAACAGAGAAAACTTAAGAATTATCTGTTTCGGGAGGTGAACAAAAAGGTATGTTTTGTCTTCAGGTCAAGTCCTGGTCTATTCGTAAATTGTGTACTGTTTCCTTCATTCCATCCCCTATGAAATAAGCATATATTTACAAGTCACCGTCAATTATCTTTTGTTTTCTTATTGTGTTTACTTTAGTCATCTTATTTCTCTCTTCCAAATATTTAGTATCTTCATAACCCTAATAAGTTGAACTGTTTTTCCAGAAGTGTCTTGACTAATGCCATAACGTAATAATTCTTTGTAGTATGAACAGTTTTTTTTTTTTTTTAAAGCTGGAAACGGGGAGAGACAGTCAGACAGACTCCTGCATGCGCCCGACCAGGATCCACCCGGCACGCCCACCAGGGGCGACGCTCTGCCCACCAGGGGGCGACGCTCTGCCCCTCTGGGGCGTCGCTCTGCCGCGACCAGAGCCACTCCAGCGCCCGGGGCAGAGGCCAAGGAGCCATCCCCAGCGCCAGGGCCATCTTTGTTTCAATGGAGCCTTGGCTACGGGAGGGGAAGAGAGAGACAGAGAGGAAGGAGGGGGGGTGGAGAAGCAAATGGTCACTTCTCCTATGTGCCCTGGCCGGGAACCAAACCCGGGTCCCCCGCATGCCAGGCCGACGCTCTACTGCTGAGCCAACCGGCCAGGGCCTGAACAGTTTTTTTAACATGGTAACTAACAATATAGCAGACTGGATTCTAAAATAATTTTTAATTATCATTTTTAAAGATTTTAAAAGCAAGCCTTTTTTTTATTGGTGTGTGACAAAGACAGAGCAAAGGCAGACAGGGACAGACAGGAAGGGAGAGATGAGAAGCATCAATTCTTTGTTGCGGCTTCTTAGTTGTTCATTGATTGCTTTCTCATATGTGCCTTGACTGGGGGGCTACAGCAGGATGAGTGAACCCTTGCTCAAGCCAGCGACCGTGGGCTCAAGCCAGTGACCATGGGGTCATGTCTAGAATCCCACGCTCAAGCTGGGTGAGCCCATGCTCAAGCCAGATGAGTCCGCGCTCAGACAGCGACCTTGGGGTTTTGAACCTGGATCCTCCACATCCCAGTCCAACGCTCTGTCCACTGCGCCACTGCCTGGTCAGGCAAAAAAAGCAAGCCATCATGTTACAGATCTGATTTACCTTTTATCTTACAACTGCAAAAAGATATATGGGAGTCTATGTATACATATATATTTTATTTGTGAAAATATCTAATCTTTAATTTGAATAAAGATGAATGTTCTCTCCTGAAAAGACATTTAATGACCATCATACATTGAACAGCTATATAATATAAATGAAAACATACTAGAAACTATGGGTAGAGTTCCAGAAATAAACAAGACTATCCTTAACTTTAGGAAACTTGTGGCCTAATCTGTGGTGGCGCAGTGGATACAGCATTGACTTGGAACACTGAAGTCAACAGTTCAAAACCCTTGGCTTGCCTGGTCAAGGCACATACGAGAAACAAATAATGAACAACTAAAGTGAAGCAAATATCCTCTGCTCTCTAAAACAATCAGTACATAAAATCTTAAAAAAAAAAAAAAAAGAAACTTGCAGCGTACATAAAATGTGTACAATCATAACATAATAGCTCAAAGTAAAACCTTAATTAGGCCCTGGCCGGTTTGCTCAGTGGTAGAGCATCATCCTGGCATGCGGGAGTCCCGGGTTCGATTTCCGGCCAGGGCACACAGGAGAAGACCCTGACCTAGAAACACTGCACTCTCCATTCAGGCTCCCTGAAGTGCGCTTCCCCCAGATGGCTTCCTTCAGAGCTCTACTCCACTGCTGCCCTGAAGGTGAGACCTTCTCTGACATGCCTATAAAAAGTAGCAACCCACAACCACAGCTCTCTACTCAGCTTTATTTTTCCCTACAGCACTATCACTTCGAATGTACTGTATGTTTACTTATTCACTGTCTATCTCCCAACACATAATGGGGGCATGCAGAATGAATGAGTTAATGAATTATTCTAGAAGTACTAAGCAACTAAAACACACAAAAGAAAAAAATAAGGTGGTATAAATAATAGAAATACAAAGTTCTCACTCTCTGTAACACATGATTATTTTCTTAGAAAGCAATCAATTAAAAACAACAAAAAAAATTTTAAATCATTAACAAATTAGAATAAATACATCAAATTAAATTATATATCTACTAAAGTTAAGATTTAAAATAGGTAGGCTAAACATAAAGTATTTGGGGAGATCAAAGATCTGAAAAAATAAAGATTTCACTTCTGACTAGAAAAATTTACTATGACAAAGATGGCAATCCACCCAAATAGCCACAATAATCTTGAGAAAGAAGAATAAAGTCAGAGGAATCACATTACCTGATATCAAACTATACTATAAGCCAACAGTAATCAAAACAGTATGGTATTGGCATAAAAACAGACATACAAATCAATGAAACAAAATAGAAGGCCCAGAAATAAAACCACACCGTTATGGTCAATTACTATTTGACAAGGGAAGCAAAAACATACAATGGGATAAAGATAGCCTATTCAATAAATGGTGTGGGGAAAATTGGACAGATACATGAAAAAAATGAAAGTGGATTGACTACCTTCTTACATCATATACAAAAATAAACTCAAATGGATTCAAGACTTAAATGTCATTCTCAAAACTATAGAAATCCTAGAAAAAAACATACGCAGTAAAATCTCAGACATTTCTTGTAGCAGTATTTTTTCTGAATTATAACCTTGAGCAAGAAAAACAAAAGAAAAAATAAACAAATGGGACTATATCAAACTAAAAAGTTGTCTGCACAGCAAAGGAAACCATCAACAAATGAAAAGAAAACACACTCAATGGGAGACCATATTCCCCAATGATACATCTTATAAGGGGTTAATAACCAAAAGTTATAAAGAACTTCTAAAACTCAGTACCAAAAAAACAAATAATAAAATTTAAAAATGGGCAAAGTACTTGAATAGACACTTCTCCAAAGAAAATAAAGAGATGGCCAATAGACATATGAAAAGATGCTCAATTGCATTAATAATCAGAGTAATGCAAATTAAAAGCACAATAAGGCCTGACCTGTGGTGGTGCAGTGGATAAAGCATCGACCTGGAAATGCTGAGGTCGCCGGTTCGAAACCCTGGGCTTGCCTGGTCAAGGCACATATGGGAGTTGATGCTTCCAGCTCCTCCCCCCTTCTCTCTCTCTGTTTCTCTCTCTCCCTCTCTCTCTCCTCTCTAAAAATAAATAAATAAAATTTTAAAAAAAGTTAAAAAAAAAAAAAAAGCACAATTAAGATATCACCTCACATCTATCAGAATGGCTATCACCACACACACACACACACCCCATCCTACAGCCTGAGGAAAAAAATTAAAATTAAAGACTATGGGAAACAAATAAGCTTTCTCATGACCATGTTATGGGCACTTCACTTGCATATTTTCATGTTTCCATCCTATTTTAAACACACAGATGTGGGAATGTCCATCTGTGCTCTATGCTAAAATATTTTAACTATAAGACTAGTTTTAATTCACCTTCTGATGTGTGATATCACTCAAAACACATAATTGATAAACTCCATGTTACTTACAAAAATTGCAAGTAGAATTAAAAGTATTTCAGTAATCCACATTTCACTTCCTAAAGCTGTGGTTCTCTTAGACAAGGTCAATTACTGTGTTTCAACAACCAGAGTACCAGAAAAGACTGAAATCTATTATCTTTATTAGCGTACCATGAAATTCAATGGCTGATATTAAAAAGATTTTAAAAATGGTATTAAGTAACTACAGTATACAATTATAAAATAATTTTTGTAAAACCACAAAACAAGTGCCCAATTTTCAGAAAAATATTCAAACTATAATTCATATGAGGAACATAAAGTATCAAATAATCCTGACTTCTAGACATTTCAATATAAATGTAAAGGGAATTATAAAAGCAGTATTAGTATTTTTAAGTGTTAAGAATTAAGAAAATGACTTCAAAAATTTCACTTGATAAAAACAACATATATCCTATTTGTTTGGTCACCTTTTATTAAGTGTTCATGATTAAGAACGGCACGTATCATAGTAGCATAAATTGTTATGAATCAACTTTAAACTTGGGTTCAACATGGTAAAAAAAAAAATCCCCTCGCTGAAACTAAACAGTAAAAGATTAAAACATCCTGACTGGTGTACCAAAATAGTTTGTCAGATGATTAGGTTTAGTTTTTGTACTCCTGTATGTATATCTGTGCTTTATATATAAAAAGAGTGGGATTTTTTTCACCTCTAAAGAACCAGATCCATCCCCATCTCATTTTAAAGGTATATTTGAGAGAAGGAAAAATGGTCTCCAGGTGGTGAGGGAAGAATGACTTACTGGGAGATTCCTGACTAATCCACTTGGTCTCCCCTTCTCTTACCTGGATCAAGCTCTTCGGAGAGCCAGGTTTGCCAATGTAGCTCTGACAAAAGATCCAAAAGAATGTAGGTACCCACATCTCAAAAGTGAATTCTCAGTACTAGTCCTCTCAGTTAAATCCCTCCTACTCTATTAAAGGTTATGGCAGCATTCCTAGAGTTTCTCTATGTAAAGCAGGTCAGTAGCAGGCTTGAAAAATGTCTGTTTGTCTGTCCCTCTTTAGTCCCCTTCCTCCCATGCCACTGCCCCACAACTCCCACCTCAGTAACCATTTCACTTTCATCTATGCCTTTGACTGTGGGTGATGGGTATACAACATTATCAACAGTTCAAATGCTATAGAAATGTTCACCCGAAACCTACGTACTCTTATTGATCAATGTCACCCAATTACATTTAATTTTCTAAATAAAAAATTAAAAAGTATATGTTTCTGGCATAAGAAGAGAAAGAAAAGCCACGGTATAGATTTTAAACCAAGTGAAAAATACAGTGGATAAATTTTTCTCTCTTAATATGCTTACCAAGAAGAACTAGTCTGTTCCTAACCTGTTAAAAAAAAACCCACTGTCCTTAGGGTAAAGTTTAAATCTTTGGGCTAGCATTTATAGTTTTCCATAAACTATCATCAATCCACTTTTCACATCTTCTTTACCACTATGCCCAAACAGAGCACAGCATTCTGGTCAAGTGAAACTATTTCCCAAACGGCCCAGTACAACGCCTCCACTGCTTTCACATTATCTTTCCATGAAATACCCTCCATGCTCCTATCTTCAGGCTCAGATAACTGTTCCTTTCTCAATTACTCCAAGTGGGATCAACCTCACAATCTCTATGGAACCCACTAAATGAATCAGGACACATTAACTACTCTGACCTTTCACAGGGCATCTTGCCTAAATGTTCCCTACCCAGTGTACTACACTGGGTAAACAGTCAAAGCCAGCTCTTCAATGACTTGTGAATTAAGTGTTTCTAGTCACAGCCACCACCACTCCTTACTGCAGCACCATGATTCTCTCCCCCCCCCCCACACACACACTTTACTCAGTGGGCATGGGCGAATCCCTGTCCTTAGGCTGCTACTTAGATAAACACTGTTAGTTTTCACACTGGGTAAAAAGCTCCTTGAAGGCAGAGACTATGTCTTTGTATCTCCTATTCTAATTAAATTAGGTGCTAAATAAATATTGATGTTCATAAAGCTAAATCACTAAACAGACACAAAGGGTTGGGAACGAGGATGAAATCGTAGATATACTAAAAAGTACTTTGTTATCTGTTGTTTTTTTTTTAGCATTATTACCCTTAAATGTGTAAATTTCTAATTTGTCCAGTACAGTCACAGCTTCAAGCCCATAATATGGCTTTATTAAAATGTAGCTAAGCGATCCATGATCAACCTTGCAAAGTAATTATTATAAATGATGTAACATTCATAGGAGTAAATACAGAACAGCAATGAATAAACAACTGGCGGTAAGGGATCTTCTAAAGCACTCCAGGGAGCTAGGGAAAGGAGTCAGGTAAATAATCACCCTGGTGTCTTGCCACTCTAGGATGAACATAAAGGGGAGAAAGCACTTCTCCTACCTCTCAGGACAGAAAAAATTCATTTCAAAAGCTGACAGGAAAGATTTGTAACATATAGCTTTGGAGAGCCATGAAAAACAGAAAAATGAGGTCTTACTGGTATTTCTTGAGACTTTAAAAATTTTACAATTTAATAAATATTGCTCTGAAGGAAATAAAACATAATACCCTATATTCTCACTATAAATCTCCTGCTCATCAATCTCAGTATCTTTCATTGTGTCTGAAAAGGAATGAATTTCCCCATTCAAAAGGAAAAAGTTTCTCTCACAGGTTGCTACTTAATTAATCAGTTCTGTTTTTATATTCCACTTTAATAACTAGCCAAAAGTGAGTAATTATAAGTAACTTAATTAATACCAGGGTAAAAAAACTAAAGAATGATAGGCTGAAAATCAGAGGAATTAGACCCACAAAAATGATAATTTCCCACTTTGGGAAATTATAAATATTGTGCCTACTTTTCTGCAATAGAAAACGTGAGTGCTGGGCTTATGAGGTCACATTACACCTTCCCCGCCCTGCACCAGCTATCTTCTAGGACTAGTTTTGAAAGTTGTAAAACATCTGATAAGCATCCAGATAGATGACCTTAAAAGTTACTTATGGCTCTAAAATTCTGACTTTAAAATATAAAAGGAAAAAAAATATTCAAGAGATCCATATTGTATCACACCTTGTAGGAACTTGAAAGTGAAGTCTGAAAGTATATATATGTAAGATCAATTCTTTTAGCAAGCTTTGCCACAAGCTTTCATCTTGATTCATTTTTAATTTTCTCTCAAATTAAGTCTCAAAGTTGGCAGTGTGCTACTCCAAACAGTTTAAAGACCACAGGAACAAACCTGTAGTCTGATAAAATCAGCTTTCCTAACCCATTGCAATGAGGAAGGTTACATGCCAAAGAAATCTTGGACCATTTTACAAAACAAAGGAAAAGATAAGAGTTACAAGATTTTGGGAAAAATGTTTAGGTGACATTTAAATGAAGCGGTGTTTTAGTAGGTTTACAGCAAAGCAGAGCTGTGTGTAAAGGAGTCCATTTTAGGGCAGGACTGCAAGGTGAACCTAAGGTCCTCTTTCCTTAGGAACTACAGAGTTAAGATAGATGTAGATTCTAGTCCAGAAACCCCTCATCTGAAGTTGTGCCTCTCCGTTGTAAATCGAGACTGCCTCTCTGTCAACATGACTTCGATTCCCAAGGGAAGAGGGGGATGTTTTATTCTTGCTGATATAATTACACACAGCCAAGTTTCTGGTAGTCTATGATTACGAGAACACTTCTCAGTGAGTAAGCAAGCCATAGTCATTCAAAGACAGGATCTGTTAGGATATTTCACAGCTGCACTATTCTTGGAAGAAATATTGCTTGAGGCTTGATCTGTGTCTGTTATTCCAGTGTGATAAATGGCCAGGCAGCTTTTCACTCTCTCCATTAGTAACTTGAGATCACCATCTCCTTTGTATGCCAGGGTGTGAAGAACAGCTTGCTAATTAAACTATTACATTATACTCTTCATAAAGAAGTCTGTTTGCTGGTTTATTTTTTGGTATGTTTATTATGTATCAATTTTACCACAAAGATGTCCAATTTGAAAAAATATAATGGTTTTGAAGAAACACATCTTACCCCAATGAAGTTTATTTAGTATCAATAAATGTAAATAAAAAGAATTCTAGAAAACTATATATAAAATAAAGATCCAGTCTGACCATACAGTGGTGCAATGGATAAAACATCTGCCTGGGACGCAGAGGACTCAGGTTCAAAACCCCAAGGTCGCCGACTTGAGCGCGAGGTCACCAGCTTGAGCATGGGATCACAGACATGAGCCCAAGGTCACTGGTTTGAGCCCAAAGTTGCTGACTTGAGCAGGGGGTTACTGACTCAGCAGCAGCCCTCAGTCAAGGCACATATGAGAAAGCAATCAATGAACAACTAAGGTGCCACAGTGAAGAATTGATGCTTCTCATCTCGCTCCCATACTGCCTGTCTCCCTATCTGTCTCTCTCTCTCTCTCACTTAAAAAAAAAAAAGTAAAGCACTTAGAATAGGGCCCGGCACAAGTGAGTCTGAATAAACGTTAGCTATTTATTAGCAAAAAACGTGTCATGGTTTAAACCAACCCATCTTATGTTAAATAAGATGGGTACAAAGTTTGCCCTCCTATTATAGTCTAGTGAAGTACTTCCGCACCACTACTTTCGTACCAACAGTTCTTTTAACTTTTTTGTATTAAACATGCACTTGCTACTTTTCTCAAAGAATCACTATTATCAGACAGTGAATTCCTTTACAACAAGAACAATTTTTTGTTTTTATTTATTTATTTTAAGTGAGAAGATGGGAGGCAGAGACAGATTCCCAAATGTGCCCCGATCAGGATCTACCCAGCCAGCCCAGATGCTCTGCCCATCTGGGACCCTTGCTCCGTTGCAGCCGGAGTAATTTTTTAGTGCCCAGGGCCAATTCCCTCTAATCAAGCCATGGATGCAGGAGAGAAGGAGAAGAAAGAGAAGCAAGAGAGGAAGGGGTAGAGAAGCAGATGGACGCTTCTCCTGTGTGCCCTGGCCAGGAATTAAACCCGGCCACACACCTGGCTGATGCTCCACTACTGAGCCAATTGGCCAGGGCCAGACCATTTCTTGAGGCTGAAAATGCTAGTGCTTAATTAAGGAGGGCCTTAACAACATAGTCAATAACTATTTGTGGCATTTTCTCAATTCCTCTTTCTATAATATATATTTTTCCACATTATATTTTATCATTGAGGTCCCAATACTGTTCAACTGTCTATTTCTCCCTAAAAATTGTCATTTTTTGCTTCATATCTTTTAGGGGTTTGTTTTTAAGTGTAAGTACTGTTTCTTACTCTTTTTCATTAACAACATACAGAATTTACATTCTGGGCTTTTTGAATTCCATATTTAAAATAGTAAGTGATAATGTGCAGTATCTGTCTTCCTCTGTCAACTGATTTCACTTAGCATACATAATACCCTCTTCAATGTCCATGCCTGTTGTCGGATACGGAGGATTTTCTTTCTTCCAGTGGCTGAATAATATTCCACTGAATATATATCCACCACATCTTCTTTACTCATTCACCTGCTGATAGATACTTGGGCTGTTTCTATATTTTGGCTACAGTGAATAATGCTGCAATGAACATGGAGTACAGATATCTCTTCGATATCCTGTTTTAATATTCTTTGGATATACACCCAGAAGGATAACACACCCACCCTGCTGGATCATCTGACAGTTCTTTTTTAAAATTTATTTTTAGAAATCTCCATACTGTTTTCCATAGTGGCTGCATTATGGGAATTTACAATTCCTACCAACAGTACACAAAGGTTGTCTTTTCTCTACATCCTCATCAACACTTGTTATCTTGTCTTTCTCATGATAAAAAACAAAAGCTTCTGCACAGCAAAGGAAACTATCAACAAAATGAAAAGGCAATCTAAAGAATGGGAAAAAATATTTGCCAATCATACATCTGATAAGAGGTTACTATCCAAAATATATAACAAACTCAATACAACTCAAAAGCAAAAAGAAAATAAAAAACAATTAAAAAACGCAGAGAGGAGTTCAATAAAAATTTTTCCAAAGAAGACATAAACGACCAACAGATACATGAAAAGGTGCAGAACATCACTAGTCATCAGGGAAATGCAAATCAAAACCACAATGAGATACTGCCGCCTGTTCAAATGGCCACTGTCAAAAACACAAGCAATCAGTATAGGCTAATATTTTGCTGTGATGACCTCTGGGAGTACAATGTCATTTATAACACATCAAGAAAATACATGCTTTGTTAGAACAGTCTTAAAAAGGAAACTTGACTTTTTTCTATACTCCTATATTATAGGAGTACAATAAATATTAAAATTATGTTAGCAATATTTCAGGTAAAATACTAGGAGTCACTGGTTTGCATTACACATTTGGAATCAAGAAAACTACAGGAAGATGAGATTATGGAGTGTCTTATCTGGGTACTGCCTTTTTTCTTTTCTATAAAGGTACTGCTACCTCTCATTAAACATTTACTTAGCATTTGTTTTATTCTAGCCCCCTTTATCAGTAAGGCTGAAGACAGATTGTGAATATATGTTTATTATGCTCTGAGACTTTGGGGAATGTATAATTAACATAACAGGACAGGAAATTCAGTAATTAGCAGATTAAAAAAAAATTTCTTAAGTGAGAAGTGTGGAGGCAGAGACTCCTGAATGTGCCCTGGGATCCACCAGCAAGCCCCTTACCAGGCAATGCTCTGCCCATTTGGGGTTGTTGCTCCATTGCTCAGCAACCAAGATATTTTTTAGTGACTGAGGCGAGGCCACAGAGCCATCCTCAGGGCCCTGGGCCACCTTGATCCAACTGAGTCATGGCTGCAGGAGGGGTGGGGGAGAGGGAGGGAGGGGGGGAGGGAGAGAGAGAGAGAGAGAGAGAGAGAGAGAGAGAGAGAGAGAGAAGAGAGAGGGGGAGGGGTGGAGAAGCAGCAGATGGTCACTTCTCTTGTGTGCCCTGACTGGAAGTCAAATCTGGAACATCCATATGCTGGGCCTACGACATTCTACCACTGAGCCAACTGGCCACGGCGCAGATTTTAAAATAGAGACAATTTTACCTACCTTGGAATAGTACCTTGTCTAAGTTCCTTAACACCAATTTCCCCATAACATGAATTTCTAGTGAAAAGATCTTTTAATAGGTAAGAATTAATGACATATTGCGTTCAAGTGTTCTAATGATAGTTCTTGAAAAGTAACATACTATGTTAATAAAAATAATAAAAACTGGTTGATTTCTAAATTCAATTAGACACGTAACAATGTACAACAGTCCCATCAATGTAACTAGTCAATTTCTCTTACTCACTGCAATGCTCTTACTACAATAAAAAGTCATTTCCATTACTCTTCAGATATCTACTTACCAACTTCTGATTCCCTCTCAGCTAAGGACTTAGATTCCTCCATTTGAGAAAATGGAGCCCTTGTTGTAAAGATTTTTTTCTTACTACCTTCTCTTCAACCTTAAAGCTAATCTATACCTGTGCCCACACTTGACCCTTTATAAAGAAGGTCCCACGGGCGGGCCTTTCCTGACCGTATCTCCTTCCAGGGCCTCTCAGAAGCTCACTCCATCTTTGTATTCCCTCGCCACCACTCGCTTTTGCCTTTCAGCCTACACACACACTCAAACTTACTTCAGTATAAAACCTTTCCCTTAACCTTGCTTCGCCGATACTAAACCAGTCCCCCGCTGCTTTTCACAGCCCACTTTCTTTAAAAGTCTGAGTTCTGTTTCCTTTTCCTTACTTCCATTCAATCTCCAACCCACTCCAATCAATTTTTCATCCAATAACTACTGACATTACTCTTGCAAGGTCCATGTCGTTTTAAGATCCAAATCAGCAGCCTCTTATGAATGTCTATCCTCCCTGACATTTGATACTAGTGACCCATTCTTTCTTTTTCAAACTCTCCAACTACAAATACAACCAAACACCAATGATTTTAAAATCAATGCTTCCAGCCAAGACCTGTCTCCTGAGCTTCAGACCTGAAGATCAAATCGACAACTGTACATACAGGGTGGGCAAAACAGGTTTACAGTCATTCATATGGAAAATAATACAATAATTAATAAATAATACAAGAATTCTGTCTCGTGTACTCACAACTGTAACCTACTTTTGCCCCATCCTGTATCTACACAACCTCTAAACACTGCATAAGCAACATGTCTCAAACGAATGGAAATGCATTCTCTCTCTTCATTCTATCTAAGTATCTCTCAATTTCAGCCCTGCTTTAACTACCTTCATTCATATCTTCATTAAAACCCTCAAATTGCCTCTTGTGGCAAAACGCCGAGGCTCCGATAGCCATTCTTCTTTGACACATAGCTGCCTAGCTAAAGACCACATTCCCTACTATCGCCTGTGTTGTGTGGCCATGCAAGTAAGTTTTCAGCAATAGCAAATGCACAGAACTGGTGTGTGATTTCCTTAAAAGAAAATCTAGGCAGATTTTCAAATACCTCTGTCATTCTTCCAGCAAGCTAGCAATGGGCACATAAGTGATCTATCCTCACAGAGTAGATGAATGAGTGATCTACTGGGTGATGGCATACTACGGAAGGAACATGCATCCCCAAATAACGTCATGGGAAATAACTAAAGCACCACTTGAACTCACTCAGGACGGTTCATAAGAGAGAAACAAATGTCTATCTTATTTAGGTCACTTTATTTTGGGTTTCTTAGAGATAGCAGTTAACCTGAGCCCTAACACCCTTATCCTTCTCAATAAATCTCGTTTCTAGTACAACTTACATTTAAATACATCTGCCACTTTATTGCCATATCTTTTAAAATGCAGGCTAAATACTAGTCTTCTCCCTACTAACTTTTAGGAAACTGTCAAACTGTTTTCCAAAGTGGATGCACCATTTTACATTTCCAAAAGCAGTGTATGAGGGTTCCTATTTACAGTAATATTTTCAGTTCTTATCCTTCAGCCATGTATTCTGAAATATTAAGGGCCAAAAATTACTAGTAGGAAGGAGGGTAGTGAATAAAGATGAGACATAGGATGGTCATATCTCAATAACTATACTTGTAACAGTAATAACAGCTACTTACTATGGAAAGTACTTACTCTGTGCCAAGCATCATTTCATGTGTGTTACATGTGCTACATTAGCTCATTTAATCCCTATGACTACCCCAAGGGAATGTTACTATTATCCCTATTTTAGAGATGAGGAAACAGAGGAAGCTTAAGCAATGTGGTCAAGCTAGGACTAGAATCAAAGTAGTTTTCGAGTCTATGCTCTTACCTACTGGGCCATATACTTCAAACTCAAAACAAAGAAGTAAATACAAAAATTCAGGGGACTTCTATGAAAATATTAGTTGGATATCCAATATTAACTAAATTAAAGTGTGTATCTAATAACACATTTACAATAACACCCCTTGTTATCTCTGGGTGTTACAATACAAATATTTTTTCTTTTTATTTAACTGTATTTTCTACTTTTATTACAATGATCAATATATGCATGGCAGCGTTCAAGATCAACAGCATAACAATGTGAACATTTCACTGATCAAGGAAAACAAATGACTTGATGAACAATAAGACTTTTCAAGTTCCTAAGTTTTTAAAGAACATTTTAAGATGTACTGAATAAGAACTATGTACCAGGCCCTTAGTTCAGTGCTGTGAACACAGAGTTGATGAAAACCTAGAAACAAAGAAAGGCAATTCTAGAACACCAATATAGCTGTGATAAAGTGCTATAACAGACTTATTCCTGCTGGGAAGTCATCTTACTCAGACTAGAGTCAAGAAAGACTTCCTGAAAAAGAAGGCACTAAAGTGATTTGAGGAACTGAGGTATGTACAAACTGCTTATGATTAGAGACTATTTCATTAAGTACCATATTTCCCCATGTATAAGATGCTCCCATGTATAAGACGCACCTTTAGTTTGGGGCCCGAAATTTGAAAAAAAAAAATTACATAAAGTAACTGAACTCAAGTTATATTCATCATAAAATCATACAACTCCTCATCTGCACAAAAAAAGTGGGAAATGAAAGTTAAAAAACCTATAACCACTGTATAAGACACACCCAGTTTTTAGACCCCATTTTTTAAAAAGGCGCCTTATACATGGGGAAATAGGTAACGACAGGGGGTCCTCAGGTTACAACAGAGTTCCATTCCTACAACAGTGATGTAGCTCAAATTTTGGTGTAAGTCTAAACACACCCTGGTCTAAGTCACTTACCTATCCTAACACAGTTGTAAAATCATAATCTAGAACATAAAAACACAACTAAAAAAGGAAAAGGACATGAATATACTGTACCGTACTTCATATTCTTCCTCCACGTGCAAACTAATTCACCCACAGTCATACGTACAACGCTAACAACATAAGCCAAAACACCCACATCTCATTTTTTTTAAAGTTTTTATGGGAGCAAGTGTCATAAACTCAAAACATCGTATGTTGAGACTGTCGTAACTTGAGGAGACCCTGTATTTCTTAATGATTAAAAACAAATGCCAAATCTTCAACTTTTTTAATCTCAGATTTTACCAATTTCAAATACCCTACTTAAGTTTCTTATTAACTTAACAGTAGGGGACTCAGAGAAAAGAAAACAGTACCTTGTGATGTTAGAATGTAATTAGATTATATAAAATCTGTAAATGTATATAACAGTATACATAAATCTGAAAAGTATTTTTTTATTCAGTATATTTCAGTGTGGTTTAATTACAGTCAGTCAACCCATCCTTCAAATTTCATCTTAATGGCACTTCTAAAAAGGCTACTGATAATCTAAATCAGGGGTAAGCACGGTACAACAGCAGGTAGCCTGCTTTGCTAAGAATGGTTTTTCCATTTTAGGAGAGAGAGGGGAAGGAAAGAGAAAGGGAGAACTGAGACAGACTATATGTGGTCCACAAAACCAAAAATATATTACTATCTGGCCATTTTACAAAAGAAAAGAAGTCCCCACTCTTAAAAAAAAAAATTGAGTGGACTTCTATTATACTGAAGCTGAAACCTATTTTACCAATAAATTCACAGTATGGAAGAGCCATCAGAAAGGCAGATCATCACTCTGGAATGCTATCTAGACACTAGCACAATGACTTGCTTATGATAAGAGGGAAAAAGAGAAAGAGGGTTTTTAAGAGAGATAAATAAGAATGTATAGTTAGCTCAGAAAGATGTGGGTATTGCAGGGTATGGGAGCAATTTAGAGATAGAATACAGCTGAAGCTGACAAAATATGTAGTAGTCCTAGGGGCTTTATGATACGCTGCTCAAGTTGGAATGTAACTACTACCAAGGTAAAACGTGAGATCTACTGAGAAAAGTGGGACTCATCAAGTCAAACAACTTGCCTAAGTCACAGAGCAAGTGAGTGGGGCACAAAGAACGGCACTGCACCACCCCCAAACCTCAGTTCCCTCTGTCCCTGCATCACACCGCCCCCTCACCACAGGGCACGGTTACCTGGAAATATACTACAGATTTGTGACAAGTTTGCTGAACTGGGGTAGAAGAAACAGTCTCTCTCGGAGGTCTCCCCTTCCCCCCAATTATTAGGTATTTTTTAGAGACAAGCTGAGCAAGATGTCTACAAGCCTCAAAGATGTACAGTTAAGGGATACCAGTTCTATTTCCCAGAAGATACTGGGAACAAGAGAATGTTAACCAAACGTCATTAACATAAGCCTTAAAGATAACTAGTGGCATACAGTAATAGGAAATATCAAATTTCAATTGATTTACCTGGTTCCAATTTTATTACTTTAATTGCTGCCAATTCACCAGTGTTAACATTCCGTGCCTAAAAAAAAGAAGAAAAGATAACTATGAAAAAAGCTTTCATTAAAAACTTGATAAAATGTCATTAGCCTTTTATTTTCAATTACATAGAAATATTTTTAAAGCAAGAAGTGCAAAAGTGACTTGTATTTACAAAAACAGCACCATGGTCTTTACACTGAGTTTCATTATTAAGTCAAGTATAAATTTAATAGTAATTAGCCCTAGCCGGATTGTTAGTTGGTTAGCGCATCATACCAAATGTGCAGAGGTTGCCGGTACAAAACCTGGTCAGGGAACATAAAGGAACAGATCAATGCTCCTCTCTCTCTCCCCCTCCCTCTCTCCCTCTCTCTCCACCCCCCCCCCCGCCCACCTTTCCTCTCTAAAAAGTCAATAAGTAAATAAAAACAAACAAATAAATAATAAAGTGCATTAAAAATTATGGTGATAATAGCCAATATGCATGCAGGCCTTATTATGTACCAGGCACTACTATGTTTTTATATTAATTCATATCATCCTCAAAACAGTCTTATGACCATGATACTATATTATCCCCATGGTGCAGACATGGAAACGGAAGCACAGAGAAGTTAAAGAACTCGCAAAGGCCATACAGCTGGTAAGCAGCAGTGCTGGGATTCCACGCAGGCAGTCTGACGCCAGGCCTGAGCATTACAATCTATTGCCATTCATTCATCCTGGTTAAAATTTTGAATATTAAGTATTATTAAACTTGCTAATTTAAAAACCTTAGACTATGAAAGGCTAACACAATTATATAACCACGAAAACAGCCCCTGTTGTATCTGTTTAAACATACCTGATGGTACAATTAAATGAGTGCAGTTCAATACAAATCAAACATATTTATAAGCCCCATATTAAAAAATCACAAATATCTTTTCAATTTGTATAAAGATGACAGTAATTCTTTGTCAACTTAAAATGTTTTGTAATTGAATCAGAACTTTTAAACTGTTTTAAACTGTTATATAATATTTGAACTATTAACTGAAACTTAGTAATTTAATTTTCCTATCAACCAATGAAGAACAATACATGAGATGCCAGAAAGATCCATTCATTGTGAACAGAATTATTCAACACTCTTTTTTTTTTCTTTTTTTTTTTGCATTTTTCTGAAGCTGGAAACAGGGAGAGACAGTCAGACAGACTCCCGCATGCGCCCGACTGGGATCCACCCAGCACGCCCACCAGGGGCGACGCTCTGCCCACCAGGGGGCGATGCTCTGCCCATCCTGGGCGTCGCCATGTTGCAACCAGAGCCACTCTAGCGCCTGAGGCAGAGGCCACAGAGCCATCCCCAGCGCCCGGGCCATCTTTGCTCCAATGGAGCCTTGGCTGCGGGAGGGGAAGAGAGAGACAGAGAGGAAGGCGCGGCGGAGGGGTGGAGAAGCAAATGGGCGCTTCTCCTGTGTGCCCTGGCCGGGAATTGAACCCGGGTCCTCCGCACGCTAGGCCGACGCTCTACTGCTGAGCCAACCGGCCAGGGCTAGTTGCAACACTCTTATTAATGAATTGGGAAGATCAGTGACTCACTCATAAGGGATTATAACAGCATTAACAGTGGGATCCTTTTAAGAACACTAGGACGGTAAAAACATCAGCCAAGGATCTAGGAAGTTGGTAGATATGGAACACAGCCATTATTGAAATGTGAAATTTTACCTTTTAACTCAAAAAAGAACAAAGGTATTAAAAGATCTCTCTATACAAATTAGGGGAAAAAATCAAAATAAAATCTGCAGGGAAAATTCATTTCTTCAGAAAAAAAAATCCCCATAACTAATAAAAACTTATGATGGCAACTTACAATAGGCAGTGCAAAACAGATTTGAAGTTATTTCATACTAAATTTAATTTCCATTTAATGAGATAGGCATTTCAAATAGATAGTGTTAGATACCTATTTATTCCCTAAGATGAAAAGATATATAATATACATACACAATAAAATAGAAACAAAATCAGAGTATCATTCTGGAAGCATTTTGTAAAGGGGGCAGAATGTAACTGTAAAATGTTCAGGTATACCACATTGATATTAGTCATTAATCTCAAACACAATCAAAACTAGCCTTTTCTCACACTTCAATATCTTTTCTCTGTTAGGCTCCTGTTTGATATTGATTCTCTGCCCTTCAACCCACATCTTTTTTAGCATTTATCCAAATAAGATATTACTCTCTCCAATTCTTAATTCTCCATTTAAAAATCCAGCCATGATTTTTTATTTGTTTATTGGAGAGAAATTCAGAGTATGGGTGATTTCATTATGAAATAACTGAGAAAATGTAACTCCATGGAAAGCTAGGATGATCCTTTTTATAGATGAAATTTTGTTTCCAATTGACCACAAGAGGGCACACTCTCTACTGACCACACAAGTTACACAGTGTCCAAAATGGCTGTTGTATACAATATACTCTTCCAAAAACAGATTACCGGTTAACACCAGCACATATTTAACAAAAGAAACTATGGTAGTTGTACTGATGAGTAGTTTACTAAAGTCAATTATTTGTGACTTGACTTCTGAATACAATTTTTCAAAATTTAAATCAGTCCAGAATTTTCTAAAGGATATCAACAGTTTTAAAATTATGGTTCTCTAGCCCTTTGAGTAGTAAGTTTTTTTCATGCTCACTGACCCCTGGGAGTGAGTTTTTTTTTTCCAAAAATGAAATAGTACAAGTGACAGTTTGATTAACTTAAAATCATGTTTGTTTGATAACCAATTTATGGAAACAAGAAAAACATACATTTGCCTTTTTCTAATGTTGCCTTACACATTTTTAAAATAAAAATTTTTGTACGATCGTACTCTGGATGGTCAGGAGGCACGAGGACGTACATAAACATTCATTCTACTCAAAGGGCTAGAGTCAATAAAAAAACAACACAGCTAAAATGATTACTGATATTTCTGCCTTCTGAAATATTTTCCAATATGTAACTTATTTGACAGAATTATGATAATTCACAAAAAAAAGGGAAGAAAAAATTTAAAACAATCAGGAAACAAATTTGAGTTTTATGTACAAAATCCATTATGTGTATAAATAAAAGGTCTTTAAAGCATATCAGTCATCAAGAACCTTGGTCTTCTGGCTAAAATAAATAATATTTAGCAGTCTAAATTTACAATGGTCAAGGTGACACACTAAGGTAAACTTAAAAATATTATCTCTAATACCCTATAGCTGCTATTGTTTTAATCACCTAGAGCAATTTATTAGGGGGAAAAAAGGGAGCCAGGAAAAGTACTGTAAAATACCACCATGTATAAAGTTAAAAATTTCTAATTCAGTTACAGTAATGTAAGGTTTTCAGACTTGCTCAGGGCAGAAAGCTGAAGAAATAAGGATCTAGACCACCTTGGCCACACTGATGCGAACACCATTCTCCACACGTTTTCCAAGCGATGTTCAGATTATGTCCTTGAGTTTAAAACTTCCAGGCATACACATCAATGCTTTGAAGACAAAAATTCAACTCCCTGTCACAGAATTTAAAAATTTCACTAAATATAGCAATTTTATAAAAGCTTTACTGGGATATAGTTCAAGGTCACTCTTTTAAGATGTACAAGCTAGTGGGTTTTACTATATCCAGTTATATAACTACCATTACTATCTAATTTTGGAATGTTTTCTTCACCCCAAAAAGAAAGCCCAGACTTATTAGCAGTCATTCCTCCCCTCCCAGTCCTGACATCTACTGGTCTACTTTCTGTCTCTATGGCAGGGGTCAGGAACCTATGGCTCACGAGCCAGATGTGGCTTTTGATGGCTGCATCTGGCTCTCAGACAAATCTTTAATAATAAAAAAATAACATTCAAAATATAAAACATTCTCATGTATTACAATCCATTCATTTCCTACCGCTCATGTTCATGGTTGCGGGTGGCTGGAGCCAATCACAACTGTCCTCCGGGACAACACCAAATTTTTATTGGATAATGCGTAAAGTACACGGGTTGTTGTATGGCTTTCACGGAATTATTTTAAAATATGTGGCGTTCATGGCTCTCTCAGCCAAAAAGGTTCCCAACCCCGGCTCTATGGATTTGACTATTCTCAATATTTCATATAGATAGGACCATACGAAATGTGGTCCTTTCACTGAGCATAAGAATTTTAGGGTCATCCATGTTGTACTATGTTTCAGTGCTTTATTCCTTTTGTTGCCAAATAATACTCCATTTTATGAAAATGCCACATTCTGTTTATTCCTCTTATCAGTTGAAGGATATTAGCATTGTTCCCATTTTTTGGCTATCACAAATAATGGTTCTATGAACATTAGTGTATAAATTTTTTTTTTTCATTGATCAAAATACAAATTTATTCCATTATATAGCAATTCATATAGAATCTTTTTGACACATGATATTTAAGATATATACATATATACATACATACATACCTGTACATGCATATATATATTTGCTTCACAAATCACAATAATAATTTTTAGTCTTTGAGTTAAAAAATTGACCTCAGAATTTGTTCCTGTTTTTCTTCCTCCTTTTCATCCTTCCTTGTCTTTATTTTTAATCATATTTCCCTGCTCCCATCTTTATTCCATTGAACAGTCAATGCCTACTCTAGAAATCAATAAATAAAATGACAATGAACTAATATGCTTAACTTGTCCTGTAGAGTCCACTGCACATTTTGGCTCATCATTATTTTCTGCATGGGATTGTATTTCTTTGCTGAGCATAATTGCATTGACCTCCTACTGAGTAGTGTAATTCTCTATTCTTTATCACTCCTCTCTTTCTTACACATCTAGAAATTGTGCCCACATTCATTCTTTAATCAGCAGAGCCGATATCCATACACAGTTTCCCCATCATTTAAATCTTTTCTCCTACGCTCTGGGGTCCACTTATTTTCTATTGCTTGGCCACTTGAAACCTCAGTAATAGAGACTTCAGGATACTGTGTGAGCTGTGGCTTTTCTTATGATTTGCACGTGCTGGGCTTACTAGGTGAATTAACATTACACCTGGGAGGCACAAACAAATGAAAACAAGATTCGGAACTCTAAGGACATTACTGTTGATACAAGTTAATAAAGAGTGGAAAATCAACCCGACTGAGCAGCACTTAATCTTTGCTCATTTGGGTAGCGGATCAAGAAGTCACTGGAACTCGGTTTTATTTATTTGTTTGTTTATTTTATAAGTTTTACTACCTTTCTAAAGTTCTACAACCCAATCTTGATAATTATTGAATATTAAAATTGATTTTAAAATTAGTGTATAAATTTTTATATGGATCTATGTTTTCAATTCTTTTGAGTACAGACCTAAGAGTGATATTGCTGAATCATATGGTAACTCTATATTTAGCTTTTTGAAGAATTAGTGAACATTTTATCTCCAGCAATGTATAAAAATGGTTTCCATTTCTCCACATCCCTGCCAATATTTATTCTTTCTTTGATTTTTATTTTAGCTATCCTAGTATGTGTGAAGTGGTATCTCATTGTAGTTTAACTTGCATTTCACTAATGATGTTGAGCATCTTTTCATACCTTATTGGCCATCTGAATATCTTGTTTGGAGAAATTTCTACTCATGTTTGTCTATTTTTAACTGCATTTTTTTATTGTTAATTTTGAAAAGTTTTTATAGATCCTGTATGTCTCTTATGAGATGCATGATTTGCAAATATTTAATGTCATTCTGTGGGATGTCTTCATTTTCTTGAAGGTGTTCTTTGAAACATAGAAGTTTTATATTTTGATGAAGTCCAATTTATAATTATTGTGTTACTTGTGCTCTTGGTATTGCAGCAAAGAAACCATCCCTAACCCGAGGTCACAATCATTTTTTTCCCTATGCTTTCCTCTAAGAGTTTTTATAGTTTTAGCTCTTCCATTTAAAGTCTATGGTCCATTCTGAGGGAATTTTTGTAATGATGTCAGGAAGGGCTCCAATTCCATTCTTTTGCATGTGGATATCGGGTTGTGAAATACAATATTTAGCCCCAGTCTACCTTTCCAGTCATTCCCTTATTTGTACTTTATGCTTTACCCAAACTGAACAACTTGCTACTCTTCAATGCTATCCACATTTTTTCCCTTGGCAAATACTGGGTAGCCAAATGCTTGCCCCAACTCCCTCCGCTGGCCTAAGTCTTAGACATCTTTAAAAGATGTCAGCTTAAGTTATTATAACTTTCCATAAGCTTTTTCCTGACTTCTATTCTGGCTTAGACATCCCACATACATGCTCCCATAAATCCTGGGTAATCTTTCTCCACTAGCTGTGAGCTTGGTGAGGAAAATCCTGCAGATCTAGAATTGATCTCAGGAGGGCTCATGAAAACTGTTAGGTTCAAAGGTGTCCCAGAATTGTTCAGTTCAGCCAGCCTTTTAGAAGCCATTCATATTAGAACTAGTCCGGGGAAGGACTTTTCTGAGATGATTTCATGCTAACTGCTCCAACTATCAGAAGAGTAAATATTCCTGCAGTGAGAGTGGGAGCAAGCAATTTAATCAAGAGTAGTGACTAAGACACACAAAATCCGTGCTGGGTACTACATAAAGTGAGTCAGAGATGTTACTAAGCACCTCTGCTCATTCAAAACTTATTCTGTAGAAGGAGTTGTCCAACATGAATATAAAGGAAAGCCCTAAAATGGGTGTGAAAAAATGGCAGAGTTTAATCGAGCTCTGCCAGGAACAAGCAATGGGATCTGAGCACGTATTTCCACTGTATCTTCTCCCCAACTCTCTCCCTCCAATTTAAAAAGAAAGTAAAATTTACAAGAAAGAGACTATTTCTAAGGTTCTTTCTAATTCTAAGAGTCAATGTTTACAACAAATAATTTAAGTGTAAATTAACAGATACCAAGTACCAAACCAGCCAGCTGATTATAGAAAAATCATTTGAGTTTGTAAACAAAATGAGGCCTTGGCTGGTTGGCTCAGCGGTAGAGCATTGGCCTGGCGTGTGGAAGTACCCAGTTCAATTCCAGGTCAGGGCACAGAGAAGCACCCATCTGCTTCTCCACCCCTCCTCCTCCCCCCATCACTCGGTCTCTCTTCCCATCCTGTAGCCATGGCTCAAACGATTCAAGCAAAGTTGGCCCAGAGAACAGAGGATGACTCCATGGCCTCAGCCTCAGGTGCTAAAATAGCTCCGTTGCTCGGCCCAGCCTGGCAGACCACCACCTGGTAGGGGCTTGATGGGTGGATACCAGTTGGGGCGCATGCAGGAGTCTGTCTCTGCCTCCCCATTGCTCAATTTTAAAAAATGAGGCAACAACAAAACACTGCCACTGATTTTAAGTCAACAGATTTATGATGGGACCCAGAAATCTATATTTAAAGCCACCAAGGTACTTCCGAAGTTCAGCCAGGTTTTGGCACCTGGTCTAAGGCACTGAGCCATTTGAGTTTTACAAAGTATAAAGAACAACTTCTAAGTCTCAAGGGGTTATTACAGGGATAGTTCTATGAAAGAGATAGCATTCAAGCAGAGGTTTGAAAGATGGGCTGGATTAGAACGTAAGAGGGATGGGAAAGTGCGCACAGAAAGAAAAGCATGAACAAGGGCACAGAGACAGAAAACAGGCTATTTTGAGTGTATTGGGCGGGCCAACCTTCAGGGTCCCATTCATAAATACTTCCTTTGTGAAGAAAATGGCTAACCCACAGCCACTGCTGAAGAAATAGTTTTGTTTGCTTTTCCACAGTGACTTGGACTAGGTATAAGCCTACCACAGGGCAACCAGTTCACAAGAAGGCTGATAGCCAGGGTGACATACATCACATCACCCTGGTTTGCTCAACACATTCCCAGTTTGTTTCTGTTGTCCAAATTTACAATTAAACATTTATTTAATTTGGTAATGTGAATGATAAATTATTAGGTCACTATTAAAAAACAAACCATGAGCTGACATGAAAAAAGGAAACAGGCCTATCAGAGTCTCAAAAATAGGGGTAGCAAATATGCCTGTTTTTATTAACAAAGTTTTACTGGGACACAGCCGTGTTCATTTGTTTAAGAAGTACATCTATGGCTGTTTTTACAACACAATGATAGAACTGAATAGCTGAGCTGGAGACCAGATGGCCCATAAACCCTGATATTTACTACCTGTCCCTTTATAGGAAAACTGAACCCCGCTACAAAACAGCACTGTCCAATAAAACTTTCTGCATAGATGGAAATGTTCTGTATCTGCACTGTCTGATACAGCAGCCCCAAGTCACCTCTAGCTATTGATCAACTGAATTGTGGCTAGTAGAGCTAAAGAAATGAATTTAATTATTTATATATGAAATAAAATATTTAAATGTTTTATAAGTTGAGATATAATTAACATATAACCCTGGGTTAAGTTTTACATGTCATAATGACTTGATATATGTACAGCTAGCTACCTTATGTCTTTTGATTGGATCGTTTAATCTATTTACATTTAAGGTTATTATTGATATGTAGTTGTTTATTGACATTTTATTCTTTAAAGCTGTATTCTTCTTTTGCTATATTCTTTCCCCCCTCTGATCTGTTTACAACAGACCCCTTAACATTTTTTGCAGCATGGTTTGGTTGTAATGAATTCCTTGAGTTTTGTGGGGGTTTTTTTGTCTGGGAAGCTTTTTATTTCTCCTTCAATTTTAAATGATAGTGTTGCTGGATAAAGAAGTCTTGGTTGTAGGTTCTTGTTCTGCATTACTTTGAATATTTCTTGCCATTCCCTTCTGGCCTCAAGTGTTCTGTTGAGAAGTCAGATGTCTTCCTTATGGGGGCTCCTTTGTAGGTGATAGCCTTTTTTTCTCTAGCAGCTTTTAATATTTTCTCTTTATCTCTTAGCTTTGGTATTTTAATTATGATGTGTCTTGGTATAGATTTCTCTTTAATGGAATTCTCTGTGCTTCTTAAACTTGTGTGACTTTTTCCTGAATCAATTTAGGAAAGTTTTCAGCTATGATTTGATTGAACAAAGTCTCTATCCCTTACTCTTTCTCTTCTTCTTTGGGAACTCTTATGATGTGGATATTATTTCTCTTCATGTTGTCACAGAGCTCTCTTAGAGATTCTTCAGACTTTTTTAGTCTCTTTTCTCTTTTGCTGCTCTGCTTCTGTGCTTTTGTTTATCTTGTCCTCTAACTTGCTGATTCGATCCTCAGCTTCATCCATCCTGCTTTTAATTCCTTCCATTGTGGTCTTCATTTCTATTGTAATATTGTATTTGTCATTTCTGACTGATTCTTTTTTATTATTTCAATATCCTTTTTTATACTTGCTATCTCTTTATTTAGGTGTTCGTTATGTCCATCTATTGTTGTTCTAAGATTTTGAGCATCCTAACTATCATTATTTTAAACTGTGCATCCAGTAATTTGGTTATATCTGACTCATTCAAGTCCTTTCCTGGGGATTTCTCTTGATTCATCTGGGTTACATTTCTCTGCCTTCCCATTTGGCTGTGTATAAGAAGGGTGTGGCCTCTGTGTTCCCTAGGTGTGGCCTGTCTGCAGGCTCACTACCCCTCTACTTTAGCCACTCTTAACAGCTGTTTAATGGTACGTATCTCATTATGATTTTATTAGGCATTTCCCTAAAGGCTAATGATTATTAATGTGCTTACCTGCCACCTTTTGGTGATGTGTTTTCAAGACTTTTGTCAGTTTTAACTGAGATGTTTATTTTCTTATTTTTGAGTTTTGTGCATTCTTTATATAAGATCCAAGTCCTTGGTCAGGCATATGATATGCAAATATTTTCTCCCAGTCTATAGCTTGTCTTTTCATTCTCTTCACAGTGTCTTTTACAGAGTGTCATGGATTAAATTGGTACCTCCCAAATTTGTATGTTGAAATCCTAACCTCTAATATCTTAGAATGTGGTTTATTTTGAGATAGGGTCTTTCAAGAGGTAATTAAGGTTAAATAAAGCTGTAGGGGTGGACCCTACCCAACAGGACTGGTGTTCCTATTAAGAGAGGAAGGGACACCAGAGACGTTCACATACAGAGAAAAGGCCATATGAGCATAGAACAAGGGGGCAGTCAGCTGCAGTCCAGGAGAGAAGCCTCAGGAGAAACCAGCACCTCGACCTCAGACTGCAGTCTTCAGAACTACTGCCCAATGCGTGCTGTTTCGTTATGGCAGCCCTGGCCAATAACATACACAGCACAAGTTTTTATTTTCGATGAAGACCAATTTATCAACTGTTTTCTTTTACAGATTGTGTATCTATGATATGTTTTAACTTTTAAAATTAATTTTACAGAGAAAGGAAGGGAAAGAGAGAGAAACATCTAACATCAATTTGTTGTTCCCCTTATTTATGCATCCATTGGTTGATTCCTGTATGTGCCCTGACCGGGGATCAAACATGTAACCCTGGTCTATCGGGATGATGCTCTAACCAACTGAGCTACCCAGCCAGGGATTAAGTTAATTTTTAAGGTGTAAATAAAGTTTAGTCAAGTTTCTTTTCCTTTTTTAAAATTTATTTTTGCATGTATGGATCTGAATGTTCCAATACTATTTGTTGAAAAGACTGTCCTTCCTCCGCTAAATTACATTTCATCTTTGTCAAAATCAACCGGCTATATTTGTGTGGGCCTATTCCTGGATTCAATATTACTCCACAGATGTTGTGTTTATTCCTTACCAATACCACACACAGCCTTGATTACTGTAGCTTTACAGTAAATCTTTAAAAATCAGATATTGTATTCCTCCAACATTTTCTTCTCTGAAGTTGCCTTTCCATATAAATTTTAGAATTAGCTTGTCTAATTAAAAAAAAAAAACTTGCTGGGATTCTGATTGGAACTGTTAAATTTATATAGATCAATTGGGGAGAACTAACATCTTTGCTTGTAGAGTCTTCCAGTAAATGAATACTACTTTCTATTTAGGTTTTCTTTGATATCTTTCATCAAGGTTTCATAGTTATCAGCACACAGATCTAATGTATTATTTTATTTCTGATTTAATAGCCATGTGTGACTAGTGAACAACTAACTGTATTAGATGTCACAGTTGAAAAAGTTTACACTTGGAAATAGTACCATCATACAGTATAACTCAATGAGAAAATGATGCCATAAAATTGTGCCAGTGCCTCTGCAAGCAGGACCTGGGACAAAGTGAAGCTTGAAGAAACAGAAAAGAGACAATGAGAAGGCAGTTAATATGAGCCAAGATCGGAGCAAATGCAGAGGAAAAAACAGAGTGCCGAGAAAGGAACATCTCTCCAAAGCTACCTGAGCTCCTGACAACTTTCCAGTTCCATAGCACATGTATCTTTACAATAGCCTCCCTTTTCTTGAATTAAGTTGAATGGCTCTTTGTTTCTTAAAACCAGATGATTAAAGAATTAAATCTCTAGGACTATAATAATGCTAATTTCATCAAGAAATACAGGGTAACATCCTAACTTTTAAAATATGCACTCTAATGACTGAATAAAAGACATGGAAAATAATCTATAAGTGATAAAAGATAATACATCACTAAGTTATATTTCAAACTCTAATCTTTTTAAGTTGTTTGGAATTCAAAATAAGTTTATTCTATATAACTTTCAAAGAGTTATTGGCAAACTATAAATGTCAATTTAATTAATAATATGGGTAAAAGTTAATAGGGCATTGAGTTTGGCAAAGGATAAGTGACCAGGTAACTAAATGCCAACTCCCAGCTACAGAAGCAAGAGCAGCAACATCTCTAGGCAAGTCATGCTCAAACTCCACTGTGTATTAAAAAAAAAAAAACTCCAGGTGTATAAAAATCACCTGAGGTTATGTTTTGAAAATGTTACACTGCCCTGGCCAGTTGACTCAGTGGTAGAGCGTCGGCCTGGCGTGCAGGAGTCCCGGGTTTGATTCCCGGCCAGGGCACACAGGGGAGGTGCCCATCTGCTTCTCCACCCCTCCCCCTCTCCTTCCTCTCTGTCTCTCTCTTCCCCTCCTGCAGCCGAGGCTCCACTGGAGCAAAGTTGGCCTGGGCGATGGCTCTGTGGCCTCTGCCTCTGGCGCTAGAATGGCTCTGGTTGCAACAGAGCAATGCCCCAGATGGGCAGAGCATTGCCCCCTAGTGGGCATGCCAGGTGGAACCCGTCGGGCGCATGCAGGAGTCTGTCTGACTGTCTCCCCATTTCCAGCTTCAGAAAAAAATACAAAAAAAAAAAAAAAAGAAAAAGAAAATGTTACACTAGAAATAAAAGTTCCTCCCATTCATTACAGATCCTTAGATAAATATACAACAAAAATTCTTTTAAATGCACTGCTGAACTCAACAAGCAAAGAAATCCACAGGAGATAACATAAAAACAGTAATTAGTTCAAAAATCAAAAAATTTGTTGAATGCATTTACTGAATAAAATCATAGTAAGCAAGAACTTCAGCCATGACCTTAGCTTAAACTTGGAATTTACAGATTTAAATTTTGATATTTATCAGATGTGGTGAGAGTTGTAATTGAGAATACTATATAAAACTGGCAATGCCCTTGAAAGGCCACACCCCTCAGTGAAGGGTGTGTACGTCCCCATTGATAAAGACACTGAATAAAAAACAACTTTGAATCAGGCTTTCACTGGAATGTGGCCCCCTGAAAATTTACAATTACAAGTCCGTTCTCAGTTGAGTATAAATTTACACTTCTTGCAAAGAGCAGGAACCTCAAGCCAAGCAATGAATTTAAGCTGTTTCTGGGCATCTATCAGAGAGAAAAGCAAATTCTCTGTAGTGAAACACACCTTCAGTTCATGCCCTAGAGATTTCTAAGCACTTAGTATTAGTCCAAGATGAGATAAAAACAAAATTACCAAACCAAAAGGAAATAAACCACCAGAGCAGCAAAAGTTAGGGACAACAGAATTAAATTTGTAAGAAGTTCAAATTTTGAAATTAACAGATATGTTTTGAAGTTTACAGAAATAAAAGGAGTTATTAGGGCCCAGAAATAAAAATGACTTGATAGGAAAGAAAATGAACCTAGTAGAATATCCAGATATAAAAAATAAAATCCTTGAAATTAAAAAACCTAATTGGAACAGAGACAATTTAGTAAATGAAAAGACAAGTCTAAAACAGCAAGGAAACACAAAGAGAAGATCTAAAAGAGAGATTAAGAGACATCTTAAAATCAGATACTGTAATTTCATAAAATCATCTCATAAAAGAGAGATTAACATGTAACTAAAGTTTCAGAAGGAAATAGGAAAAGTAGAAAAGAAGCAGTACTTCAAGAAGCATATTTCAAGAGATAGTGACTGAAATTTTTCAAGAATGAATAGAAGACATAAGATGGCAGTTAAATTCAGGAGACACAACAAGTCCCAAGGAAGAGTTGGTTCAAGTATTGTCCTGATACGCCAAAATTGCAGGGTTAACCCCTGGTCATGGCACATACAAGAATCACCCAATGAATGCACAAATAAGTGGAACAACAAATCGATATTTCTCTTTCTCTCTCTCTCTTCCTCGCTCTCTAAAATCAATAAATTAAAATATTAAAAAAGAAATCTACATCCAGATATATGAAACTGCAAAACACCAAAGACACAGAGATAATCTTTAAAATTAGAGAAAATGAATCAGATTATTTGCAAAGGAACAACAATTAAACTTGTCAGAAAAACAACAAGAGTAATACTGTGCAGGTTAGAAAGCATTTTCTTAAAAATTAGTAACAATATAAACAGAACAGCGGTTTCTCATTACATAATATGCTTTATCTTTTATATATCAGAAATGAAAATACAATAGAATGATTCAGGACACCATCAATAAAATAATTTAATACACAATCTACAAATGAACCACCTATGGGGGGAAGGTCTGTCTTCAGAAATCCTGACCATGGTCTGACCTAGATCCCTTGAGTAAAGGCCTTGTGTGTGTGTGTGTGTGTGTGTGTGTGTGTGTGTGTGTGTGTGAGAGAGAGAGAGAGAGAGAGAGAGAGAGAGAGAGAGAGAGAGAGAGACAGGAAGGGAGAGAGATGATAAGCATCAATTCTCTGTTGCGGAACCTTAGTTGTTCACTGGCTGCCCTCTTGTATGTGCCTTGACGGGCCAGCTACAGCAGACAAAGTGACCCCTTGCTCAAGCCAGTGACTTTGGCCTTCAAGCTGGTGAGCCTTGCTCAAACCAGATGAGCTGGTGCTCAAGCCGGTGACCTCAGGGTTTCAAACCTGGATCCTCCGCATCCCAGTCCGAGGCTCTATCCACTGTGTCACCGCCTAGTCAGGCTTGAGTGAATGCCTTTTATTCACCAATTCCTAACACCCAGAACGTGACTGCCCTGGAGTAGCAGAACAGTATTTTTGAAAGATGTTAAAGACATCCTGGGGGGAAAAAAGAATTCCTTGGTTAGCTATTAAATATACCTACTAAATTCTCTTCCTAGAGTAACAATACACAATAGCATATTGTAAGAAAATTCACTTGCTGCTTTTGTTTGACTCCACATTTCCTACCATTATTTGATTTAAAAACACCCAATTCTTCCTTGTTTATTAGGAATTTTAGGATTTAGAAAAATATTCACTTAAGTAATCACTGCTTATTCACTTCTGTATCCTTGGCACCTAGAACAGTGTCTGGAACACAATAGGTACTCAAAAGATGTTTGCTGAATGAGTAATTAAAGTCAGTATATGTTGCTAAATGTTTAGAAACCAATGTGTGTGTGTTTGGGGGGGGTAGGATGAGAGTAGAGCAAGCTTTGACCGACAGTATTTCAGCAAAGTACTCCCACTATGGAAGATCACACCGCCAACTTGACATCTTGGAGCACAGAGCTGGGAAGAGATGCTCAGAATCTCAGGAGCACAAAAGGGCTCTAGGCATCACTGATAATACAAGATGTAACTTATTTTGTGCAACTGCAGTATCCCTGAGGAATGTAGACTAAGTTTTCCACATACCAGGATAAACATTAACTGAAACATGCATATTTTTAATTCAAAGAATATTGTATTTTCAAGTGTACAGTACAAAATTTTGCATTGTCTGTTAACTTTGTATTGTCAATTACCTTAAACTTTCCTAAAGTTAGGCTCTTAAAGGCTACTGAAGTATGTAAAGCTATTTGCCCTTTTACTAAATCATAGGTTCTTAACCTTGGGGTACAAAGATGGGTGGGATTTAGGGAGTCCAAGAAGCTCCTTACATTGAATACAAATTGATACATGTTGATGCATATTTCTGGGCAGAAAGTCTATAGCTTCCATCAGATATCTCAAAGGTGTCCATAACCCAAAGGTTAAGAACTTCTCGAAATAAACCCCGACTGTTCTTGTTTAATTTGAAGAGTTCTCCTTTTCCCAACTGTCATCCTGTTGTTAGTGTGCTGATTAAGGTACCACACACCTCCTTCTAATTTGCTCTGAGTTGAAGAAATTGGTAAGTCAGTTTGTTACAAAATGTGTTTTTGAATAATTCACTGAGTGCTATGCCTAGGAATATGGTAAAATAAAATAAAGCCATGAACTGAGGTGGAAAATACTATGTCAAATAATCAATATTTATTTAGGAAGATGACTGACAGTCCAAATTAATTATAGTATATTATAAATACACACAAAATATTCTAACCAATAAAATATTTATTTTGTTCAGATCCCACTGCTAACACAAAATATATATAAATATATATCACTAGAAGCTTTTGCTCATTTTTCAATCTGTTTAAGATAATTTCTACCTTACAAAGGAATATATCCTTTAACAATATCAGTCATGACACCTGGCCATTTTAAAACCCCATTTTTGATGGTAGTAATAAGAATCTATCCATGAAAAAATTTATGTAGCAGCAAACTTCATTTTTTATTTTAAAATTGCTTATGTTT
The DNA here is from genome assembly GCF_036850995.1 of Saccopteryx leptura. Taxonomy (NCBI): domain Eukaryota; kingdom Metazoa; phylum Chordata; class Mammalia; order Chiroptera; family Emballonuridae; genus Saccopteryx; species Saccopteryx leptura. The sequence continues at coordinate 277,746,594 of NC_089505.1, read as the reverse complement.
AGATCTCAAGTGAGTGAACAAATTACTAAAATATGTACCTACATTGGAGGGCTGGATTTATGTCTTTTACTAAAATCAGCAAAATAAGGACATGCACATGCCTTTCTCGTTATAAGACAAACTTAGCTGTATTAAATTATGAATGTTACTTTTAAAAGCACTCCCAGCAATGCTGTTAGAAACATTTTTTTATGTTACTATACTATAAATTTTTCTATTATTCCTCCTTTCACTACAAACTCATCATTTATTACAAGAGAATGACCAATATGAATATACCGTTTTTTCCACATGTCTCCTCTGTTCCCAACACCTTTCTCATTTGCTCCTGCTGCCACTGGGCTTTTTACGTTGACTAGATTATGGTAACCTCAGAGGATAAAATGAAGGCAGGGGGTCCAGCAGAAGGAGGGACAACCTCTAAGGGCAAACTATATTACAGCAGGCCTGAAATGATGACCACTTCAATTAAAATCATTCACTGAGGACCTGGCCAGCTGGCTCAGCGGTAGAGTGTCAGCCCAGCATGTTGATGTCCTGGGCTTGATTCCTAGTCAGGGCACACCGGAGAAGCAACCACCTGCTTCTCCACCTTTCCCCCTCCTCTCTCTTCTCTTCCCACAGCCAGGGCTCCAGTGGTTGATTGGTTTGAGTGAATCATCCCTGGGTGCTGAGGATGGCTTGGTGGTGCCTCTGCTTCTGGCACTAAAAATAGCTTGGTTGTGAGCATGGCCATAGATGGGCAGAGCATAGGCCCCACATAGGGGTTGCCAGGTGGATCTCAGTTGGGGTGCATGCAGGAGTCTGTCCTACCTCTCCTCTTCTCACTTGGAAAAGAAGAAAAAAAATAATTCAATGAAAATGCAAAAAGGGGTTAAAATTCTACTTTATCTCAGGTTTTCTCATTTGTGGTTGTCCAGAGCCAAAATTAACAAGAACATTATATTTGATTAAAATATCTTTTCAGGGCCCTGGCCAGTTGGCTCAGTGGTAGAGCGTTGGCTTGGCGTGCGGAAGTCCCGGGTTCAATTCCCGGCCAGGGCACACAGGAGAGGCGCCCATCTGCTTCTCCACCCCTCCCCCTCTCCTTCCTCTCTGTCTCTCTCTTCCCCTCCCGCAGCCGAGGCTCCATTGGAGCAAAAGATGGCCCGGGCGCTGGGGATGGCTCCTTGGCCTCTGCCCCAGGTGACAGAGCGACGCCCCGGATGGGCAAAGCATCGCCCCCTGGTGGGCGTGCCGGGTGGATCCTGGTCAGGCGCATGCGGGAGTCTGTCTGACTGCCTCCCTGTTTCCAGCTTCAGAAAAATACAAAAAAAAAATCTTTTCAGGAATAAACAGGTATGTTTTCTGGTGAACTATCAATGCAGAGGTGTCTTGTTATAAGTCCTCAAAGGAAGGACATAATGGAGCAGGTCTATTCCTTTCCAATAAAGCTGGACCTAGCCCTGGTCAGGTAGCTCAGTGGGTTAGAGCATCATCCTGATACACCAAGGTTGTGGGTCCAGTCCTTCTTCAGGGCACATACAAGAATCAACCAATGAATGCATACACAAGTGGACTAACAAATGGATGTTTTCTTTCTCTCTCCCTTCTCTAAAATCAATAAATTTTTTTATGAAAGAAAATAAGAAGCTGGACCTAAGCTCATTCAGGTCTGCCAAGTATCAAGACAACATATCCTCAAATAAGTTATAAGAGTTTGACCAGATGGACAAGAAAAATAAATTTAAGAGCACATTATGAAAAAAGAAAACCAGTACAGAGAATAAGACAGGGGAATGTGGTTATGAGGCCAAACACAAGATTAAACAGACACAGACAGGCATGGCAGCCAGCTAGAGACCCAGATCACCGACAATAACTGCATTGATTTCATCAGCACTAATGAATACTATTTTAAGGTACCACATTTGGGTGGGATGGCTTGTGGTTTCCTATGATAATCTCACACAGGTCACACAGGTCTTTAAAGGTTGAAGAAACTAGACAGTAAGTTTCTATCACCCTGGTCAGTATTTTATCCTCCTTCCAAAGTCTCTTGAGTCTGGACTGAAAAGGGACTTTCTGTGAGTCAGAGAATTTGAATCCATTAAACTGCTGAGATAATCATCTCTAATTATTCTCCCAGAAATAGGAAATTCACAATGTGGAGCAAATACCGATAAATTCACAAGTCTAATCTCTTTAAATACCTATTTTTTAATTATAAAATTGGATATTTTAAAGAAAATAAATTAAAAGGCACAAATTAAAAAAAGTTTCCCCCTTCTACTTTTGTTTGTCCCTTAATCCCAGGGGCAAACTAGAATCCCTTTAGAAACTCTTATTCCAGTAAAATAGAACAGGAAGGCAGGCAAGGTGACACAGCTGTGCACGCAAATATAAACACACAGGGAAATATAGCATTGTGGTAATAAATATGTTCTGAGTTTGAATCCCAGCCCCATCATTTATTACAAATATACACATAATACATTTATTAGTTTGTATGCCACTGGGAAAGTTCTTTAATCTCCATATGTCAATTTCCCCATGTCTAAAATGAAAATAATAAGGTAAACTACCTCATTATAGTTTTGAGGATTAAATTAGTCACTACTTATAAAACACTTAGAACAGAGCAGGTGGATACTAAGTGCTAAGTATCAACAATTATTTAATTATCAATCATAATTACACAAAATGCATAAAATATAATTTTAAATTTGCAACAAAGTAGCCAGTGTTTATTCTCTTTGTTGCAATGTTCTTGTTTTCTAAATATGATCAGGTAAGTACAGGTAAATATTTTCATAATCAGAAAAAAATCTTATTTAAAAATTTAAACAATTTTAATGTGGATCTAAGACCAAGGATACAGAGTAGAATTTTCATAGCTTTGGTTTCCCACTCTCTTAACTCAGTGAAGTGACTCAAAATTTGGATAAGAAAAACACTGAGAAATGTACATGAATCTCCTTAAAATGGACTATATAAGGTTTATTCAGTAAAAATAGCAATTTCAGTTTCTGTAAAAAAGCACTTAAAATCAAACAAGAGCTTCATAGTTAAGTAGTAAGACCACCTTTATGCAAACCAAATAATCATTATTATAAAGTAAAAACTCCACCTTGTAAAATTGTCTGTTTTAGAAATAGAAATTTACGTAAACCTGTTACTCAGCAGTAGAGACAGACCGATGTAGTTAATCATACCAGTTAACTCAGAACATGCTCTGATTACATTGTCATGATATATCCTAATACAATAGAAGGGCTGGAAGGTTAGGGCAGGGATAGCAAAGTAAGCAAGCATGTCATCTCAATTTGGGCATTACAGAAACACAGTACCATAACAATTATCCAATAATGTCTTAGTTACTACAACACATTTCCTGCAAAACTGAATAAATAAAACAGCCCCAAAAGGACAATTCCTAAGAAAGTGTTTGTTATCTGTGAAGCACAGTCTATAAAACTGGCAACAATGAAAGGGCTGAGAATTAAGAAGCCTAATATTTCCTGATATATTATGACTGTGTCCATTCTGATTGGTCAGTGAGATCTACAAAAGGTTATCAGGGGTCGGGAACCCATGGCTCACGAGCCAGAGGTGGCTCTTTTGATGGCTGCATCTGGCTCTCAGACAAATCTTTAATTAAAAAAATAATGTTAAAAATATAAAACATTCTCATGTATTACAATCCATTCATTTCTTTTTTTTTTTTTTTTTGTATTTTTCTGAAGCTGGAAACGGGGAGAGACAGTCAGACAGACTCCCGCATGCGCCTGACCAGGATCCACCCGGCATGCCCACCAGGGGGCGATGCTCTGCCCCTCCGGGCGTCGCTTTGCCGCGACCAGAGCCACTCTAGCGCCTGGGGCAGAGGCCAAGGAGCCATCCCCAGTGCCCGGGCCATCTTTGCTCCAATGGAGCCTCCGCTGCAGGAGGGGAAGAGAGAGACAGAGAAGAAGGAGGGGGGGGGGTGGAGAAGCAAATGGGCGCTTGTCCTATGTGCCCTGGCCAGGAATCGAACCTGGGTCCCCCACACGCCAGGCCGACACTCTACCCCTGAGCCAACCGGCCAGGGCCACTCCATTCATTTCTTACCACTCATGTTCATGGTTGCGGGTGGCTGGAGCCAATCACAGCTGTCCTCCCAGAAAACACCAAATTTTTATTGGATAATGCTTAATGTACACGGGTTGTTGTATTGCTCTCAAATGGAATTACATTTAAAATATGTGGCATTCATGGCTCTCTCAGCCAGAAAGGTTCCTGACCCCTGGGTTAGATGTTCCACATAAAAGCTTAAAAGCAGAGGCAAAGAAGCCAATTGATTGTGTTGGTAGAAGGGAAGGTTGGGAGGGTAGCCAGCTAAAAGAACAGAGTGGCAAACAGGAAAGGTTAAGAGGCAGTGTTAGCTAGTACTGACCAATCATAGAAAATACATCAGAGGGCAGTATAGTTAAAGCCTTGCTGTACATGCACAGGGTATTTGAAAATGTGCAAAGAGCATTCTAAAATACACCTGCAAGGGAGAATGTGTGATTAAACATGGAAGACTTCTCAAAGATGAATGAAGAACATAAATTGTTGTACCAAGTATCAAAACATACTAAAAAGACACTCTAATTAGAAAAGTGTGTTTCTGACACAGTAATAGACAAATAGTTCAACTGAATAAATTGGTGTCCAGATTTAGAATATGATAAGGATAGCAATTTGAATCAGTGGTGAAAAACGCATTTAGAGCAACTCTACTCAGTTGAGGGGGCAAAAAATGAAGTTAAGATGCCCATCTTATGCTATACATAAAAATAACAGCAACATATTTGACCACATACAAAGGATTCTAGCGGCAAAATAAATAAGTAGAAAATGGACAAAAGATGATACTAAATAGCAACTTAGCATAAGAAATATAAATAATTATCAATCACATGCTTGACCAGGTGGTGGCACAGTGGATAGAGCATTAACCTGGGACACTGAGGACCCAGGTTCAAAACCCAGAAGGCCACTAGCTTGAGCATAGGCTCACCAGCTTGAATGCAGGGTCGCTAGCTTGAGCGTGGGATCATAGACATGATCCCATGGTCTCTGGCTTGAGCTCAAGGTCATTGGCTTGAGCAAGGGGTCACTGACTTGGCTGGAACCCCTCAAGTCAAGGCACATATGAAAAAGCAATCAATAAACTAAAGGTGCCACAGCCACAAGTTGATGCTTCTCACTTCTCCTGTCTTTCCCTGTCTCTCTCTCTCTCTCTCTCTCTCGCTAAAATATTTATCTGTGTAGATATATATTTAAAATTACTAACCAGAAACATAACAGAATTCAATAACATGATAAACTATAAAATGAATATACAGAAATCAAGAGCCTTCCTATACACATATACGTAAACAACAGATTTAAAGGAATAAAGAATCTTATTTCCAATAGCAACAAAACAATAAAATATCTACATTTTCATTTAACTAGAAATAAAGAAAACTTGAAAACCCTTTAAAAATGAAAACAGAATCGAACAAAGAAAACACAATGACCATATTCTTGGAAATAATATGGTGTCAATTCTTCTTAAGGTAATTTATAATTTATACAAACCCAATACCAAACTTGTTTTTCCTCCAGGAACTAGACACATTGGTCTTAAAGATCTTATTGAAAGAAAAAAAAACAAGCAGTAACTGCTAGAAAAACTCTAAAAAAGATCAGCAATGAGAAAAGAGCTCTAATAAATATTACAGCATTGTATAAGGCCTCAAGAGTTCAAACGCTGTACAAATGAGACAAACCAATGGGACAAGCTAGAAAGTCCAGAAACAGACTCATATAAAGAATTTCAAGAAATAGAGAGGACAAAAGAAAAATAGACTAAGTACATTAAAACATTCAATACAAATAAGTCCTTAAATATGTAAGATCCTTAACCTAATTCATGAAAACAGAAATGCAAATTTAAAAAATAAACTGAGATAGCATTTCTTACCACAGGCAAAAATCTAATCTAGGTCCAACCATTCTCTTGTCAAGCTGTGGGGAAAAACAGGCATTCCAAAAACCCTCATGTGTTGTTGGTGGCAATGCAAAATTTACGACCCTCCAATGAAGGCAATACAATTAATCATATCCATCAAAACCACAATATTGACTCTGTCACGTAGCAAACACAGTTCTAGGAATCTAAACTAGACACCTACACACATATGCAATAACATATGAACAAGGTTATTCACTATAAAATTGTAACAGAAAAGACTGAACACATTTGAGTGCCTGGCACCAGGGGATTGGTTGAATAACCACTGCAAATACACACAACTGAATACTAGCAGTCAAAAAACTAATAATAGAAGATCTTTGTGCACTGATACAGAGAGAGCTCCAAGGTATAAAAATGAAAAACAAAGCAAGGTGAAGAATAGTAGTGTGTTACCTTATGAGTAAAAAAAAAAGAAGTAAAAATATATATTTAGTTACTTATTTGCATAGAGAAAGTCTGGAAGAATAATAGGAATTTGTAAAAATAATTATACATAATGGGCTAGGGAGGAGGAGTAGATGGAGATAGACAGAAGTAAGACTTCTCAGGGTATTCATTTTTAAAAACAGCATATTTATTTTTGAACTATATCAATAAATACATTATTCAACAAATTTTAAGTTAACAAATAATTTAAAACACAAAGGCAAAATGAAAGTGGGGACTTTGTTAATATTTGGTCAAAAAACTTTATTGAGCCATAGTGTAAGCCTTTCCTCTGAGTGATATTTAAAGGAATAACTAAAATAACAATACCAATCATTGTGTGAAATATCACAAATGCAATAAAAAATTGTTGATATACTCATGCCAAATTTCAAAGCAATCTATTAATATATCCAAAGAAACTCAAAAGAATATGAAGAATTATTTGCACCCTTATGTTCACTGCAGCGTTATTTACAATAGCCAAGATTTGGAAGCAGTCCAAGTGCCCAACACTAGATGAGTGGGAAAAAAGCTGGGTACATTTACACAATGGAATGCTACTCAGAGGTAAAAAAGAAGAAAATCTTATCTTTTGTAACAGCAGGATGGTCCTGGAGAGTATTATGCTAAGTGAAATAAGCCAGCCAGTTAAAGACAATACTATATGATTTCGTCATATGCAGAATATAATAAAATTAACAAAGTACAAATAGACTCATAGATACAGAGAACAGACAGTTAGAGGGGAGTGGATATTGTGAAGATATTAAGCAAAAAAAACAAAACAAAAAAAAACCCTCATAAATTAAGCTATTAAAAGTAGTTTATCTTGTACTGTTTATTTTTTTAATTTTTTAAAATTATAGGTTACATTCAATATTATTTTGTATTAGTTTCACGTGTATAGCACAGTGGTCAGATAATCATACATTTCACCAAGTGTTCTCCCCAATATTTCCAGTGCCCACCTGGCACCAGAGATGGTTACTACAATATTATTAACTACGCTGTACTTTATATCCCTTTAACAGTAACATCAATTTTATACTTCTCAATCCCTTCACCTTTTTACCCAGTCCTCCAATACCTCTCCCCTCTGGCAATCATTAGTCTGTTCTATCTATGAGTGTTTTAATTTTGTTTCTTCATTTATTGTTTTTTAGTTCCACATATAAATGAAATCATACAATATTTGTCTTTCTCTGTCTGACTTGCTTCACTTAGCACAATATCCTCTAGGTCCATCCATGCCGTGGTGAGATTTCATTCTTTTTTATGGCCAAGTAATATTCTATTGTACATATGTACCACAACTTTCTTATTCCTTTGTCTATCAATTAACACTTGGGTTGCTTCTATATTTTGGCTATTGTAAATAATGCTGTAATGGGGGAAAAAAATAACACTTCAAAGAACATACGGGTAATATGTATTCTTTCAAAACAGTGTTTTGGGTTTCTTTGGATATATTCCCAAAAGTGGAATTGCTGAGTGATAAGGCAGTTCCATTTTTAATTTTTTGAGGAATCTCCATACTGTTTTCCACAGTGGCTGCTCCAATCTGCATTCCCACCAGCAGTGCAGGAGGGTTCCCTTTTACCTCAACATCTTCGCCAGCACTTGTTGTCTGTTGATTGATGAGAGCCATAATCATAGGTGTAGAAGAAAATATTGGCAATAAAATCTGACATTTCTCTCAGAAATATTTTTTCTGATATATCTCTTCAGGCAAGAGGAAAAATAAAAAATAAAGAAGTGGGACTACATCCAACTAAAAAGTTTTTACACAGCAAAGGAAACCAACAAAACAAAGACAATCTACTGAACAAGAGAAGATATTTGAAAATTACATCTGATAAGGGATTAACACTAAAATTTATAGACTCATACAAATCAACACCAAAAAACCAAACCATCCAATTAAAAATAAAAAAAGGTAGAGGACCTGAGAAGGCACTTTTCTAAAGAGGATATACAGGTGGTCAATGGAAATATGAAAAGATGTTCAATGTCACTAATCATTACAGAAATGCAAATTAAAATCACAAAACGTCACACCTGTCAGAACGCCTTGTACTTTGAAAATTCATGTTGTACTGTGCAGCAGAAAGCACACTGTTCACCTTGTTCAAGATATAGTGCCACTTATATGTATGTCAATAAGAAGTCGGCAAGAGAAGTGAACACTTGTGACAGGCAGTAAATACTTTTGATGATGTAGGTAAAGGTATTAATAATAGCCAGCTTAATGCAGGTCAGGTTAAGATTATGCTTAAACTGGCAGGGCAGAGGTAGTAAACAGCAGCCCTCAGTTCAGTCAAGGAATGAAAGAATAAGAGGAAAGGCCACTTCCAATATCTATCTGACATAGTCCCTTCTCCCTGACAGAACAAAAAAGACTATAGAACTGTCTTGCTTCTGTCTTTGGGGTGGCTGCGAATTTTGTTTAGGAAGAGGAAAGAGAAGTCAACATTTAGCACCTCACAAACATAAGTGAAAGTGGCTCATTTTTAAAGTATTTTAGGAACTTCATTAGTTAAGTGAAAGGTAAGACAAAAAGGCTATATTCTAGTACAGGATGTCCCAGCTGCCTGGGAGCAGGGTTAGTTAAGCTTGGCAATGACTTCTAGAGAATTCGAACCGAAGTCACGGCCACATCACTCAGAGAAATCTGAGTACCTACAGAGAAACTGTGCCAAAAAGTTAACGGCTCCTGTTACAAGCATATATTTTAGTGTTTATTACAAGAGACTGCTCTAAGTGGGACCTTTGTTCTCTTATCTAAGATCTAGCTGAGTAAATAATATTTATATGGGGGAGGGTTTAATCAGATTTTAAAAAAGGTATTTTATATTTCTGGGAACTTTTAAAGGCATGCTCTCAAAAAAGAAAAACAAGCTGGTGAGTCTAAAAACAAAAACTCAAGGCTGTGGCAACATAAGCAGACAATTTACCCAGCCCTCCCCTCTTTATTTTTGCAGTTGTGTCATCTTTGAATATGAAGGATGGCTGTGTAATGCCACTACATCCAGACAGAAAATGTTTTAACTTATGTTCACTTCCTGATGAGTAAAATGCCAGGTGTTGAGTGAGCTGACACATCTAGTCTCTTTTAAATGGAACACCCATATAACCAACTAGACAATGTCACTTGTCCGCCTTATACCTTAAATTCAACCCTTCCCCCCTCAAAACCCTGCTGCTATTCCTCAGGTGTAATGTTATTGCACAAGTACCATCCACTGTCCAAGCAGAACCCGCTAAACCAACAACTAATCCTTCCCTGCCATGCCCCACCTCTCCATTCACAGAACAGTTTTCACTTATTTAGTTATTTTAGTGAGACAGAGAGAAGAGAAGATGGGAAGGGGAAAGGGGAAAGGAAGCGGGGGAGGGTGAAGGGAGTGAGAAGAGGAGAGGGGGAGGAGAGAGGAAGAGGGAAACATTCATTTGTTGTTCCCCTTAGTTGTGCACTCACTGGCTGCTTCCCTTATGTACCCTGACCAGGGATCAAACCCTCAACCTCATTGTTTCTGGACAGCACTCTAACCAGCTGAGCCACTGGCCAGGGCCCAAAGAATCATGGTTTACTGACCCTTTTTACTTTTCTGTTTCCACACCGAGTGCCCCAAAGGTCAGTCACCATCATCTCTTCTCTAGAATACTCAACAGACTCCTCCAGTCTGACCTCTTGACTTTTACAGCCCACACATGTAGGCTTTGCCTTTTATTAGCACATGTTGCTCATAACATTTCCTTAATTTTAAAATATCTGCTATGTATCTGTTTTTTGTTCTTAATAATGATAAATACTATTTATGCCTTCACTTTTATTTCTTGTGTGATCTAGCAGAAGTTTCCTTTTTTACATCTTTTCAAATATTCTGCTTCAGGTTTTATTGATTAGCTCTTTTTTTCTCTCTTTAATTCCTGCCCCTCTTTATTATTAATGTTTCTTCTAGTGCCTACGAGTTTACTTTGTTCTCATTCTAATTCCTTGGAGTGAATGCTTAATAATTTTGTTTTCTTGTTCTTTCTTGTTTTTTAATAAGTGAATTTACAACTGGAAATTATGATTGCATGGCCTGCTTTATCTACATATATACACAGTTTTTGATAATTTTCCATTAAATTAAATACAGTGCAATTTTCCCTTTAACTAGTAAGTAATATAGTTTTTAGCTTCCAAAAGTATGGCACCTGGCCAAAATAGAGTAACAGGGACTAGTTTTATCCCTAACCTGATAAAACTAAAAAAAATAAACAATATATTAAGCAACTGTCTTTAGACACTACAGTAATCCCGAAAATAGGAAAGCAGAACCCATCAGTTCCAGACCTCAGTGCAGGGAGGGGGACCCAGATGGAGTGGACGGTCTCCCTGCGTTGAGGAGATGGAGCTGGGAACATGGGCAAACCAAGGCACCTAGACTTAGTAAGGCAGAGTCCAGAGAGGAGAGAACTGCACAGAGAATGAGCTTCAGGGATCTGTAGACCATCCATCTCCATCTCAAACTTTCAGCTCAGTAATGATCCCTGCATTGTGAGAAATACCTAAGGCCTAGAGCAGAATTACCCGAAAAGAGGAGAGAGAACAATTCCCCAAACTCCTTAAGGGCAAGGTATAGCTCTTAGTTCCACCAGTTAGAGGAGAAAATCTCATAATTTAAGAGGCGGTGGGCAAGAGTACTTGGAAGGATACTGCCTTAATATTGGGGAAAAGTAGCCCTAAACTACAGGCCACTCTGTTCCCACCGAACTCAGTTTAAAAACAAACCTCAAAGCTTCTGTTTCCAAAGTAACTTCATGGTACCACAGAATAAAAGTAAAGAATACCAATGCGGATACAAAAATATCCAACACACAAGGTAAAAATCACTTTTTTAAATAAGGGGGAGAGTTTAATCTGATAAAATGTCTAGCATATAATAAAAACTACTGAGCATGTAAAGAAGTAGAAAAATTCAACCCATAAAACGGGGAGAAAAATAAAAACAGATCCAAAAATAAAATTAGTAGTCAACAACATTAAATAATAAAATACAAATATATTTCATATATTCATGAAAGCAAAGACTGAGCAAGTTAAGCAGACACATGGACTATAAAAAAGACCCAAATTATATTCATAGATGAAACTAAAGTAATTAAAATTTTTAAAAAAATACACTGGATAGGCTAATAGCAGATTAAACACCATAGATGAAAAGATTAGTAAATTTTTTAAATGGTCAATATAAACTATGCCAAATGAAATAAAAAAAGACTAGAATAAAATGAACAAAGCATCAGTTGGCTGTGGAACAACTACAAGTGGCCTAAGAAACACGTAAACAGAAAAGTTTTAGAATATGTAATGGTCAGAATTCTTTCAAATTTGAGGAAAATTGTAAATTCACAGATCCAAGAAAACTTAATGCACTCCCAGACAAGAAACTTGCAAAAAATATTAAGGCACTTCATAATCAAATGCTTAAAACAGTTATAAAGTGAAAACTACTAAAAGAAAGAAAAAGAAAACCACATATTAATAGAGGAACAAAGATAAGAACAAAAGATTTTGGGCTGAAAAAAATGCAAACTAGAATATTGTGAAGCAACATCTTAAAGTACTAAACAAAAGAGTCAACCTTGAATTATACACCCAATTTTTAAAAATCTTTCAAAAATGAAGGCAAAATAAAGACTTTGTCAAGCATACAAAAGCTCAGACAATTCATCACCATCAAACTTCACTGAAAGAAATACTAAAAGAAATCCTTCCAACATAAGAAATACTTGACAAAACATGTATTGCCACAAAGGACAAAAGAGTACCAGAAATAATAAATTTAAATTAATCTCTAAAAGATAAATGACTGATTAAAGCAAAAATAATAACAGTGTATTGTGGTGCTTATAACATGTACAAGCAAAATACAGAGTGGGGCAAAAGTAGGTTTATAATTGTGAGCACACCAGTTTATTCTTGTATTATTTATTAATTATTGTATTATTTTCCATGCGTACAACTTTAATATATTTTTGTCCCACACTGTATGTAACAACAGCACAAAGGGCAAAAGGGGATAAATACAACTATGATGTTGGTAGGTCCTTATGCTACATATAAACTATAAAATTAATTGAAAGTTTACAGATTAAAGTTGTATACTATCCGTTCTAAAGCAACCATTAAAAATAAAGAAGTATAGCTAATAAACCAACACATGATATAAAGTGGAATCATTAAAAATAATTCAAAAGAACGTAGAAAAAGAGGAACAAGGAAACAAAGAACAGATGGAAAAAATAGAAAACAAATAGCAAGATGACAGATTTAAACCAAACCACGAATATGCCAAAATTATTAAATCATACAATTTAGTCGGTTTACTGTATATCAATTACACTTCCATAAAGCATCTTATAAAAAGAGAAACTGTTAAAAGGTAATTTCCACACTGTAACATTTCTTGGCATACTCAGGCAGAATCTGTATTCATACCACATCAAAGAACTTAAAATCTATTTCTAAAATAAGTCGCTTTGTTATGCTTATTTGTATGTCTGTCTTCCATGTTGAGGATGAAAGCTCCTGGACTTTCTTATTTACATTTTAATACCCAGGGCCAGGTAGAGTAGTGCTCATATATAGTAAGTGCTCAGTACATGTGTGATTAACTAAATTTATGTTTAATTTCTTAAAACCAAATGAATCTTCAGTAAGTGAAACTAAAGGCTTGAAAATAGATACTGGATGGGAATATGAAAGGGAGTTAAAGATGAGTAATATCTCCAAACCTCAATAAAGATCCATCTGTGAAACTGAATTAGCTGTTTTGGTATAAACAGCCAGTTTGTGAATTTCTCCAGAAAAATTTAGTGTGCAGAGAGCAGAAATCTGAAGAATAAAACATAGTAGATACTACGAAGATTTAGAAACAAAACAAAACAAAATATCTGAGAAAAAAAGCCTGACCTATAGTGGCGCAGTGGATAAAGCGTCAACCTGGAACACTGAGGTCACTGGTTCAAAACCCTGCACTTGTCTGGTCAAGGCACATATAGGAGTTGATGCTTACTGCTCCTCCCCCCTTTCTTTCTCTCTCTCTCTCTCACTCTCTCTCCTCTCTAAAATGAATAAAAAATTAAAACAAAACAAAACATCTCAGATACTTCTTAGATAAACTCAGAGTTAAAAATTAAAGACAGTAATTTAACACTGTCGGCAGAAACAGACTAAAAATATTATCCAGATTCTACATGAACTCGCTGGTTTTGTTAGTCTGTATACATGCCTATTTACCTAGTATTATAATAAACAAAAAGATAGACCTATAATTCACAGGCACTAAGATAAGGACAGTGTGGTTAAGGGGCAAAGTAACTTTTAAGAGGGTCAACAGTGCTTAAGCACGTAGTTTCTAAGTGCTAATCCCAACAATGCACTGAAAATAGCAGAAATCTATTAAAAATACCTTGAAAAACTTCTCTACAAAAAGCAGAAACACAAAACACTGTGTATGTTTATGTACAATGTTCTCTTTTTCAATATTCTTTAAGTGTTTCTGATTACATCACAGAAGTAACTTTAACCTAGAAGAGTGGAGGTGGGCTGCTAATCTGTCTTTTAACAAGAAGGCAGACACCAAGTTCAGGAACAGGTCACTAAAGTAAAAGAGGCAGAAGAATCCTAGATGGATGGGCAGGATACCACAACTAGCAGGAATCAAGAATTCTGAGTTCCCTGTATTGATGCAACAACCTGCACCCATTTTAATAACTTAGAATTTCACAGTTTTAGAAAACAGAGAATATAATCATGACATAGCAACTGGTAATACTGAAAAAAATCTCAGATGTTTTGTAATGCTTTGCATCTATATAAATTTTGCTTAGATGCCCACACATTAGAATAACAAACTCTACTTAAAACCATTATAGTCATTTAATTTTAATAGCCAAGAATCTTATTACACGATTTTGGAATGAAAACACAAGTGTGCGAAGAAAAACAGAATTTGTCTTTCAAGAGACAAATGTCAATTTACTTATAATGAAAATGATATTTAAAGAGGACTTAGCAAGAGATGAGAAAACTGTAGCCTTGAGCAGTTAAGTAACCGAACCCCAGACATGTATTTAATGAGGTGCTAGGAGCAGAACCAAGGTTCTCCTCAATTGCCTCCCACCATTATCTTCATGCCCTGGGGATGGCGACCAGATCAGTGCAGCCTGGAGGATGGACAGGATACAGTCAGTGATGAGAAAACAAGCACAATCACAAATTATCTGAAACCAAAGACTGACAGTTAAAGACAGGTAGCTGCCAGTTACTACAAAGATTGGGAGTAACTGTGAGAGAATCCATTTGCTGTACTTGGAACAACCAACACGGTAGAGATGCACATTTCAGGAACAGAGACAAAATGAAAGAAACACAATCAGAAAAAGTCATAAGGCGAGACTAGGTGGAAGTAGGTATATTGTGCCACCGAATAAAGGAGTCTGCTCACAACTGTCTTTCTCAACACTACTAGGAGAATTCTTCGCGTGCAAGACACCTAGGCTCCACCTTATACGTACTGAAAAAGAAGCTCTTAAGAAGCTTATTTTGGATCATTTTGCCACTCACGGGGTACCCACATACACAGCCACTCACAGATTCCCATTACCCTTTCCCAAGTGACTACAGAGGACAGGTAGCCCAAGGAATAGCTGCTAGCCGAATGTTATTATCAGTATAAGCACTACAATACTCTGCCATGATTCTGTTTCTCTCAATCTTGACACTTTACCACAAGTAACATCCGTACAGAAATAGCCAAGTCTTGTCCTGGCTGAGTAGCTCAGACCATCACCTCAATATGCCAAGGTTGCTGGTTTGATCCCTGGTCAGAGTGTACACAATAAATAGCCAAGACTGGAAAACAGAAACATACCCACCAACCTCTCTACAAAAACCAAACACAAGAAGCAAAGATAGACAGATACTAATCTTCTCCAAAGATCAATGCTCCCTAGATGCAGGAGCAAAAAATTCCTTCTCTTAACCTTAAAGTTATTAACTCCTGCCAAATCCTAAGTGTGAGGGAATTTTAGATATTTACGTTAAAGTCTTCTTTTAAACAGTTTTTAATACCATTCTGAGGGAAATAAAAAATGAGTAGCAATTCAAAAATACTTCAACTTACAATAAAATTAGGCAAATTTTTCAGAAAAATAAGTTCTCATAAGAAAATGTTTCAGTAATGCTTTTGAGAATTTGCTCCACATCCTACCTCCACCGCCACCTGCTTACAGGTCTCTATTTCCTTCCCTGCCTACTGTGCCTCAATTCTTTAAACTCAATATTCCAATCAAATACTTTAAACTTGTGTAAAAATCAAGTATTATGTAAATGATAATTCATTACATAAACGGCAATTCATTTAACCAAAATTAAGCCACCAAACTTACAGAGAGTCATAACTGTCACCAACAATTTTTGCAAGAACTAAGAAGTTATACGCAGTTCTTTGAGCCAAGTGCAATCAATGCCCATAACTTGTGTGTGGTTCACAACCAGGTTTTGCTTTTGGTGAAATGACAACCTGTCCTTACTCAAACTCCTTCTAAGAAGTTAGGAGCTTTATAAAAGTTATGGTTCTCAAACAGTTTCAAATATATGGCCATCACTTTAAAATCATGTACAAGCCTCAGAATTAACAATTAAAGTTTCCTTCAGATTTTCTTTGTAACTAATGTGACTTTAAGCAACAGGAGAAATGTAACATGCTCAACAACCAAAGGAATGAAAACTGTAAGCACCCAAAAAAGATCTCTTCCCTTTGCACTTACTGGTAGACAAGTAATAAACAGAATCTAGTTCTAGCTTAATTATGACTTAATTGAAACAGTTTTATGGGGTTAAATGCCTTTAAAACTGAGCGAGAGCAAAGGAGCCAATCAAGAGGAGAAAGGAAAATGGAATAATGGTAAGAACAAAGCAATGGTGTGCATTATTCCAATGAGGACCACATTCTGATAGTTTCAAATGGTTTTTCATGTCTCGCCAATCTTTATAAATTAATGTTAGGCAGTAACAGTCACCTTTGGTAACAGCAGTTAATATAAAAACAATGATAAATCAACAGCATTCAGAAGAATAAATTCCATCTATCACAATTTGTTTCTGATTTTAAGACTCAAATTTAAGTTGGACTGGTTGTACAACTCACTGAATTATATACTTTGAATGGGTAAATTGTATGGTATGTGAATTATATCTTAATAAAGTTCTTTAAAAATTTAAGACAAATGTTTGTGTGTGTGTGTGGGGGGGGTGCAGTGTTTGAAAACAAAGTTCCAGAATAACTAGGTTTTTCTGTGGACACTGACCAATGAAACCAAATGCTAAACAGCCTCTGTGAAACAGACTATCGTAGATGTTTCTGCTTGTTAATAAAGACATCCCTTCAATTGATTTGGTTCTTGACTTGGTCAGCTGCCAGCTAAACGCCTTTGCTAACTGAATTTCTGACCCATTCCTTTCTCTTCTATTCAAGAGACATATGTGAAGAGGGTGAGAACCACATGCTTCTACCAGAAGGAAAAAATAATCTGGCAAGCATGGTGGGATGGTTTAGAGGGGGATAAAAAAAGAAAAGAAAAAGCTGTCCATGTTTTATTCTAGAACATTTTCAAAGGCATAAACTACTTTTTCACAAGCACAACCTCCTCAACTAACCAGAAGAAAACAAACCTCTCCTTTAGTAATATACAGTTTCACTTCTGCATGTTTGCCTTTTTAAGGCAATTTAACTCTTTTCTAACCACTGTCCGCTCTCATATCCAGGGAGACACGGTAGGGATTTTTCTGATATTCCTGAAATCACTTTTGACCCTCCTTTCTTAAAAAAAAAAAGTAACACTTTTTCAAAAATGAGAAACCAACACAACAGACATTTAGCTCTGTGTTTTCACACAACTATGCATGGAGTCCACAGGCAGACTACCTGGGTTCAACTGCAGCTCTGCCAGTTAGTTGCTGGGGACCCTTGGGCAAATCACTAAAGCTCTCTGTAAAATAGAGATAATTAAAGTTCCTAGATCATAGCATACAGTAAGACAAAAACTGGTTATTATATGTAAAGTTCATAAGAATATTATTAGTACATGGTGTTAATTATTAATTCAAAGAGTAAATAAGCCAGTTAAAGAACAGTTTGGATTGAAAACTTGTAAAATGGAATTGTGAGAATTCCTAAGAAGCTGTGCAGATACACTGAGACTGAACAGTACAGGGCAGATGGTGGCAGGGGGCGGAAGCCAGGCCTCTTCCTGCTGGAGGAGGAGGCTGGCACAGAGCAGCAACAGGAGACTAGAATGAACCACATGGTGCTGCTTTAGAATAAGAGACGTCGGTATGAACTCATGGTTAGCTTAAAATGTATACAGAAAGTACAGAAAAAAATCACAAGTGTGTATGTATACCTGGGTTGGTAATATGCACGTTATTTCCCAGCTCCATCTACTGACAGGGCCTAGAAGTAATGGATGACACATCAGTAACAACAAGCACACCCAGAGAATGTATCTTGGTTTCTTACACTATTCTGCAATAAAAGGGGCCTTGGAGAAATGGCCAGTAATAAAGCTGAGAGAGGAATACACGTGATGAGCCTGACACGTCTTATAATGCCAGAAAGTAAGGAAGTATTAAAAACAAAATGACGGGGCCTGATCTGTGGTAGCACAGGGGACAAAGCATTGACTTGGAATGCTGAGGTCACCGGTTCAAAACCCCAGGCTTGTCTGGTCAAGGCACAAACAAGAAGCAACAACTACAAGCTGATGCTTCCTGTTCCTCCCCCACCCTTCCTCTCTCTCTCCCCCCACCCTCTAAAAATCAATAAATAAAATCTTTTAAAAATATGATGCCCTGGCCAGTTGGCTCAGTGGTAGAGCATCGGCCTGGCATGCAGGAGTCCCAGGTTCGATTCCCGGCCAGGGCACACAGGAGAAACGCCCATCTGCTTCTCCACCCCTCCCCCTCTCCTTCCTTTCTTCTCTCTCTTCCCCTCCCGCAGCCAAGGCTCCACTGGAGCAAAGTTTGCCCAGGCGCTGAGGATGGCTCCATGGCCTCTGCCTCAGGTGCTAGAATGGCTCTGGTAGCAACAGAGTGGCACCCCAGATGGGCAGAGCATCGCCCCCTAGTGGGAATGCCAGTGGATCCCGGTCGGCCGCATGTGGGAGTCTGTCTGACTGCCTCCCCGTTTCCAACTTCAGAAAAATACAAAAAATTTAAAAAAATGATGGGAACATATCAAAAGGACACAGAAGAATACCTGAAAGAGATTCCAACGGCTAAACTGGTAGAATGTGAACAATCTGAGTACTGGATTATATGCCAAAGTATCAAATAAATATCCACAGTCCATACTAAATATCACATAGTTCAAGGGCAAAGATACACATTTCCCTACAGAATAATTCCAAGCAATTTATGTAGCTACTCCTTCCCTCAGCAAAGTGAAGCTTAACTCTTCACCCCCTAAGTGTGAGGCTCTATTTAGCGATTTGCTAGAGGGCACACTATAAAAAAACAGGGCAGCCTGACCTGTGGTGGCACAGTGGATAAAGCGTCGACCTGGAAATGCTGAGGTCGCCGGTTCGAAACCCTGGGCTTGCCTGGTCAAGGCACATATGGGAGTTGATGCTTCCAGCTCCTCCCCCCTTCTCTCTCTCTGTCTCTCCTCTCTCTCTCTCCCTCTGTCTCTCCCTCTCTTCTCTAAAATGAATAAATTAAAATAAAATTTAAAAAAAAAAAAAAACAAAAAAAAAAACAGGGCAAGTCCCTTTACAGTGGAGAACCCTAGCAAACATCACCACAGTCAGGTCATCAAGGTTAATATCACCAGTCATAAGTCATGGTAACAGTATGGACACCTTATCCTTCCCTAATCCGTAACTGTCTTACCATGAGAAAAAAGCAGGAAAAACTAAATTGATAAACACTACAAAGTACCTGGGCAGCAATCCTCTAAATTGTCATCAGAAACAAAAAGTCTGTAAAACTCTGATACCAGAAAATTCTGCTTAAAGAGACATGACAAGTAAACATAACGTGGTATCCTGGACTTGACTATGGGGGGAAACTGGGTGAGATGTCTAAAGAAACTTGCTACTATCTTTGTGATGTTTTATAAATCTGAAACTATTCTATAATAAAATTTATGTTTTAAAATCTTAAAGAATTAAATAAACAATTTAAATATTTTTTAATGTTATGAGTTTTAAAAGATGAGTTTAAATTTTGGTCAGATAACAAAAAAGTATTTGTCTCCCAAAACAGCTGATCATATCAAGTAAATGAGTAGATTCAGCAAACAATGTTGCTAAAAAAATTAAATCCATTTTTAAGGTTATTTTTCAGACTTTTTTTTATAAAGCCCACCAAAAATAAGTTAAATTATATTTAAAAAGTACTTTGTCTAAAATCTTATAAAACATAATCTGATTTAAGTTTCAGACCTTTCATATTATCACTTCATATAAAATCAATACTTATAGAAATATTCAAATTTTAATTCAAATTCTACATTATAGCATGATAAAAACAGCTAAAGAAATCTCAACACAAACAATACAAACCTACTGTATAAATAGCAACTCTGCCCAGTAATTAACAGAAACCATCAATTTTGGTTTTTGAAAGGGAAAAAAAAGTAAGTTTGTCAAACCTCATGTAACCACAGTTTACTGAAGAAAAAAAAAATCTCAACATTCCAAATCAAAACATCTTATATGATTAAGAGGCTCCAGTAGTGTTAGTGAGTCAACATCACAGCACTAACCAGAAACATGAGACCCCTAAAAGAATAATGTCAACATAATGATTACAAAATAAAAATGACAATAACTTATTACTGTTAAAACTGAATGATTGTCAAAAAGTAAACATAACTTGGAGTGTGGTCTGTTTCTACAAAAAGCCTTATATTAGCCCTGGCCGGTTGGCTCAGTGGTAGAGCGTTGGCCTGGCGTGCAGAAGTCCCGGGTTCGATTCCCGGCCAGGGCACACAGGAGAAACACCCATCTGCTTCTCCACCCCTCCCTCTCTCCTTCTTCTCTGTCTCTCTCTTCCCCTCCTGCAGCCAAGGCTCCATTGGAGCAAAGATGGCCCGGGCGCTGGGGATGGCTCCTTGGCCTCTGCCCCAGGCGCTAGAGTGGCTCTGGTCGCAACAGAGTGACGCCCCGGAGGGGCAGAGCATCGCCCTCTGGTGGGCAGAGCGTCGCCCCCTGGTGGGCGTGCCGGGTGGATCCCGGTCGGGCACATGCGGGAGTCTGTCTGTCTCTCCCCGTTTCCAGCTTCAGAAAAGTACAAAAAAAAAAAAAAAAAAAGCCTTATATTATAGTCTCTATTCAATGCCCTGAAGATTCAGGGTTTGAGATTTTACTGAAGGGAGTGAGGGTGGTGGTGCATGGCGTGGGGACAGATGTAGCAAGGAGTACAGAAGGGAGGAATAAACACGCTTTTATAATGACATTGTCCATCTGGTTTCCTATCACTCAGCACCCTCAACATTTTCTTATTTCTGCCAACTCTGTCCCCTCCTAAGAATGGCATAGAGGGAGAGAAGTGTGTAGGGACAGTGGGAGGTAAGTACCTATTCCTGAGGCACTGAAAAGAAAAAACAAATCTAAGAAATGATTTTAATGATGCATATGTGTTGAAAGAAAACTCTGGTAATTGTGAGTAAACTCTACTCCATTATTCTTACCCATTTTAACTAGAAAATATTCAATAACCTGTAATCCTGAACCTTCTCCTAGAGCCGTAACTTTCATATACATGTGTACTTACAGCGTAAGTCTTTTTTTTTTTTTTTTTTTAATTATTTATTTATTTATTTCAGAGACAGAGCAAGAGTCAGAGAGAGGGATAGACAGGGATGGAAAGAGATGAGAAGCATCAATCATCAGTTTTTCATTGCAACACCTTAGTTGTTCATTGATTGCTTTCTCATATGTGCCTTGACCGTGGGCCTTCAGCAGACGGGGTAACCCCTTGCTCGAGCCAGCGACCTTGGGTCCAAGCAGGTGAGCTTTTTGCTCACACCAGATGAGCCCGCTTGAGCTCAAGCTGGTGACCTCGGGGTCTTGAACCTGGGTCCTTCCGCATCCCAGTCCGACACTCTACCACTGCGCCACCACCTGGTCAGGCAGTGTAAGTCTTTTATATCAGATTTCATTCATTTACGAACATATCATACCTCAGAAGGATGACTGAAATCATGACTCTTGAATTCCTTGGATACTAAAGTGAAAAGGAAGTTAGATAAGGGCTTCTCTTCCTTTGAAAACTTAGGGCAAAAGATATCCTTTCTCTTGGCTCCCATCATTGAAAAATTCTTGTCCTCATGCTTGCTCTTTTTTCTGTAAAATAGAAGATCCCTTCAAACCTGCTAGTCTACCACTCTGGAGGGCAGAGGGTAGGGAGAGGGGGAGAGGAATGGAATGACACCTTTCTCCTTAAATACATTACCTCAATCAATCTGTCAAAGATCTAACTCCATATCTCAACTTCACTCAGCTTTCCCCTCTCTCCAGGCCATCTATGTTCCAAACTTCCTGTCATTAGTCTAATTCATATCATTACCACTCACTCTTGAACTGGTACACCATCTTTC
The DNA here is from genome assembly GCF_036850995.1 of Saccopteryx leptura. NCBI lineage: Eukaryota > Metazoa > Chordata > Mammalia > Chiroptera > Emballonuridae > Saccopteryx > Saccopteryx leptura. Next base: position 277,724,481 of record NC_089505.1, on the reverse strand, counting down.
AGATAATCTGAAATATCAGACTGTACATCCTACATCACACCTACCTACCTCCCACAGGGCTAAGGAGTGGTCCCTGGCATTGAGTAGCTCACTCATCTACGCTTCTGTTCAAACATCTTTAATGGTTCCCTTAATTCTATCATATTTAATATATACCCTGGAAACAGTTTCTCAAGACATATTTTGGTCCCACTAATCTCTCTAGAGCAAAACACAGTGACTACAAAGTATGGATTCTGGAATGAAGATTGCCTGAATTCAAATCCTGGTTTCACCACTTACTATACTAGATGCATGACTTTCAGCCTATTCTTGACCTTTCCTTTCATGCTTCAGTTTCCACATCTGTAAAATGGAAATAATAACAATGCCTAGCTTATAAGGCTAGAAGGATTAAAATGAGAATACACATAAAGTGCTTACATAAGACCATGCCCAGTACATATATGCCCACTACTCCATAAATTTGCTATCTGCTATTATAATTAGTTGTTATTAATATTCAGTATTTCCCATTATTCTCCAATACATATCATTTGATGTCATTTGACATGTTTCCTACACGACCGTTTCTTGCTTATTTCTCCAGGTCTTCATCCTGCAATATTCACCTCAACTACAATGCCATCCACTTTATTTAAATTTAAACCACATTTCAAGGCCCAGTTTTCATTATGCCTCTTTAAAACAGTCTTTCCTATTTGGCCATGGACTGCAATCATTTTCTGATCTGATTTTTTATCAGGAGTCATATAATTCAGTACATAATCACAATAATGTTCCATATTATTTAATGCTTTAATTAAGTTACTTAGTTCTATCCCTGTATCTAGTCTGATACCTCCTTAAAGAGAGGGAAGACATCTGTATCAGCCATGCTACAAAGTTCAACACAGATGCTTAATAAATACTGAGGGACACACTAAGGAAAAGATAAAAATGATATGGTTCTACATGGAAGGAGCGGGATCAAACTCATCATCTCCTCTTACCTTCTGAATCACTTATAATCAGTATTTTTTGTCAACCATTCCGACAACTCCAGAAAACAACTCTACAGACTGCAGGGATATCCTCTTAACTACACTCAATGGCCTCCTAGTCCTTAACCACACCCAGTTATCTGCTGTACCTGGCCCCATACTACAATTTTTAATAACTTCTACCAATATATGTTTGAACAGTTACAGAGGAAAGACCATGTAAAAATACCAGGAGGAAGTGGCCATCTTTAAGCCAAGGAGAGCGGTCTCAAAAGAAACGAACCCTGCCGACACGGTGACGTCAGACTTCTCGCCTCCAGAACTGTGAGACAATAAATTTCTGTTGTTTAAGTCACCTGGTCTATGATACTTTGTTACAGAAGTCCTAGAAACTTAATAAAGAACCTAAAAACATACCTATACAAATACAGTCAACTGCTCTTTGACAAAGAAGCAAATGGCAATTAAATGAGAAAAGAATGTTCTTTGTAATAAATGTCACTGGAGCATACACATTCACATGTTAAAAGAAAAATTAATCTAGACCCAGACCTCAAACCCCTCACAAAAATTACCTTTAATAGATCACAGACTTAAATGTAAAATGTAAAATTTATAAAAGTTCTAGATGATAAGAGAAAATGTTGGTGACCTTGGTGGGTTTGGCAATGAGTTTTTAGATATAACACCAAAGGCACAACCAATGAAATTGATAAATTGACTTCATTAAAAACTTCTGCTCTGCTAAAAAACGCTGATAAGAGAATGAAACAAGTCAGAGATTGGGAGAAAATATTTTAAAAATTGTCTGATAAAAGATTTGTATAAGAAACATACAGCCCTGGCCGGTTGGCTCAGCGGTAGAGCATCAGCCTGGCGTGCGGGGGACCTGGGTTCGATTCCCGGCCAGGGCACATAGAAGAAGCGCCCATTTGCTTCTCCACCCCCCCTCCTCCTTCCTCTCTGTCTCTCTCTTCCCCTCCCGCAGCCAAGGCTCCATTGGAGCAAAGATGGCCCGGGCGCTGGGGATGGCTCCTTGGCCTCTGCCCCAGGAGCTAGAGTGGCTCTGGTCGCGGCAGAGCGATGCACCGGAGGGGCAGAGCATCGCCCCCTGGTGGGCAGAGCGTCGCCCCTGGTGGGCGTGCCGGGTGGATCCCAGTCGGGCGCATGTGGGAGTCTGTCTGACTGTCTCTCCCCGTTTCCAGCTTCAGAAAAATACAAAAAAAAAAAAAAAAAATTAAAAGAAACATACTAAAAAATTCTTAAAACTCAACAAAAACAATCCAATTTTTGAAAAAACAAAAAATCTGAACAGACACTCCACCAAATACACACGTGAAAAAATGTTCAACATCCTATGTCACTGGGGAATTGCAACAGGCAAAGAGATACTAAAAGAAACCTATTAGAATGGCCAAAAATCCAAAACCCTGACAATAGCAAATGCTGGTGAGGATGTGGAGCAACAGGAACAGGACTGACTGCTGGTGGAGTGCAAAAACAGTGCAGTCATCCTAGAAGACAGTTTGGAAGTTTCTTACAAAGCCAAACATAGTCTTACCACATAATCTAGAGCATATTGCACTCTTTGGTATTTACACCTGTAAACTGAAAGTTACGTCCACACAAAACATTCACACAAATATTTTGTTCAGCTTTATTCATATTTGCCAAAACTTGAAAGCAACCAAGATATCCTTCAATAGAAGAATGGATATACAAACTGTGGGCCTCCCATACACTGGAATATTATTCAGCAATAAAGAAAACAAATGGAGCTGTCAAGCCACAACAGGACATGGAGGTACCCTAAATGCACACTGCTATTTAAAAGAAATCAGTCTGAAAAGACCACATACTGTATGATTCCAACTACAGGAAAAAGTAAAACTATGGAGATAGTAAGAAGACCAGTGCTTGCCCGGTGGGGGTGGGGGGTAGAAAGAGCAGAGAGAAATGTTAGGGCAATGAAAATATTGCATATGATTACTTAATCATGAACAAATTCATTATGTATTTGTCCAAATTTATATAATATACAATACCAAGAATGACCCTAATGTATTCTGCAGACTTTACTTATATAATTTATCAATATTGGTTTATCAATTATAACAAATGTATCACATTACTGCAAGATGTTAATAATAGGGGAAACTGAATGGTATTTGGAGATGAGGCCTTTGGGAGATACCTATGTGAGATGAAGTCATTAGTATCCTTGCAAAAACAGATACCAGACAGCTTGCTGGCTCACTCTCTGCCAGGTGAACACACAGTGAGAAGGTCGCCATCTACAACCTAGTAAAAGTGTCCCCACCAGAAAGCAACAACGCTGGTACACCTTGATATTAGACTTCTAGTCTCCAAAATATGAGTAAGTACAATTCTGTTGTTTTAGACAACTAGTCTACGGTATTTTGTTTTGACAGCCTCAACTAGCTAACAGAATCCAACTGACCAAATCTGAAGTAGTATGAGCATCAAAATAAATTATAGTGATGACTTAGAACCCAATGAATAAAATAATCCGTAAGTCCAAAAACAGATAAATGAACAGAGAAGTAAAAGTTATTTCTCAAATAGAATGCAATCAATAAACTTGAAATTAATGGAGTTTAAAATCCAGTTTTGCAACCATAACAGCAGTAATTCAGTAAGAATCATCAACAGGTACTAAAACTAATGGGTGAAAGATGAAGAAGGAGAAATAAAGTATCTCCCAACAAATTACTTAATTACAAAAGGAAAAAAAATAACTTTATAGTGGAGAAACCTGGCAGATACATGTTAACGAAGTGATCAAAGCTAAATTAATAATGGGACAAATCAGCTCTGGCTGTGTGGCTCAGCTGATAGAGCGTCATCCCAGTAAACCGAGGTTGTGGGTTCGATCCTGGTCAGGGCACATACAAGAAGCAATAAATGAGCACACAATTAAATGAAAAGAGTTGATGTTTCTCTCTCTTCCTTGCCTCATCCCTCTATTTCTCTCTCCCCCTTCCTCAAATCAATGAAAATATATTATTTTAAATGGGACAAATCAATATCATGTACTTCCCGTTATGAGTCACTCAGTCAGAAATGTGTAACCTGAATTTAAACCAAAAAAGGCACCATTCATAACAAAATAATATTCTACAAAATAAATTACATGTATTCTTCAAAAAGTTAGTGTCTAGATAGATTTTTTAAAAAAGAGCTGAAAAACTATTCTCAATTAATAGAGAGACTGAAGTGTCTTGGAAATTAAAAGCAATGTGTGATCCTGGATTGGTTCCTGGGCTAGAGGAAAAAATGCTCTATGGACATTATTAAGACCAATGGTATAAATTTGAATAAGGTCTATAGATCTAACAATACAATAGTATTGTATTAGTATCAAAATGTCCTAATTTTGATAACTGTAATGCTGTTTTATTTAATTAAATGTTTACTTTGAAAAATGTATGTTGAAATGTTTGTGGATAAAGAAGTATAAGGTCTACCGGAAAGTTCTCTCCGTTTTTGGAATAAAACAAAATACAAATTTTTCTTACCGTCAATAAACTTGATTAAATAATATAATTGCGATTATTATTAATGATTTCTTGCCAGCATGAGGGCAATTTGTATATCCCATTTTTGAAAAATGTTTTATCTTTTGATGCGAAATATTGAACCAGTGCTTGTTTGATATCTTCATTTTTGAATTTTTTGCCCTTCAAAAAATTTTGTAAGGACAAAAACAAGTGATAGTCAGAGGGTGCTAAGTCTGGGGAATATGGTGGATGCGACAGACATGCTTCTGTAGCATTTCTTCCTTGTTGAAATTCGTAAAAATTACAGTGGCATAAATGAACTTTATCAGTAGCCATGGGTACACTATCGTTTTAAACATAAGACTAACGTGAATCAACTTTGTTTTAGTTAATTTGCTACGTCAGTATGTATACATTAAGTCAGAGGTCTCAAACTCGCGGCCCACGGGCCGCATGCGGCCCGCCGAACAATTTTGTGCGGCCCGCAGACTAATCCACGAAGTTCAAAATATTTTGGATAAAATTAAGTAAGCCTAGGGGGCCTACTTGTATTTTTCATTTCTCTAGCATCCTAGCTAGATATTAGCTTAGTTAACAGCAGTTGCGATGCGAACTACAGTTTCTGGTCGTTTTGTGACACTGAGTAAACTGCATGTACGATTGTGCTTGTTGTACTGATTTTTTTTTTGTTTTCAACTTCAGTGAGAAAAGTGTTGCGTAACAGTTGCCTTTTGTAGACCTAGTGCGGCCTGCCGAATGGCTGTGATCTTGCTCTGCGGCCCACATGCTGAGTTGACTTTGAGACCCCTGCATTAAGTGATAAAAATAGAGAGGCACACATGCGCCAAATAAACGTGCTTACATGTCGAAACTTGTTGTGATAGAAACGGACAGAACTTTCCGGTAGACCTTATATGATACCTATAACTTACTTTGAAATGGTTCAGAAAAAATATGTATATATAGTCAGAGAGAAAGAGAGGGAGGGAGAGAGGGAGGGAGGGAGGGAGGGAGGGAGGGAGGGAGGGAGGGAGGAAGGAAGGAAGGAAGGAAGGAAGGAAGGAAGGAAGGAAGGAAGGAAGGAAGGAAGGAAGGAAGGAAATAAAATAAGGGAGGGAAAGAGGAAGAAAAGAAGAACCCTACCAAATAATACTCACCAGGAAGAGGAAAACTGAACCCAGAATAAAGGAGTAAGACGATAAGAAGCAATGGTGGCCAAAGAAATTGAAAACACAAATGGGTAAATGTAAAAGAGTTCTGCTGGTATATTTTAAAAAATACAAAAAAAATAATAAAAAAAATAAAAGAGCACTGCTGGTATAAAACAATGATAATGAACACTAATCTGAGACATTTAAAAACCCTGTAGAACAGCAACATAGAACAGGAAGGCAGTAACTGAAATCAGGCATGCTCAAGTCCATGTACTGACCAGAAAGAGAACAGAGAGACACCAATTAACTTTTTTTCTCTCTCTCTCTCTCTGTCTCACTTCTCTATAATGAATAAATAAAAATAATTTTTTTAAAAAATGGCCGGACCTGTGGTGGCGCAGTGGATCAAGCATCGACCTGGAATGCTGAGGTTGCCAGTTCAAAACCCTGGACTTGCCGGGTCAAGGCACATATGGGAGTTGATGCTTCCTGATCCTCCCCCTTTCTTTCTCTTCCTCTCTCTTTCTGTCTCTCTTCTCTAAAATGAATAAATAAAAATAATTAACTTTTTTATGCGTGTTAAAAGTTTAAGGTAATGACAAAAAACTATAAATATAAAATGTGTTACGTTTAACCCAATCGAGGGGAAAGGGAGGAAATAAAAGAAAACTCACTCACTACCATCCAGAGAGTACCACAGCAGGTAAGAAAAGGAAAACAGGGCCTAGTGAGTTCGGGAAATATTACACTGTAAATCAAATGGGGCCACATTCTCCAATTGGTACTTGTCTGTATCTTCGATAGAGGAAACACTCTCACATTCCCAATATAAACCTTTACTTTAGTCAGAATGGTTGTCTGTTACCTCTCTGTCTACTTTGGCCCCATGGTAGTATTTTCACCCCTACCCTTTGGAATGACTTCCTCATCTTCTCTACAAATACAACCACGGCACCGTATTTCCCCATGTATAAGATGCAGTTTTCCCCCCTGAAAAATTTGAAGTCTAAAAACTGGGTGTCTTATACAGTGGTTGTGGCATTTCAAATGCCATAGATGAAACCGAAGATGAGGCCATATAAGAAGATAGTGATTAGTCATCAGACACAGATGAGGACAAGCTAATGGATGGGAGTTTTGACAGTGATGAAGAACTGTACAAATTTTATGAGAATAAAACTTGAGTTCAATAACTTTATGTAACATTTTTTTCCAAATTTTGGGCCCCAAAATTAAGGTGCATCTTATACATGGGAGCGTCTTATACATGGGGAAATACAGTATTTCTTTAAGTCCCAAATCAAGATAAACTCTTCTGGGAAGTCTGTACTAGATCAACACCAACTTACCTTTTTCTTACAAAGAATTTCTATCGTCTTTATTTATAACATGCTACCGTTCTTTTAATTGTTAAACTACTGCCTTGAAAATGTTCTGTAAATGTTCCATTTAGGCATATTTTGTTTCCTCAATCAAAGCATATAACCCTTAAAATCAGAAAGAAATTTTTTGGGATTTTATAAAGAATCTAGCACAGTGTTGTTAATTTTTCTCTTAAGGATAAAGCAAACCTTAAATTATTCTTCTTTAATAAGCTTAAAAATGTAAATTTTACAAAATATGCACATATAAATACATATACCTCAGATATAAAAATAGATCATATTTCTAAGGACTTTGTTCGATCTTTAGATACAAAAGCTAAAGTGCACAGCTTTTAAAATAGTCATTTCCTGTTTTCTTTTCTTTCCACTTTTGCCAATTTTAAAATAAGGAGCCCATATGGTCAAGGCTAAAAATGTACAAGGTTAAGTCAAAGGAAGTCAGACACCACTAGCACAGTGAGGATGTTAGTAGAAACTGAGAATGTGGCTCTCATTACCATTACTGTACCACCTGGAAGAAGTACTGCATAATAGTTATCTTTTATTGTAATAAAAGATAATATCAGTAGAAAAAGCTAGAAATAAAATTTATAAATTAGAAAGAAAAAAGGCAAAACATTGGGGAGATGTTTTTAAAAAGACCTACATAAATATAGAAAAATACTGTATTCAAAGATCAGAAGACTCAATTCTGTTAGGATCTCAATTTTCCAAAAATTAAACTGCAGATCCCATGCAATCCCAATAAAATGCTGGCAAACTATTGTGATAAAATGTCACAAAATCAAGCACAACGCCATGAATAAAGATGAGTGCATGAAAAAGGTAGTAAAATCTAAGGGCTAGTTAATTGCATTGCGCCAGTCAAGCTCCTTGTTTTGATAATGCAGTATCGTTATGTAAAGATGACAACAGCGGGGATGCTAAGTCAGGGGTGCAGAGATGTCTTTGTACTTTTTCTGCAACTTCCTATGAGTTTATAATTATTTCAAAATAATATCTTAAAATCTCAGGAGGCTTTCCACATAACTTGACAAGCTGATTCTAAAATTCAAACAGAAAAAAGCAAAGGACCTAGAATAGAGAAGATAATTTCAAAAAAGAAGACAGCAGTTGGAGGACTCACTATCTGATTTCAAGGCTTTCTATAAAGCTATAGTAAACAAGACAGTGAGATATTGGTGAAAGGACAGCCTTACAACTCAAGAGAACAAAACAAGAGTCCAGAATATATTCATAGACGTACTGTCAACTGATTTTTGTCAAAGGTGCCAAGGCAATGCATTTGTGAATGCATTCACATGAAGTTCTAGCAGAGCTTTGATAGTGTAAGAAATCAGCGCAGTGATTGTATTGGGTGGGAGGTGCCCTACTGACCTGGTGGGAAGGGACACAAAGAAACTTTCTGAGTTAAGGGAAATCTTCATAAGGGCATGAGTTACACGGTTATATACATATCAAAACTCACCTAACTGAAACACATAAGAGCTATATGCATTTACGGTAAGTGAATTTTAATTTAATTTTAAAAATATACAACATACAAGTCTTGCAAAATATTAGTCTACAAAAAACCTGGAAGAAAATTAACCAAAATACTAAAATATAGTATTTATTCTCTTGGGAGATAGATTATCATTATAACCATTTTCTTATATTTTCCTTAAAAATGTACATACATCATAAGCAGAATGAAACAAGAAACTTTTTCTTTTTCTTTTTGGTGAGTATGTGAAAGAGAGACAGAGAGAGAGAGAGAGAGAAAGGAGAAGCATCAACTTGTAGTTGTGGCACGTTAGTTGTTCACTGATTGCTTCTCATACACTCCTTGACAGAGGGTGGAGGGCTCAAGCCAGAGCCAGTGAACCCTTGCTCAAGCAGTGACCTCAGGGTTTTGAACCTGGGACCTCAAGCATCCCAGGTCGACGCTCTATCCACTGTGCCACCACCAGTCAGGCAAAACAAGGAACATTTTAAAACTTTATGCGAGAATAAAAATATCTAGCCCATAGTCTACTGTTCTGCTTAATGATTTCTTATATCAGTTAGCCTCCAAACTTGTAGTATTCTCCTTTAATAAGACATATGTAGCGTATCTCCCTGGTAATCTTTTAGTAGGAGCTGGGAAAAAGGTACTGTTCCTTATCAGTTTTTATTAGTTCTAAAGACACAGTTAAAAAATTGACATTCTTCACAGGAGGGAAAAAGTTATTATTAGTGTATTTTTAGAGCAACCACAGCAAGAAAATAATGAAATTTTACATATATCTCTTGATTTTCTAATAAAATATCCACACTTCATTATAGCTCCCCTTCTCAACTTATCTTTGTAACTGCTATCATTCTGCAACTATTAATGTATTTGAACAAATATATATACAGTGACTATTATGTGCTCCTCAATCAGGCTTAACATTGTGACATGCTCTTTGAATTACTGTTCTCCATTCCCTATTTCTCCACAAAGTTCTGTCAAATTTTCTCCAAGGTGTTTCTCATCTGTTTCCCTTTCCATTCCTACTTCTATTAGCCTTGTCTCACCCATCACCACTTACCTCACCCTTATTTTATTCTATGTACTCTTCTAGCACAGTTCCAGGGGTCCTTGGGATTATTTATTTCCCCTCCTGGGATTTTTTTTTTTTTTTATTGAGAGGAGGGGAGGCCGAAAGACAGACTCCCGTATGCATTCTGACCGGGATTCACCCGGCAAGCCCACTAGGGGGCAATGCTCTGCCCATCAGGGCATTGCTCCGTTGCTCAGCAACTAAACTCTTCTTAGCTGCTGTGGTAGAGGCCATGGAGCCATCCTCAGCACATGGGGCCAACTCACTCCAATCAAGCCATGGCTGCAGGACGGGAAGAGAGAGAAAGAGAGAGAGAGAAGCAAGAGGGGGAGGGATGGGGAAGCAGATGGGCGTTTCTCCTGTGTGCCCTGACCAGGAATCGAACCCAGGACATCCACACGCCAGGCCAACACTCTACCACTGAGCCAACTGTCCAGGGCCGAGTTTTTTGAGGATCCGAAAGGTCAAAACTATTTTGACAGTAAAATGTCATTTGCCCCCTTTACTGTGTTGATATTTGCACTAATAATGCAAAAGCAACGATGATCCAACAGCTAGTGCCTGAGCACATATCAGGGCAGCAGCCTCACAATGTACTAGCAGTCACTGCATTCTTTACTGTCATGCACTCACAGCGGAATAGGAAAAACCAGTTTCACTTAAGAATGCCCTTGCTGAAGCGTACACATCATTAATTTTATTAGACCTTGACCCTTGAGAATGCATGTCATTTTAATATTCTATTTGATGAAATGCTGCATACCAAAGTGAGATGGTTGTTGTCTCAAAGAACAGCACGTGTTCTATCTGAACTAGCCACTTTTCCACACATCATTTTTACTGACAAACTGTGATTATTCATACTTAGATATTTGACATTTCCTTGAAAATAAACTAAATTAATCTGTCATTTAGTCATTTCAAAGTGAAAACTTGAATCTTGGAAAACTTCTATCCACCATCAATACTTTAGACTTTTCTATACAGATGGGACGTCCTTACCACTTCAAATTTCTAAGAATTTAAATAAAATAAATGCCTTATTTGAATATATCTAAATTTATGATCAACTCTAAAATTCTTCCAGAGTTTTAAGGTCTAAGGTAGGCAATACATTAAAGGAGCCCAAATCTATATAGCCTCAGGTCAAGACAGCTGGAATTCTGAAGCCTGGCATCTTCCAGAACAAACAAACAAACAAAAAGGACTGTAAAAACAAAGCTAAAGCAGAAAACAAACATGATTTTCATCTCAGGAATCTAAGGCCTTTTGGTATTGTTGAACAAAGTCCTCTTCCTAAAAGCCAAATTTAATTACATTTTCAAAAAACAAAATAAAAATAATATTTAATATATAGATATATTTACTAGTCACTAAAGAAAGTTCTTTATTTTTTTTTAAATGACAAAGTATATATAATAGTTATGCCCATTGCTTAATTTGCAGAAGATACTTCCATTAAACCTACTAATTTAGTTTGGGTTGAATAATAATTCACAATGCTTCCTTCATTCTGTACCCACTACTGCCAGGGGTTTAGGTCAAGTCTAATGCCACCTACTCTATAAAACTTGTGATTTCTCCCAATCAGAAGCAAGGATCTCTTTCCTCTCAACTCATGTAAAAAAAGTTTTTTCCTCCCATCAATTCATTTATTCATTCCACAAATATTTATTGTTTTAATATGTATCCGCTACTCTCTTAGGTTCTAGTGGTACAACAGAGTAAAAAAACCACCAGCTTCCTGCTTTCACACTCTCGTACAGAAAGAAAGGCAATGAACAAATAAATGTAGGGTAATATACACCACTATGAAAGTTAGGAAAAGTAAGGGCCAGGGCTAAATTCTCTATGAAACTAATAAAACAAAGTTCAGGTCCCCTCACTTGTATGGACCTCTAAGAGTTTTGAAAGTTACTTAGACATAGAATACCATAGGTGGGGAGAAGCAGCCAGGTTGTTAACAGGACAGATTTTATGAGAGCATTTCAATTAAATGTCTAAAGAGTTCTCAGAAGATAACGATTATAGCATTTTATTGAAACATCTTTTCTCATTCTAAATAAATTTCATACCTGATTTTTTATTCCAATGCATTTGTTTTCTTAATGAAGGCCCCCTCTAACTGTATAAACTCAGACCCTTATAAGATCTGGATTCATCCCTGGTAAAGACAAAGTGAGGGCAGGTGCTGTTTTTTATAGGGTGGTAAGCAACAGACAAATTTAAAAGGTGACATCTGAGGTGGGACATGAGGGAAATGAAGAAACAAACCACACAAATACTGGGGAAGGGAAGAATTCAGGCACAGAAAGCAAGTCCAAATATCCCGAGGAGCAGAGTGGGTTAGGAGGACAGGAGCAGGAGAAGTATATAATAATAAATAATGCTAGATACTGACAGCATTGGACAATCACTGACTATCACATGTCTGGCATAGAGTCCTAAGCACTTTCAAAGCATTTCCATTTTACAAATGAGGAAACTGAGGTACAGAGAGAAGGATTGAGTAATTGGCTGGTGGGGTGGTGAAACCAGGCAGTCTCACTCCAGAAGCCAGAGCTAAACTCACTCTGCTGGAGGTCGGTTATCTAGATAATCTTTCAAACAGTAAGAGATTTAAAATGCCAGAAAAGATGAAATCAACAAGATTTTGATCTCAAACTATGATAGCTACAAGTAGGTACACATTTTATGTGCCTGTAAATTCTTAGTACTAAGTTTTGTCATTTTTGCTACTTTACTCACAGTCCTTAACACATCTCCTTTCATATCATAACTATTCAATGTAGTATGGCTGTTCAACATACTCTCAATAAGCAGTGATTTTCAACCTTTTTTTGAGCCGCGGCACATTTTTTACATTTACAAAATCCTGGGCACACCATCTACCAAAGTGACACAAAATGACACTCTAATGGCCCTGGCTGGTTGGCTCAGTGGTAGAGCGTCGGCCTGGCGTGCAGAGGTCCGGGTTCGATTCCCGGCCAGGGCACACAGGAGAAGCGCCCATCTGCTTCTCCACCCCGCCCCCTCTCCTTCCTCTCTGTCTCTCTCTTCCCCTCCCGCAGCCGAGGCTCCATTGGAGCAGAGATGGCCTGGGCGCTGGGGATGGCTCCTTGGCCTCTGCCCCAGGCACTGGAGTGGCTCTGGCCGGGACAGAGCATCGCCCCCTGGTGGGCAGAGCATCGCCCCTGGTGGGCATGCCGAATGGAGCCTGGTCGGGCGCATGCGGGAGTCTGTCTGACTGTCTCTCCCCGTTTCCAGCTTCAGAAAAATACAAAAAAAAAAAGACACTCTAACACAGTACATATTATACATATAGTTAATAATATATAATAGTTTCTAAATGTATTTATACATTTATACTCACACCTGACCGTGTGCCGTGGCATACTGGTTGAAAAACACTGCAATAGAGAACTACCAACTATTCATTCTCAGTACAAAATGATAGATTAGATTTTCTTTCATAAGAAATACACATACGCAGATCAGATCTGGAGGTAAGTACCTCCTTCAGGGAATCAGATCCATATCAAAATCACATAACCTGGAAGTTTTCTTTTTAAGCACTGTAGAGAATTTATCCCAGAGTCTATTCCATCATCACTTTTTATCTCAAATAACTACTGATGTTGTGAAATTCTACCTTAATTTACCTTAAAAATTCAAGCAATCTCTCCAAAGTTTAGGCCCAATTCCTTGGTCCCTCTCAAGTTTGTCCTCCACGGAAGTAAAAATTAGCCTAACACCAAACCACTGTATTTTCTTTTTTCTTTGGCAGTTCCTTTCTAGATGCTTAAGGTCTTCATGTCCCTCATCAGAAGTGAGACTTCAGAACTGGGTTTCCCAGAAAGATTCTTATAAACCACTAATCTAAGAATTGGTGTTTGATGATTATTATCAGAACACCTTGAAAGATGCAGTTACAAATAAGCCAATACATAACTCACTAAATACCTGAACATACAAATTTCCTGATTTCACTGCCCAATCTTCAATTTTTCTGCTGCCAGCTTTCATACAGACCCCAAGTCTGTTTACACAGATTACCATGTGAATACTACTTTGGAATTTAGCAACACTGCCGCCTCTGCTTCAGAGGAAATGGCCTCCAAACATACATAGATAAACTAAACACCAACATTTCCAAAGCATGTTCTGCAAGAAACTAGTTCTAAGGATAAGCAGTAGGTATTGCAGAGAAAAAGAATCCCACAGTCAAGTAAGATTGGAGTTTGCTGGGTTAATTAAGCAAAGTGTAACAGCTTTAACCACAGAACTTCTCAGTCCTTTTACATATACTCACAGTACTGCTTTCCCTCGGCATCTCAGCCACACTCAAGAAAATGCCTACAAAGTCCACTCCGGAAATGAAGGATGATTCCAAGGCTTTGAGTAAACTGTCACTAGTGGGGTTTTTGACAAAAAGGGGTATGAGGAAAGGCACACACTTGGAGGAAGAGGTAGTCTGTGAGAAGGTGTGCTGAAGACAGTGGGCTAGAGCTCAGGAGAAAACACAAGGCTGGGGACATCTGGGAGTCATTCACAGGGATGGGGCTAAAGCCATGAGACTAGTTAAGGTACTTCCTGAGAAAAACATTAAGACTGGTCCTTGAAAACATCCTTTGCTGGCCTGGCCAGTGGACGTCTCAGGATCAATTCCCAGTCAGGGCACACAGGAAAAGTGACTATCTGCTTCCCTCCCACTCCCTTTTCCCCTTCTGCAGCCAGTGGCTCAACTGGTTTAAACATGGCTCAGGGCACTGAGGATAGTTCAGCTGAAGCACATCAGCCTCAGGCACTAAAAATAGCTCAGTACTCGAGCATCAGTCCCAGACATGAGTGCAGGATGGATCCCAATCTGGGCACATGCAGGAGTCTGCCTCATTGTCTCCCCTCCTCTCACCTAAAACAAACAAAACAACAACTAAATATCCTTTGCTTTACTGTATCTCCAGCTTTAGTATGATATGCTTCTCTCTAGCAGTAAATCTAAAACATCAGGACATGAAGACTTTAAGGATGGGAATAATACAAATTAAACTGAAAATTTTTGTGTGAAAAGATAGCATAAATACACGTGAAAATTATATTAATGTTAATTATGTGATCTGGCAAAAACAGTGAGAGAGAGAACTACCTAATTTTTCCAAGAAAACTATTCCAAAAGACAAACCTACAGATCATTCATTCTTTTCTTTTGGGGGGCTCATGGACCTCTTTGCGAAGGTAATGAATGCTATTAAGTTATCTTTCCAGAAAAACATACATACAACATTAAGGATATTAATTTCAGAGGGCTTCATAGGCCTCCTGAGGACCAACCAAAGCTCTCTCTAGTTGTCAACTCCTAGGTCCCTAGGTAGTACTTGCTACAGATACTTCATCTGACTGATATATGGAGCCCACATTTAGAAGTAAATAAAACTCCTTTAAAAAAACAAAAACAAAAAACTATTGCCTTGTATTTTAAGACAATGCAGAGGATATACATATTTATATTTTTTGGCCTAGGAAAAATAAAAACTAACTTGTTGAATAGAATTTAAGCCATTTATTTAGCACCATGGCAGAAGGTCATTTCATGGTAATACCTTTCCAACAAAATCGAGAGGCCAAATGATTTTATAAGGCCACGTAGTTAATAAGTTCCAGATCTTCAGAAACTTCCTAGGTCAATGCTTTTCAACTAAACCATGCCACCTGAAATATAATAAACGTATTACTACACTGCAATAGGATAGTTTTCAAAATAAAAATCCCTTAAAACACCAACCTTCTAAGAATGACAATTAGGGCTCAAACTTATTTACTTAATCTGATCATTCTATTTTTAGCACCTAAATGCTTGCAAAGAGCAAATTATATATATTAGCTTTTAAAAACAAACCCTCTAATTAACACAATTTGTATAAATAAGAAAAATCTAAAACAGCAAAACAAATACAAAAAATATTACTTTATAACATAAACATGATTACAGACAAAAATACAAACAGTTTAAACTGTGGGTTATTTAGCAAGCAGGAGGTCTAATGCCAAAAGCCACATGGACTTTTTCTCCTTTGGGTCCCTGCTATTGGAAGAATCTAGCAGACAGGGATCAAACATCTATTGTGTGATATCCACTTGGCAGACTACAAAAACAATGAGGCCTGGCTGCATAGCAGGAGTTATGTATCCCAACTACTACTTAAAGACCCACTGTAATTCATAGCGTGGCTATAGCTGAAATGCTGAAGAAAATGCATGCCTCAGTTTCTCCACTAGAAATTCAGTAATACATCATCTGCCTATATCCTATCTTTAGAGAAGCAGTACTACCCAGTGGGTAAGAATGCAGTCTCTAAAGCTAACTGGTTTGAATTTTGGCTTTGCCACCTACCAACTTAAGCAATTTACTGTAATCTCTGTGCCTCAGTTTAACTGCAAAATGGAATTAATAACAGTGTCTATTTCAAGGGGTTGTTGTGAGAATTAAATAAGTTAATACATGGAAAAATCTCAGAGCAGTGCCTGGCAAGTAATAAATTTTATTATCATTTTTTTAAACAGATGACAAGATTAATCAACTTATACCTGTAGTGCACTTAGATGTCCTTAGGAAATTACAAGACTTAATTTGTTTACTTTTTAATCATGTGGCTTAACTACCGGCTGTTTTTTCTAAATATAGTAAATACATGGCCAATTATTCTTGTAAAGAACTGAGAAAGAACTTACTGTACACACTGCCAACTAAGACTTACACATTAGCAAAGTTTTAGTTAACTTTTAATTTGACTATAACTGGATTCCCTTAACCAAGGTTCATTCACTTAAACTTTTAGTCACCACTAACTCCAAAACCAGTAATAGCTATTTTTATCCGAACCACTGCATTGTCTTCCTAACTGCTCTTCCCCCTCCAATATCTACTCCCCACAATGCAGTAGGTAGATCTATTAAAATTCCAAACTTAATTCCACTCTCCAGTGTCCCAAGAAGGAGTCCCACTTCCTTACAAGACCTCAGAGGCCAGCATGATGATGTAGGGCCATCCTATCTCTTGTTGCTCAGGCCATACAGGCATTCTTTTAAATCCTTTTCTCAGCCTCAGAGCCTTCACAGAATGTGCTCTACCTGGCATCATTGCCTCTGCCCAAAGCCTCTGACTCCCCGAAGGAGATCAGGTCCTCCTGCTACATGTTCTCATAACCCTAATCCTAATCCTCTCTTCTCTGCAACCCAAAATCAAACTGCAATAAAATAATTACTTAAATGATCGTTAAATGTTGTTCCTGTCCAAAAATAATATCAACTCCAAGTGGGAACATATATGTCTTTTACTGATACAACCCAACTGCTGTGATGCCCAGTACCCTATGCAGAATGGGTGTTAACCATACACATGTCTATAGGGAAAGTGATAAGTGACAGTGGAAAGCAAATCCTCCACAAAACCAGACGAATGCACCATACTGGCTGCATCATATTAAATATCTAAGTAATATGCATGACACTGGAGTAAAAGTAAAAACCTACTGCTTAAATGTGGGCAAAATAAAGTTGAGACGAAACTTTCCAAAGTCAAATGAAGCTGTGCATCCTCAGGTGTTATGTGAATCAGGAGTTGTTCCACTTCGGTTACCAGTAAGAAGATACACAACTAAATCAAGACTACTGCTACCACATTTGGCACTCTCCTCTCTTCTTGGCATCCTCCGCGAGGCCAAGAGTTGAGCTGGCCAGGGAAGAGTGATTTATCTCCCACATTTAGAAGTGGTCCCTCTCCAACAGGAATGCTGTACTACTTACTCATGGGCTTTGAATTTTAACCTCGTCAAATCAGTACCTTTCCGAAGTATTCAATTCAGTTTTTTTAAAAAATGAATTCTACGGGTCACTGAAAAAAGTGTTTTTTAATAAAGCATCCCAGTCTAGTTGGACTTGAAGAAAAACAGTTTCTCTTTCCCAAATAAATAAATAAAAACACATATCACGCTAACTACATCGCTTTTACAAAAAAGAAAAAAGAAAAGAAAAAAAAGGTACTTAAAACATTGAAGGAAACTGGTATGCGGATGCTAAACACTAAAAAATGAGGGGCTGTGGATGGAGGTTGCCAGTGTAATAACTAAAACCGGGCCTCGGAGGGGAGCAGTTCCCACCCGACAGCGGATAAAGCCAGGTCGGTCTGGAGCACGCAGGTTTGACATACGCCAAACCCCTGCTGTCCGCTTCGTCGCACCGACCCTGCCAGTGCAACAAACGCCGGACCCGGGTCCGCGCTATGACGGGCAGAGCTGCGGTTCCGTCCAGCCTCCCGGGAAACGCGCGTCCAGGGAGGGCTCAGGTAAGGACTCGGAGGTCTCCGGGTTAAACGTTTGGCCCTTTGTTCGCTCCCGGGCAGCGGAGCCCGGGGCGCCCGCTCCACCTCCTCCCCCTCGGCTCCCGGGCGCCAGCGCCACCGGCAGAGAGCACACCCGGGCTCCGCTGCGCCCCGGCCCTGCTCGCAGCGGGTCGGGACCCCCGGCCGCCGCGCCGCACGGCCCTCGCCTTTACCTTGTAGACGTCGCCGTAGGTGCCGCTGCCGATGCGCTGAATCAGCTCGAAGTCCTCCTGCGGGTTCCGGCGGGACAGATCGAAGCCGGGGTTCATGGCGGGCCCGGGTGCCCCCCGCCTCCCTCCCGGGCAGGGGAGGGGGGGCGCTCAGGGGGCCACACGGAGAGGGGGAGCCGCGGCCGGCCCCCTGCTCCCCCGGAGGTCACAATCGCCCGGCTCCACGCTGCGGCCGCCGCTGCCCTCACGCCGCCGCCGCGGACGACGACGACCGGGCTAACCGTCCCCGCCCCCGCAGCCCGCCGCCGCGCCGAGCCCGGGTCACACCCACAGGGAGAGGAGAACGTTCGCAGCCCCTCGCTCCGGGTGAAACTCCAACATGGCTTCCGCCTTCGCCGCTCCTCCCCCTCCCCTTACTCCAGCTCCTCCACCCTCCTCCCCCTTTTCCCGGCTGCAGCCCGACTGCGCAGCCGCGATCCTAGAGGGAGTGCTCCCCGGCCCGCGCGCGCCGGGCCCGTGCGCGTTCCGGCTATGCGCGCCTGCTGGGCTAGAGCGGGTGGCGGGGCGATCAATGCCTTCCCTGAGCAGCTGTCGCTTTCCCGGGCGCGGAAGTGCGCGCCACCGCTACGGACGAATGCCAAGAAAGGTTTGCCGGCCCCAGGGACGGCGAGAGGGACAGACGGAAAGTCGCTCCTATCCACCTTCTGATTCCCCTAATGACAAAGTGTGACGTTGCCAGATCAGGTCCCAGTCCTAAGCAGATACTATAGATTTAATTTTCAAGACAGTGTTCCAAACTTTAGAAGCAGGTACACATAGGACACAACCAAGTACTACAAGACTTAGTGGGATTGCGGGGAAGGGGTCACCCTGAGAAAAGTGAGTGGTGCTTGCTCCGATACCCGACACTCAGGCCCTTGGAGTTGGCCTGCCAGGGTGCAGAAGAGGACAGGCCACGAGGGCAAGCAGGGAGGCGTGAGGAGTGAGTGGGTAGGGCATGGGAAGCTCTGGGAACAGAGACACGCGGAGCGGCCGCCAGCCAGCCGGTGTAGAGGGCGTGGGAGACAGAGCCGAGAACTAAAGCAGTGATTGACTTCCTCACCAGAGACGTCTGGATTATCAAAGACTCGGGCGGGGACTGGGCAAGCTGTCGAACAACCTTGCAAAGTACAGGTGGTGGAGGGTGGAGGGTGGACAAGTCCCATTCCTGCACCTTAAATGTAAACACGTGATGATCCGGAAGCTCTTTACTTTACCTACCCAACGCCCCACCCTGCTTAAGACCCAGATTTCGAGCATTACATCTAGTGAATATGGACACCAGTGCCAACTGTTAATACCTGTCCAAAAAAGCGTGTGGGTATGGAGGGTTAATTTTCTGCTCTCAATAAATTATCCATTGGGCATTTCCAACAGCTTTAATCAAGTAGGTGATGACCACTTAGCAATACCACTTTGGAGCTTGCTTCAGAAATGCTTTCCTAATACTCTTAGACACCACACCTTCTGACTACTAATATTCCCTAACATCTGCTGGCTCCTGAGAAACTAGATCTCATCAAACCTGTTAGGGATAAAATAATCATACAATAGTCAAGCAAACTACTTATAGCTAACTGCTTCATACATCTTTTCAATCCTTTTGCTTACAATAAGACTGCATATTTACTAAATTCCCAATGAAGTTTACCCTTGAGTGTTAACTACATAAAAGATGTTGGAACACGACCATCTACTTACCTGTACAAGTAGCCTTTCAATTGTCTAATTTTTAATTATTTTAAAGCATCAGTAATATAAACATATTACTTAAATTGCTGCCCAATGAATACTTATCATTGGATCTCTTCTATATATGGGTCTACCTTATGGCTCTGATATCTTGAGAATTAAACTCTTGACTAAATGTTATTCCATGGCCAAGGATCCTGCTTTTACCTGTTTAAGGCACTTGCTGGGGGCCCAGAGTGAGACCTTCCTTCTGCTTGTCTGCATTTGGAGAACTGCTTGGCCTCTTTAAGCTAAATATGAGGATGAGTAGCCCAGGATTTGAGTAAGCAGATCTAACCAACTATCCCAGACAGAAGCCAGTTCTGCTCTGCCTTTTTAATGCTGGAATGCCAGATTCTCAGGATTCTCAGGACTGAATGCTGCACAAAACCATTCTAATGGTTTCACTGTTTTGTTTGCTAGGATTATCATCTGTGTAGATAACTTTGCATTTGCATCACTAATAGACTTCTTTCAAAGGGAAAAGACATTTCAGTCGGGCTGGAACTGTCTTTAAAGTTTTGTTTGTTCCATTTTGGCAGGGCTAACCTAGTCCTCTTGAAAAGAGATGGATATTCATGTGAGGATCTGATTTGCTATATGGGTTTCAACATAAATAAAAGGTTTTGGGCAATGAACTGCTCACAAAGAATTAAATATTTTATTCTTTGTACTATGGACATACAGCCAAATCTGATGTCCTTTTTTCCTAACACTTTTTCACTTTGCTACAAGTAACACTAACAATCACACTTTCTTTGAATCAGAGAAATAGCTTCCCCTTTCTATGATTAGAAGCATCCTTAGAAGTTATCTAATATTCTCAAGTCAAATACTGTTCCTGCAGCTTCTCTCCTGGGTTTGCTGCTGTTTGAATAGAGCAGGTCCTCAGATAACATGGATTCTTTCAATGTATTGTAGTTTTGTTGAGACATTGATGAGATGCTTTAGGAACTTATGGTAACTCTTGTTTATATCAATCAGCCTGTGGTAAAATTGGTTTTATTATATGTTGTTTTGCCACAGTTTCAAGAACCTATGGACACACTAAGTGGCTGTATCTTTAGTAAAAAAGAACTCACTGCTTCAAAGCAACTTGCCTCCTTATAAGATAGTGCTAATGAATAATCATAATAAAATAGAAAAATAGTGATATCTAATATACTAAGTATTGATACTTACAAGGTGGCAGGAACTGAGTCAGTTACTTTCCATATATTATCTCATTAAATTCTCATAACAACTTGATGACATAGGTATTATCTGCATTTTTTTCAGGCACAGACCGATTAAGCTGCTTGAGGTAAAACATAAAACTGAAATTTGAAAAGAGGTTGTATGACATGGAGGCTAGACTCTTAGCAGTTACTAGTCTTTACTCTGCTTTACAGTATACTTTTTAAAATTTATCTTATGCTAAGTTTTCTAAAATACAGAGAAGAAAAGCCAGCCACAGTCCTTGCCCTCAAGGAGTTTGCAGTCTCACAATACTGAGAAGCACAGAGGAGGGACATTAATGTAGATGAGAAGATATAGGAATGATGCTAAAGCTAAATTTAGAAGAATGTGTTGGAGTTAGCCAGACAAATGAGAAGGCGGTGCTTGCTATGCTCCAGACTGGCCACTTAGCTGCAGCTCCATAAAGCACCCATCCATGTAGGCATCACACACTAGGGAGCACATATAGGCTACCTGGTTTAAATCTTGTCTGTTGCCTTATTGAATGACCCTGGGAAATGATTTCAAACTGAGGCTGTCATAAAATCAAAAAGGAGATACATGTAAAAGGCAGTAGTGTCTGGCACCACAGTAAACCCACAGAATATTAATTACTGTTATTTCAAATGTTTTAGAATGTTTTAAAGCAGGGGTCCCCAAACTTTTTACACAGGGGGCCAGTTCACTGTCCCTCAGACCGTTGGAGGGCCGGACTATAAAAAAAACTATGAACAAATCCCTATGCACAGTGCACATATCTTATTTTAAAGTAAAAAAACAAAACGAGAACAAATATAATATTTAAAATAAAAAACAAGTAAATTTAAATCAAGAAACTGACCAGTATTTCAATGGGAACTATGGGCCTGCTTTTGGCTAATGAGATGGTCAATGTGCTCCTTTCATTGACCACCAATGAAAGAGGTGCCCCTTCTGGAAGTGCAGTGGGGCCGGATAAATGGCCTCAGGGGGCCACATGTGGCCCGTGGGCCGTAGTTTGGGGACCCCTGTTTTAAAGGGAGGATGGGGTTGGAGATATGGTTTAAGAAGCAGATGTGATAACATAAAGTAGGAGACTTGAATTAAGACCAGAGATGCTGAGGAGGCAGAGAAAGGAAAAGAACCCAGGAAATAATTGGAAGATGGAACTAACAGGTTTGGAGGAGTGAGGAAGTAGGCAGTGACATGGGTGGCATGCAGGCTTCTGGCTTAGCTAATTGGGAGGATCCCAAAAAGGTGATAACATTTGTCAGAATAAAAGGAACAGAAATGGTGTTATTTGGGGAATGGTTTTAGCACTGGATCACAGTAGATAGTTCTCTTTTGTACCTGTTAAGTTTGATATGTTCAACTGGAAATGTAAAATTAGTGATAAATATATAAAGTTGACAGAAAAGATTTCAGGGCTAATTTAAAATTTTATGAGTCATAGTTTAGAAATATTTATTGAGCATCTATCATATGTCAAACTATATTAGATTCTGGCGATATAATAAGGCATGGTCCCTGAACTCAAGTTGAAGGTAAAGACAAGAACTCATGTAATTCCTTTTCAGTAAGATGAATACTGGTATAAGGAGAAGCAGAGCCAGGAGATACTAGGTGCTGCTTGCTCTAATAATTTGGCTCCTTTTCAACCCAATAAAATATTTTTAAATTTTCTTTAAACCAATGTTTCTAAAAGCATGTTCTCAACATTTATTGAGGGAGGGGGAGCTCTGCATGGGAGTGGGTGGAGATCGATGTTCTCAGGTGTTAGCTCTCTGCTTCCTCTGTGTTATTCTGAGCAGTTCTGCTCTCCTCCCAGATTTGCATACCTCTTAGTACAGTGTTTCTCAATGCAGGTTTTATTAGCATTTTGGGTAGGAGAATTCTTCATTGTATAGGACTGTCCCCATGCATTATAACCTGCCTACACTCCATGTCAAGACTACTCCCAGTCATGTTGGCATCAACAACAAAAATGGCCACACATATATTTCCGAAGGCCTGGGGTTGGGCTGGGGGTTAGGGTGGGAGTGTGAGTAGATTGAGAATGTTTGCCTGTTCTGTCGCTTGGGAGAACTATCAGCCATTCGTAACTATTTACCATAGTATTCCTTTCTATCTCCTGCAGTATCTATCCCAAAAAGTGTCCTGATATGTAACACATTGTTCCTTTTATTATATTTTTAATATTTAGCAGCATGATGTTTAACTTCCCTCTGTAGATTCCACTTGCCCTTTATCAGGTAGTTCCTGGGGTCACATGAGAAGGCACTTAGTCTAGTCTTTGCAGTTATAGAAATATTCACAGAAGAAGGAGCCTCTAGGCAGAGACTTAAGTAGAGAATTAGCCAGGCAAGAAGGTATACTCCATACCATGGGTGTAAAGGTTACATTTAAAGAAACAAGGCGCTGTGTTTGGGGTGAATAGCAGATGAGGCTAAAGTGGTAAGCAGGGGCCAGTCCATGGAGGGACATGCAAATCATGTTAAATAATTTAGATTTCTCATTAAGAACAAAAGGGAGCTAGTGGTGGGTTTTTCAGCACAGGAGTAGCATGATCTTTGCACCTTAAAAATATACTGCTCACAAAAATTAGAGGATATTTCAAAATGAATATGAAATGATAAAATATCCCCTAATTTTTGTGAGCAGTATAGTCAATTAGCTGCACTATGCAGAATGAATTGAAGGCTGATGGCAAGACTGGAGACAAGATGGTAGGACAAATAGCAGACCCTTGCACTAGTCCAGGTGAAAGAAAATTATGGCCTGAATTAACATACAGAGATAGTGTGGCAACATCCAGTAATGGTAAATTGTGAGTTGAGATGACTTCTCATAGGGAAGATGTATGGAATAGGCCAGGGATCTGGAACCTTTTTGGCTGAGAGAGCCATGAACGCCACATACCTTAAAATGTAATTCTGTGAGAGCCATACAATGACCCGTGTACGTTACACATTATCCAGTAAAAATTTGGTGTTGTCCCGGAAGACAGCTGTGATTGGCCCCAGCCACCCGCAACCATGAACATGAGTGGTAGGAAATGAATGGATTATAATACATGAGAATGTTTTATATTTTTAACATTATTTTTTTTATTAAAGATTTGCTGCGAGCCAGATGCAGCCATCAAAAGAGCCACATCTGGCTCACGAGCCATAGGTTCCCGACCCCTAGAATAGGCAGATAGATTCCTAAAAAGCCCCAACATTAGAGTGTAAGCAAAGGGAAAGAACTTAGGAAAAGAGGCTAGGAAGGTGGCACCCAGTATGGTATGTGGAAATGAAGTGGTGTGGCAGCAGCCATAGGAGTGCACCTCTCAGGACGGCCTAAAAGGGAGCACCTGCCCTGAGAAGTGTAATTAACTGAAAACCTCCAGCCACCATGCCTTTGGGATTCATCACAGCATTCCTGCATAGGTCTTGTTCTCCCCGTATAATCCCAGCCAGGAACTGAGATACTTACTCAATGCAGTTTCCTCCAATGGGCAGTCTTTGCTCTGGCTCCCCATGGGCCTGATGGAGCCTTTCTCAGAGCTGCCCTGCAGACTGAGGCTTCCCATTCCTTCTCCCTTCTTTCTCTTCCATCACAGGCATTAAGACAAACATCACATTTGGAGACTCTTCCCTCCCTTTCCTCTTTATCCTTCACAGATATGTCCACATATAAGAATGTTGCATTGCTAACTCAATTTAACCGTCTGCTGAACTAGTACAATTGGATCAGTGAAGCAAAGAAAAAATGTTACCAACAGTGTTAAATGTCAGAGAGACTGAGGAGGGAGACAGAAAAGTGTCATTAGATTTGTAACTATGGAGGTCAGTGCTGACCTAACTCTTGAAACTCACGTTCCCTCTTCTGTTAAGGTGTCTCCTTTTAGTTATAGTCTCCCGGATCCCCTTCAACCTTTCTCCTTCATCATGATCTTCATACAGCTCATCAGGACCCCTCATATGGATACATTTAATATATTAATATCTTTCTAAACTCTGGCACTAAGACTTGAGCTCACTATTTCAAACGCAGTCTGATTAGTGCTGATGATGAGAGGATTATACCTACCTATTATCCAAACACTATATTGTCCCCTAAACTTTGCTTCAATTTTTTTATAGCTGCAATAAACTTGAGGCCACTGTATGGCCTGACTCAGGGGATGCCATTTCTATTATAATCTATAATCATATAGTCAACTCGAACCTGCCCACTGGATCCTGATCAAGAAACACTCCAAAAACATATTTGCTCCCCTCTGAGTCAAATCATCAGAGTTTGTTCTTGAGCTCCCATTGCCATAAAAGGCCAGGGAAAAGAAACCTGGTTTCATATATCCTACTGTAATATCCTGCCAACAGTTTATCAGACTGGATATCATCTTCTCATCATCAAGCAGATTTAATACTATCAACGAAACAGAGCACAAGGTACCTCTACCCAGTATTGCTGCCAGATGAGATCTTGCAAAGATGAGTTAGACAAGAACCTGGAATCTTATATAGAGAGACAAGACCCTCCTATCTACTTGAGAAGCCAAGATTTTATGGGGTGCTCTTTGCCTGCACTATAGTTGGTACCTTTTTAGACACAGCTAATCATTGAGGGTACAAGCTATGTGAAAAACGAACAAGAAACTTTTGAAGGATTATAATGAAGTGCAGGGTGGGGAAGAGGTAGACTGAGAGATGCTGTGAGAATATTTTAAAAATGAAATCCTGATTATATTGCCCTGTTATCCCAAGTTAGATGTTTTTAAACTGCCAGTCTGTGGATTAGTCTGCCAGAAATTCATGCCAGTCCACAAAAAAGTTAACCACCCTTATGTTGTATAAAGATTTAGACTCAGTGATCTTAGCTGAATTTGCTTATGCTCAGGGTGATTTCTGCTTTAGGAGTCTCTAAAATAATTCTCCTATTTTCACAGTCCCCAAATTATAAAAAGGTTGGAAACCACTAGATTAGAGCATAATGTTTCCCTGGTTTCCTTTCATGTAGCATACAGTCTATAATTTTCCTTAGCTACCCTCAGTTAAAAGCTTTTGCCGTGTACTCGAGTTCCAAATCCACAGTGAGGCCACTGCTGGGCCTGACCAAGTTGGTCCAGAACAAATATGGTTAATACAATGTGTTTCCAGAGTAGATTACTGCCCAGAGTGTAATTAGAAACTAGAATAAGTTACTCTCGTGCTTTTAGGAGGACTCCAACGACCATTCCCAATAAAACCTGTAGTAAAGCAATCTAGCAATCTACCCATAAATCTAGAATGTTCATCTCTTTTGGGGGGAAAAAAATCCACTAATTCAGTTTAAACTTGGATTGGATTTTTTTCTCCATCAAAGCACAAAAAATAGAAATAAAAGCTCAGTTGAGTAATTCAAATAATGTGCCAAGAGTTTTTCATTATTCCTTACCCACTGCTCACAGCCCAAGGCAGATGTGAAGGTGACCCATTCCTCAAACTGACTCAGGAAGCAGATCCGTTTGCTGGCTCTGAACTCAGGGCAAAGCCTATCTGGATCAAGGCGTGCCTCCTCTTGGTATTAGAGCCAAAACTTCAGCCTGAATCTGATCATCTGGGTTAATTAAAGATACTTTTTAAAAGATATATGTTTAGTAGGACTCATCTGGTTACAAACTTTCCCAAATGATTACCTGATACCATCAGAATAGATTAAACATTTGTAGACAGAATAATTGTTCTCGTAGTACAAGGAACGGAAGGAAGGAAGGAAGCTCGTGAAAATTCTCCGCTGCTTTGTGTGTTATTTACAAATGTCTAAGTTCCTATATGAAATTTGTGACTAGCCCTTTTTAAGTATAAGCGTGGAGTTGCATACAGGCAGTTTCTCAACGTCCAAACCTGTGAAAATGAATTTTTGTTTGTATGAATTTTTAATGCCTAAAAGTCCACCACATTGCTGGTGCCGATATTTAAGGTTTCTGTGTCCTCTTACCTAAAGAGAGCATTCCCCGGTCATCCCAAATAAACCCAAACAAAACACCGTGTCTGCAAACCTGAGTACAGCCTGTTTTCTGCTGCGTAGTACAGGCCTCTTAATTAGTCTCTCTGGCCCGATTCTCTCCCTCTTCAGAGGATGCCACACCTGGCCAATAAAGACGCTTCTCATATGCCAGCAATGGAAACATGGAAGTCTCCTGAGGGAAGGCTAAATTTGGAATGAACATGAGTTCACTTCTAGGCCTGTTGAGTTTGAGGAGATGAAAGGGCAGTAAGTAGCAAGGATGGTGACAGATTTAGAAAGTGCAAGAGGGAATTAAATCACGATGTAAATTGAGTCATACAA
The DNA here is from genome assembly GCF_036850995.1 of Saccopteryx leptura. Taxonomy (NCBI): domain Eukaryota; kingdom Metazoa; phylum Chordata; class Mammalia; order Chiroptera; family Emballonuridae; genus Saccopteryx; species Saccopteryx leptura. The sequence continues at coordinate 277,697,042 of NC_089505.1, read as the reverse complement.
ATAAAGAGGGCAGAATCGCAATATCTCTTAAGTGAGAGTCAGCATGTGGAGCAATGGTGGCCACTCTTTTTCTTTTCTTTCTCTTTCTTTTAATCTTTTTCTTTTTTTAAAAAAAAAAATAATGGCAACTTAAAAGGAGCAGAAAATGTTTATGGACCTCATTTTTTAAACATTCAAAATGAAAATAATGTTACTGACTTCCATAACAAGAATGTTTTCACATTTATGTCTCATTTTATTTTTGGAACGACTCCTTGAATTATTATCACCTGTAATTTACAGATGAGGAAATTGAAGCTTAGAAAAGATCACCATTGATAATTAGTTGCAGTCAATTTCCTATCTCCTGAGCCTTGCTCCCTGAGTTTCAGGCTGAACTAGGTACTGGGATGCAAAAGAATGAAATGTGCACCCAGTCCTCAACCACTATACCATGCCCATCTTTGCTCTTCTCCAGAGAATTGATATCCTCTTTTGGCTTGGGCTGGACTGGCTCATAGTGAGATCCAAAGCAGAGCATCACTCACACAGCTATACAGAAAGAATCGACTTCAGGGAAACCTGGCAGTTCTGAGCCAGTGATGTACTTATCATCTCGCAAAGATGAGGGCGATGTGGAAAACTTATACTCTACTGTGTGGAGACTAAATTGGGACAGCCACATTGGAAGGCAATTTAGCAATACCTATTAAAGCTAAAGGTAGCCTCATCTTACAATCTGACGATTTTACTTTCCCATGTATACACAAGAAACTTCCTCAAATGCATAAGGAGTCAAGTAAATGAATATTTATTGAAGCATTGTCTATAACTGGAAAGTAATTGGAAACAAACTAAACATTCATCAACTTAAGAATGGATCAGTAAATTGTATGATCACACAGTAGAATACTGTATTGTAGTTAAAATAACTGAACTAGAGCTGAAACTAGAATATGTATACATAAATCTCAAAAAGTAGGATACCGAGGGGAAAAGTGGCAGAGGATACACAAAGTATACTGCTTTTTATATCAGGGTTTTTTTGGGGGTTTTTTTTTTTTTTGTATTTTTCCGAAGTTGGAAACGGGGAGGCAGTCAGACAGACTCCCGCATGCGCCCGACCGGGATCCACCAGGCATGCCCACCAGGGGGCGATGCTCTGCCCATCTTGGGGCGTCGCTCTGCCGCAATCAGAGCCATTCTAGCGCCTGAGGCAGAGGCCACAGAGCCATCCTCAGCGCCCGGGCCATCTTTGCTCCAATGGAGCCTTGGCTGCGAGAAGGGAAGAGAGAGACAGAGAGGAAGGAGAGGGGGAGGGGTGGAGAAGCAGATGGGCGCTTCTCCTGTTGTGCCCTGGCCGGGAATCGAACCCAGGACTTCCGCACGCCAGGCTGACGCTCTACCACTGAGCCAACTGGCCAGGGCCTATATCAGGTTTAAACACATGAAACAATACTACCCATTTCCATGTATGATAAACATTTAAAAAATATTCATGGTAATCATAAACTCCCAGTTGAGGACGTTATTACCTCTGCTTAGGAAGAAAAATACTGATATGCAGAAGCCTTTAGCCAAATCTTATTATTGTGTTGTTGTTTTTAAAGGATCTGAGCCCTGGCCGGTTGACTCAGCGGTAGAGCGTCGGCCTAGCGTGCGGAGGACCCGGGTTCGATTCCCGGCCAGGGCACACAGGAGAAGCGTCCATTTGCTTCTCCACCCCTCCGCCGCACTTTCCTCTCTGTCTCTCTCTTCCCCTCCCGCAGCCGAGGCTCCATTGGAGCAAAGATGGCCCGGGCGCTGGGGATGGCTCTGTGGCCTCTGCCCCAGGCGCTAGAGTGGCTCTGGTCGCAATATGGCGACGCCCAGGATGGGCAGAGCATCGCCCCCTGGTGGGCAGAGCATCGCCCCATGGTGGGCGTGCCGGGTGGATCCCGGTCGGGCGCATGCGGGAGTCTGTCTGACTGTCTCTCCCCGTTTCCAGCTTCAGAAAAATGAAAAAAAAAAAAAAAAAAAAAAAAAGGATCTGAAGCAAATATGGCAAAGTAGGTATTTGACAAAACTGGGCGGGAAAGACAAGTTTGTTATTTTATTTTCTATACTCTGTGTGCTTGTAAAATGGGCCTTGGACCCTGGAATTCTGGATTTTCTTGTGTTTTCTTTGTGCAGAATCCCTCCCCCCTTTTCCTGTGTTGAAATTCCATTCATTCTTTGATATCTAGCTCTAGTTTCACTACCTTGTTGAGAATTTCCATGACAGTCGTGTCAGTTTATACTATACTCTTTTCTTAAAATTTTTATTTATTGAATTTAGCAAGAAGAGAGGAAGGGAGAGAGAAAGAAGAATATCGATCTACTCGTGCACATAACCCTGACTGGGGATTGAACCAGCAACCCCTGTGCTTCGGGATGATGCTCTGACCAACTGAGCTATCCAGCCAGGGCTTTGTTCTTTCTTTTCTAAATCATGTTAGGTCTATAAAGTTCTCTTATACATTATGTTTGTATGACTATACTTTTTTCATATTGTTATTTAAATATATACTATATATACATTGCCTTCTCCAATAAATTTAATTTAAAATATATATATATTACCTTGCATTAATATTTGTACACAAACCTTGTATCTCCAATTATATTGCAATATCCTTAAGAGCAGAGACATCATAACCTTTTAAAAATCTTCCCCAGTGTCCAGGGGAGCCTAACCAGATATTTATTAAAGAAAAGTGATTTTAACGAGTAATTATAACCCTTCCTATAAACCCTTTACGTAGAGACCTGAAAATACCAGTTTGAGCTACATTTGCTTTTATTTTCCCAGAGAGGGAATATTAATGAGCTGTGAAATGACCAAAAGTCAGGCAGCAGAAGGGAAAAGAAGATATAACTGGTTTGTGTATTACACATTTTGGATAATCAACTCTTGAATGATTAAGTGTGGAAGATCTCTTATGGGGAAAAGCAGATTTAAAATTTTCATTCTATGGCCCTGGCCAGTGGCTCAGTGGATAGAGCGCCGGCCTAGTATATGGATGTCCTGGGTTTGATTTCTGGTCAGGGCACACAGGAGAAATGACCATCTGCTTCTCCCACCCCCTCCTCCTTCTCTCTCTCTTCTCCTCCTGCAGCCAGTGGCTCAATTGGTTCGAGCATGGCCCCGGGCGCTGAGGATAATTCAGTTGGTCTGAGTGTACTAGTACTAGTACTAGGTGCTAAAAATAGCTCAGTACATCAGAGCATTGACCCCAGATAGGGTTGCCAGGTGGATCCTGGTTGGGGCTCATGCTGGAGTCTGCCTCACTATCTCCCCTCCTCTCACCTAAGAAAGAAAAATTCAGTTTATGACTGTGGAATTGTCCTATAGATCATTTCCAGTTTTCAAGTGACTGTAAGCCAAACTTACAAAACATTTTGGAAAAACATTTCCTCTTATGATATGCTGTGTTATCTACATACAAATACACCTTGTTATCACTCTACCTTCAGTACTTATTGGACTAGACATGGGAATGGTGATCCAAAAAATAAAGTTCCACCTGTGGAATAAGAAAGAAAAGAAAATTTCTTTAAGTTCAGTTTACTTTTAGTGCATGTACAATAAAAAGTGCTAGGTATTTGAGGCAATCACCTTACCTGAAACCTCAGTGTTATAGGTTACTAGTCTAGGATGGCAGCAAATGAGCACAGGAAATGGTCGGAGGTCTGGATTGCATTGTCTTTCCTCAGAATGGAACGTGGGAAATTGCAGAATGAGACAGATTTAAGAATTGTTATGATTACTTTTAGCATAAGTAGTAGCTGCTATAGTTTAGGGCCTAAACTTTAGGCTAAAACTTTCATCATTTTGTCCCTGGAGAGTTTTCTAATGGACCCCTGTAATGTTTTATTAAACTAGGCTACTATCTCATGGTTCTTTGTCCTAAGTGCCACAACACTCAAAATATAGTTCCCCAAATTAAACCTTACCATTTATGCTTGCATTTTTAAGTTGAAAGTGGACCTCAAGGGATTTGGAGCTCTGAAATCATTACCTCTCTCTATCTCTATGTTGTTTTTGTCCTGGAGAAGAAAACTGAAGATAAAATTTTCTTGAAATTTGTTGTACGATGTTATATATCCCCTTATGTTCACTTCTTTTTGCAGGTGTTACTATTGAAGCAAAGTCCTAAAGCAGAGTGACCAGGTTATTCCTGTAGTAATGATGAATAATATATAGTCCTAATCTACCATAGAAACAGAATAGTGATTAAAATCTTCCCACAATGAATCTCCAGATTCTGATTACTTCACCTGTAAATTCTTCCAAACATTTAAGAAATACAGCAATCTTATCCAAATGATTTCAGAGAATAGAAAAAAGAAATGTCAACTTATTGACTTCAAAGGATAATAGGGGAACTTTGCAGGGGTATGATGATGGTTACATTATAGAATACATTTGCAAAATTCATAGAATTGTACTCTTAAAATTGGTGAATTTCATTGCATGAAAATTATATACCAATAAATCTGATACCTAAAAATGAGTTATAGACTTGCACTTCAAAAAAGAAAATAGCCAAGTGGCCAATAAATATATGAAAAAGTACAAGATAAAATCAGAGGATTTGAAGCACCTAAAATTCTCTTATATTGCTTATGAGAATGTAAATTGATTTACCACTTTGGAAAACTGTTTGGCAGCTCTAAAAAAACTGAATATATGCATAACCTATGACCCAGCAATTCTAGTTCTGTTTGTAGTAAATATCTGGAAACAATCCAAATGCTCATCAGTAGTATAATAGACATAGCATTAGTGCAGTACAAATAAATTATGTCTTTCTGTACAATACAGTACTCACAGTAATGCGAATGACTGAACTGCTACACATAGATGAAGCTTATAAATATAATGTTGAATGAAAGAATACATACACATAAGAGCATATTTATTTAAAATTCAAAACCAGAAGAGATTAAATTATGGTGATAGAAGTCCAGATTGTGGCTCTCTGACAGAGGTGAGCATTTAAGTGGAGGGGGACTTCTCGAGTACAAATTGTCCTGCTTGTTCCTGACAGTGGTTACATGACCATGTTCACTTTGTGAAAATACATTGAGATTCTCCCGTTATGATTCATTCCATTTTATTTTGTAATCTTCAATAAAAGATTTGTCATAAAAGTTCAAATCACATGAGTGCCCATATAACAGTCATCATGTAGAGCACAGTTTATAACCAAATCAATTCTATTCATCTGAATCTGCCCAATCTAAAAATGTCTTACAAATGAAACTGCAAACATGCAACATTACTTGTAGTACAAAAGCACCTTTCTCTTTCCAAGGCAGTTAAAGGAATAAGAATAACACCATAGTAGATGGTAACCATCTACATAGTAGATGTAACCATCATCGTAATCATGATACAAAAATACACCATTTTTCAATCCTGTAAATTTATCCTAAGGAAAGAAATAACAGAAGCACAAAGCTTGCTGTGAAAATGTTCATTTAAACATTATGTCTGCTAGCAACACACTAAAATCAACCTAAATATCTAATCTCTGGATCAAGATTTAATAAATTATGGTATACCAGTACAAGATAATAAGATGTATTTTAAAATGATAAGTAGAAGAAACACTAAAAGTTTTTGTAAATACAATAAAAAGTAGAAAAATAAAAAATGTAAGATGATATGTACACCATGATTCTAAATATATAAAACTAAACCAATAGCCCTGGCCGGTTGGCTCAGTGGTAGAGCGTCGGCCTGGCGTGCAGAAGTCCCTGGTTCGATTCCTAGCCAGGGCACACAGGAGAGGCGCCCATTTGCTTCTCCACCCCTCCCCCTCTCTTTCCTCTGTCTCTCTCTTCCCCTCCTGCAGCCAAGGCTCCATTGGAGCAAAAGATGGCCCGGGCGCTGGGGATGGCTCCATGGCCTCTGCCCCAGGCACTAGAGTGGCTCTGGTCGCAACAGAGCGACGCCCCGGATGGGCAGAGCATCGCCCCCTGGTGAGCGTGCCAGGTGGATCTCGGTCGGGCGCATGTGGGAGTCTGTCTGACTGCCTCCCTGTTTCCAGCTTCAGAAAAATACAAAAAATACCCCAAACACACACACACACACACACACACACACACACACACACACAAACCTAAACCAATAAATAGGTCATATGAAAAAAATAAGAGGTTGTGATATTGGAGTAATAGATTTACAGAAAAAATTTTTTGAGGGGGTAAACCTCTTCCACTCCTCTATAAATTTTTTTTTTAATTTGGATCAGTTAGACTTCTTTTTTTGCAAGCAGGATAAACTAGCTTACATAAAGTGGGTTTATGGAGCCATATAGTAGTAACTTGCAGAATCAAAGGAAATACTGTATGCCCAAGTGGAAGGAAGACAAACCAGGAAGGTTACGAAGATATTACAAACAAAAGTTTTCTAACTAACTCTCCAGGATTCTGCCTTCTGATGGCTAGTTTTAAAGACCTTCTCTCCTTTTGTACCCCTGTTGCAGATTCAATTTATTGGAAGAAAAAATATAATTATGTTAGCCTGAGACAAGTATCCACCTTGTCCTTTGATTGGCAACCATATCAGAACAACCTGGAATTGGGGAAAGATGCTTCCGTAGGGGAAGAGGTAGGTTAGTACCAGGATGGGGAGCAGATGGATGATGGGGGAGTTAGAACAATAGTTCAATGAAATCTTCTGTTTTCAATAAATCAGGATGTTACCACTTTTTTTTTTCTTATATTAAATGTAAATATACTTATTGTAGGAAATTTGAAAAATTCAGAAAAGTATAAAGTAAAAGAGCAATGAAAAAGAAGGGGTCCTTCATCCCATTATCCATAACCCTGTATTAATTACCTATTGCTGCATAATAAAATAGCCTCAAAACCAGAGAAAGGAAGTGAATAGTGTTTGCCTAGCAGGGCTGGGGTGAGGGGTGGGATTCAGGGACTAGGGTTTGATAGCTAAAGGGTATGCGATTTCTTTATGCGTTTCTAAAATTGAATTGTGGTGATGGATGCAAAACTGAATATTCTAAAACCATTGAACTTTTAAAGGGTGAGTTTTATGGTACAAGTATATGAATTATATTTGAATAAAGCTGTATTTAAAAATACAAGGGTAACCAACCCTCCCAGTTTGCCTAGGACTTCCTTGGTGTTAGCATTGAAAGTCCCATATCCCAGGAAATTTCTCAGTCCTAGTAAAACCTGGACAATTGATCACTGTACTCAAAATATATCAGCTTAACATGACAAACATTTGTTATCTCACGGTTTCTCTAATTCAGGAATTCAGGAGTTAAACTGGGTGATTCTGGCTCGAGATCTCTTATGAGATTGCAGGTAAGACGTCAGCTGGGGCTGCAGTCCTCTGAAAGCTTGACTTGTGCTGGAGGATTTGCTCCTAAGCTTGTTCAGATGATTTTGGCAATAATGTGGGAGAGAACTACACAAGGTTGTGAACACAAAGATGTGAGGATCGCTGGGCTATCATGAAGGCTAGCTCCTACAAACTGTAATCCTAAATCTAACCCTAACATTTTACTAACAACTTGCTGATTTTTAAATGAAAACATACCCATTGCAGAACATATGGACATTTCTAGGGTACAAGTATAATAGAAAAACATATTCTGATGCACATCTGTGTACATAAATTTTACTTCTATGACTAGATAGGATAGATTTCTAGGTGTGCAATTATTAAGACATCTTAAAACTTGTTCCACATTGCCAAAATGCTTTTCTGATTTTTGCAATGTGTCAGAATACCTGTTTTGCCATACCCTCACTAGTCTCAAATATTATTGTTAGTAACTTCGCCAATTCCTAAGTGAAAAATTGTACCTCCTTGCTTCAGAGTGCTTTTTTAATAGTAAGGTTGAACGTTTTTCCATATGGTTAGTAGCCATTGCTAATAAATAAGCATGTGACAGACTATAAATCCTTTCCAGACATTCATGCATTCATTTACTACTTATTGAGTTCTACTGTGAACAAGGAAGTATTCCTGCTCCCAAGATGCTTATTACATTCAGGTGATTGGGATGGACAAGGAAAGAGAGGAAATGTTTTAAAGGCACAGAATCAAGAAACTATTGCATTGCTGATGGAAGCTGCAAGTACTTTTCCTGGAGCATGAAGCAGAGAGGTGGGGGATAAAGGAGTGTTAAGAGAATCAGACCAGACAAGGGAGCTTACATCAAATCGTGTTGGCCTTCTCAGCCCTGTTAAGAGGGTTAGACCTTATCCCTGAGGACAAGGGGAAGGCAAGGAAATGTTTTATAAATGGGAGTGAGATGATCAGATTTGTGCTCCTGGAATCTTCCTCTGGCTAAAGTGTGGAGAAAAAACTCAAGATGGGTAATAATAATTATAGGATAAGAAACAGCTATTGTCCAGGGAAGAAATGAGGATAGTCTGAAGCCCTGGGGAATGGTAGGACGGACACTGAGAAGTGTCTTAGGTTTAAATAACACCCCTTGTCCAAGTCTAGTCTCTGAAGAAATTAAGTTACAAAACAAAGGACTGGCAGATGGACTCTAAAATATGCCATTTTATTGCTTCAGTGGAGGTCGGAGTTTAGTGTGAGAACCAAATGACATGCTAACTAAATGCTCAGATCAGGGCAGGCCTCTCAGGTGAGTGCCCTGGTGTGCCAACTGGATCCCCCTTCAGTAATAAAGGACTTATCCCCCTGGCTGCTGGGAGTGCTGCAAGTCCCCTCCATTAGGAGCCCCCATGTGGGATGTGTTTGCTTAAGAGAATCACTAGCCCAAAGTCAAGTTTCCTTCTTGGAGTGGCTGGCATCCACTGACTGATCACGGTAGGGATCAGATTTGGTCCCCTAGCCCCAATTTGAGACAACTGTCAAAGGTCATCTCAGATTTGGTGTTCCCCCAAAATCAACTGAGGCCTTTATTGACGCTAAATCTCAGCTCAACTGCTCCCTTTGCCCAATCTTGCTCCATTTCTTTCCCTTCCTGTTTCTCTCTTCCTATCCTGTCCTCCTTTCCTTTCACTTTCTGTTCTTCTCTCCTTCCCTTTCCTATTCTTCCCTTCCCTTCTCTAAGTATTGATCCCAAGAACACTTCCTCGTAAACTTCCGGTACATTATGAGGGTGAAAAATATTTCCCCCCACCTTTCTCAATTCTGACTGGACCAATAATTGAATTAACATGAGACAGATTAACAGGATAAAATAACCAACTTTATTACATATGTACACTCGGGTTTCATAAGAATTACTGACCCAAGGACACATTGGGCAGTTGAGGCTTATATGCTATTCTGAACTAAGGAGAAGGAGGCAGGAGTGTAGGATTTCAAAGTAGACAATTCACAGGTAGATGTGAAAGAGCAAACATATAGCAAACAAATTCTTGCCAGGCCACCGAGAAACAATGGGACACAGGGAGCCCAACAAACAGACTTGCTTGGATCCTCCCTGTCTGCCATGCTTAATTCATACACGAGAAGGTGAATAGCTAAAGTGAATATCTCCCTTCCTTTAAGCAGGGTTTTCTCTCTGAATTATTTTAGGCAGGTAAGGAGAGTGTGAAAGGTTCTATATTGAGTCTCTAGTTTCTTAAAAATAACCTGCTCAAAATCGATATCCCAAAAGGCATAATTGGGGGCGGCAAACTCTGGTTCCTCTCGACACTAATGGCTCAGAATCTCTTCCCAGGGGAGGCAACCTGTGACTCCCCCGGGGGAGTGCTCCACCTGAAGGGTTAGAATATGTGCTCTCCTGTAGTTGAAGGTTGGACGGTGGATCGAAACTAACATGCCCAAATTGTCCTTTCAAAATGAACAAATATTCATGGGTCACTCCACCTCACCTGAGATAGAATGGTTAAACGCAGGGAGAGAGGCCGGGAATTGCACCACCTGTTTGTTCAACAGAGTAGGGAACATTCCAACAACATTGACTGATGATATTCATGAGATAGACTCATTAGAAATTAATGTCTTGAATATAGGTGAGGAAAGTAGGGCCAGTCAATAATTACTCCTAGGCCTGACTTGTGGTGGTGCAGTGGATTAAGTGTTGACCTGGAACGCTGAGGTCACTGGTTAGAAACCCTGGGCTTGCCTGGTCAAGGCACATATGGGATTTGATGCTTCCTGCTCCTCCCCCACTTCTCTCTCTTTTTCTCTTTCTCCCCTCTCTAAAATAAATAAATAAAATCTTAAAAAACAAAAAAGAATTACTCCTAGGTTTTTAACTTGGGTAACTGAGTAAATGGCAATGTCATTTACTGACTTTTAAAAAAAGTTTGGAGGAAAATATGAGTTTGGTTTGAGGTGTCTTTAAAATGTCCAAGTAGGCCCTGGATGGTTGGCTCAGCAGTAGAGTGTCGGCCTGGCATGCAGGGGACCCAGGTTCGATTCCCGGCCAGGGCACATAGGAGAAGTGCCCATTTGCTTCTCCACCCCTACCCCCTCCTTCCTCTCTGTCTCTCTCTTCCCCTCCTGCAGCCAAGGCTCCATTGGAGCAAAGATGGCCCGAGCACTGGGGATGGCTCTGTGGCCTCTGCCTCAGGTGCTAGAGTGGCTCTGGTTGCAGCAGAGCGACGCCCCGGAGGGGCAGAGCATCGCCCCCTGGTGGGCAGAGCATCGCCCCTGGTGGGTGTGCCGGGTGGATCCCGGTCAGGCGCATGCGGGAGTCTGTCTGACTGTCTCTCCCCATTTCCAGCTTCAGAATAATACAAAAAAAAGAAAAAAAAAAAAATTCAAAGTAGAATTGTTTATTAGGCAATTAAAGCTATCAGTATAAATCTAAAGTTCAGGAGTGTGAGCCGGAGTAGCAAGATGCATGTGTACGCGTTAGCATGTGCCCAGTAATGATGAGGATTCTACAAAAATGACAGAAATAATTTAGGAAACAGCAGAAATTTTTTTTTTTTTAAAAAAGCCCACAACTGCTTGACCAGGTGGTGGTGCAGTGGATAGAGCATCATCCTGTGATGATGAGGATCCAGGTGTGAAACCCAAGGTTGCCAGCTTGAGAACTTCAGCACGGGGATACTGACCTGAACGTGGGATCATACACATGACCCCATGGTTGCTGGCTTGAGCCCAAAGGTCACTGGCTTGAAGCCCAAGGTTGCTGGCTTGAGCCCAAGGTCACTGGCTTAAGCCCAAGGTTACTGGCTTGAACAAGGGGTCACTGGATGGCTGGAGCCACCCAGTCAAGGCACATATCAGAAGCAATTAATGAACAACCAAGGTATCGCAGCTATTAGTTGATGCTTCTCATCTCCATTTCTGTTTGCCCTGTCTCTCTCTCTTAAAATAAATAAATAAATAAATAAATAAATAAATAAATAAATAAATACCCATAACCTCTAATTAGTATTTCAGAGATTTGAGAAGGTATTATCTACCTAAAACAAGAGGAGGAATACTATGTATAAAAAGAATGATCAGAGCCTGACCAGGAGGCAGCAGAGTGAATAGAATGTTGGCCTAGGATGCAGAGGACCCAGGTTCAAATCCCCAAGGTTGTTGGCTTAAGTGCTGGCTCACCAGCTTGAGTGCAGGGTCATCGGCTTGAGCCCGGGCTCACCAGCATGAGCATGGGGTTGCTGGCTTGAACGTGGGATCGTAGATGTGACCCCATGGTCTCTGGCTTAAGCCTAAGGTTACTGGCTTTAGCAAGGGGTCACTGGCTAGATTGGAGCCACCCGGTCAAGGCATGTATGGGAAAACAATCAATGAACAACTAAGGTGCATCTATGAAGAATCAATGCTTCCCATCTCTCTTCCTTTCTGTCTGTCTCTATTTGTCCCTATCTCTCTCTCTTTCTCTCTCTGTCTCTTGCTAAAAAATAAATAAATAAATAAATAAATAAATAAATAAATAAATCAGAAATATGAGGAAATCTTGGGAATGGAAAGTAAGATTAGCAAAATAAAAATTTCACTGGAAGGATTAGACTATAGAGTCGATAAAATATTCCATAAAGTTCAATATTAGTGGAAGGTGAAAGACATAAAGGATAATTCCAAAAGATGCAACAGTAAATTAATAGTACCTTTCCATATATTCTGTCCTGGTTCCTTTAAAAAAAAAATTATTATTCATCCTCCAGTGAGTTTCTGGACCAGGTTTAGTAGGAAGTTTGTAGGAGGAGAGGCTGGGAGCTGTGTGTTAGGCTGCAGGAAAGGGTCCAGCAGGGGGAAGGTGGAAGGGGACACAGATAGGATGCTCTCTTTGGACAGCTGAGTATGCTAGGTCCCAAAGCTCTGATGCAAGGGCTTCCCTTAGTTGAGAGGACACCCTTTCTTTGTGTAGGGGTGAAGACAACGTGTGCAGATGCAGATAACTTCATATAGTTGGTTCTTTGTCTATCTGGGTTGTTATAACAGAATACCATAGACTGGGTGATTATAAACAACAGAAATGTATTTCTCTTGGAGCTGGAGGCTGGGAAGTCCAAGATCAAGGCACTGGCACATCGATGTCTTGAGGGCATGCTTCCTGGGGTTTTCTCACTGTGTCCTCATCTGGGGAAAGGGGCACCAGACCTTTCTGGGCCTCTTTTATAAGAGCACTAACCTCAGCCACAACAGCTATACCTTCAGGACCTAATTCCTCCCCAATACCGCACTTCCAAATCCCATAACATTGGGGGTTAGCTTACAGCACATGAATTTGGGGGGGGACACAAACATTCAACCTATAGAAGGTGAAGTGATTGGAAGTGGGGGGAGTCCTTTTTGATGTTTTCTGTTTTCTCTATGGAGTATGGGCATTGTTTTCTGTTGAGGCTTACCAGATGAGCATGGAGGTTGGGTTGAATGGGGGTAGGAGTACCCTCAATAGAAGTGTGGAGATTAAAAAAAAATTTTTTTCCCCACTGACTTGAGAGAGAGATAGGAAGGAGGAAGAGAGAGAGAAAGAAAGAGAGAGAAGAACCAACTCATTCCACGTAGTTTTGCACTCATTGGTTGCTTCTCCTATGTGCGCCCCAACCAGGGATCCAACCTACAACTTCAGCGCGAGAGGATGCTCTATCTACTGAGTCACCTGGCTAGGGCCTGAAATCATCTAAATGAAGGATGAAAAACAAACAAATAAAAAAGCTGCTTAGGGAAAAAAAAAAAGATTGACAGGCTACTCTGAGGACCCCAGTGAGTTGTAGGGCAACACCAGTGACTGCTGAGGGTAGGTTTAGACAATCAGAGCTGAAATAAAGAATCCCTAAAAAGGAGGGAGGCAAGCCAGTTTCATAATAAGAAGGTGCCTAGCTTCTTCTGAGAAGAGAGTCATATAAATGAAAAATAGAAAAACATCCTCCTATGAGTCATAGGCCTCATTTTCATCAGCTCCCTGGTCCTGCTTATTTTCCTTTCATGTTTACAAAGGGGCATGTGATTAGAAAGGGGAAAGATGAAGGGTATAATAAGCCAAGAATGTAGAAGAAGGGACAGCGGAAGGAGGAGACGCCAGAGCCCAAAGAAGGGAAGGAACAGCTTGTTCGCAGCTGGGGGTAAACAGGGAAAAGAGCTTCCTCAAGTTCTTGACGGATCAGCCCTGCCTGGCACCAAAATTCCCTGCAGGGATCAGACACTGGGCGGTCTTCCCTGCTCTACCCTCAGCATCTAGAACAGAGCCTGGCGCAGCCTGCGTGCCGATAGGCATTTGTTGAATGAATGAAGTTTACAGTGTACTCACTGGCTTTTTAAATGGCTGAGCACACAAAAGTCTCCTTTTTATATGTCCTCCCTTCTTTCTAAAATATTTTCAAGCTGCCTTTGGGTCTGCTGGGGCCCTTTCTAAAGACAGACAGTCCTACTCCTGCTCCGGAGGACCCACCGCCCACCTCCCAATCAGAACTGCCTCCCTGTTCTTGTTGGAAAGGGAGGCACAGCTAGCTTTGCAAGAAGCTTGCATTGGAATTGGTGCAATCTGGGCTGTTCTTCATCCTTTTCAACCTCATTCCCTACATTGAAGAAAGAGAAATTTAAGGAATCTGAGGAATATGAAACTTCTCTGGAATGGTCTTTATTGAGCTGTGGTTGGAAGCAGCTGAAATCCTGAAGGGCTGTCAAGGCAGCCAAGAAGAAAAGAAAATGAAAAATAACGTAAACAATCCTAGCCAAGCTCTGAAAAAAGAATCTAGAGCAGCTGCTATTCTTTTCCTTCCCAGAACGGTTAGCCTTTCCCCTAGTTTGGTAATTGTTATAAGATTGTTTTAGATTATTTGGGGATAGCAGAGGAGAAAGCAGGGACTCCAGTGTTTAGGGGGTAGTATGCTTAGTTGTACCCTCCTACCCACCCTGTCAGCTTTATAATTAACACAGCTTTTTTTTTTTTTTTCCAAACTGACTTCCTCTCCCTTTAGGATGCCACTGACTGGCAAGTAAGGGTTTAATTTGTGGCATTCCCTTTAGGAAGTAGTTCATAGCATTTGGGTCCCCCTTCCCAACTTGATTTATCTCTGTTGTCTATGAACCAATTTTCCAGGGCTTCCTCTATGGGGTGAAGGGCCGGTTTGTTCTGCCGTACAATTACCCAACAAGAGTGCAAGCAAAACTGGGTCTGGTCTGCCAGATGGGCAAGCAACACTTGACTGCACAAATATTTCCAGCGATGGTATCCCCAGCTGGCCCTTCTGCTGTGAGCAGTGCACAGCGTCGCCAGGCATTTGCTTTGAATTTTTTGCCTTCCCACTGAAGGGAGGTAGCCGGCCTATAGACTGGCCATGGGCTTGTATCCTCGTTCTCACTGCATTGTGAAGTGACTGTTCCTTAGCTCAGTTGATAAGAGCAAGGAACTGACACTGATTTGTCCATGGTCAGTCCTCATGAGTGCTGACCTGGGACCAGACAGAAGCACAGAATTGCTGCTCCCCGGCCTGGCCCGGGGCGCACTTAGTTGACTCACTGCCAGGAATGCAGCTAGTCTGGAATGCAGCACAGGGGCCCAGAAGCTGGACATGGGGCCGGACTTTATACTTCGTACAAAAAGGAAGGACTTTTTCCAAGTCAGAGTGATTATCTACATTCATAAAGCTGCAAGGGATCTTTTTTTTTTTTTTTTTAAATCGTTAGAGGTAGATAAAATTTTTTTCTTTCTACCCCTCCTTCTAGCTCCATGTCAGGTTCTTAGTTTGGGCAAACACTGGTTTCAATGGAGTGTATCTTTTTATCTTTTCAAATTATTTTTATTTGTATTATTTATCTGTATATTATATATTTGTATACATACGTATGTGTGTGTAGGTGCGCACACACACAGATTTAGGGAAAAAAGGAATTTCACTTTGACCTAAATGACATTGTAAAATATGGATGGTCCTTCAACTCATTTTCTTTCTTTTAAATTTAATCGTGTCTCAGAGATTTTTCCATCAGTGTGTTCCAATTCCTTTCAACTGCTGCACACTCTTGTAGAACTCAGATGCATTGTTGTTTCTTTAACTGTCCCTCTTTTGTATTTTTCTGAAGTTGGAAACAGGGAGGCAGTAAGATAGAGTCCCGCATGTGCCCGACCGGGATCCACCCGGCATGCCCACCAGGGGGCGATGCTCTGCCCATCTGGGGCGTTGCTCTGTTGCAACCAGAGCCATTCTAGCACCTGAGGCAGAGGCCACAGAGCCATCCTCAGCATTCGGGCCAACTTTGCTCCAATGGAGCCTCGGCTGCGGGAGGGGAAGAGAGAGACAGAGAGGAAGGAGAGGGGGAGGGGTGGAGAAGCAGATGGGCGCTTCTCCTGTTGTGCCCTGGCCGGGAATCGAACCCCGGACCCCTGCACGCCAGGCTGATGCTCTACCACTGAGCCAACTGCAACTGTCCCTCTTTTGATTGTGGTGTAGGTTGCTCTAAGTTTTTACTACTGCAAATAGTAGTACTTCAGTGAGGAGGAACCTGCTACCAGCTTCTTGTTTATACATTTGTAAGTTTCTTTAGGGTGGATACTTAGGTGTGATTGCTGAGTCAAAAGATAGAAGCAGCCACAGTTGGAAGGACTTCTGCCTGATTTGTTCTCCAAAAAGACTTTACCAGTTTCCATTTCCAGCATCAGTATAAGAGAGCGCCCCTTCTCCCACACCCTTGCCAATGTTTGATGCCAATCCTTCATATCTATTGCCAATCAGCTGTGTGAAAAAATGGTACCCCTTGTTTTCATTTGCGTTTCCCCAAAACTTGTTTCTGGATTCTCTATTCTTTTCCACTGAACTATTGATCAATTCTTGTTCTATTAGAAATGTATTGAGTTTATGGATAATTTGGGGGCAATTATCTTGAAAACATTAAATTCTCTAAATATCTTTGTCTAAATTTTATAATTTTTCTTGTAATTCTTGTATATATGTTATTAGTGTTTTTTGTGGTTGTTTTCTAATTTCTGTGGCTATTACGAATGGAATCTGTTTTTTCTTCTTATTGCACTTTCTATTTTTAAAATGACTGGTTTATTGACTTTTTTTTTTTTTTTTTTTTGCATGTTGACCTTGCATTATTGGTTCTAATAGTTTTTCAGTTAATTTTATTGGATTTTCTAGGTAGCTGGTCATGTTATCTGCGGGTAGAAATAGCCATGTTTTTTCATTTCTGTTTTGTCAAGACTTTTTCAGGTAAGAACAATGGAAACTAAACTCAAATCAAGTAAACAAACCAACAAAACTTATAGGCTCACTTAACAATAAGAAGGTAATATGGCTGGATCCAGGGCATCAGACAACATCATTCGATCTTGGTCTTGCTTTCTCCATTGCTCCAGGGTCCTTCCCTCCGACTTGCCAGGATTTCTAGGCAGGATCTCCCTGTGTGGTGACAAGATGGTGGCCAGAAACTTGAGGCTTACATTCTGTTCTCTCAGCAATACTCAGAGGACAAGAACTTCTTTTTGCTACCTGCAAAAATTCCAGGATTGGTTTTGATTTGCTGATTTGGTCATATGCTCATCCCTGAACCAATCATTTTAGTTAGGGGATTAAAATTTGCATATAGACAGAGGGTGAGACTGGTTTTGTAAGGCAGATTGGAGTGTTATTATCAGAAGAATGGGAAGTGGATGCTGAGTAGAAAAAAAAACAAGAGCTGTCCACTCCACCATATTTAAACCTCTTTCAATATTTAAACCTCTGTTTTATTTATTTATTTTTTATCTTCTAACTGCCCTTCCCAATTTTTGTGAATTCTTCTCCAGGTGGTAGCTTTTATTTTTGGCTTTCTATCATAGGGCTAGTTTTCTCCCGCCCTCCCTCCTTCTCTTCCTTCCTTCCTATTTCCTGCAGATTTAACCTTCCATATCTTGTGATTTTGTGGTTTTTCCAACTAGTTTCCAGGACTCCCCAGCCAGACCTTGATCTTAAATTATAGTATTGTAGATCCAGTTCCTTCTCCAGGGTTAAATTCTGGCTGTGAGACTGATTCTTCTGCTCTCCGTAATTATACAGATTTGTCCAAACCTGGGCCCTAAGCAGCTTCTTTCAAGCCCAGTCCCAGCCTTTGATTTCAGGTGAGTCTTCTGCCTCACATGGGGGACGTTTAGCCCCTAATACCCTGGTGAGTCCAGCTTCTGAATGTCTTGTTTTAGTTTTGACAGAATCAAGCAGGTTGGGCCACTTACCATATTTTTCTGTTCCATTTCTGGGCCGCAGAGGTGTTTTTGAATGTGAACATGCCACACCTTTCTCCCACTTTATATTTCTTTTTTTTTTTTTTTTTTTCATTTTTCTGAAGCTGGAAACAGGGAGAGACAGTCAGACAGACTCCCGCATGCGCCCGACCGGGATCCACCCGGCACGCCCACCAGGGGGCGACGCTCTGCCCACCAGGGGGCGATGCTCTGCCCATCCTGGGCGTCGCCATATTGCGACCAGAGCCACTCTAGCACCTGGGGCAGAGGCCACAGAGCCATCCCCAGCGCCCGGGCCATCTTTGCTCCAATGGAGCCTCGGCTGCGGGAGGGGAAGAGAGAGACAGAGAGGAAAGCGTGGCGGAGGGGTGGAGAAGCAAATGGGCGCTTCTCCTGTGTGCCCTGGCCGGGAATCGAACCCGGGTCTTCCGCACGCTAGGCCGACGCTCTACCGCTGAGCCAACCGGCCAGGGCTATATTTCATCTCTCATCATTATTGTTTTCAATTAGAGTAGCCCTCAAAGCTCTGTGTGCCGACGCTCTACCGCTGAGCCAACCGGCCAGGGCTATATTTCATCTCTCATCATTATTGTTTTCAATTAGAGTAGCCCTCAAAGCTCCTTGTTGGCTATAAGTCCGCACTTGTTTGATGTCTACTGTTTGTGATCTAGCTTCCTCTCACACCTTTCCCTTGGAAACTGCTCTTTCTGGAGTCACCATTGTCATTTCCCAATCACCAGATTCAACAGCTTTTTCTTTCAGTCCTCGTTTTCCTTCACTCCTCGGCAGCATCCAAGAGTGATAACCATTCTTCCTTCCAGCCCCCTCTCCCTTCGGCTGACACAGTGCTCCATTGTCCTGGTTCACTATCTCTTCTGACTCTTTCTTTTAAAGTGCTTTCACTTCCTCCCTCTAGTTTGTGACTGTCGATGTCCCATAAGACTAAAAAGCCTTTTCACTACAGTTTTCCTTCTCCTCCTCTCTTCAGTCTTCTACATTTTCACATCTTCCGTTATCTCTAAAACGAGCTCTTATCCGTACAGCAGGACCTCCCCACACCCTGAAACTAGACAGGTGCTGATGGTTCGTTCCACTCAGTGCCCTGCCCTCCCATCACATGTCCTCCCCTTTCAAGCTTCCCAAATCCCATCACAGGTATCATCTTCCACCTAGTTCCCAGGGTTCAAAATCATACCCATCCTTGGCTCCTCCTCTCTTCCTCAGAGCCAGTTCATTACACATCGTATTGATCCTCTTTTCCTCGGTTTCCTTTCTTACAACTGCGCTGTTCACACATGCTGTGATCCTCATCATTCCTCTTTTAGACCATGTCAGTGTTTTCCCAAGTGAAGCTGGATAATTAAATGTGCCAATATTTTGATGTATTTGTATCAAAATTTCTGATTTGGACCCTCCCACACACACAAAAAAAGCACTTAATATAAGTATTTTTCACATCAATATCTTTTCCCTGCTCTGCTCTCTCTGCTACTAAGGAAGAAGAATCCTTTGTTTTATAGGCAAAACATCAAGACTGATGTATTGTGCTGATCTGAGTAATGGTTTTGATCCAAAAAGATATGTTAGAGAGAGCAAGAGGCCATTCAAAAGAAAAGAATACATTCGAGCTGAAGTTTAAAGGATGAGTAGAAACTATTCTGGCAACCCAGGGGGAGGGGAAGCAAAAATAACATGATGCCTATGAGTGTGTGTGAGTGTGTGTGTGTGTGTATCTATTAAAGTCAAAGTTTCTATGAGCCAGGGAGAGGGGAGATATGAGGCTGGACAGAAAAGCCTTATACACCAAGTTAAGGACTATCATTGGGGTGTCATGGGAACATTGGAAGTGGGGGTGGAATCACATGACCACATTTGTGGCCTGATTTCTGGCTTCAGATAGCATCCTTCATCAAGCAGAACTAAGGGGAGGGGAGAAATGGGTATAAATTAAGGGTTCTAATGAGATTGTGATTGCTTCTCTGCGTTGCTTCCTTCGGACTGCTTGTGGCACCTAGAATTGCTGAGCAGGGAGTCTCTGGGGAAGGCGTACAGGGGCAGCCCTCAAAAGGGGGCTCCTGAGATAGACGTGTTTGCCAGGTGGGGGGCGGGACTGAGTCAAGGCTTTAGACCAGAGGAGCTAGCATCATAGCTGGGAAGATGACCACATGGGTCATCCTCTCTGAAAGGGGTTTCATAGTTGAAAATGAGAGCATGAGTCATGTTGAGATCTCAGCCCCCTCACTTCACTGCTCCCTTACTTGTGAAATTCATGTTGGTCCTTTGGGCCCAACTGAACCACCAGTTTCTCTCTGAAGTATTTCCTTTAGCATTGCCCCTACTGGGAGGTATCTCTTATCTTTAGAAAACTCTATAACTTGTGATTTACAAGTATTTTATAGCTTTGTATTTCTTCCCCCTTACGTATAAAATCTGTCTTGCTTATCTTTGTATCATCACCTGACACTCTGCTCTGCATACACTCTACTGAAGAAAGAATAATTAAACTGAAGCTACGCTTTCATAGGAAAAAGACATCCTACAGGGTTTAATAAATAAGAACCTTAAATAATGAAATATTTCAAGGAATTTGAATATTTCAAAGCTACATCCATACAAAGCCTGAATAATTCATGCAAATATTTGAAGAAAAGAACAAAAAGCTTATCTAATAATTCAACACACTGCTCTTTATTTTGGTTTATGAAAGAGGATCTCATGCTTAGTTTTGGTGGTAAGCTCAGCTCCAGAAGCTTTGAAATGCAGATTAGATTAATTACATCACAATTATATTTGAAAACTGAAAGGAAGCATTTTCCAAAAGGCATATTCCAAATTTATGCCTTTTCAAAGGAAGTGTCATTTGGAACAAAACTGAATCACAGCATGAAATACGTGACATTTCTTTCTGTTTCCACTCTCTTTCATACTTGTGGTAGGCTCATGTGATACGGAGAACTGTGCTTAATCAAATTTAGCCTGACTTCTCAAGTTAAGAAGATGTATATGTGGTATGTCTAAGATAAGAAGGGGTACCTTCTTTTTTTTTTTAGCACACAGATGTCCTATGCTGCTGCATTTGTCTTATTATCTCATTTGAAAACTTGGCTTTGTTTATAAATCTAGAAATTCCTGTTCATTTAAAACAGACCTAGAATAGCCTGGAACCCGAATGATATTTTAGAGTGTGATTCTCATTTTCTCTTCAATAAAGACCATGATGCCATCATTTCTATTTATTTTATAGTAGACACATTCAGGATTTCTCTTGTGGAATGGGCCCTGAGTTCTGGTGCAAGCCTTCTGTTTCCTGAGCTGGGTGATGTTGAGCAAGTCACTTAACGACGGAAGTAAAACTAGGGAGCTGTTGCCTTAAATGTCTTGAGTCTGTAGTTTAAGTATAATCAACTCGAATGTTTGATGATCTTTTTGAAAATTAAAAAAAAAAAATGCTAGTGGCTATAATAACTGCCAACTACTGAGCCCTGAGTCATATTTCTAAAATAACGTGAGACAGAAAGAGAGAGTCAGGAGGCCCCTTCCTTTCTATGACTTTTCTATGGGATGTGTTTGCCTGAGGTGGCACATGCGCAGTGTTAGGAGTTTGCAGATGCTACCGGAATTAGGAGACAGAGAGAGGATAATGCAGTTTTCTTTTTTTTTTTTTTTTTTTTTTTTTTTTCATTTCTGAAGCTGGAAACGGGGAGAGACAGTCAGACAGACTCCCGCATGCGCCCGACCGGGATCCACCCGGCACGCCCACCAGGGGCGATGCTCTGCCCACCAGGGGGCGATGTTCTGCCCATCCTGGGCGTCGCCATATTGCGACCAGAGCCACTCTAGCGCCTGAGGCAGAGGCCAAGGAGCCATCCCCAGCGCCCGGGCCATCTTTGCTCCAATGGAGCCTTGGCTGCGGGAGGGGAAGAGAGAGACAGAGAGGAAAGCGCGGCGGAGGGGTGGAGAAGCAAATGGGCGCTTCTCCTGTGTGCCCTGGCCGGGAATCGAACCCGGGTCCTCCGCACGCTAGGCCGACGCTCTACCGCTGAGCCAACCCCGGCCAGGGCCAGTTTTCTTAATTTGAAAAAAATAAAGCAAAGAAGAAATGAGTTTTTAATTATTACAAATAACTTGCCGGACTAAAAATGATAAAACTGTCACACGTTTCAACATTAATAAACACTATGCAAAATGGTCAGTACAACATTGTAGTTTACTAAGACTTAAAGGAATCTATCATTTTTAAGAGCTCATTTTAAGGGTTGTAGATTTTTAAACCAATTTTCTTATTTTGTCTTTTGTTCTTTTGTTTCTTAGTTTGTCTTTTGTTCTGAAAAGCTTTCAGAGGTTTATGCAGGAAATGTATGCTATCACCTCTGGGATGTGTTAAAATTGAAAGAAAATTTAACTTTAATAAGAAAATTCATGCTAATACATATGCTAGATGCAGATTAGATGTAATATAGCAAGATTCCTTTTTATGATTTTTAAAATTCAGATTTTTATGATACAGATTTTTTTATTGTAAAAGAGAAACAAGAGCAATGTATTTGTGATAGAACTTAAGTCTGTATATTCATATATGTACACTTACATATGAATACCTGTTTATAATATATGCCATATATTATGCATATATAGAATATACACATCTACATATATTGGAATTCTTGTCTATTCTATAGAAAGAAAATGCTAT
Source organism: Saccopteryx leptura (assembly GCF_036850995.1). Lineage (NCBI taxonomy): Eukaryota > Metazoa > Chordata > Mammalia > Chiroptera > Emballonuridae > Saccopteryx > Saccopteryx leptura. The sequence goes on along the minus strand of NC_089505.1, from coordinate 277,674,758 downwards.
ATTAGAAAGTATCTAGCATTCAGCTTGACCCAGGGTGGCACAGTGGATAAAATGTCAACCTGGAATGCTGAGGTCGCCAGTTCAAAACTCTGGGCTTGCCTGGTCAAGGCATATATGGGAGGTGATGCTTCCTGCTTCTCCCCCCCCCCCTAAAAATGAATAAATAAAATGTATAAAAAAGTATCTAGCATTCAGTTAACTGAGAAAAATCACATTGTTTCTTGGCTTTTTGTTACTTCCTGTTGGCCTAGTGGCAATGATTCATTATAGTGTAATGTAATACATGTGGTTTCCAGTATTACACGACAAATTTGAACAGATATATAAGAAATCTAAAACACTATTCTTAGTTTGAAAATGTAAAACTCAACAGAAGCTAATTTATTAGAGAATTTGGTGTCATTAGAAAGTAAATGCTTTGATTCCAATAATAGTAAGACTCCAAAAGAATTGATTTTCAGTGAGAAAATGTGACTGAATTTTACTTATTATTTCATAGCTTATATGTAAATAAAAACAAAGCACTTTTTCATTCAGTTTGTTGTCTCTTTTTGCAAATAGGTTACTTTCATTACATGAGCTGATTTTTTTTTTGAAGATTAGGCTTATTTGATATAAGTACTCTCTTTTTTTATAAAGATTTTATTTATTGATTTTACGGAGATGGGGGCATGCAGCAAGAAGTGTTAATTCATAGATGCTTCCTTTAGCTGTTCATTGGTTGCTTGTTGTCTTGACCAAGCAAACCCACGCTTTCGAACCTGCGACCTCATTGTTCCAGGCTGATGCTCTATCCATTGCACCACTACAGGCCAGGCTAGGCACTCTTTTTGAAGCTGGAAAAGCAAAGTCCCCAGTGATCAACTTTAACAGGAGAAGAGTAAACAAAGATACAAAAGAATAAATATTTTTGAGTTAATAACTCCGTGATGAAAGTAGCAGAATTAGATAAACAAATATTTTAATAAAGATCTCAACAAAGTTTAATCTACTAATTTAATGATAATTCATGGAAAAATTTTTTTAATTCATGGAAATTAATGGAATTCAAGAGTGAAGAAATTTCTGCAATTATAGCATGAAAGAATGAATAGCATTTTGTTAGAGAAGCTGTTATTGTTTTTAAAATTAAGAGTTCAGAATCAAGCCATAAATTAGGACAATAAAAATTGCCTGGTAAACAGAACAAGTATATGTAAATTACCTTTGCTATAGGAGAAAATTTGTTTGATTTTATTTCCACGAGCCACCTCAAAAAGTCCTACCAATAAAGTGAGTCACATCTTTGGGCTCACCTTTGTTATCTGAATAACATTCCTGGGGTAGGTAATAATCATCATTTGGGGCTGGAAACATTTGCATAAGAAATTAATCTATTTTAAATGTCATATTTGATTTTTATCTCATTCCATTGACATGATTTTTTAATAAGTTGATGTTTCAATAATACTATAAAAATATAAAATACAATCCTGCAGTTCTGAACTTGAATTTGAACTTGACCAAGGTTCAGAAATGTAAATGATAAATCAAGAAGGACCTAGATTAATGATTCTCTGCCCCAAAGAGTTAAGGTGCTTTGAGGTTTCTAAGTCGATTTCTTTCCGAGGTATTCTAGAGATTCTTTTTCTTATGCTTGGCTCATTTCCTTCTTGATGAGATTCTATTTTCTTTCTCTTCCTCTTCACTTGGTTACTTAACATAGTCCCAAAATATGGTGTAACCCGAATCACTGCTTTCAGTGAATATGTTTATCATGAGATAACTGAAGATTTGGGGAATGTGCTATATATGTCTCTGTTAATTCTTTGCTTCCTACCTCACTTCTGACATAATAAACTTTTACATTTGGCACCAGAGTGTCTTGCCATCATTCTGACATTAAAACATCAGCTGGCCTCATTCTCTTTGAACCAACAATGTTGTCTAAAACAATAAGTACTATATTTACTTGTTGTTCTTGACCTTTGGTTTAATAATGAGGAGTCTTTGAAGACGATGAACATCTTTTACTTTTTCAAGTATGATACAGTAGACTGAATGTTGTGTCCCTTCAAATATATATGTTGAAACCTACTTCCCAGTGTGCTAGTCTTTAGAGGTGGAGCCTTTGAAGTGTGATTAGATCATAGGGGTGGAACTGTCATTACTACATCATTATGGAGCCCTTAGAAAAGAGTCCACAGAGAGCTCTCTTGCCTCATAGTCCATGTGAAGACACAGCAAGAAGACTGCCACCTATAGATCAGGAAGTGGGTTCTCATCAGACATTAAATGTGCTGGTACCTTGATCTTGGACTTCCGAACCTCCAGAACTGTGAGAAATAAATCTCTGTGGTTTATAAACCCCTAGTCTACAGTATTCTTTCGTAGCAGCCTGAATGGTGACTTTGTCTGGTTATCTCCAGAGTGCAGTGAATCAGGGCAGTTCTTCTTCCCTTCTTTTCCCTGCTACCCATCCATGCCCTCACCTGGCAGAGAGGAATCTTTGCTGCTTGGGTGTCATTCATAAAAGGATAGTTGCACCAGCTGATTCCAAATCTCACCCCCATCCCTAATCCCTTGACACCTGAAAGCCAGGATTTGGCTTCTCACAGTCCCTTTGTTCCTGAAGTTCTATGTAATTCCATCTATACTTAAATGCTGATTAAGAGTTGTAATAAAGGGCGATTTGACTGTGAACCTTAATGGATTTAAAATCTTCCAAATATTCAATCAAGCCTCACTGACCACCTTCATTTTCTTTTCATTTCTTAAATGAGAAGAAATGAGAAGAAAATGAAGTAGGAAATTACGGATAAATTACTTGTGTGAGACAACCCGGAAAGCCCATGACACTGCCTGTATGAGACCAGGGATCTGTCTGCCAGGAGATTCAGCAGGAATGCATTCCTCCCGGTTATCTCTTTGATGCCCATCCCCGTAAGTTTCATTTGCTTTGATAGCTACTGTGTTCCACCTTCATTTCAGATGAGGAAATTAAAAACCTAATAAACATTAAATCATTTAAGAGCAGGACTCATAAAGCAAATTAAAGTTCAATCTTTATCTGTTAACACTCTTCTTCTAACAATTCTTGCCTCCTGCCTTCCTGGTACATGCCTGGTTCACACAGAAAAATGAGGGTTGTGGCAGATTCTGGTCTTTTAGTGCCATACTTTCCTGATATTAATGCTATTAACTATCCGATTGCTGTCAAATTGATTCAACTCCCGGTGAGATCAGCAAATCCTGAGATATTTTTAGTGAGCACTATTGCATGCAATGGAGTGTATTAGGTTCTGTTTGGGGAAATGGAAAGAAAAAGTTATGGCCACCGACATATAGTATCTTATTCTCTAGTTAGAAAGCCAAGGGGTTTTTATAAACTGTATGTGAGAACATATTCCCTTCATCTCATCAGCAAGGTGAAACTGTTTTCCTTCTAATGGTCTTACCTTTCCCACAGCATCTCATTACATCCAGAAATCCTCTTAATATGACCCCTCAAGATAAGCTAGATTTTGTTCTCAAAGTGGAGTCACACAGGACTCTATCTCTCCCACGTTTCCTTCTGGCATACGTTTGCAGTCCATATGGCAACTTCTTTGTGTTCCTCTTACATGTCACAATCTTTCATGAGGGGGAAATGAGGTTTCCGTTGGTAGACAGTCTGGGCCATTTGGAGTTGGCTGGATCCAGGGGTTAGTCTCACAGTGGGGATTCAAACACATTCTTTCTCCGGCTGCTTCGGTGTGAGGGCCTCTGGGCAGCCTGAGGTTCTTTTCTCCTCCCGCAGCTGCTTCCGCCTCCTCCTTCTGGTGGATCGGGCCACCCAGAGTGAGGGCATTCTACTGGACAGCAGTGCGGGCACTGGTACCTGCTCAAGTGGGCATTCTGCCTTCTGGGAAGTTCTTTCTTTCTGAGAGGCCAGAGAGGTAAGAGGAGTCAGGGGGCAGGAGACCTGGCCCACTCTCCCTGTTCCCACCTTTGGATCACTTTTGGCTCTTTGCTCTCCGGTGGGGGAAGGGAGATAGCCCTATTGGCTGCTTCAGTCTAGGGCTTCCTCAGTGTGGGGGGGGCGGCGGGGGCTGCCCTTGGCAGGGATACGGCTCCAGGCTTGCTGCTGCTTCTCTCTGGTTGGTGTGGCTTTCCTTTTCAAAGTGTATGATAAAAGAGAATAAAACAAAAAGAAAGAGAGAGAAACATGGAAGGGAAAAAAGATAAAAGATAGAAATGGGGGAGGGCAAAGGAGGGAGAATAGAAAAATAAAAAGAATTAATTTTTGTTTTTAAATTGGATCGACATCTTACTATGTCTCTGCCCCCCTCCATACGCGGTGTGCCCTCTCTGATTCAGTAGGTAGGGTGGGGCGTGAGATTCTGCATTTCTAACGAGCTCAGACCACACTCTAAGTCAGTGGTAGTCAACCTGGTCCCTACCGTCCACTAGTGGGCGTTCCAGCTTTCATGGTGGGCGGTAGCCGTGCAACCAAAGTATAAGTAAAAAGATAGATTTAACTATAGTAAGTTGTTTTATAAAGATTTATTCTGCCAAACGTAGCGAAAATCCGACATAAAGTACTTGGTAAGTAATTATTATTATATGCTTTAACTTGCTGTAACTCTGCTTTATAAATTTTATAAAGTAAAGTTACTTCCCTACTTTATAAATCACCATTACTGTGGAACTGGTGGGCAGTTAGAAAATTTTACTACTAACAGAGATGCAAAAGTGGGTGATAGGTATAAAAAGGTTGACTAACCCTGTTCTAAGTAGTCTTGAGGAATAATGAATCAGAAACTGTACTGGTTTCTTAATCATTCTCTATTTAATAATATCTGACACTCAAATAATACTTAATAATATACTTGACACTGTTTAAAGTACTTTAATATATATATATTTTATTTATTCATTTTAGAGAGGAAAGAGAGAGGGAGAGAAGGAGAAGGGGGGAGGAGCAGGAAGCATCAACTCCCATATGTGCCTTGACCAGGCAAGCCCAGGGCTTTGAACCGGTGACCTCAGCATTTCCAGGTCGATGCTTTATTCACTGCACCACCACAGGTCAGGCTGTTTAAAGTACTTTAAATGTATCAACTCATTTAGTCTTCACAGTGCCCTATGTGATGGCCATTATCATTAGCCCACTTCACAGTTGGAGAAACCAAGACACAAAGTTAGTTAGTTTACCAAATATCACATAGTAAGTGGGAGAGCCAGAATTCAAAGTCTGGCTTCAGAGTCTATGAGGTTAGTCCTGTTCTTATTCCAATAATTTACAAACTTATCACCCTCTTCTGGACATACTTTAAGTTTTCAATAATTCCCCCTTAAAGTGGAAACCCAGCTTAAAAAGAATGTTTCAGGGATATGATTGACCAGCCTGTGAAGATCATTGTGCTATTGATTCATCATTATGTTAGCCACACTGTTAACTTGTGCCTTCTGTAAATTTGATAATTACAGCCAGTTCTCAAGATTAGCTGTAGGATCCCAAAGCAGCTGTGGTTTGGGCTGGTTTTTTGTTTGTTTATTTTTTTTGACAAGTAGAGGCAGCAAAGGGCAGCTGAGGTTAACAGCTCTAGCTGATCACTGAGGCAGCAGGAGAAACAGCTCCAAGACAAACACTTTGTTCATTGTATAGCCTGAGGGGAGAGATCAGGCTGGAAGGGCTGAGCCAGGCAGGGGAGGGGGTGAAACAGAATACTGTATACAGGAGAAAGTTGCTGGCTCTTTAGGGCAGAAGGGAAAGGGGAAAGGCTGATGCAAACTCGAGTCTTATAAATGAGCTAAGTCTGGATCAAGAAAGCCAGAGATACATTCATTCAGTAAGTATTAATTGACAACCTACTAAGTTCCAGGCACCATGCTACATGCTGGTGATACAGTTATGAAAAAGATGGACCTGGTCCCTGCCCTCAGGGAATTCTAATTTTTATGGGGAAACTGACAAGACTAAACCAAACCAAACCAAACAAGCTATCAGACAAATACGAATGTTATAAAGGAAAACAAGGGTCAGAGACAATGAAACCAAGGTGCATTCTACTTTTGGTAGGGTGGTCAAGGAAGACCTTTAGCTGAGACCTAAAATTAGAGAAGTTAGATGTGTGGAGAGGGCATTCTAGGCAAGAACCAGCTGCTCAAAAGCCTAAGCATGGGAAAGAACTTGTCATGGAAAGGAGAGCCTGTCAGGATCTTGGGAATCCACAATCATCCATTGGGAATAGGCACAAATTGACATAAAGATGAAAACTGTGAAGAACTGATATGAAACAAAATTCATTGGCTTTAATGGGTTAGTCAATTCTCATCTGGAATAGGATGTTGAATTCTTGACCTGTCACAGTGTCGAGGCTCACGAGTGATTTGGCCGCCATAGCCTCTGAAATTGGGAAATATTTTTAGGCAAGGTCAAATACCTTTTGTTTGGCCTTTTTTGGGGGGGGGGATTTAAAGGCTCATCTCTGAGTTGCAAGGGTCTCATTGAGGTTCTGACAATCCTTACAAAGAAATCTTTATTTAAGTTATTGTGATAAACAGCAAGAACAAACGCAAAGTTTGGGGTGGTGCTAGTGCTCACACTCCAAAACGAAACAGCTACTACCATCGTGGAGAAGTCCAGGCACACTGTCCTTCAAATCTGCCAGCCTCAGCACAAAGGAGAGAGGGTTCGTCTGGATGCCTTGTTTTGGTGAACTGTTAGTGGTTCTTGGTGATCAAACAACATATTTCTAATGCTCCCCAATCACCCTTTATATGACTTTTGCAGTTTTCTGAAGAGGAAAATATAGTTCATCAATCGATAGTTTCTAGAATCTATTTTTTTCTAACTTTTTGAGAATCAAAACATTAGTCTAGACAAGGCCCTTGTCAGTTCTTACCTGAATTACTATATTGGTATCTTACAACTGGTCTCCCTTGACTCTTGTCTTCCCCACCTTCAATCTACAACTCACAGAGCCTTCAGAGAGAGCTGGCTAAAATTCACACATCTTATCTCTCTCCTTGATTTAAAGTGGTTCCTCATTACTGTTAATAAAATTGAAACCATTTTTTTTGGCATTCGATACCTTTCGTGACTTGATCTCTGCATAAATTGCCACTCTCATTTCCTGCCACATCCCCCTACACTGAGTTGTAATCATATCAAGCTACTTGCTCTTTACCAAAATAAACATGTTCTCATATCACTTCTCTGACTTTTTATCTGGGGTTCCTACTTGCTTCTTCCCTCAGATAATTTCTATTCACCCTTTAGAAGTTAGTTTAAACCTCACCTGCTCCAAGAAGCTTTCCTTGATTTCCCTATTCAAGATTAAGGGCTCTTAACTGATTATGTAACACATTGTATATGCCTCTATTACACTAGTTAGCATCTAATTTGTTCTGTCTTCCCTAGGAAATGTTTTGGAGCACTGGGACAATATCCTTTAGAGTTTAATGGTGCTCTGTACATAATAGTTCCAGAAAGGTTTATGGAATGGCTGGCTGCATTTGCACTTTCTACTTTCTGGTGCTCCTCTCGTTTACCTACCATGATTTCTTGCAGAGTACAAAGAGCTCATGTTAATTTTTACCTCATATATAGTCTTCAACTCTATCTTCTCTTTTAGGGAATGAGAGAACAACTTGCTAACAATTATGTCTAGAGACATATTTCTACCTTATTTATCAGACTTCTGAAAATCTCTGATGAGAATTTTTTATTACGCATGGTTTAATCTAAGTACTCATATCTTGCTATGATTTAAGACATCGAATTATAGACTTTTAGGTCTAGAAAGAACTTTACAGTGATTAGATTCAATATTTCACTTTACAGACAAGGACATGAAGGTTCAAAGAGAGGTTAAGTGAATACTGTAGAATCACCTACTGGTTTGTGGCAGAATTAGCCCCAGGAGCTAAGTAAGGCTCCATCCTCCCAAGCCCTGGGTCCTTTTTCTTAAATTTGGCAGCTCTTCAGATCTTTGCCCTATTTTGCTGTCAGAGACTCAATAAGGATTTGACTTTGGTTGTTTTATTTACCAAACTGAGGTTTTAATTTTGTTTGCCCCAGGACCTAACAATTTAGTGATTAACAAATGAATTAACACTAAGCTTTTTCATTTGGAGGCCTGCTCAACTGTGAACATCTTTCTTAAAAATTCTGAGGGGACTTGAAGAGAAAAAAAAGCAGAAACAAGTGTTGGACAGACTGTCAATCCTTTGTTGGTCTATCCGGGGTTCTTTCATCTAATCACAAATTGGTATGCAGCAGAGGAATTAATAAGCACTAGCACTTTGTAATATCTCTGCATTTGCTTTGTCTTTTTAAAGAATGTTCTAGAAGGGGTGGTGGGAAAGTTATGCTGTAAATACTATTGTCATTAGAAGTAAATAATTTTTTTTACTAGTAGAACTAAAAAATATGTGTGGTTTGCTAATTTTTTACTTTAGAATTTTTGTTTGACTATTAGATTTGGTTAATAACACTATAGACTAATCATAAAGATTAGCATATTTTTCATTTTATGAGAGACTATTTCAAACATGCAGGAAACTATAGAGAATAATATAACAAAAAATTATGTACCTATAATTTTTTTAGGTACATATTATGACCTATCAGCCACATAATAAAATTTTATCATAGTTAATCCAGATCTTTCTCTCTCTTCTTCCTTTCTTCCTGCTCTTCCTCCACCTTCCTTTCTCTCTCTTCTCTCCCTTTTCTCCCAAGTTAAATCTTACACATGTAGTTAAAATTCCTGTAACCAAACTGTCTCTTTCCTTTCCTGCTATCCACAGAGGTAACACCTATCCTAAATTTCAAGTTTCAAATTTTGTGTTTTTTAAATACTTGCACTATATGTGTATTCTCCATAAAACAACACATAGCGTTGATTTGCCTGCTTTTGCATCTGTATCCTACCTACACTTTGTTCTCAGGTTCTCACTTGACACGAATTGAGACACATCTTTTAGTTCATTTAAACTGCTGTATGATAGTCCCCTGTATAAAAAGACCATGCTTTATCTATTCTCTTGCTGATGGGTCTTTAAGTTGTTTCCATTACTTTTCTCTTACAAACAGTGCTGGAATAAACATTCTTGTACATGTCTCCTTGTGAGAGTTATACACCTAGGTGTGGTATCACCGTGTTGCATCACAAGTATTTTGGAAAGAATTTTCATGTTGATGGTGAAACAATCTGATTAGTTACTTAGAAAAAATGAAGTCAAGATAAGTGCTGGACGAAACAGTGTGAGGAACAGGAATAAAATAGTATGAAATAGTAGGTGAATTAGATATAGAACCCTGTGCTTTTTTTTTTAAAAAAAATCATTCTTCTTTTGACAAAAATAAGTAGATTGAACATACAAATAAATTGAACAACTGAAAGTCACATATTTTCATCTACATTTAAGATACTATCTTTTGTGTCAGTGTTACTAAGAAGCATTCTAGAATTTTCCGTTTTTATTCTGTGAAAATTGATTACTTTCACATTTGGGCCTTCCTTCTATCTACTTCTACTACGTGATACATTGCATATTATATTTGCTATGGTTTGTTTACATTTCCCTCTTAATCGGCTGAATGTTGTTTGAAGGTGGAGTTCATGCCTTATTTGCATTTCCAGGGAGCGGTGCACACTAGGTAGTTATTGTAGTCTGAAGAATGAATAAAAGGTCTAACTCATGGGAGATCTTTTGGACTTAGAGTGATTTTAAAGATGACAGGATACTATAGTGAAAATTAGCTTGAAGTATGGGAAAGGAAGTTTTATCTTTTGTTTTTTTGTCTTCAGGTAGACCTACAAAAAGAAGTTCCATATAAAAGCTGAAAAAATGGCTAAGTAAGAAAGCAAAAAATCACTTGAAATTTGACTACAGACTCACAATGGCTGATTAGTATGTATCAGTAGACAGCTGACTTTAGGAAAACTTTCATTTCACAAACTGCCAATAAATCACCTGTATAATACCTTCTATTCTCATTTAGGGATTTAATTCTTTTTTTAAAAATTCTTATTAATTTTTTAAATTTTGTTACTTTTTAATTTATTGTGTTTACATGGATTTAAGTGTCCCACTGAATATAACTTCTTCACCCCCCACCCCTGTGTCCCTTTCTTTACCCCCTTTGTTTCCCTTCCCTAACTCCCTCCCCATTTCCCTCTAGGATTTGCTGTCCTGTTATCTGTATCTCTGTGTTATATATATATATATATATATATATATATATATATATATATATATATATATATATATATATATAGTTTTGCTAATCCCTTTACCATCTCTGATCCCATCCCCTCATCCCCCTTCCCTCTGACTGCTGTCCCTCTGGTCCCTGTGACCCTACCTCTGCCTCTATTCCATTCCTCAGTTCACTTTGTTCATTAGATTCCACATATAAGTGAGATCATGTGATATCTTTCTTTCTCAGCTTGGTTTATTTCACTTAGCATAATAATCTCCAGGTCCGCCTGACTAGGTGGTGGTGCAGTAGATAGAGCGTCGGACTGGGATGCAGAGGACCCAGGTTCGAGACCCAGAGGTCGCCAGCTTGAGCGCGGGCTCATCTGGTTTGAGCAAAAGCTCACCAGCTTGGACCCCAGGTCGCTGGCTTGACCAAGGGGTTACTTGGTCTGCTGTATCCCCACGGTCAAGGCACATATGAGAAAGCAATCAATGAACAACTAAGGTGTCACAACGAAAAACTAACGATTGATGCTTCTTATCTCTCTTCGTTCCTGTCTGTCTGTCCCTATCTATCCCTCTCTCTGACTCTCTCTCTGTCTCTGGGAAAAAAAAAAAATCTCCAGGTCCAGCCACGCTGTCACAAAGGTAAGGTTTCCTTCTTTTTAATAGCCGCATAGTATCCCATTGTGTATATGTAACACAGCTTTTTAATCCACTTGTCCACTGATGGACACTTGGGCTGTTTCCAGATCTTGGCTATTGTAAGCAATGCTGCCATAAACATGGGGGTGCATTTCTTCTTTTGAATCAGTGATTTGGTATTCTTAGGGTATAATCCTAAAAGTGGGATAGCTGGGTCAAAAGGCAATTCCATTTTTAATTTTTTGAGGAAACCCCATACAGTTCTCCAAAGTTCCCTTTTCTCCACACCCTGGCCAGCACTTATTGTGTGTTGATTTGTTAATGAGTGCCATTCTGACTGGTGTGAGGTGGTATCTCATTGTGGTTTTATGTATAATTTGCATTTCTCTGATGATTAGTGGTGTTGAACATTTTTTAATATACCTATTGGCCATCTGTATGTCCTTTTTGGAGAAGTGTTTGTTCTTTTTCCCATTTTTTAATTGTTTACCTTCCTGGTGTTGAGTTTTAGAAGTTCTTTATAAATTTTGGTTATTAACCACTTATTAGACGTATTGCCAAATATGTTCTCCCATTGTGTGGTTGTCTTTTTATTTTGTTCATATTGTCTTTACTTGTGCAAAAGCTTTTTAGTTTGATATAGTCCCATTTGTTCATCCTGTCCTTTATTTCACTTGCCTGTGGAGATAAATTAGCAAATATATTGTTATGAGAGATATCAGAGAGTTTACTGCCTATGTTTTCTTTCAAGATGTTTATGGTTTAATGACTTACATTTAAGTCTTTTATCCATTTTGAGTTTATTTTTGTGAATGGTGTAAGTTGGTGGTTTAGTTTCATTTTTGCAAGTACCTGTCCAATTTTCCCAACACCATTTATTAAAGAAACTGTTTTTACTCCATTGTGTGTTTTTGCCTCCTTTGTCAAATATCAATTGACCATAAAGGCGTGGGTTTATTTCTGGGTTCTCTGTTCTGTTCTATTGATCTGTATGCCTGTTTTTATGCCAATACCAAGCTGTTTTGAGTACAATGGCCTTGTAGTATAACTTGATATCAGGAAGTGTGATACCACTCACCACCCACTTTATTCTTCATTTTCAAGATTGCTGAGGCTATTCGTGTTCTTTTTTGGTTCCATATAAATTTTTGGAATATTTGTTCTATGTCTTTGAAGTATGCCATTGGTATTTTAATAGAAATTGCATTGAATTTATAGATTGCTTTGGATAATATAGACATATTAATGATGTTTATTCTTCCTATCCATGAACACGGTATATGCTTCCACTTGTTTGTATCTTCCTTGATTTCTTTTATCAATGTTTTATCATTTTCTGAGTACAAGTCTTTTTCCTCCTGGGTTAAGTTTACTTCTAGGTAGTTTATTTTTATTTTTATTTTTGTTGCAATAGTGAAGGGAATTGTTTCCTTAATTTCTCTTTGAGACAATTTATTATTGTGTTTTTAAAATGCCACTGATTTCTGAATATTAATTTTATATCCTGCCACCTTGCCGAATTCATTTATCAGGTCTAGTAGTTTTTTGACTGAGACTTTAAGGTTTTCTATGTACAGTATTTTGTCATCAGCAAATAATGACAATTTTACTTCTTCTTTTCCAATATGGATACATTTTATTTCTTCTTCTTGCCTGATTGTTGTGGCTAGAGCTTCCAGAACTATAATAGAGTGGTGAATAAGAGTGGTGAAAGGGAGCACCCCTGCCTTGTTCCTGATCTTAAGGGGATTGCCTTTAATTTTTGCCCATTGAGTATGAAGTTGGCTGTGGGTTTATCATACATGGCCTTTATCATGCTGAGGTATGTTGCTTGTATTCCCACTTGGATGAGAGTTTTGATCATAAATGGGTGCTGGATTTTATCAAATGCTTTTTCTACATCTATTGAAATTATCATGTGGTTTTTCTCCTTTCTTTTGTTTATGTGATGAATCACATTGATTGATTTGTGAATATTGTACCAGTCTTGCCTCCCAAGAATAAATCCCATTTGATCATGATGTATGATTTTTTTCATGTATTGCTGGATCCGGTTTGCTAATATTTTGTTGAGAATTTTAGCATCTAAGTTCATCAAGGATACTGGCCTATAGTTTTCTTTCTTTGTAGTGTCTTTACCTGGTTTTGGAATGAGGATTATGCTTGCCTCATAAAAGGAACTTGGAAGTCTTCCCTCCTCTTGAATTTTTTTGAAATAACTTGAGAAGGATAGGTGTTAGTTCCTCTTTGAATAGTTGGTAAAATTCACCTGTGAAGCCATCTGATCCAGGACTTTTGTTTGCTGGGAGTTTTTTGATAACTGTTTCAATTTTATTTGTTGTAATTGGTCTGTTTTGGTTTTCTGATTCTTCCAGATTGAGTTTTGGAAGATTATATGTTTCTACAAATTTATCCATTTTGCCTAGGTTGTGCAATTTTTTGGCATACAGTTCTTCATAGTATTTTCTTACAATCTGTTGTATTTTTGCAGTGTCAGTTGTTACTTTTCCACTTTCATTTCTAATTTTATTTATTTGAGTTCTCTCTCTTTTTTTCTTGATGCATATGGTTAAAGGTTCATCAATTTTGTTTACCTTTTCAAAGAACCAGCTCTTGGTTTTATTAATTTTCTGTATTTTTTTAGCCTCTATGTCATTTATTTCCACTCTGATCTTTATTATTTCCTTCCTTCTACTTCCTCTGGGCTTTATTTGTTGTTGTTTTTTTTTCTAGTTCTTTTAGATGCAGAGTTAAGTTGTTTATTTGAGCTTTTTCTTTAAAGATTTTATTTATTCATTATAGAGAGGAGAGAGAGAGAGAGAGGGAGAGAGAGAGAGAAGGGGGTGGAGTAGGAAGCATCAACTCCCATATGTGCCTTGGCCAGGCAAGCCCAGGGTTTTGAACCGGCAACCTCAGTGTTTCCAGGTTGATGCTTTATCCACAGCACCACCACAGGTCAGGCTTTTTCTTGCTTTTTAAGGTATGTCTATAATGCTATGAAATTCCCTCCTAGGATTGCTTTTGCTGTGTCACATAAATTTAGAGTTGTTGTTGTTCATTTTCATTTGTTTCAAGGAAATTTTTGATTTTTTCTCTGATCTCATTGTTAACCCATTCATTATTTAATAACATGCTATTTAGCCTGCAAGTGTTTGAATGTGATTTAGTTTTTCTATTATAGTTAATTTCTAGTTTCATGCCATTGTGATCAGAGAAGATGCTTGATATGATTTCATTCTTCTTAAATTTATTTAGACTCGTTTTGTGTCCCAACATGTGGTCTATCCTAGAGAATGTACCATCAGCACTTGAAAAGAATGTATATTCTGCTGCTTTGGGGTGAAAGGTTCTGAAGATATCTATGAAATCCAGTTGATCTAGTGTGTCATTTAAGGCTGCTGTTTCTTTTTTTTTTTTTTTTTGTATTTTTCTGAAGCTGGAAACGGGGAGAGACAGTCAGACAGACTCCCGCATGCGCCCGACCGGGATCCACCCGGCACACCCATCAGGGGCGATGCTCTGCTCACCAGGGGGCGATGCTCTGCCCCTCCGGGGCGTCACTCTGCCAAGACCAGAGCCACTCTAGCGCCTGGGGCAGAGGCCAAGGAGCCATCCCCAGCGCCCGGGCCATCTTTGCTCCAATGGAGCCTTGGCTGTGGGAGGGGAAGAGAGAGACAGAGAGGAAAGAGGGGGTGGGGGTGGAGAAGCAAATGGGCGCTTCTCCTATGTGCCCTGGCCGGAAATCGAACCCAGGTCCCCCGCACGCCAGGCTGACGCTCTACCGCTGAGCCAACCGGCCAGGGCTAAGGCTGCTGTTTCTTTGTTAATTTTCTCTCTGGAGGATCTATCCACTGATATTAGTGGGGTATTAAAATCCCCTACTATTATAGTATTGCTGTTGATCTCGCCCTTTATGTCCATCAAAATCTGCTTTATATATTTAGGTGCTCCTATATTAGGTGCATAGATATTTACAATGGGTATATCCTCCTGTTGCATTGCTTTCTTTATCATTATGTAGTGACTTTCTTTATCTCTTACTATAGCTATAGCCTTTGTTTTAAAGTCTATTTTTTTTTTATATAAGTATTACTACCCCAGCTTTTATTTCATTTTCATTTGCGTAAAATACTTTTTCCATCTCTTCACTCTTGGTCTATGTGTATCTTTTGTTCTGAGGTGGGTCTCTTATAGACAGCATATGTAAGGGTCCTGTTTTCTTATCCATGCAGCTACCCTATGTCTTTTGATTGGAGCATTTAATCCATTTACATTTAAGGTTATTATTGATATGTAGTTGTTTATTGCCATTTTACTCTTTAAATCTATAATCCTCTTTTTCTAGATTTTTTTTTTCTTTCCTCTCTTTACAGCAGGCCCCTTAACATTTCTTGCAGTACTGCTTTGGTTGTAATGAATTCCTTGAGTTTTTTGTTTTCTTTTCTTTTTTTTTATCTGGGAAACTTTTTATTTCTCCTTCAATTTTAAATGATAGCCTTGCTGGATAAAGAAGTCTTGGTTGTAGGTTCGTGCTTAGCATTTCTTTGAATATTTTTTGCCAATCTCTTCTGTCCTCAAGTGTTTCTGTTGAGAAGTTGGATATTATCCTTATAGGGGCTCCTCTGTAGGTAATTAACTGCTTTTCTCTTGCAGCTTTTAGTATTCTTTCTTTGTCTCTCAACTTTGGCATTTTAATTATGATGTGTCTTGCTGTAGGCCTCCTTGGGTTCCTCTTTAATGGGACTCTCTGTCTTTCCTGAACTTCTGTGACTTTTTCCTTCATCAATTTAAGGAAGTTTTCTGCTATGATTTCTTCAAACAGGCTCTCTATTCCTTGTTTGTTCTCTTCTTCTTCAGGAACCCCTATGATGAGGATGTTGTTTCTCTTCATTTTGTCACAGAGCTCTCTTAGAGTTTCCTCAGATTTTTTGAACCTCTTTTCTTTTTGCTGCTTTGCTTCTGTGCTTTCATTTATCTTGTCCTCTAAATCACTGATTCTATCCTCTGCTTCATCGAGCCTGCTGTTAATTCCTTCTAGTGCAGTCTTCATTTCTGATATTGTATTTGTCATTTTTTACTGATTCTTTTTTATGATTTCAGTGTCCTATTTGATGCTTGTTATCTCTTTATTTAGGTGCTCATTGTGTCCATCCATTGTTGCTCTCAGATCCTTGAATATCCTAAAAATCATTGTTTTAAACTCTGCATCTGGTAGTTTGGTTACTTCCATCTCATTCAGTTCTTTTTCTGGGGATTTCTCTTGTTGATTTATTTGGGTTGCATTTCTTTGTCTACTCATTTTGTCTGTGTATAGGCTCCTCCTATGGGCATGCTGCTTGTGTAGCTAGCTGAGTCTAGGGTTGGTGCTGTCTGCCACCAGCTAGCTGTTGTGTTGGTTCTAGATCTTCCTAGGTTGGCATCAGCTGTTGTTTGTAACCTGCTGTGAGCTACTTGTCTGCAGCTACTTCTCTTTTTGCTGTTTGTGTCTGCATTTTCTGTGCCTGGGTAGTGTGGGAGGGGCCAATCTGTATATAAGGATCAACTTCCTCCTGCTTAGAGCTGACAGCAGCTCTGTAAAAGCTCCAATCTTCGTAAGATTTGTCTCCACTTTTCAGCTGCTCCATTTCCTTTTGCAACTTTTCCCAGAGTCTTCTGTAAAAAGACTGAAGTGTGGGCCCAGACTGGCTTCACCCCACCAGTCCCTCTACAGGTTTCAAGCTTGTTGGGTTAGGGCAGCTGAGGTTGGGAATACAACATTGGTGGGATCCCCTACTTCAGGAGTCTCTTCTGCAGTAGCTCAGTACAGGGATTGTGGTGCCTAATCCCTCATCCATAGCTGGATACTCAAATTTTTTCTCCCTAAGGTGAACAGCAAGTTCAGATTGAGTGAGGCCGACAGTCCCTTCTGCAGAAATTCTTACAGCTGATGAGACTCTGGTCTCAGGGAGGAAGACTGAGAGTGTCTTCTCCTGGGTCTGACTGTGCCCCCCAGAAGGTAGCTATGCCCCTCAACCAGATCCAACAATAGGCTCACAGGGACCCACTCTTGGAATGTTCATGTTCCAGGCCTCTCTCCTTTCTCCCTTTGGAGTCTATCCCAACAGGGTAGGATATCCAACACCCAGGCCAGCTGACTCTTTAGCTCCACCCTATCCAATGCACATAAAGCTGCTGTGCAGGTGTTGATCCCAGAGAGCAGAACTCACTTCACCTGGGCCAGGTGTGAGGAGCCTTTCATTAGGATACCACTCTAACAAGGGTTGTTAGGTCCTGAACCAATGCTCCCTGCAGCAGGCCACTGGATGTGCCATCCCTGTGGCTCCCTGGCAGAAAACTGGCACAGACCATTTGGAGACACTACCCATGATTAGCCCTCAGCAACTTTCTTCAAGCTACAAGCAATCCAGAGTTTGTGGCTGCCTCTGCTAGGCCCAGGTGCACATGGAAATACCAGCCATGCACCTAGGCTGGCTTTTACCCACACTGGGCCTGAGGGAGAGTCCGCTTAAAAGTCCAAAGTTCCCTGAGTCCTTCCTTCTGCAGCCTCTGTCTGCTGGCTGCTTTTTTGTCTCTAGAGTCTAGAGCAGGAGTAGTCAACTTTTTTATACCTACCGCCCACTTTTGTATCTCTGTTAGTAGTAAAATTTTCTAATCACTCACTGGTTCCACAGTAATGGTGACTTATAAAGTAGGGAAGTAACTTCACTTTATAAAATTTATAAAGCAGAGTTACAGCAAGTTAAAGCATATAATAATAATTACTTACCAAGTACTTTATGTCAGATTTTCACTAAGTTTGGCAGAATAAATCTTTATAAAACAACTTACTATAGTTAAATCTATCTTTTAATTTATACTTTGGTTGCTCTGCTACCACCCACCGTGAAAGCTGGAACGCCCACTAGTGGGCGGTAGGGACCAGGTTGACTACCACTGGTCTAGAGCCTGCAGCAATTCAGAGATTATAAATGGTGGTGAGTATGGCTCTGTCCCTGGGCCCCAGGTTTCAGTCTGTCCAGAGTTTTTCACGGACCTCTGTAGGATATGGCCGCAGGAGTCTGGTGGGTGTGGCCTCTGAGATCCAGAGGTGTTGTCTGCCCGCCACAGTTTCAGTTGAGTCTCCTGTGAGGTGGAAGCACCAGCCATAGACTTGGGAGAGTGTTGGGGGGAGCTCTGACCTCAGCACCAGAAAGCTGAATAAGCTACATGCCCCTTCTTCCTGGCATCTCAGAACGAACCTTCACCCTGACTGGAGCAGGAGACTCCCAAGAGTGGAGCAGTTGCTTTACCCTAGGCTGATGCCACTCAGAGGGGATGCTCTGCCCAAGAAAGATGGCAACTGCCGCACTGGAGAATGACTCAGCAAAGGAGTTAGGGTTGCTGCCCCCATCTTGTCTCTCCCTGGGCCTCCAACTTTACACTCTCCTCATGCAACTCCAGTCCTCTCAGCTCTCCCTCCCCCCAGAACCCCAGGTAAGTGGCTGTGAATGAGATTTTCTGAGCGGACCCTTTAAGACATAGTCTGAGTCTCAGAAAGCTGTCCTTTCTCGCAGACAGAAACCTGGCTCTTTTACCACCAAATTCTTTCTGGGCGCCTCTTCTAGGCTCTGGGGCTCTAGAGTGGGGCTCCGGGCCTGGGGCTGAGCACTCACACCCCTTAGGGTGACCCTCCCACAGTGAGAGTCCCTCTTGACCTTCAACCGCCCCTTGCTCCTGGGAGTGGGGCAGCCCTTTCCGCGTCTCTGCCCTTCCTACCAGTCTCGGTGTGGCTTCTTCTGTGATCCTTGGTTATAGAGTCCTCTTCATTTAGTCCAAAGTTAGTTTTTCAAGATGATTGTTCTTAAATTAATTTGTAATCCAATTTGGTCCTGGGAGGTAGCAGTTGGAACGTCTGCCTACTCAGTTGCCATCTTCGATGCTTAGGGATTTAATTCTTAATCGTTAGGATTTTCAAAACCCTTTATTCTTATAATTTGGGATACTGAGATTTTGTCTTGTTAGGATTGTTGATTAAATAGAAAAATTCTTCTAATGTGCTTAGCACAGTGTTTGGCAAATAGTAAGTACTGAATAAACATTAACTTTGTGATTATTAGCTGATCCCATACTTAGATTCCTCTCATTTATAGCATGTGTTTCTCGGTATATATTATATTTGAGGGAGCTTCTGTCTGTATGTTTGGAGTAGTGCATCAGTAAAGCTGCTAGCTCAGGAAAAGGGAAGCATCTAAAAATTAAGACCTTAAAATTAAGCAAATAATAGAAAATCCTTGAATATTTTGTGATTAAGTAAAATAATAAGGGGATTATATATTATATATATTTCAGAATGTAGAAAAGTCATCAGGACATTATAAGAATGCTTACTCCTATAGTAGGAATTGCTAATTTTGAATAATATATCACATGCATCAAAGAAGGTGGTGGCTAGTTTCATTTCCCTAAAACACCTTGTCAGTGGTAAACCTGAGGCAGCTGTGGTTTACCAAAGAAAGTATAAACTGGTGAGGTCCACCATAATGAATGTGTTTACATTTTGACTCATGGTGCTCATCAATCTTTAATCATAAGGGAACAAGTAGTGTTACTCAGACTTTATTATTTAATATTCCATTCATTTGTTTTCCAAGTTTGTTTCAGTCTGTGGGAAGGCTCTTTTTTTTTATTACATTAATCCTGATACCTGCAATTTCTCTTCATTTGCCATTTTAAAGTGGCTTTGAGAAGCCCATGAATAGCTCCTTATTTCCCAAATCTATTCATATAAGCCTCCTTGAGTTGGATTCATCCTAAATACATTTTGAAGTCACATCAGCACTTTTAGATCAACAAGTTGCTTCTTAATAAGTTACTGTGTTGATGTTAGTTGTGATTTTAAATACATGAACGAGAGCTGTTTCTCAATGTGTGTAACTCCTTCCAGGGAATAGTAAACTGGAGCATTTAATTAAATGAAGGTCCTAAATTTTTATTATGCTGTCACTGGCTTGCTGAATAACTAGCTATACATGAGTTCTCTTTGGACAAAAGTAATTTTATATATCCAATTGTCCCTATTTCAAAATATAGTTCTAGTTCCTGGGAAAAACTGGAAATGGAATGGCCATGTCTCCATAACCAAAACAAATTACAGGGTTGTAGCAAAAACTGAAACCATGAACACAGGGTGAAAAGAGTTCGAGCCCTGTTTTGTTTTTGTTTTTTTTCCTTCTGAGAGAGACAGAGAGGAAGGGAGAGAGAGAAGGAGGAGAGAGATGAGAAGCATTAATTTATAGTTGCGTCACTTTAGTTGCTCATTGATTGCTTTTCATGTGTGCTTTGACCAGGAGGCTAAGCTGAGCTGGTGACCCTTTGCTCAAGCTGGCAACCCCATGCTCAAGCTGGTGAGACTGTGCTCATTGAGCTTCTACTGTATATTTTCTCAAAAAATCTTATGAATTAAGTGTAATTATCCCATTTAAAAATGAGAAAATTAAGGCTCAGAGGAATTAGGTGAATTACCAGTGTTATATAGCTTGTAAATGGACAACCAGGATTAAAACATTGGTCTATATCTTAATCCAAAACCCAAGTTTCCCTCACTCTTCAGGGATTGTCCCTTTGGTTTGGGGTTATTACAAAATCATTATTTCTTCCAATCATTTTTTTTTTGCTGTTATCTTTTGATCATCTCATTTTTTGTTACTAATTTTATCCAAGAGCAAGAACATGGAATTCTTGGCGTAATAGTTGAAATTAAATGTTCTAATTTAAGAGATTGCATTACTGAATTTTCTATAGATTAGTTATCCATATGTCTCTTTCTTCCTCTTACTACCTTGTATGTTTGATGTCTGATTATTAGCATCTTTTTTTTTTTTTCCCCAAAGTGAGAAGCAAGGGGGAAGCAAACAGACAGACTCCCGCATGCGCCTGACCAGGATCCACCCAGCATGTCCACCAGAAAGCGATGCTTGGCCCCTCTGGGGTGTTGCTCTGTTGCAATCAGAGACATTCTAGTGCCTGAGGTGGAGGCCATGGAGCCATCCTCAGCACCCGGGCCAACTTTGCTCCAGTGGAGACTTGGCTGCGGGAGGGGAAGAGAGATAGAGAGAAAGGAGAGGGGGGAAGGTGGAGAAGCAGATAGGTGCTTCTCCTGTGTGCCCTGACTGGGAATCAAACCCGGGACTTCCACACGCCAGGCCGACGCTCTACTGATGAGCCAACCAGCCAGGGCTGATTATTAGAATCTTTTTAAGGGAACTTGAACACACTCAGTGTTGTGAAAGGACTAATTAAAATTGTTATAGGCAGGCATTTGTGTTCTCATAGCTTTGCAATAGAGGGAGGAAGTAACTTTGAAGCTTATGGAAATATACCCTGTAAAGATTCTATTAAAATTCTCTGCAGTCTCCCTGACCAGGCAGTGGCTCGGATAGAGCGTTGGACTGGGATGCATAGGACGCAGGTTTGAAACCCCAACATTGCAGGCTTGAGCGTGGGCTCATCTGGCTTGAGCATGGGCTCACCAGCTTGAGTGTGGGTTCATTGGCTTGAGCATGGGATCATAAATATGACCCTACTGGCTTGAGTATGAAATCATAGATGTAATGCCATGGTTGCTGGCTTGAGCCCAAAGGTTGCTGGCTTGAAGCCCAAGGTAGCTGGCTTGAGCAAGGGGTCATTCACTCTGCTGTAGCCCCTGGTCAAGGCACATATGAGAACATAATCAATGGACAGCTGAGAAACTGCAATGAAGATTTGATGCTTCTCATCTCTCTCCCTTCCTGTCTGTCTATCCTTATCTGTCCCTCTCTCAGACTTTCTCTCTTTGTGTCTGTCAAAAGAAGAATTCTTTGCAAAATGTAGATAATGTCACAAACAAAATAATTAATCAGTACAGTAGCAAAATTAGAAATGGTTATTGATTTTACTATTTCAAGCTCACAGCTGTGAATTATTCATCTTTATCCCACACAGTGTGTGGGATAGTTCGAGGACTTGATCTGTCTCCCCTGTCACTCTTTAGTGCCACTGGAGGTACTGAGTCTTCACAAGTCTTGTCCTTTTCCTCCTAGTTCTGGCCCTTCCTTTCCTATAGTAATGAACATGTCACCTCCAGTAGGTGAGTGTACAGCTTATTACTATCTCATCACTGTGATGATCAACACTGTGTGTTCTGAAAATCTTTTATATGTGGAGCACGCTATGAAATCCAGCATCAAATGGCTTGTGGCTCAGATCCTGGCCATTGTACATAAGGCATCATAAGGGCAGGCACCATCGCCATGTTGAAGCACAAGTGGTGACCTCATTCTTTGATGTTGAAATGGTTTTACTTTCCTCTACCCATAACCAATCTAATTTAGGCATGACCACCCATCTGTGCCAACCCACTCTCCAGTGACCACCCCCACCTCCAATTTCATTTATCAATACTCTGTAATAGCAAATACTCCATCAGTAGCACATTTTCTACAATATTTTGTCTGCAGGAAACACTGTTGAGTTGTAGCAGTAGTAACTGTGTTTATATTTTTCACTTGAGTTAGAAAATGCTTTCATGCTCTAAACACGCACACACAGAAATCTGGAAGGCTTTATCTCATTCATAAAAAGTGATTTTAAGATGAAAGTGTCTCCTTAAGGAATAAAGCCTGCTGGATTCGGCATTCAGCTCTCATTTTTATTAAACAGAGCTGTCATTTCAGACCCCAGCTTTCCCTGGAGACAGAGATTCCACCGGGGAAGCAATATGCAAAAGGAAGTTATTGCAAGAAAGTTTTTGTGTGAAATTGTGATGCTTGCCAGAGATGTCATATGTTTTAGTTAACTTTCTTCCAGAGAACTAGGAAAATTTCCCAAGCTCCAGATACGGACAACTGGAATGCTATTCAGAAATCAGCAGCGTGGGGCTGAACAGAGAGACCGAATTTTACACACTCCATTTGTTTCTAGAGATAAAGCCTCTATTCCTTTTTCCTCAAGGTGAAAATCCAATTCACTTTGAAAATTGTAAGGCATTATTCCATCGGAAGAAAGTGATTATGATTTCTGTCACTGCTATTACTATTTATGCCGCAGTAAATTTACCTAAGGAAGGCGATAGTCTCTACTCGATTCCTTTCAGAGCTCCCTAAGGAATAAAACCACATGACTGATGACGAATGGACATTCTGTCCTGCCTTTTCCTTCTCTGCCCTTCAGTGCTGTAAGCCACCCACCACAGTGCTGTTGATTGGCAACTCCGCGCACACACACGATGCAACAGTAATTAATGTCTCCCACGTTGACTCTCAGGAACTACAATACCATAAAGTGCCCTTCAGAATTATCAAGGAGAAATAAAATAATGCTCAATACAGTTTGAGAGCAGTTTTACCGGTGGTTCAGAGCACCTCCACCGGGATGTGCTGAGGTTGTCTCCTTCCAGTATGTGAGAGCCAATTGTTAAATACTAAGGAACCGTGCAAACCAGATGTTAAACCTTCAAAATTGGGCCACAGTGGCCCAATTATATCACAGGGATTGGCATCTGCTGAAAATCAGGGCTTTTTAATCCCCACCCCCTGCCCTGAGAACCAGTTTCTCAGCATGCTGCTGTCTATAACTTTGGAACTGTACAATCTAATAAATATTCAAGGGCTGGGACTCACGCGGGACAGCAGTTTACTGGTGAATCTTGCACAGATTGAAGAACCACTTAGTACCTGTATTGGTTTTCTATGACTGCTATACAACAAACTTGGTGGCTTAAACCAAGCAAAATTTACTCTCTCCCCGTTCTGGAGGCCAGAAGTCCAAACTTAATATCAGTTGGGCAAATTCAAGTGTTGGCAGGACTGTGCTTCCTCCAGAAACTCCAGGAGAGATTCTGTTCCTTGATTCTCCCAGCTTCTCGGGACTGCTGGCATGTCTTGGCTTGTGGGTACAGCACTTCAGTCTTCAAGGCTGGCATCTTCAAATTTCTCTGGGGACTGCTGGCATGCCTTGGCTTGTGGGTACAACACTTCAGTCTTCAAGGCTGGCATCTTTAAATTTCTCTTGGCTCTGTCTTCATATTGCCTGTTCTCTCTCTCTCTTTCCCTCTTCCTTCTCAAGATCTTTAACTTAATCATTTTTCAAATAAAGTAGCATTTACCAGTTCCAGAGATTAGGGCTGCTATCTTTGGGGGGGGGGCATTTTCAGTTTACCACAGCACCCCCTCAGCTGCCCCGTATGTACATGGATATGCTACACTTGTTTACCATCCTTAACATACTAGTCTTAATGATAAAAAGCAAAATCTTAATGATAATACCCGCAGCTCTTCTTTACTGTATTTCCCCATGCATAAGACGCACCTTAATTCTGGTGCCCGAAATGTGAAAAAAATATGTATTACCTAAAGTTATTGAACTCAAGTGTTTTTTGTTTTTTGGAGTTTTTTTTCGATAAATGTATACCATTTTTATTCGGATTCCTGCTGACACAGACTGGTTGCTCTGGAAAGAAGACCTGAAGTTGCTTGGTGAGTCTTTTTGATGAAGCTTATTTTTTTAATTGATTTTAATTTATTGTGTTTACATAGATTCTAGTGTAGCCCCGAATGCATCCTCCCTCCCCCGTATTCCCCTCAACATCTCCCTTGCCCCCTCCCCATAGCGCCCTCCCCCCTTCCCTTCAGGTTTAGCCCATCCTATCATCCCCCTTCCCTCTGTCCTCCCTTCCTCTGGTCCCTTTGATCCCTCCTCTGCCTCAATTCCATTCCTCATTGAACTCAAGTTTATTCATCATAAAATTCATATTACTCCTCATCACTGTCAAAACTCCCATCCATTAGCTTGTTCTTATCTGTGTCTGATGATGAATCACTGTCTTCAACTATGAGCGCAAAAGCAAGTGTGAAAAAGCAGGAAATGAAAGTAAAAAAATCTACAACCACTGTATAAGATGCACCCAGTTTCTAGACCACAATATTGTGAAAACTGGTGCGTCTTATACATGGGGAAATAATGGTGCTTCTTGTGTATCAGGCAGAGTGCTCAGCATATAGTTAGTCATCTTTTCATCTCAGAATTATTCCTTCCTGAATCAGAAAATGTATGTTCAAATTCTTTTTTTTTTCTGGAGCAACAGAATCTAAGTCAAATGGTTCATCATGCTCTACCTGCCCTGCTTCCCTCCAGCCTCCATCCGAAAGTCATTCCCTGGGGCTAGTGACAAAGTTGTGCCAGTGGTTCCCCATTTTACCTACTTTTCCTATTTTAGTCCCATAGTTTCCAACCCTGCCCTTTGGCTACCCTTAGCAAGCTCATCTCCAACATCAATGCAGGGCTTGACTGAAGGGACTAGGGAGAGAGTGTATCTATTGGCTGGCAATGGCCTCTCAGGTATGCAGAGTCTCTCAAGTGAATGGAAGGCTCTGGGCCAAGATCAATTCCTGGATGAAACTGTAACTGGCAACAGCATCTCTCAAGAGGTGGTTTGGAGAAGGCCGTGAACCATGCCTGTGGGTGATAAGCCTGTAATTCTCTATCGTGTTGTCTTTGGAAAGGAGTTCTCTCTTGGTCTGCCTGCTCAGATCACTGTTTCATTTCTACACTTTGTACCAGAGGAAGGGAGGGAGACAAAGCAATGTTTGGTGATTGCCCCACTCTGTGTCAGGCTCTGTGCTGGGAGTTTTACTTATTGGGCTAAGGATGGTATAAAATCCAAGGACATTTTCTTATTATTCTGCATAGCTGCAATTAATAAACTTGGCAGGAGTGTTTTAGTGATGTGATATAATAAGTTGATTGGGTTTGGGGAGCACATTTATTTTTCTGTTAAAATGCAATTTTCAGTTATGAATAAAAGCTGGTTGAATCTATTATTATATAACCAGTGTTTTATGAAGAAATTTAGGTCAAGTGTGCTTAGGTTTAGAAATGCTCTATCGGCCCTGTTAGGATTGTCCATAATAGCAGAAAATGAATTCCTAGAAATCAGACAAAGTCAACAGTAGCAGGTCAAGAGCAGACTTGAGGAAGGTGGCTTTAGTTCCATATTCTGGCTAACTGTGAACTAATCTCTTAGCATCTCAGTTTCTTTCTTTCTTTCTTTCTTTCTTTCTTTCTTTCTTTCTTTCTTTCTTTCTTTCTTTCTTTCTTTTTTAGTGCAAGAGAGAGAGAGAGAGAGACAGACAGGGACAGATAGGCTGGAAGGGAGATAGATTCTTCATTGCGGCATCTTAGTGTTCATTGATTGCTTTCTCACATGTGCCTTAACCAGGGGGCTCTAGCAGAGCGAGTGACCCCTTGCTCAAGCCAGCAACCTTGGGCTCAATCCAGCGACCATGGGTCATGTCTATGATCCCACACTCAAGCTGGCGATCATGCGTTCAGGCTGGTGACCTCAAGGTTTTGAACCTGGGTCCTCAGCATCCCAGTCTGACATTCTATCTACTGCACCACCACCTGCTCAGGTGAGCCTCAGTTTTTTTATTTATAAAATGATGGTAATAAATTTTATCTTCCAGGATTTTTTAGAAGGATTGTATTGAAAATAAATTAAGGCATATTAAAATACCTAATACATAGTAACTGCTCAACAAGTGGTAACTATCATTGTCAATATTAGCAGTTCCAAATGAGCAAATACACTAATAGTTAGCTTCAGACAAAACCACATTCTAATCACTTGAAAAATTCAAGTAATGCCCTCCATTCTCCTTTTCCACTTCCGAGGTGCCATAGCAATATGAACGTAAGCTCTGGTAAGGAGTCTGACCTTGACAGGTCCCTGCCCTTTCCCTCCTGCAGAGCTGTGAGTGAACTCCTCCTCCACTGTGAGAGTAACCATTACCCAGAGTGACCTTGGCTTTGTTTTAATACCTTTATACCTTGAGACCTTCAGCTACTTGAATCTTTATTAAGTAGCATAATTCCTGGAACATGGAAGGGGCACTAAACATTCTCATTTTATTGGATTTGAATAAAATTTCAGCTTTTTGAAATGGACACAAAAAAGGACAGATTGAATATTTAGTCATAGCCAATCTCCTCCCCTGGGAAAGGAGATTGATGCCATTGCTATGCTTTTTCACACACCTTCCCATTTGGCTTTTGTATGGCTCTCGGGACAAAGAGATGGAAATGTTCAACTTTTCTGACTCTCTTCTGACCCACCTTTCCAAAGACTATTTATGGGTTTTGGTTTTTAATTCCTCATTTTGTGACTCAGACTAGGGAATTTGGGATTAATTTATTGTAGAGTAACTTTGCCTATTATCAACACTATATAAGCTAATATTTGAGAGTATTGAGCTAAGTCCCTTAGATGTATAATCTTATTTGATCCTTTCCACAACTTCATGAACTAGACATCATGATTATGTCTACTTTACAGCTAAATAAACTGAGGCCCAGAGAGTAAATATATCAAGGTTGTGGTAGGGCTAGGATTGAACCTGTGTCTACAGTACTTTTTTTTTTTTTGTATTTTTCTGAAGCTGGAAACAGGGAGGCAGTCAGACAGACTCCCGCATGCTCCCGACTGGGATCCACCCGGCACGCCCACCAGGGGGCGATGCTCTGCCCATCCGGGGCATCGCTCTGTTGCGACCAGAGCCACTCTAGCGCCTGGGGCAGAGGCCATGGAACCATCCCCGGCGCCCGGGCCATCTTTTGCTCCAATGGAGCCTCAGCTGCGGGAGGGGAAGAGAGAGACAGAGAGGAAGGAGAGGGGGAGGGTTGGAGAAGCAGATGGGCGCCTCTCCTGTGTGCCCTGGCCAGGAATTGAACCCAGGACTTTTGCATGCCAGGCCAACACTCTACCACTGAGCCAACCGGCCAGGGCCTACAGTACTTTAAAGTCTGACTTTTGAACACCATACTACTGTACTGCTTGTAGATTCAACTGTTATTTTTTTATGCTGATTTAGAGAAATGATTCTGAGAAAGAAAAGGTAACTCAACTTTTTACTAAACACTAATTGAACTCCGTCTTGGCTTGGGCTGCCATATCAAAATACCATCCCTGGGTTGCTTAAACAACAGACATTTATTTCTCACAGGTCTGGAGGCTGGAAAGTCCGAGATCAAGGTGCCAGCAGTTTCAGCTCCTAGAAAGGACCCGTTTCTTTGTGTGGGCGCATGCCCTTTCCTCAATGAATGAATATGGAGAGAAAGGAAAATCTTTCTTTGTTTTCCTCTTCTTAGAAGGGCACTCATCCTAAAATGAGGGCCCCACCCTCATGACCTCATTTAAACCTAATTATCTCCCAAAGACTGTATTTCCAAAATACACACATTGGAGCTTCAGTATATGAATTGCTGGTGGAGGAGGAGGAGGCAACATTCAACTGATAACAAGTATCATATTACCTAGTATCTCTGAGATGTGCTAAACTAAACTCTGGGGAAAAAAGAGAAGAAAAAGGAAAACAGCACAGCAGGGCCTGGGCTAGGAGTGAGTCAAACAAAGGACCGAGCGCATAGCCGTCAAAGTCACCCATTCTTAGGCAGTCACCCTGCACTTGAATGACCCTATAACTCCATGAACCTGTGGGCCTTGCTTGTCTCACCCCAGCCCTGCAGCCACATCCTTTGCTCTTGGGGAACTCATTGTCTAGTGAGGGCCTGATATTGGCATGGGTCAGATCAGGAGAGAGAAACACGGTGATTTAAGCAGGGAAAGTTTAATATAATTAGCAGTCTATTGTTTAGACATCCGTGAGGGCATAGAAGGAGAGAATGTGACAAGTGAAGCCAAGGAGTTTTGACCTTCAGGATAAGAGTGAGGACTTTGTTTTTCCCTTTGGGCTGTGCCTGAGTGAGCATGACTTGCCCTATTTATTAGGCAACATTAGACTCTGCAGCATTTCCTTCCAGATCACCCCAGGCATTTAGGCTATTTAAAAAATCTAAATAACATCTCAGTCAAACTAACATTCTGGGAGAGAAATGTTTTAATCTGTCTTTTCCCAGAACGGCCTTTAGGTCTTGGAGGGAGTGCAAACAGGCTGGGTGATGGTCGATATATTTGGAGATTTATGGGAACCCAGAGGTTTTGGCAAAGGTACACATAAATCTCAAAGGAGACTTAAATGTAATTTCCTATCACACAAACTGCACAGTAGAATTTGAATGTGGGTCAAAACACAACAGCTGTGTATCTTTCATTTAAACTCTAACAGCAAGATGGCTTAAACAAATTCCCTTCCTTTCTCAAACTTCCAAAACTATTTAATATTTGCATAATAATTAATCTCCAGCTCCAGAGGAAATTCCCAAAGGAAAGAGACAACCCAGAAGCAGTTTAAACTCCAACCACATGGAAAAGAGCAAAGAGGGAGCGTGTCAAATCTTCGGTTTTAGAGCCTGCTCCCTCAGGAGAATTTTAAATAATGGTGGTCATCTTGTTGAATATTAAACTGAAGGTTGGATGGCTGAGAGAACACAGTCCCAAACATCTAGACACTGTATACTAACTAGGCCAAAGGTACAGCTCCAATTAAGGAATGACATCCCATCCCGTATTAATAGTGAGATAAATCTTGACTATTGCAAGAAGATTTTCTTCTACATTGTGAAAGAAGGTAAATCCTTATTCTCAGAACCCTGGAATACACCCCCACCTGCTCATCCAAGGAAAGTGCTAGTATTTTCCTTTTCATGCAGGGGCTTCAAACAGCTGTTCATTTCCTGTGATTTTAGGGGCCCCAAGAAGCTTTTGGCTGAGGAAAGGGAAGCAGGCTGGAAGTTCACTATCCTGGGCGTCAGCATTTGACCTGTCACATCGAGGCATCTGGCTAGATCAACATTTTAGAATTACCTGGGGAACTTGGAAATAATACCCAACCCTGGAACAACCCAGCCCAGGCTAATGAAATCAGGATGTTTGGCAGGTGGAGCCAGAACATTTGTATTTTCAAAAACATTCCCAAGAGATGCCAATGTGCAGCGAGGTTTGAGAGCTGCTTGAAGCTCTAATACGCAGTGTAACTGATACCTCTGTGATGAACATCCTCGCGGCTAAACCTCGTGTGTGTCTTAACGATTGCTCTTAATAATAGGAAGGGAGAGAGAAGAGAGATGAGAAGCATCAACTCTTAGTTGTGTGACATTACTTGTTCATTGACTGTTTTCTTATATGTGTCTTGACTGGGGGGCTCAAGCCTAGATAATGACACCTTGCTCAAGCCAGCGACCTTGGGCTCAAGCCAGCAACCTTGGACTTCAAGCTAGTGACATTTTGGGTTCAAGCCAGTGATCATGGGATCAAGTTGATGATCCCACACTCAAGCCCGTGACCCCGTGCTCAAACTGGGAAAGCCTGTGCTCAAGCTGGATGAGCCTGGGCTCAAGCCAGCAACCTCAGGGTTTTAAACCCAGGTCGGCACTTTATCCACTGTGCCAGTATTGGTCAGGCTAAAATTTCTAAAATATTATATTGTTTTCATTAACCAATAAACACTAATTAGCAAACATTCCCTCTGCACTCACCCCTTTTTGCGTTTTGGGACTTGGCGCTGTTTTCAGAAGGCTGTATGGCTGTTGAAGTTTAACCTCCTAACATGATAAAAGTATCTGTGTTATTTGATCAGAGCTGGGTTTCTCAAATAACTTCCTGTCTCTCTGCCCTGAAAGACTTTTACAAAAGAAGTCGAAAGTTCCACGTGAGTAGGGGTGTTCTCTTGTGGAAGGCCTGATACAAAGTGGTCATTCAGTGCATATTCAACTACAATGACTAAACATATCTCATAACTCCATTCTGAAACCCAGTACTAAATGCACAGTTCACGGCTCATATTCATCAGCCCTGGCCATTATAAATATTCATCTAATGTCTTATACGGTTATTAACATGTCAAAGATATTTGTGGAGAAAATGAAAGTGATGAATTCTTTCTATATTTACTCTTCTTTGAAAGGCTAATTTATTTTTAGAGTACTCTGATAAAAATCTCTTAATAAGAGGAAGTTTCCTTTAACAATAGTCTTCTGTTTTTTCCCTGGCAGAGTGGCTAAATGGGTAGAGCATCCTCCTGCAAGTGGAGGTTGTGGTTCCATCCCCAGTCAGGACACATAAGGGAAGTGATCAATGAGTGCAAAACTAAATGGAACAACTAAGTGGGTTGAGTTGATGCTTCTCTCTCTCTCTCAAAAAAAAAAAAAAAAAAAGAAAAAGAAAAAAAAAGAAAAGAAAAGAAAAAAATAGCTTCCTCTTTTCTAGCAATACTCTTTTACAAAAACCTTTATTGATGTTTTACTTGTTGAATGGACTCTAGCCAAAAATGATGGACTATGCAACTAGTCTGATTCTGAGAAGGATAATACAATATAAAGCACTGCTCTTAAAAGGTTGAATTGCTACCTCCTCTACTAATGGTTTTTGGAAGTATTTTTCTAATGAAAAGAAGTGGCAGTAATTCATTTCTACCCTTACTTGATCTCCTTAGTGATCATCAGTAACCCACCCTGAGATTGTTCCATGGAGTTGTTACATAGTTTGTGAGTAGAATAGATTGACAAATCTTTTCTTTAAAAAATCAAATTATAAATAGTTTAAGTTTTACCATTTAACTCTGATGTTGTAGTGCTGAAGCAGCCATAGATAATATGTAAATGAACGGATGTGATGTGTTCCCCAAAAAAGTTTTATTTGAGAAAACAGACAATAGGTGAGATTTGGCTTACAGGCCATAGTTTGCCCACTCCTGCAATAGAACAAAACCAAGTGGGGATCAAACTGGCTCTCAGGTTGCAGTGGATGGGAGTAAACCAGGACTGGAGATTTTAAATCCAGAGAAGCCAATGGGGATTGTTGATCTGTATGAGCAAGCAGGTCCACTGTGATAGCAAAAGCCATGAGAATGTATTAATAATAAAAGAATGGTAATAACAATGGCTAATGTTTATAGAAGACTTGCTATGTAAATATGTATTAAATACATGTAATCTTTATAATCCATGAGTTCATAGTCATACTAAAGTAAAAGTTATTGATGACTTTTAGAGAATGCTAAGGAATCAAGTCATTATTTGGAAACTGGAAAATAAAGATTGTCAAGCATTTAATTGGCATTTTTATATATGAAAGGCTGGATACGTGTTTGAGACAGGACTGAGAAGCCTATCAGAAGGCCTGTTAGCAGGTCCCACAGGACTGAGCACCTGGTGCCCTTTGCCACCATCGTCGGTTCAACCACACATCCTTCTACTGGTTTTCCTTCCTTTCATTTTTCACTCCCCATATCCTGCTCTCCTGTTCTCTGGGATTCCCAAATAAATGACTATGTGCAAACTTCTGTCTCAGGCTCTGCTTTGTGGGGAATCCAGGCTAAAATAGCATTCTAGTTCTAATTCTTTTTTTTTTGTATTTTTCCGAAGCTGGAAAGGGGGAGGCAGTCAGACAGACTCCCGCATGTGCCCGACCGGGATCCACCCGGCATGCCCACCAGGGGGCGATGCTCTGCCCATCTGGGGCATCGCTCTGTTGCAATCAGAGCCATCCTCAGCACCCGGGCAAACTTTGCTCCAGTGGAGCCTTGGCTGCGTGAGGGGAAGAGAGAGAAGAGAGGAAGGAGAGGGGGAGGGGTGGAGAAGCAGATGGGCGCTTCTCCTGTGTGCCCTGGCCGGGAATCAAACCTGGGACTCTCCTGCATGCCAGGCCGATGCTCTACCACTGAGCCAACTGGCCAGGGCCCTAGTTCTAATTCTTGAAAGAGAATCTTACCTCACCTGGTATACAGATTTGGTTGTTTGGTTATGATTCTACTGCTGGTCCAATCTCCTGTGAAGATTGTCCCTTCCAGAGGTGTAGGTGGGACTTCTTAAAGTAGAAGAGGCAAAAAGGATGAACATGTCCAGTCTAGAGCTTTGCTACTGAAAGAGTGGCCTGCTGGCCAGCAGCAGCCCTGGGAGCTTGACAGAGCCCCAGACTCTCAGGCCCACGCAAACCTACTGAGTGGAAATCTGCTCTTTAACAGGATTCTCCTGGTGATTTGCCTGTAGATTAAAGTTAAAACAAAATAAAACAACAACAACAAAAAAACTGTGCTCTAGAGGGAGTGATAATTATCTAGCTCAGGGATATTTTTTACAAGAGACAAGACGTTGAATGCAAAGGTCAATGGGAAGCCCATATAGGGAAAGGGGAACCATACTGTTATATGTTGGAAGAGCAAAAGAGGAATTGAAACTATGTGAAAACACTCTAAATCCATACTAGGAAAAACACTCTATACCTAGGTCACTTTTTTTCTGAACATATTTTATTACACACAGCGGGGGACAGGTTCAGTTCCTTTTGCCTGCTCCCTTTCTCATGGCTGCAAGGACATTGCTCAGCTTCTCTCTCTTCCTCTTGGCATGGATGTGTGTCCCCACACCCCCTTTTTTTGGTATTTTTCTGAAGTGAGAAGCAGGGAGGCAGAGAGACAGACTTCCAAGTGTGCACTACTGGGATCCACCAGGCATGCCCATTAGGGGGCGATGCTCTGCCCATCTGAGGTATTGCTCCGTTGCAACCAGAGCCATTCTATTCTAGCACTTGAGGCAGAGGCCATGGAGCCATACTCAGCACCTGGGCCAACTTTGCTCCAATGGAACCTTGGCTGCGGGAGGGGAAGAGAGAGAGATAAAGGAGAGCGGGAAGGATAGATAAGCAGATGGACGCTTCTCCTGTGTGCCCTGGCCAGGAATCAAACCCAAGACTTCTACACACCAGGCTGATGCTCTCTGCTGGGCCAACCAGCTAGGGCCTCCTTGCCCTTTTTTTGATGGACTTCAGAGCCCTCTTATCCTTGGAGACCCTGAGCAGCTCCATTGTGCCACTCATGTCCCTCATGAACTTGGCGAGCTTGGCAAGGCACCCACGGTGGCTGCAGTGCCTCAGCTTGTTCACATTCTTGGTCACCTTGTGGCTTTTGTCCAAGCCCATGGCCATGGGTAGCACAGAGTCCTGTCGGCTGCTCCTCGGTGGCAGCTGCAGCGGGAGGACCGTGTTCCCAGGCTTTTATACCCTGCACCATAAACCTCAAAAAATGTTCAAGTATGAAGATAAAACAACCCCCAAATCAACAGCAACGAATGTCTACATGTCATTGTAGACACAAGAGCAGGTTCTTATTGTGCAACTGTTAAATACGGAATACAAAGTGTGTGTTAGGGGTGGGGCATGTGTGTCCATGAGGTGGGCAGAACCGATCTTGGCAATCCCTTTAGACACTCTGGGCTTCTCCGTTGGCCCCCAAACTTCTTACATTATTCTCCTTCAGTTCACCGCCTCCTGTTCCATGTAAAAATCTCTGTTATAGGCATGGTGTACTGGTAAATGTTTAACAACTGGCTATCAAGAAAAAACAAAGGCAACTTCTTATTTGCAGTGTTTGCTCTTTCTGCCTACTCTTATTATGGCCACTGGTAAGCTGCCACGTGGCATTACTGAACACAGAGTTGGGAGGTGGTCTGAACTGGCTCTAGCAGCCCACTGGAAATGCATGCGAGAAAGGGCAAGTAGGATAGTCAAGGGTCAAAAGGATACCATAGAGTGGCCTATAGCCTTCCCAGAGGTGAGAGACTGAGAGTTAAGTTGATGAAGACCCGGAGGGCTTCCTTTAACTTTAGTCACTGTGATTCAGAAACGTGCCTTTCTACTTCGGGTCAAAGGGTTGGCCTTGTCTCCTTGGCTCTGTGCTGCCAATCTGGCCATCTCATCCCATCTGTGTCTCAGCTTCACCTTTACTGTGAACTTTGTGTCGTAGCTTTAAAAGAGCCAGAAACTCAGCAGGAGAAAAGGTTGTAGGCCAGCCAGAGTATCCGTGTTCTGTATTTACTGATGCATCTTCCATAAAGTTTCTAGGCTCTGGAATGCTCAGACCCACCCTTTGTGGACACACCACACCCCATCCTCCCCTGCCTGAGTGTAGCCTAACGACTCCCACGCAGCTTCCTCAGGTGTACACACCCTGCTTCTCTGGACAGAGTTCAAGCCCTCACCTGGTTTCCTTGGACATCATCCAAGAGCTACATGCCTGTGTTTCCTGGGAGATTTCCAGCCGGGAGGTAACTGTCATCCCTTGGGGAGAGTAGCAGATAATGCATATCTAACTTGCTGCGGGCACTGGCTGGCCCCTGCCCACAAGCACTGCCTTGGGGACCCAATGTTGGTTCTCTAAAGGCCTGAACCAGACGCCCCCATCCTTTTGGGCACCTTCCAACTTGTAAAACCACTGATTTCTGTTTGTTGCAGCTCTGGGTCAGCTGAAACCTCTCTCTCTTCACATCCACAAATCACACTCCTGAATTTCCCATAGCTGCTCTGTTTGCTCTCTTTCTGCTTTTTGTTTGAGAGCATTCAGTGGTAGGAATTCAGCTCACTACTGATGGTCCAAGTTAATGCTTCTTAACCTCCATGAAAAGTAATTTTTTTTGTAAACTTATCTTTGGTGTCTAATCTTACCGTCAGTGACTTGCAGGAAAGAAATGTTTTCACTAGCAGGTTAAGAGTCTTTGCTTTTGTAGTCCTAATATGTGTGTAAAGTATAACAGCTTGTTTAATCCTCTCCCTAGATGAATGGACTGTCATCTTTAGATTTATACTTTGATTTTTATTTCTTTTCAAATAGAAACAGAAGTAGTGGAATTTCCCTTATCCCTAACGTCAGAGCTTGTCTGAGGATTCCTTCTTCTCCAGCCACCCAAAGCAGCCACTAGTTGGGTTTATTACTTTGAATTCTCATTCTCTCCCCAGAATGTTTTCTTCTCTGAGCACGTAAACACATCACTGCCCTTTCTTACAAAGTCAAGGCCAGCTTACGTGAATGCGGACAGTTTACACTGACAGACGCACTCCAGGCGGCTCAGCTAACTCACCATAGCTTTTGTGTCTTTCCCCAGGTTGCCAAGGCACAGGGGCCGAGGGCCAGGGGCCAGTGTGTCCTTCCTGCCATCTGGGGACCTGACTCTGCCCTTGGAGTGTTTCGTTCGGAGTCAAGGCCAGAGGTCTTTGGGCTAAAACATGCCTTTAATTCAAGCCCAAGTTATGCAGGAAGGAGTTCCAGCTCTGGCTGTCAAGCCTCGGTCAGAGAGACTGACTAAGTTGGAGCATCCTTGACCTTTTGTCTTTCTCCCAGATGTCCAATGAATTTATATCCAATTTTTCTTCTCAGCCTGTACAGGGGGTTTCATTTCATAAGACATCTGATGAGCTGGGAGGGCTGCCAATCTGGACACAAAAATGGAAGTGCCTGAGGGTAAAGATTCTTCCCAATTCTCGGTTGTCAGAGAGATGAACATCATCAAGTAGCTCTAAAAGGAAAGATGAAAGGGAATGACATTGTAAGCAGTTGTGAGATTAGAGTATCTAAGTGACTAGGCTGGAGATGAGGCGGGAGCCTGCGCGGAAGAGTCCCTGCAGTGGGATTGCCAGCATTGTGAGCAGGGTTTCAGGGAATGCATCAGAGAAGGCCGACCCGAAAGGGCACTAATGGGTCAATGACTCCAATCCAGGAACAGGTAAGACCATAGCAACCAAAGTCATATGGAGGTGGCCTGCTATGTAATTTTGTATCCCTAGGGGCAGGCATGGGACCACAAGATGAGACTAGCTGACCCCTGCCCAGTGAGCAGATGATCAGCTCTTGAACTGAAATCTGGACTTTGAATATGCCCAGAAGAAGTCTTAGAATTCTTAGTGCGTGCACTCAAATATGTTAGCTCTTCCTGTCTTCTGTGAAAGCCTTTCTTTGGATGGAGGACTAAACTAGATGTGGACGGAAAATGAACAAGATCAGATTTACCTGAGCCTTCTATATTGTAGGTACTCAGAAAATGGTTTACTGATTACAACGTGAAAAAGCTCATCCCCTGTCATGGTGAGTTATGGTCATGGTCTTTAAAAGAGTGAAGGATACTGACAAATGTTCAGAATGTCCCACCTCCACAGATGGCTGCCCCTCTGCTGGGGCAGAGCTTCATCTGTTTAGTCCAAAATGGTTGCATGCTGAGTGTTCCTTTGCCCTTAGAAGGGACATTACACAGCAACGGGCATTAATATAAGTCCTGAAATCAAGCTAAGAGTGTCAGATGTGGGCAGTAATTTGTACCTTGAAATCAGGGAAGTAGCCTTGCCCTCATCCTCCTCACTTCCAAAAATATCTTTCTAAGACATTCTCTATTGTTTTCCTCAGTGCATTAGATCTTACTCAGTTTGCCTTATAAGGAATTGCAGGGTTTCAAGAGCTCTAGTCATAGGAAGTTTTTCCTCCTATTCTGCCTGAATTGCCTTTTGCTTAATTTTAGTTCATTTTGTCTGTAAAGTTAGGGAAGGCTTGATGGAGCCAAAGGGCCAATCATCGTGGGAAGAATGAGTCATTCCGAAAACAGTGTGTAGAGCTGGAAGGTAAAGGCCACTGTGAGGGGCAGGAAGCTGGGGGTGGGTGGGTTATTAAGAACAACATCAAAGCAGGCTCTAGGCTCTCTCCATTACCCCCACTAGGGGGTGCCCAGGATCCCAGAATAATCACTATTACTAGGAAGTTGAGGTTTGAGGGGGCTGACTCAGGTTTCTTGCATCTGTGCCCTGGTTTGAATAAAGATCTGGGATGGGAGGAGGGTAGGAGGGGCAGCTAGTACACAAATGCCTTTGAAGCATTTGGGAATTCTCAGTCCATGAAAACCACTGGTCTTGAAGTCAGTGACTGGGATAATTGAGGACCAGACAAGTCCCTCCAGGTCCAGCAGAGGTGGTGGCATATTTTACCCCTGGGCTAAGGGGTTGGAAGTCAGGGATGCAATAATACAGATCAAGGATGGGGTGAGATTCTGAAACAGAGTGGGTAACAGGGGTGGATAAAGGTCCGGGAGAGGTGAGGTTATTTTGAAGGTCTCAAAACATCTAGGTCATCAGAATGGTCACAGCAAAACTTTTAGTTATGAATAGTTTTGTTTTGTTTTTTTTTTTAATTTATTTATTCATTTTTTTTAGAGAGGAGAGGGAGAGACAGAGAGAGAGAAGGGGGGAGGAGCTGGAAGCATCAACTCCCATATGTGCCTTGACCAGGCAAGCCCAGGGTTTCAAACAGGTGACCTCAGCATTTCCAGGTCGATGCTTTATCCACTGCGCCACCACAGGTCAGGCCTATGAATAGTTTTGTGAAAAGAACATGGAACTTGCATCTTGACTGGCAAGAGTTTAGGTTTCAGCTCAGGCATTCAGAAGCAATGTGGTCTTGGGGACTGAGGCAAGTATTCAACCTCTTTGAATCTCAATTTGCTCATCTTCAAAATGAGACTAAGATACTAGGGTTATT
This sequence comes from Saccopteryx leptura, assembly GCF_036850995.1. Lineage (NCBI taxonomy): Eukaryota > Metazoa > Chordata > Mammalia > Chiroptera > Emballonuridae > Saccopteryx > Saccopteryx leptura. The sequence goes on along the minus strand of NC_089505.1, from coordinate 277,636,680 downwards.
TGAGAATTTAAAAGATAATGCATGGAAACACTAAATACAGTTCTTCTTCTCCCCCCCCCCCCCCCATATTTGTAAATGACTGAGGGGCAAGCAAGGAGATGGGTCTGCTACTGTGGCTCTTGTACTCAAAGACCTCAGACACCTTGATTGCAGCTCTGGGGCAAGAGGGTCCTCCTTGGTTTCTAGGGTTTTCTGCACCGCAGAGCTTCAGTGAGTATGCAAAGCATACTGGAGAAGTCCTGGCCTCTCTGACCCTTTGGACCAACTCCCATACTGTGCAGGCTTTTGGGCTATAACTTAGAAACCAGCCCCTATCTAAACGGTTAGGTATTACTATCTGATCCTGAGACTTTCGATCTTGGAAGATTAACTTGTTCTGGCCACAGAGTGCCAAAGCCTGGCCTGGAATTCAGGTGTGATGCTTTCTGGTATCACCAGTTAATCCATGCTTATGTGACAATGACTCACAATTTTTTGCAGCACAGTTTTCCAAAGTATGGGCCATAGACCACCTGCACCAATATCTGCAGGTGGGCTTGATAAAAATGCAGATTCCTGGCCCTCTGACACATCTGTGGAATCAGATACAATGAAGTTTAAATGCAAGGGTTTACAAAGTCACCAGCCCCAGGGTACACTTTTCCATGGAAACATTTGCCTTCCTCTGCCAGAGTATTCTTTAGTGGGAGAAAGTCAGGGCCCTTGGGTAGACTTCTTGGTGCTTTGAAAACCATACGCTCTAGGTGTTTCTGATCCTGCCTATTTACAGAGCCAACTCTGCTCCTACTTCCTCTGGAACTCCTTAAATGTTGTTGGAACTGTGTCAATGAATGTCACAGGTGACCATTTCTGTAGATAGCTGATGAGACAGTGCAATTTGGAAAGGTCAGTTTGATTCACTCTCGAGCACAGTAATAACCTGGCCTTCCGTCAAGGCAGTGGAGGAAGGGGGAGTTTTGGTCCTTGTTTCTGGGGACTGGGTGGCCCAGGATAAAAGCTGATCACCAGCTGCCACTGCCTTTGCATTGACCAGGCGCTTGCTGCCGGGTTCGCAGTGCTAAGACAGGGTTGGGGCAAAGATTGCCCTTTCTCCAGAAGCTGTGAGCTCTGATCTCTCAGTCTAGAGAGAGAAGGGCTCTGGACATGAATAGACTCCACAAGCTTCCTGGATAACAGAGGCTGTGTGAGCTGGCTTTTCAGAAGGAATGTGTGACTGTGGATCACTCTCTACAGAAACAAACCTTTTCAGACATAGACAAACAGTAGTTAGTGACAGTAGCTTCCACATTGAGTTTTGACTGGCTCCTGTGGCCCTTGGAGTAAGAGGGTTCACTTTGACTTCTGGGAAGGTGGGGGGTCTCTGCAGTGCACTTCTGGGGGGGTGCACTGCAGAACTTCAGGGGGTGTCCAGAGCATACTGGGTACGGCAGAGAGATTTCACAATTAACACTCATATCCGCTTTAAAGTACCCAAAAATAAGCATTAAAATGCTACCAGTTGTTGCTGCCTTAATTCTTTTCTGTGGAGGTAAATATTAATAAAATCAAACAAAGCAGGCTGTTATTATGTAGCAGATGTCACGGTCCTACCTCGTCTGCTGGCTGACTCCAGCAGGTCAGGGTGGGGCCGCGTGGGGTGGTTTCCGTCCCCTTCCTTCAGGAGGGACTGCATCCCTGAGTGGGGCTCTGGCAGCAAAGGGCTCCCTGCCACAAAGCATTATTTTCACCCTTCCCAATCTGTTCTTTCCCTTTTTGTTTTCTAGGAACAAGAGGATTCATCTGACTCAACTGGAGGTGGCTCCCTTCCCTAATTTATTGTTCCATTCCTAAGGCATCCCCCCTCCTGGGCTCAGTGTGAGCAGACAGGAAAACAGGAGGCTGCAACCACCGTGGAGAGTCAAGTTCACAGACACAGAGCTGCTCCTCCACTGGGCCCCGGGAAAAGAAAAATCCCAATGTCTTTCTTGTCATCATCTGGTTTTGTTGGAATGCGGAAAGGAAATAAATTCCAAAGGCAGGAAATGACCCAGAGACCATAACAACATGTAAAAAGCCAAGCCGGTGCTTCCGTTTCAAACTTTGTTTCAAACTATTCTAATCTGTGTCCGGGGAAGCCTAACCCATTACCAGATGGAGATCTGTTTTCAGGCTCCTCTTGGCATCTGTCACTCCCGGCTGGTGACATTTGCACATTTCAGAAGGCAAACCTGTCCCCGACATCTTCAAACTTCCGGAGAGGTGCAGCCCCGAAGTCCTTGGGTCTCTGGCTAACAGCACCAACCATCTGACGGGCTTCATCTGCAGCTGAGCTGCTGCTGGCCTCCAGCCTAGAACACTAGCATACCGTGTCTGTTCTTGAAGATTTGCAGAATCTGAAATCAAAATGCCCCATGTTGCCAGAAAAGCCTGGCTCCCTTGTCTGCTTCCTAATGCCTTCTCACCAGGCTTTCCCGAAGAAACCCAATGAGTCAGGAAGGAAGAAAACGTGTCTGAGGGAAACCTGGGGGTGGCCTGGTTCCTCTTCTAGCTTCTTAAAATTTCCTCCTGTTTTACAGTGCGGGTAATGGTGAGGGATTTGGTTGTACTTTTTCTCTGTTTCTTTGTCTGTCAGCTCTCACTTTGAGAGCCCCCTTCATTAACTACTCATGAAATTTGCTCTGCAAAAGCAGCAGGCTCTCTGATGAGGAATTAGTCACTATTGCAAAGAAGTTCTAACTTCATTTTTATCCCCAGGGGCAAGGCAAGGAAAAACCCCCACCTCTACTCCCAGAAGGAAGCACATCAGTCAGCTGCTTTGTTCCGGCTCAGGGGCCTGTACTTTTCCTAGGCTTTTAATTTTTACTGAACACCATCCATTAGATTTCCCACTGAAGGCTGTGTGCCAGTTGGATTCTAAACACAGCGAGGTGGCTGCTGGGATACCTGCTCCAAATAGGTATCCTGTTAATCCCCCCAGGTCGTCAGAAAGTAGAAAGTAGCTATAGTTGAATGAATAATGTGCCTAACTCTTTCAACACTTCCAAATGTTAAACAGATTAAAGTATAAAGAATCCAATATATTTGTTGACATCTGGTTTATAGAAAAGCTCCAGTGAGAAAGAAGCGGGGCGTTCAACGACAGCTGGGGAGATGGGAACGGCAGGGGAGGGCACTGCTCTCCTGGGTCCTGGCACCAGAGACCTGGCCCTGAGTGCAAGACCACTCTGTGCCATTGCCTAAAATTGTGTTCTTTTTTTATTAGGAAAGAGCTTTTAAAAAGTGGGTTCTGATAAACTTGTATTTATCCATGGAACAGGAATATAGCCTCCATTACAAGAGAGTAGGTTAATATCAGAGGCAGGTTGTATCAACCACGCTTAGCAGGCAGTAAACAGAAGATAAAATGAAGCTAGGGGATCTTCATAAAAAGGGAGAAAGGTCGGGGGAGAGAGGGGGAGAAAGAAAGAGAGAGGCTTTTTGTTGTTGGGAAGAGACCATCTTGCAGGGGATCTGAGGGATATACGGGTCTCTCTACCCCTTGCTTTGCTTACAGAAATTGAGCCAGGAAAAAGCTAGAAACTGGAGACCGGGGGGAGGGGGGGAAGGATTCATCTTTCCAACTGTTGACACCAGTCAAACAGGACAAACAGTTCCTATTTTGATGATGATGATAACAGTAACAATGAGAAGATATTTCCCAGATTAAAAAAAAAAGTTTTTAATTTCAAACTATGCTTAAGCCCCAGAGTACTCCTATCTGAGCCACTTACACTATCCAAGAGACTTTTGACTACAATGACAGGAATTTAAGGTAAATGAAATAATACAATTAAATAGAAATATCAGGGTTAGATTAACATGTGATTGAGAATGATTGAAAATTAGTGAGAAAGGTACACAATTATTATTTTGGTACTGCTCTGAGTCTTGATCTAATTGTTAAAAAAATAACTATAGTTAAAAACTGTATTCTTAATTAAATACATAACAGAGCCAAAGATGTTGTTGTGCACATATTTGGAAGCACATATTTGGGCTGCCTGGCTGTTGGGGGCCTTCCCATCTTCTATAACCTTCATCATAGACAAAGAACAGAGCAGGGAGGAATACACAGCTCTTTGAGTGTTAGCAGCAAGAGGTCTGAGTTACAGCATGACATTAATGTTATATTCTGCTTAACCTCAGGCTTAACAGAGCTGGTCGCTAAACACTTAGAGTAGATGCTTACAGTTTTGCAGATGAGGGAACACAATCAGAAATAAAACAAGGATAGAGCCATGAGTCCCAAACTATGGTCTAGGTGGCCAAGACACCACAGAAAACTCCCAGGGACACTGGGGCATATGTTACATGTTGAGAAGTACATGGTGATATTTGACACCTGTTAGACGCCAAGTGAATAAACTACTAGGTAAAGATGGTTTACAGTTTTAATATTAGATTGTTCTTCGTTGCTTTCAAAGATGTTTTATTTCTGATAACTGGGGTTTTCAGCATTTGTTATCAAATGCAAGTACCAAGTGAAAATCAGTATGGAACAAGAGGTGCTAGTGGGGGTGTCTACACAGTTTCCAAGATTTGAGAAGACATTCAATGCCCTATTGGCATACACATCTTTTTATAAGCAACTGTGGTCAAGAATAGAATAAAAAAAAATATTTTTAATTTATGTATATTGTTTTTTCAAATAGCTAAGTTGTTAGGACCTAACTACCGAATAAATGATATTTCTGTTAGATATTTCTTTTGGCCTTAGGGCTCTGAAAAAATTACTGATTCGTGAAGATGCGGTGAATCAAGAAAGTATGGGAACCTCTGGATTAGAGCAATGCAAACTGCATCAATGGGCAAAGGTGGATATTAATGGCTTGGGCTCATTGGTGAGAACGAAAAAGGGATTCTATTATCCTTTTCCCATTCCTGCCAGGGCACTGCTCCCAGCATTGTTTCCTGTTTCCACGTAAAGTGACCACCTTAGTCTGAATGTTTATTTATTCATTTATATAAAATTTTATTTATTGATTTTAGAGAGAGAAAGGAAGAGAGGGAGGGAGAAAGAAACATTGACTTGTTGTTCCAATTATTAAAGCAGTTATTGGTTGATTCTTTTTTTTTTTTTTCTTTTTGTATTTTTCTGAAGTTGGAAACAGGGAGGCAGTCAGACAGACTCCCGCATGCTCCCGACCAGGATCCACCTGGCACGCCCACCAGGGACCGATGCTCTGCCCATCTGGGACATCGCTCTGTTGCAACCAGAGCCATTCTAGCACCTGAGGCAGAGGCCACAGAGCCATCCTCAGCGCCCGGGCCAACTTTGCTCCAATGGAGCCTTGGCTGCGGGAGGGCAAGAGAGAGACAGAGAGGAAGGAGAGGGGGATGGGTGGAGAAGCAGATGGGTGCTTCTCCTGTGTGCCCTGGCTGGGAATCGAACCTGGGACTCCTGCACACCAGGCCGACTCTCTACCAATGAGCCAACCAGCCAGGGCTATTGGTTGATTCTTGTGTGTGCCCTGAAAGAGGATCAAACCTGCAATTTTAGACAACACTCTAACCAACTGAGCTACCCGACCAGGGCTTGTTTTTTTGTTTGTTTTTTTATTAATGGAACTATGTAGTAGACTATTAAAAGTTATTTTGTACAATGCTTCTCAAATCATCTTCAGTGAAGGAGATTTTAAAGATATTTCTAATATATCATGAACTATGTGATGATTAATTTTATGCATTAACTTGGCTGGGCCATGTGTGTGTTACATGCCGTTGTTTGCTCTGACTTCTGGCAAGCCTGTGAATGAGTGATGTCCACAATGTCCTGTCCTCAACAGCCATACTCAGGCCCCTGTAAACTCATACCTGTGGTTTCTCTGATGGGCTCAATCCATCTCATAGTTGATCCTCCTCTTTTCCTGCTGCCTTCTATTTTTCTCAGAATTATTGTCTTTTCAAAGAACCCTGACCTCTCCTGATGTCCTCCAAGTGGGACAACTGCTGTTTTGTCATTTTTTTCCCTCCAGCATACTTCAGGCTTAATTTGCTCTAGGACCCACTTGTTTGTCTTTCTGGTGGTCCAGGGTATCCATAGAGCTTTCCTCCGACACCATAACTCAAGTGGATTAACTTTTTTAATCGGCCTTCTTCGCTCTCCAACATTCAGATCTGTACATCAGGGGTCAGGAAACTTTTTGGCTGAGAGAGCCATGAACACCACATTTTAAAATGTAATTCCATGAGAGCCATACAATGACCTGTGTACATTAGGCATCATCTAATAAAAATTTGGTGTTGTCCCAGAGGACAGCTGTGATTGGCTCCAGCCACCCGCAACCATGAACATGAGCGGTAGGGAATGAATGGATTGTAATACATGAGAATGTTTTATATTTTTAACATTATTTTTTTTTATTAAAGATTTGTCTGCGAGCCAGATGCAGCCATTAAAAGAGCCACATCTGGCTCGCGAGCCATAGATTCCTGACCCCTGCTGTACATAGTAACTGGGAATACAGGAGTGTGGATAATCTTAACCTTGGTCTCTAATGACACACCTTTGCTATTGGTGATCTTTACTAATCCTTCCATTGCTACATTTCCAAGTCTCAGCCTTTTCTTGATTCTTTTTTGGCTGCAGCCTCCATCTGAATTGATAGCTGAACCAAAGTAAGTAAAAACTTTAACAATTTCAATGTCTTCATCGTTTATGTTAAACTTGTGTATTTCTTTTGTAGTTATGATTTTTGTCTTCTTGATATTCAAATGCAGTCCTGCTTTCCCTTTCATCAGAAGTTGTTTCAAATCATTGCTACTTTCTGCCAGTAAGGTGGTCTCATCTGCATATTTTAAGTTATTGATATTTCTTCCACCAATTTTTACTCCTCCTTTCTCTGAGTCAAAGCTCAGTTTTTTTTTTGTATTACATGTTCTGCATACAGATTAAACAAATAGGGAGATAGAGTGCACCCTTGTTGGACACCTTTGTCTATAAAACCATTCTGTCCCTCCATATTTTGCCCTGACAGTGACTTCCTGTCCACAATGCAGGTCATGCATTAGAACAATCAAGTGCTGAGGCATGCCCATTCCTTTCAGAGCACCCCATAATGTCTCCTGATCCACGCAGTCGTCAAAGGCTTAAATTTTTTGGAGCATTCCAGTATCCAGAAAATGCCTGCAATTAAATTTCAAGTGCCTCTTTTTCTGAATCTTGCTTGAATATCCAATATTCTTGCTCCAATAGAAGGTAGAACGTTGTTGCATCATCCTGAGCATCATTTTACTTGCATGGAAAATTAGAGCAACAGTCCTGGAGTGACTACTCTTGGGCCACAAACCCAGATAGTTGATCAAACATTATTATTCTGGATATTTATGTAGATTTTTAGGATGAGATTAATACTTAAATTAGTAGACTTTGTAAAGCAGATTACCTCTAGAATGTGGGTGGGCCTTAATCAGTTGGAGGTCTTAATAAAGTAAAAACTGACCTCCCCTGAACAAGAGAAATTCTGCCAGCAGACTACCTTAAAAATGCAATAAAATTACATGTATAGGAAATTGATCATATGCTTATATAGAAATGTTAAATTGTTATAAATGTTTCTAAATTCTTCCTCTCAGTTTCCATATTTAGTTTGGTAATAAAGAGTTTGTGGAATATACTGAATGGCATCAATCTCATAAAAAGTATAGATATATACATACACGTGTGCATACTAATATTTATTTACATGAATGTTTATTTGCTTTATATTTTGAAATAATTTTAAATTTACTAAAATGTTTTAAAATTGGTACAGAGGTTTCCTGAATATTTCCTCACCCAAGTTTTTCTATTTTTATATGTAAATATCCATAGTACAATTTTCAAAATAAAAACATTAACATTACTACAAAACTATAAATTAAACTACAAAGCTTGAGTAAATTTAAACATATATTTTAAATAGTGAAGGCACAACTCTAAGATGTGCAACTTTAATAGATACTGGGCCAGAAAATTTTTGCAAAATAAGTTAAAACCATTGCAAAAACATAAACAAAACAAAACAAAAAACATTGCTTTATTTTGTCTGTAGATCAGTCTACGGAGAAGTAGAAAAGTAATCGTGAATTGTTCTGTAGAGTAATATAAAGCCACAAACCTCAATTAAAAACATCTCACCATCTCACACATGTTGAACAAACCAATACCACATCTCATAAGCTTATCTATAACTGCCAGAAATAAGGTTTTTGTTTTTGAGAGAGAGAGAGAGGAAAGGAAAGAGATGAGAGGCATCCACTTGTAGTTGCGTCACTTTAGTTGTTCATTGATTGCCTCTAATACGTGCCTTGACGGGTGGGGTGGGGTGGCTCAGGCTGAGCCAGTGACCCCTTCCTCAAACCAGTGACCTTTGGGCTCAAGCCAGCGACCATGGGGTCACATCGATGATTCCATGCTCAAGCTGGTGACCCCACGCTCAATCTGGCAAACCTATGCTCAAGCTGGATGAGCCCGCGCTCAAGCCATTGACCTCAGCGTCTCGAACTTGGGACCGTAGTGTCCCAGGTTGATGCTCTATCTACTGTGCCACCACCTGTCAGGCAATACATTCTTTTGTATCTAGAAAGATTAGTCACTTAGTGACAGAATGGATAGAAAAGTGATGACTGAAATGTCATGCATTTTTTGTCAAGTCACCTTTTGTCATCTATTCTGTGTAGTCCTTGATCTTTCACAGGTAGAACCACTGTAATGGTTTTTTTGGCTCCTACTATAACAGCTTCACAAATGTCTGTCATGGCACCTGTAACCCTAAACTGCTATAATTTGTGTGAGTACCCTCTAAATTGTGAGCTAATCACAGGCACAACTCTATCCTATTCACCCCAGTATCCCAGTGCCTGGCACAATGCCACAGGCACAGCAGGCATTCAGCACATGGTCAGGGAAGGAATGAATCAATAAATTGAACACACAACAAATTCACATTAACATTCTTTCTCTATTTGATCTCTTGATCTTGTTGATTAGAGCCGTAACTTGAAATTATTCCAGTGAAAAAAACAATGCTATACACACACACACACACACACACACACACACACACACGGAAACGCATACAAGGGTCTTGTGTTTGAGAAACATAAACTTTGAATGCCAGGTGTGACTTAAAAGCTGAATAAAGAATCCCACTTTTACAAATAGCACAGTTGTGTGGGTGCTGACTCACTTTATTCAGTAGATCCATTGTACTCCTCAGGTAATTTTATCTATCTGCTTTCTTCTTAGGCTGATACGTTTTTATTAATTATCATTATTACCCAGCATTTCTACAGTACATGTTTTCAAAGTGTTTTATGTTCCTCATTCTTTCTTATTTTATTTTTTTAATGGAAGGAAGAGTTTATTTGAACTGAACTGATGATGTGCTGGAAAGCAAGATTTCAAATGCTCCCCACGTTCCTCATTTTTAATGAGTTATGCAGATGATAAATAATGAAAGGATCTTAATCTAGTCTCATGCATAGCTGGTACTCAATAAATTTTTGTTGACTGATTCATTACTGAACTCAGTTGGGGACTGGCCAGGGCACACTTGTAGGAAGTAAAACCTCCCCCTCTTACCTGGAGGAGGTGTGGGAGTGGAGGAGGGGAGACGGTGGGGCAGGGATGAAAGGTTCAAGAGGCAAGAAAGTGGGAATTCCTCTCAGAGGAGCCTAGAGTAGCCTTCTGAATCTTTGATCCATTTCAACCACCCTCAGGGCAGTCTGGGTTATAGGCACTTCCTGTTTATTTGCCCTGTGAAGTACTAGATGCTTTAGGATTATAGTTACTGTTTCTTAAGAACAGACTGTTTGGAGGGAATGCTTTTGGGAGACTGGTAATCAATTTCTAGCGTTCTTACACTTTTTATAGCACCTGATTATAAAGCTGGGAAAAAATAAGATACTAAGAGAAGTTTATAGAAATTCAAACCTTCACCTTGGTCTCTAACATAAAGTGAAAGCTAAAATAATGAAACATTCTCATAGGTGTTGCTATTTTTTTTTTTTTTTTTTTTTTGTATTTTTCTGAAGTTGGAAACGGGGAGGCAGTCAGACAGACTCCTGCATGTGCCCGACCGGGATCCACCCGGCACGCCCACCAGGGGGCGTTGCTCTGTTGCAACCAGAGCCATTCTAGCACCTGAGGCAGAGGCCATGAAGCCATCCTCAGCACCTGGGCCAATTTTTGCTCCAATGGAACCTTGGCTGCGGAAGGGGAAGAGAAAGACAGAGAGGAAGGAGAGGGGAAGGGGTGGAGAAGCAGATGGGTGCTTCTCCTGTGTGCCCTGGCCAGGAATCGAACACAGGACTCCTGCACGCCAGGCCAATGCTGTACCACTGAGCCAACCGGCCAGGGCAGTGTTGCCATTTTGGTAGGGTGACAATGACAAGGACTGTTGATCCTAAGGCTCCCTAATGGCAAGGACAGACTGAATATACAGTTGAAAAATGGAGAAGGGATTTGCCTCCTATTTCTTGGATACCTCACCTCCTCCTAGGAGCCCTGCTCGTAGTTTGCTCTGGTTCCGTCAATGGAGAGCTGAGAAGGGCTTTGACAGTGGGGATTGGGTTGGGGTTGTTAGCCTAAGATGGAATAATGTACCAGGTCCTAGGTAAGTATTTGGAAAACCCTGCATCTTGCCTTTTTTTTTTAAAGCACATGATATTTGTGCACTTTGGTTTTATTGCCTAATGACCACAAATATTTGTCTGAAACACAACTTGGAAATAAAGGGAAAGTTGGGAAACAGAGGCAGATTTAATGGCAGGCAAACCCAGCACGCGCCGTAGGCCCCGACTTCTGAGGGACCCCATAAAACCCTACCTTTACATGTTTTTCTAATGACACCAAGTTTGGTTTCATATGTGCAATTTTAACATTAATAGTACATAACATTTTTTTATTTATTTTAAAATATGGTTAACATGTATTTTTTATTTTCCCTCTCTCTCTCTTTTTTTTTTTTTTGCATTTTTCTGAAGCTGGAAACAGGGAGAGACAGTCAGACAGACTCCCGCATGTGCCCGACCGGGATCCACCCCGCATGCCCACCATGGGGCGACGCTTTGCCCACCAGGGGGCGATGCTCTGCCCATCCTGGGCGTTGCCATATTGCGACCAGAGCCACTCTAGCACCTGAGGCAGGGGCCACAGAGCCATCCTCAGCGCCCGGGCTATCTTTGCTCCAATGGAGCCTTGGCTGCAGGAGGGGAAGAGAGAGACAGAGAGGAAGGCGCGGCGGAGGGGTGGAGAAGCAAATGGGCGCTTCTCCTGTGTGCCCTGGCCGGGAATCGAACCCGGGTCCTCCGCATGCTAGGCCGACGCTCTACCGCTGAGCCAACCGGCCAGGGCCTCTCTCTCTTTTTTTAAGGGGCCCAATATTCTCTTCTGCATCTGGGGCCTCAACCGACCTTAATTAACCTGCCTCTGCTGGGAAGGTAAAAAATGCAAAGCTTCTCCAGCAGTCAGGTTGGCCAGGAGAAGTATGGGAATACTCTGGGAAGTGCAGCTGTGAACTCGGTTAGCCTGGGGCATAGATGGAGGCCACAGGGAAGGTGAAAAACCAGCCGGGAGCTCTCAGCAAAGCACCAACACAGATTTCTCTCATCTTAGGTAGCGGCTCAGATCCAGATGTCATGAATATTCGGAGAATTAGATGATACAATGTTTACAAAGCAAGCCACACAGCCCAACCCCTCTCCCTACCCCTACGCAGTGATGCTCAGGACAAAGTGGATTTCCTTCCCTGCTGTGAACATGGGTGTCTGAACACGTGTGTCTCAGGTAATGGCTGCATGCCATGTAGGTGTTGCACACTTTATAAAACACTGGAAAAGTGGACCTATTCAAACTCCAAATTCTTCCATTCTGGTTGAGATAAGCCGTAGATAGGGAGGCAGCTCAGTTTCCTCATCTGCAAAGCATTATGGTTCCAGGAAATACTTTTGTGACTTGAATGAGGAATCACACCTGATATTATTTCCTGAGAAAATGATTGGTCTGGATTTCAACTCAGAAGTGATCCCTGAGAACTCCCACCCACGGGGGCTGCTGCTATTTCTCTTTTGGGCAGAATGCAGTCTCTGAAGTACCTGAGCTGGGGTTTCTTCTATACCTTATCTGCTTCTCACAACTATTTTTCTTGCATTGCTAAAGCAGGGAACAACATGGATCTTTGACCCCAACTGCTTCATTCCTCACCAGCATCGTAGTAACATCCACAGAGTTCTTGCCATTTGTGAACACCTTGAGACCAGGTAATTTCCCTGGCCACAAGGCAAGTTCCCCAGCCACCTGTCCTTTTCAGTCCCTTATCTCTTTCCTGTTTTGCATGCTCTGTTTTTATACTCTCCACTTCTCAATTGGATCCCTCTTGTCAGTGTAAAAAAAACAGGGAAAGGCCCAAAATGGAGTCATTTATGCTAAGCCTCATATCACCAAACCATACATAATTACTGTTGAGGATGCTGTTCAGAACTTCAGGCTTAGGGAATAAGAGAGTGCCACTTGAGGAAGGGATCTCCCAAGAACATCTAGAACACCAAGATCACAAAATTGGAGAGAACCCTTAATACTCACTTAGTTCAGTTTCTCAAGCAAAGGAGTGATTCTTTCCGTACCACTCCTGACAGCTAATGCTTACCAAGCATAGGTCAGTTATTGTCTTAAGACCATTTATATGAATTAATCAACTTAATCCTTACCTACCAGATGGGTAAGTACAGTTACCATCTTGTACCTTTGAGAGCTGAAGACATAGAGAACTTGCTCTCTAAGGTTGTATGAGTAGTAAGTGGCATACTCAAGATTTGAATTCAGGAAGTTTGGTAGAGCAAGAGTTTTTTTTATTTTTATTCAGTGAGAGTCGAGGGGAGGCAGAAAGACAGACTCCTGCATGCACCCTGACTGGGATCCACCAGGCAAGCTCAATAGGGGGTGATGCTCTGCCCATTTCCTTTGCTTCCTTGCTCAACAACCAAGTTCTTCTTAGTGCCTGAGATAGAGGCCATGGAGCCGTCCTCAGCACCCAGGGCCAGCTTGCTCCAATTGAGCCATGGCTGTGGGAAGAGAGGGGGGAGAGAGATAGAGAGAGAGAGAGAGAGAGAGACAGAGGAGCAAGAGTTTTTAAGCACTGTGCTATGCTAAGCCACCTCTGCAGTTAGCCAGCATTTACAGGGATACTTCCAGGGATAGGCACTCAATCCACTGTGCGCTAGATATTTAGCCTAAGGTTGTCTTCTGTAACTTCAAGCCATTTTTCCTAGTTCCAGCCTTTAAAACTATACCGAATAGCCTACTCCAACTTCCACAGATAGTCATTCAAATATTTTCAAATACTAAGAGTAGTTTTTCTCTGTTCATAAAAATAACACATGATCATGGTAAAAAATTTGGAAAATTCAGAAAAGTATAAAGAAAATAAGAATCCTTGATAACCAAGGGGAAAATAAATGTTAACTGCCAACAATCTATTAGTATTTTGTTGTTGTTAAAATCTATATTTTATTAATGGCCCAAATAAAACCTATGGCCAAATACCTAGTTCTTTGTCATATGACTTTCCATTAAACCAAATTTTGTCTTTATATAATATCCTAGATGTAAAATTTTATATTTATCTCTTATAAACTATACTTTGGGTTTATTCTTTTGTCCCACTGATACTTTTAAATCTAGATTCTGCTATCTAATACATTAGCTTTGTAGACCATATGATTTTGATAACAGGGCTTTCTAAAACTTTATTCTAGACATTGATAAATGCTGAGCAGGACAGAGCTCTGTGATATACTAATAGGGCCCCACCTCCAGGTTCACACAAGTCTATTCATCAACCATTTTGTATACAAAATATAAATTCATATAATTGCATTTTAGTTGAACTCACCCCCTCCCTTTGTCTATTACAATTTGCACTACTTAATCAAATGCATCACCAGAATTTAAGTTAGTTTCATCTGTGGAGTTTCTCAACTTTATTGCTTTAGTAACTCTAAAAAAAGGATGTCATTTATCTTTTTTTTTTTGAGTGAACCTAAGTTGACTTCAAGTAATCACTTTTTAATTTCTAAGTGCTCAGAAATCATCTAACTATCCCATTCTAGAACTTTCCTGGAAATCACTGCATGCCAATCTGTTACTTCAGACTTTCCACTGCAGTAGAAGTAGCTCTGTGTAGATAAACTGGCCCTAATATTTAATGGGCTGAGGAAATGATCCCATGAGTATATATTGTGTTATTCTTTCTACTTCAGGAGATCAGCTTTCTGTCAGCATGCACGAAACTGGAAAGCCACAGTCTAATAATATAGCCACTGACAGGAAAATTGTTGTTTAGAGTGCTCTTCTAGATTTCTCGATTGAATAATGTTGGTGAAGAATGACTGCTTCCACTTTTATTTATGACTTTGGATCAACTACAAAGCTACCTGACTTTAGGGAGCTTATGTGCTACTTCAGTGTTGCAGCTAAATTCTTCTTTTGTAAGTCTAATGCCATCTAAACTGCACTACAATGGGAGTTTACTTTTTTTTTTTTTTTTTTTTTGTTGGTTTTTTTTTTTTGTTTTTTTTTTTTTGTATTTTTCTGAAGCTGGAAACAGGGAGAGACAGTCAGACAGACTCCCGCATGCGCCCGACCGGGATCCTCCCGGCACGCCCACCAGGGGCGATGCTCTGCCCACCAGGGGGCGATGCTCTGCCCCTCTGGGGCATCGCTCTGCCGCGACCAGAGCCACTCTAGCGCCTGGGGCAGAGGCCAAGGAGCCATCCCCAGTGCCCGGGCCATCTTTGCTCCAATGGAGCCTTGGCTGCGGGAGGGGAAGAGAGAGACAGAGAGGAAGGAGGGGGTGGGGGGTGGAGAAGCAAATGGGCGCTTCTCCTATGTGCCCTGGCCGGGAATCGAACCTGGGTCCCCTGCACGCCAGGCCAACGTTCTACCACTGAGCCAACCGGCCAGGGCAGGGAGTTTACTTTTTAAGGCCATCTTGTGGTGAGATGTTTTATAAAGTGAGGAATTCTTCAGCGATTTATCTGTTTGGATTCAAAAAATCAGTATTGCTTAAAGCAGGGATCCCCAAACTATGGCCCGCGGCCCCCCTGCGGCCCCCTGAGGCCATTTATCCGGCCCACGCCGCACTTCCAGAAGGGGTACCTCTTTCATTGGTGGTCAGTGAGAGACGCAAAGCATGACATCGCTCACATACAGTACTACTTCCAGTGACGTGGGATGCACGGCTCACGGCTTCGGAAGCACGTCACATCACTTGTTACATCTAGCAGTGACAAATGTGGAACCGGACATTGACCATCTCATTAGCCAAAAGCAGGCCCATAGTTCCCATTGAAATACTGGTCAGTTTATTGATTTAAATTTACTTGTCTTTACTTTAAATATTGTATTTGTTCCTGTTTTGTTTTTTTACTTTAAAATAAGATATGTGCAGTGTGCATAGGGATTTGTTCATAGTTTTTTTTATAGTCTGGCCCTCCAATGGTCTGAGGGACAGTGAACTGGCCCCCTGTGTAAAAAGTTTGGGGACCCCTGGCTTAAAGCAAGGCAAAATTATACTGTGTTGTTTCTTTACTTTTAGAAAAGTAGCTTAACATTTTCTGTGACTGTCACCCTGGGGAAACAGAACTGGGACCATCTTAGGACTGTCAGGCAAGCAGCTAGTAAGTAAATCTAGAACTTTCACCCTCAGCCATGTTCTCACTTCCCAAATTTCTGGGGCACTCCCGATGAAAGAGCGCTTCTATTGACTCCCCTGGTTGATACTTGTCTCATTTGTCAACTGTCTCAATCAACCACTCAAAGAGAAATCTATTAACTCATCTTCTCTGAGAGTCCTCTGTCACTCAGCTAGCAGAAGGCAGGGCCGGTGGCTCATTGGTGAGGCTCCAGTCACACATCTGTGCTCTTCACTTTCTTGGGTTCGAGCTGTGTGGAGGCCAGGTCCTTGGCTTACTCATCTCTGTGTCTCCAGAGCCTCCTAGGAAGTGGGTCTTCACCACTCACTGACTTAACAACAACTTCCAACAGGAACCAACTGCAGGTGATAGTAGGGGACCCATCCCATTGCCACCAAGGGGATCACCATGGCTCAAACTGGCTTTTTGGTTCCTGAGAGTCTTCTCCCATGGACTCCTGTAACATTCTGTGATTCTGTGTCTCCTTGGTCCTTAACTAGGACCTCCTTCTTTTGCTATTGTGTGTGTATATGCATGCATGTATGTATTATTTATATATATGAAAAGTCTGTGTAAGTTTCTGTGTTTAATATTTCCAGGTCAAGTACTCTGCCTTACTCCTAATCCCAAACCTTAATCCTGACATTGATCCTAACCCTAAATCTGATGAATATCACTATAATCTTAATATAATTAAGATAACCAAAATCTAAAACAACCATACATTTCCTGTGTTGTATTATTCAATGAGAATTGTAGTTTAGAATGAGCATCCTATGGCAATGAAAGAGCCAGAAAATTCAAATAGCCTCAGTAGACATTTCAGTGTTTAGTATGTAACTCACCATCTTTTTACTATGACAATTAATCTAGATGAAGGAATTAAGTTACCCCTATCTGTTAATTGGAGCAGCCAATTGATCAAGACTGCACCATTTGCCAATAAAGCATGTTTACTTTTGAAGTGCGTTCTCTTTTTAGTTTTCATTTTCTCAGCACCCCGATTTCATAGGATAATTTTACAGTTTAAAACAAAATAAAACAATTGAATCAATAAATTTAACCAGAACCACTTAATACCTCACATTTACTTTCAGGACCAGCTTCATAATTTGTGGGGCCCAGAGCAAAGTGAAAATGTGGCGAACCCTTGTAATTAAGAATTTCAAGATGCTGACAGCAGAACACTAAACCAAGTGCAAGTGCTGCTGACTTCACAGATGCAAAATTGACATCCAGAAAGCTATAGCAAGATGCTGCCAGCCACGGCTGGTGGGTGCTGGACAAGCAGTGAGAACCTGGTCACAGGGCGTTTGGTTCCTATTCATGGGCTTCTCCCATGAGGCAGCTGGGTACACTTCTGGTGCTGTGAACCCGATTGTTCTGCTTTTACCGCTTTTCTTTAGCTGTTCCAACCCTTAGCCTGGTTTCTTTCCTAAAACCACACCTGGGCTTATTTGCATACAGTTTCTCCTCATTGGCAATATCACCTCTTCCATTAGTTTTCTTTTTCCTTTTTTTTCTTACTTTATTTCTAGAAGGAACTGGAAAAGATTCTCCTGGTTGTGGAACCAGATAATGTGTCAGGGCTTTGTGAGCTCTGAATGAATGAAGAGGGAAGTGTTTTCCCTGTGTGTTTGCTTGTCAGCTGGTGTGAGACTTTAATAAAAGAATGGCGCGGCCCTGGCCTGTTGGCTCAGTGGTAGAGCGTTGGCCTGGCGTGCAGGAGTTCCAGGTTCGATTCCCAGCCAGGGCACACAGGAGAAGCGCCCATCTGCTTCTCCACCCCTCCCCCTCTCCTTCCTCTCTGTCTCTCTCTTCCCCTCCTGCAGCCCAGGCTCCATTGGAGCAAAGATGGCCTGGGCACTGAGGATGGCTCTGTGGCCTATGCCTCAGGCGCTAGGATGGCTCTGGATGCAACAGAGTGACGCCCCAGAGGGGCAGAGCATCGCCCCCTGGTGGGTGTGCTGGGTGGATCCCGGTTGGGTGCATGCAGGAGTCTGTCTGACTGCCTCCCCGTTTCCAGCTTTGGAAAAATGAAAAAAAAAAAGAATGGCGCACCATTTTTTGGCTTCACTGTTTCTTTACTGTCTGCCCAAATCCAATGTGAACCTTCAGGTGCATAACAGCAACGGTGGTGACTACTGGCCCTACAAGTAGTATTAGTATTCCATTGTGTAAATGTACCACAGCTTTTGTATCTACTCATCTACTGATGGGCACTTGGATTGCTTCCATAGCTTGGTTATTGTAACTAATGCTGCAATGAACACAGGAGTGCATATATCCTTTTTTAATTTTTATTTATTAATTTTAACAAGAGATAAAGGGAGAGAGAAAGAGACAGGAACATTGATCTGTTCTTGTATGTGCCCTGATTGGGGATTGAACTCGCAACCTCCAAGCTTCAGAACAATGCTCTAACCCAGTGGTCCCCAACCTTTTTTGGGCCACAGGCCGGTTTAATGTCAGAACATATTTTCATGGACTGGCCTTTAGGGTGGGATAGATAAATGCACAAAATAAAATTATGCGACCGGCGTAAAAACTGTGGTATTTTTAAATATAATTGTTGAACTTACAAGACAAGCATCAAGAGTGAGTCTTAGACGGATGTAACAGAGGGAATCTGGTCATTTTAAAAAAATAAATCTGTTTTATTTATTAAATATAAATAAAACAGAAATAATGTAAGTTATTTATTCTTTCTCTGCAAACTGGTACCAAATGGCCCACGGACCGGTACTGGTCCATGGCCCGGGGGGTGGGGACCACTGCTCTAACCAACCAAGCTATCCCATCAGGGCACATATACTCTTTCAAATTGGTAGTTTGAGCTTCTTTGAATGTATATCAGAAGTAGAATAAGGCAGTTCTGTTTTAAGTTTTTTGAGAACCATATTTTTCACAGTGGTTGTATCAATCTACATTCCCACCAACAATACATGAGTGTTCCCTTTTCTCCACATCCTTCCCAAGACTTTTTCTGTTGATTTATTGATGACAGCCATTCTGACAGATGTGAGGCGACATCGTATTGTGGCTTTAATTTGCATTTCTCTAACAATTAGTGCCATTGAGCATTTTCATATGTCTATTGGCCATCTGTATGTCCTCTTTAGAGATTCCATTGGTTTTCTTGAAAACTGTGAGGTTTGTGAGTGCTAGTGGAAAGAAAGCTAATTAGGGACATTCTGCAGATTGGATTGCCTCCCTAGCTCTCAGTAGTAGAAAGGATGTTTTCCTTCATGTCAAGTTTCTTTCCCATGCCCAGATCCCAGCATATGCTAATTACTAAGTGCAAGCTAAAGGTTTTTGCTACAGCAGCTTCTGAGTAGGCTCCCGATTCCTCTGGATACCAATAAAGAGAGGGCACAGAATTCCATTTTGAGAATTTTTCATTATTTCAATCCCTAAGAAATCAATTCTCACCTCCTCAAATCTTCTGCTCTACCTGATTCATTCCCACCTTGAATCAACCATGTCTGTTGTTTTATAGAATTCTGTGGACTTGAGAATCTGATCAAGAATTTTATTTCCTTCTTTCTCCCTACGGAACTCAACAATCAGTGGCTGGAGGAATTCAAGCCCCTTTATTATGCCAAACTCCCCCAAGCTAGACTGTGCATTAACTTGTGAATTCATCCCAGCCAGTCCCTTTGAGAAGGAGGTACTGTTGCCCTGAGCTGGTATCTGTGCTGACTCAGCCTTGCATTAGTCCATGGGCTGGTTTCTGAGTTGATTATTAGTAAAATTCAAGCCTGGAGTAAAATTCCAGCAAGGCTTGATACAATGAAAACAAATATAGCCAGTAAAATTCAAGCCTGAAGTAAAATTCAAGGAAGCCTTGATTCAATGAAAACAAGAATAGTCAGTTTTTTTTTAAAGGGGGGGGGGGGGAGGAAAGGAAATTTTACATTATCCCTACATCAGATTAAAAAAAGAAGGTTTTTAAAGAATCTAATTAAAATCATTTATATAACCTCACTCCCACTCCCCAAAAAACCCTTTTAGAAGGGACTCAAAGCTGAGGCCAAAGCAATTAAGTTGATGCTGGCACTACCCATTTCATAGACAACATTCCTGAGAGTCCTCTCTGCTGACAGAGAGGACCCTAGGAAAATACCCAGCAAATGGAAGATACAGTAGCACCTTTAAAGAACTTCTTCATAAGAGTGTAGATAAAATAAAGACACAAGGCAGAAGAACACTTTAATAATGACATAAAACAAGTTGCTAAGGATCAAAGGCAAAACATACACATGCTTCTTGGGGCCATGAGGAACAGAATGAAAAGATCCGGTCAGTTAACCAGGGAGGGCTTCTTGAAAGTGGCACTGATTTAATGCAGAGTTTTGAAGATGTCTTGCAGGGAAAGAAGTGCCCAGGGAAAAGGTGGGAGAACAATCCCTCTGAAACTGAGAGGATGCTATGGCTTATCTAGTTAACAAATCTGCTTTTCCTCTGGAGTATTATAGTTTATCCATCACTTTTATTTTTGTTTTGGTCAACATGATTCAGACTGCTCTTCCCTCACAGACCCGATTTCTGAGGTATCCTCAATTGGTTTTGCAGGTATTTATAGTCACACTATAAAGTAACTTTATTTTAAAAATAAAAACAAAAACATAGAGCATGAATGTGTAATGTGAAACCCTAATTCTGGATAAAAATGCCAAGATGTGAACTCTGCTGCCTTCTTTTAGTAATTACTCATTTCTGACAAAACACAGAGGCTTAATTTACCCCAGGGCAATTTAAAAACACTGTTGCAGTTAATTCACTCCCAACTCTGCCCCTCAAAGAGTATTAAAACCTTTATTTTTGCTTGCTCATTTGAGTCCTCATTTTAAAACTTGTATGTCTTTTCTGATTCACGACTGTAAGGCACTCAGTTGAAGTTAAATTTGGATAAGATTAACATTTTAAAAGCAGATATGCTTTGTTCTCTCTGGGAACATCCTACATGGAAAAGAGCTATAGATTATATTTCTTAGATGTGGACAAATTTCATATGTGTTCCGTGTATGTCTTGATCCTTTCTGATGGCACTCATTAGAAAATAAAACCAGATATAATTAACAAACAAACAAACAAACCTATCTGCCTGCTGCTCTGACTTGTTATAGTAAGTGTTACTTCTACTTACAAACAGTTTCCTGTCAGCATCCCGCTGTTTCTTTAATAAGACTCCTGCACTGGGGAAGAAAACGCCCGGCATTACAATTAAGCCTTGACTCGTCATCACTTCCCACTCTTCTGTGTTCAGATCCAATTTGCTTGGAGGTCCAAAGGAACTAAAATGTCAAAACCATCACTAAAAGCGAGAGGGTGGACCTCTCTGCTCATAGGATTAATTGGCTGAAGGACAGAGGCTGCTACCGGACTCATGTAAACACTCTCTGTCCTTACTGCTGAGCTCAGTTGATCCTTGTGGCCACCAGAGTACAGGGGAAAACCTATTCAGGTTCCTGGGGTTGGTTTCTTACCTGGATGATGATGTTCTAGGACCTCTGAGCAAGTTCGGAGGCTCATGTGGATGGACCATCCAGGCAGAACTCTGACCCCAAAGCTGTCTGTGGGTTGGGTGAGAATTGAAAACTGAATGAAAATAATAAAGGGGAGCGTTTGGGGGCATGGGGGCAAATACAGCAGCAAAAGTAACGTTATGTGTTCAAAATATGAGGGATTATGGTTTTTTTCTTTGAATTTTTAAAATTAATTTTTTATAATTCTAAAAAATGAAATAAGATAAAAAAGAATAATTAAGTTCTTTATATTCATCACCCATTTTTTTCCAATAAAAATTTCAGTAGAGTTTTTAGTAGAACTGGACAAATGAACTAAAAAATATAAACAGAACAACAAAGGGCCAATAAACAATACCTGAGACACTCCTGAAGAACAAAGAGGAGTTAGTTAGCCTAGCTGATACCCAGAATTATCACAAAGCTCCAGCATTTTCAATAATTATTTACTTATCCTTGTTTAACTGACATCCCCAACTTCCCCTTCCTGTATTATTTTTTGAAACAAATTCAAGATATCATATTTTATCTCTAAATATTTTAGTTTGTATCTATCTCTAAGAAATAATTTCTTTAAAAAATTATAACCATAATACTATTAACACACCTAAAAGTAATTAATAATTAATTCCACATATAATCAAATATCCTGTGTTTAAATTTTCAGTTGTTATTGCTACGTAAAGACACATGCACCCCCATGTTCATCACAGCATTGTTCACGGTGGCCAAGACATAGAAACAGCCAAAGTGCCCCTCAGTAGAGGATTGGATGAAGAAGATGTTGTACATATATACAATAGAATACTACTCAGCCATAAGAAATGATGACATAGTATCATTTATGACAACATGGATGGACCTTGAGAAAATTATACTGAGTTAATAAGTAAATCAGAAAAAGCTAAATACTGTATGATCTCACACATAGGTGGGATATAAAATACATCATGATCAAGTGGGATTCATCCCAGAATCTCAAGGATGGTTCAACATATGTAAAATGGTTAACGTAATACACCATATCAACAAAACAAAGAACAAAAACCACATGATCTTATCAATAGACACAGAAAAGGCTTTTGATAAAATACAACACAATTTTATGTTTAAGACTCTCAACAAAGTGGGTATAGAAGGAAAATATCTCAACATGATAAAGGCCATATATGATAAACCATCAGCTAACATCATATTAAGTGGCACTAAACTGAAGGCTTTCCCCCTTAAATCAGGAACAAGACAGGGTTGTCCACTCTCTCCACTCTTATTTAATGTGGTACTGGAGGTTCTAGCCAGAGCAATCAGATAAGACAAAGAAATAAAAGGCATCCATATCAGAAAAGAAGAAGTAAAGGTATCACTTTTTGCAGATGATATGATCCTATACATCAAAAACCCTAAAGAATCCACAAAAAGACTACTAGAAACAATAAACCAATACAGTAAGGTCGCAGGATACAAAATTAACATACAGAAGTCAATAGCCTTTCTATATGCCAACAATGAAACAATTGAGAACGAACTCAAAAGAATAATCCCCTTCACGATTGCAACAAAAAAAATAAAATACTTAGGAATAAATATAACAAAGAATGTAAAGGACTTATATAATGAAAACTATAAACCATTGTTAAGGGAAATCGAAAAAGATATAATGAGATGGAAGAATATACCTTGTTCTTGGTTAGGAAGAATAAATATAATCAAGATGGCCATATTACCCAAAGCAATATACAAATTTAATGCAATTCCCATCAAAATTCCAATGACATTTTTTAAAGAAATAGAGCAAAAAATCATCAGATTTATATGGAACTATAAAAAACCCCGAATAGCCAAAGCAATCCTAAAGAAAAAGAATGAAGCTGGGGGCATTACAATACCTGACTTCAAACTATACTATAGGGCTACGACAATCAAAACAGCATGGTATTGGCAGAAAAATAGACACTCAGACCAATGGAACAGAATAGAAAGTCCAGAAATAAAACCACATATATATAGTCAAATAATTTTTGATAAAGGGGCCAAGAACACACAATGGAGAAAAGAAAGCCTCTTCAATAAATGGTGCTGGGAAAACTGGAAAGCCACATGCAAAAGAATGAAACTGGACTACAGTCTGTCCCCCTGTACTAAAATTAACTCAAAATGGATCAAAGATCTAAACATAAGACCTGAAACAATTAAGTACATAGAAGAAGACATAGGTACTAAACTCATGGACCTGGGTTTTAAAGAGCATTTTATGAATTTGACTCCACAGGCAAGAGAAGTGAAGGCAAAAATTAATGAATGGGACTACATCAGACTAAGAAGTTTTTGCTCAGCAAGAGAAACTGATAACAAAATAAACAGACAGCCAACTAAATGGGAAATGATATTTTCAAACAGCAGCTCAGATAAGGGCCTAATATCTAAAATAAACAAAGAACTCATAAAACTCAACAACAAACAAACAAACAATCCAATAAAAAAATGGGAAGAGGACATGAACAGACACTTCTCCCAGGAAGAAATACAAATGGCCAACAAATATATGAAAAGATGCTCATCTTCTTTAGTTATTAGAGAAATGCAAATCAAAACTGCAGTGAGCTACCACCTCACACCTGTTAGATTAGCTATTATTAACAAGACAGGTAATAGCAAATGTTGGAGAGGCTGTGGAGAAAAAGGAACCCTCATCCACTGTTGGTGGGAATGTAAAGTAGTACAACCATTATGGAAGAAAGTATGGTGGTTCCTCAAAAAACTGAAAATAGAACTACCTTATGACCCAGCAATCCCTCTACTGGGTATATACTCCAAAAACTCAGAAACATTGATACATAAAGACACATGCAGCCCCATGTTCATTGCAGCATTGTTCACAGTGGCCAGGACATGGAAACAACCAAAAAGCCCTTCAATAGAAGACTGGATAAAGAAGATGTGGCACATATACACTATGGAATACTACTCAGCCATAAGAAATGATGACATCGGATCATTTACAGCAAAATGGTGGGATCTTGATAACATTATACGAAATGAAATAAGTAAATCAGAAAAAAACAGGAACTGCATTATTCCATATGTAAGTGGGACATAAAAGTGAATCTAAGAGACATTGATAAGAGTGTGGTGGTTACGGGGAAAGGGGGGAAAGGGAGAGGGAAAGGGGGAGGGGGAGGGGCACAAAGAAAACTAGATAGAAGGTGACAGAGGACAATCTGACTTTGGGTGATGGGTATGCAACATAATTGAACGACAAGATAACCTGGACTTGTTATCTTTGAATATATGTATCCTGATTTATTGATGTCGCCCCATTAAAAAAATAAAATTATTAAAATTAATAAATAAATAAATAAACCCAATTCCAATTGTCTCATAAATGAATTTTTAAAAATACAGTTGACTCTTGAACAACATGGGTTTGAATTATATGTCTATTTTTTTAGTAAATACTGTAAATGTATTTTCTCTTCCTTATGATTTTCTTAATAACATTTCTTTTTGTAGCTTATTTTATTATCAGAATGCAGTATATAATACATATAACATACAAAATATGTGTTGATAAACTGTTTATGTTCTTGGTAAGGCTTCTTCTGGTCAACAATAGGCTGTTATTAGTTAAATTTTGGAGGGAATCAGAAGTTATATATGCAAATTATTGACCATGTGTGGGGTCCCTACCCCTCATGTTGTTTAAGAGTCAAGTGTCATTTGTTTGATCAAGACTCAAGTACAGACCCACGATATGATTGGTTGATATGTTTATTAAGTCTTTTAAAAATAAACTTAAGAATAGTTGTAGATTTTCAGAATTGCAAACATAGTACAGAGAGTTCTGATCTATCCTTCACTCAGTTTCCCCTAATGTTAACATTGTATATAACCAAGATATATTTGTCAAAACTGAGAGATTAACATGGGTACATTACTATTAACTAACCGACAGGCTTTAATAAGGTTTCACCAGCTTTTCCTCTAATGCCACTTTTCTCTTCCAGGACCCAGTTCAGGATGCCACAGTACATTTCGTCATCATGATGCCATAGATTTCTCTGATTGGTGACAGTTTCTCAACCTTGTTTTTTAAAACTTTTAAAAATTAATTGATTTTAGCCAAAGAAGAAGAAGAATGAGAGAGAGAGAGAGAGAGAGAGAGAGAGAGAAACATTGATCTGTTCCTCTACGTGCCCTGACCAGGGATCGAACCGGCAACCTCTGTGCTTTGGGCTGTTGCTCTAACCAATAGAACTATCTGGCCAGGGCATTTTTTTTTTCTTAAATGACCTGATACTGATGATGCATTTTGTAGAAAGTTTCTCAGTTTGGATTTGTCTGATGTTTTTTTGTGATCAGCAGACTGGGGTTATGGGTTTGGGACAGACTATACAGAGGGTAAAGTGTCCTTCTCATGGACGTTATATCAAGAGGTATACAAATATATTATTGTTATCAGAAAGAGAAGAAATTTCCCCAAGAATTCATAGAATCCTTATAAATAGACAGCTCACACTAGTGAAGATTAATACCTCTGGCTGACATTAGCGGCAGCTGACTAGAGTCCTCAAGTTTTCACATGGCAGGGTGGTAGCCGAAGTGAACAAAGAAATGACAAGAATCTCCCTCTTGAGCACAGTGCTTTACATTCTACCATGTGTCTTTGCCTGTGTTACTTAATGTCATCGTGGAAATACCTGAAGGCAAAAATGTTGCCTTTTCCCAGATTAGAAAAGGGGGAGGCTGAGAGGTCCTATGACTCGGTCACATGACTGAGTATGGATGGAGATGAGAGTAGAAAACAGGTGTCTTTATGTGCTGTTGTCAGATAGGTTCAAGCTTATGTCATTTGAGGACTTTTTTGCTTCGTTATTAAACATCTCAGGATGATTGATTAATATTAGAATTTAAAATTATAGCCCCTAATTTCTCCTAGTGAACAGTCCAAATGTTGATTTAGTACACCAAATGATTTGTGTTGCCATATCAACAGATATCTTCAACAGGAAGCCTGGGTGGCTTGGGTGAAGGAACACACCCCCTTCAGCCCTGACCAATGAGGTTTAAATAGCAGCTGTGATCCTCTCAGCTCATGATCTTGGTCAGAAAGATCAACCACTGACTATATCTCTTTATTTTTTTAATTTTTATAGTTTTTAGATTTTATTTATTGATTTTAGAGAGGGGGTGGGGAGCAGGAAGCATCAACTCATAGTTGCTTCACTTTAGTTGTTCATTGATTGCTTCTCGTAGGTGCCATGACCAGGCAAGCCAGGGTTTACAACTGGCAACCTCAGCATTCCAGGTTGATGCTTTATTCCCTGCACCACCACAGGTCTCTTTATAACTGGTCATGGGAGGTGTTCCTAGTTCTGAGCTTCTCCAGGGTGTGATCACACTTGGAGCCCACATAGCTTGGCTTCCTGGGATCAGAATGATACTTCTGAATCCGGCCCTTGGTAGTTTCCACTGTGCTCCCATCATAAATGTGAAAGGAGTAATTGCAAAGCATAGAATGCAAGGTGATGGTGAGATAGAGGAATGATTCACCCATGCCCTCCTGGGAAAAGAGCCAGCATTTAAACACATCTTAACATCAGTGATGATGCTGACATCAGAGTGCTATTGGAATGAGGTTCCCTCATGAATAGAAGATGACTGCAAAGTGGGTGCAAAGCTCGACTGTGAATACACCTTTAGTTTCACAAGTAGGATTCTGCTGCTCTATCGTCTTGCTTGGTCCGTGGGCAGTGCAGTTTAATGATGCTTCACACTGAGTGTGCTTCAATCATGGTGAGGTATTTTAAGAAAACGCTAGTGAGTCTTCTGAATTCTTGGACTATTAATATTTTTAATGGTGACAATAAAAGCTGGAGAAACTCCAGTCTCAGCAAGGGTTTTTGAGATGCAGTATAGTAATGAGGTGCACAGAGCCCTGAGTGGTAGGGCCTCGGGGCTTCTGCTCTGTCCCTGGCTGTCTCTGTGTCCTTGATCTTGCCACTTAACCTTGCTTTCTGCACACGGGTGGAATGTACACATAAAACTCTCCTTGACCTGCCTGATAGGTATGTTTTGAGAAACAGCTGATTGAGAGTATAGAAAATGGAGGAAGTTTGAAAGGAATAGAAAAGGAAAAAAAAATACATTTTGGAAACAGAAATTACTTAATAACAAACAGTGACAGAATGCGTGCACATTGGAGTTCTATAGTCAGAGTGAAGATTTATTTGGCATTTTGAATTTGTTTTCTCAGTGAGCAGAGGCTATTTGGGGGAGCTGAGAGAAAAGAGAAAGAGAAAAGAAATTTAAAATGCCAAGAATAATCTATGTAGAAGTCGCTACCAAGAATTCTACTGATTTACGTTTCTTCTTACTTATATAAAAAAGACTGTTTGTTCCATTATGATTATTCACACCATGTCTGCTTTGCACATTGTTTCATAATTTGAGCTTCCTTCTCCCACCCCATTGCCCCAGCAATTGTCTAAAGCTAAACAAGCAAAAAACATTTAGACTCTTGGTCCTCTGATACCTTAGAACAATGAATGACCTAATTTTTTCCACAAGTCTTATTAGTGAGCTTGGGTGTCTCACCTTTTTAGCCTTCCAAACACTGGCTTATCTTGGGGACCTTATGAAACACTGTGCCTAAGAATAACACGGTGGCTTAAAAACAAATAGACTAAGTCCTATGTAAGCCTCCCATGAAGGGCATTTCTAATTCCTTCTCAGAATCCTGAGCTTAGATCTGAGAAAGGAGTTCACCTGCTGAGTTTAGTTTTCCCCATCACTCCCCTGAATCTTGCTGCCTCTGGTCTTTTCCCCAGTTCCAGAGGACACCTGGGTCTTAGCAAAATGTGGACATCCTGTAATGTTGCACCCTCTTCTCATCTGGATACAGAAAGCTCCTGACTGGATGAGGAGAAAGACTAACCTCATGGCAACCAAAGCTACCAACATTGCTCCTACCTCTCATAGAGCAAACCCAGATCTTGCTGAGCTCAGGGGTTAATACATCAGCAATGTCTTAGCAATTGTCTCCTCTCAGTGTTTTGTGTTCTATTCCTCTTGAGGACACTGTCTCTGACTAGTCTTTGCTTGTCCCATTGGGGGGACAGTATGAGGATTGGAGAAATCTACTTGGTCATAATTCTGCCACCAGATTAGTGCTTGTGTCTGCTCCCATCCATCAGTTTAGTAGATATCTTTGCTCCTTGTGCTTGGCAGGACTTAGTCCACTCATAGGGCATTTTCCATGAGCGGTTCAACTTTATAGAAGATTCAGGTGGTACATCTTATACTCATCTTGAATAGGTCTTAGCAATGCCTTCTTGGTTATATACTTACTGAGGAAGTGGCATGGAGTGAAAAGAGAACACAGGACAGGGAGTCAGGAGGTGAAGGTTAAAGTCCCAGCTCTACCACTTGCTTTATGACCTATGATATGCCCCTTAAATTCTGAGATTGTTATTTTTCTTGCATATAAATTGAGATAATCTCTAAAGGCCTGTCATAATAAATATAAAATTTGCCCTGTCTGGTTGGCTTAGTGGTAGAGCATTGGCCCAGTGTGTGGAAGTCCTGGGTTCAATTCCTGGCCAGGGCACACAGGAGAAGCGCCCATCTGTTTCTCCACCCTTCCTTCTCTCCTTCCTCTCTGTCTCTCTCTTACCCTCTCACAGCCAAGGCTCCCTCAGAGAAAAGTTGGCCAGGGTGCTGAGGATGGCTCCACGGCCTCTGCCTTAGGTGCTAGAATGGCTCCGGTTGCAATGGAGCAATGCCCTAGATGGGCAGAGCATCACCCACTAGTGGGCATGCCGGGTGGATCCTGGTCAAGCACATGCGGGAGTCTGTCTCTCTGCCTCTTCACTTCTCACTTCAGAAAAATACAAATAAAATAAAATAAAATAAAATTAATTTGGAAAAAAGTTAATTTTAGCATAATGATAGTATGCTATGTATTTATGCATGTAAGTGCAAATAGGTTTGAGAAAAATATTGATTAAATAAACTTTTTACATAACTATTCTTACCCATACTAAAGCATGGAAATCAATGACTTTTAGTGGAGTTTTGTCACTCAGTATAGTATAAGGTTGGCAAACCCTTCCTGTACAGCAGTCCTCCCTTAACTGCAGTTTCACTTTCTGCAGTTTCAGCTACCTGCGGCCAACCACGGTCCAAAAATATTAAATGAAAAATTCCAGAAATAAACAACTCATGAGGTTTACATTGCATGCCATTTACCATAGTGCGATGAAATTGCCCTACATTTTGCCTGGGATGTGAATCATCCCTTTGTCCCGGGTCTCCACCATGTAGATGCTCCCTGCTGGCTAGTCCCTGAGCAGCTAGCTGTCTTGGTCATTAGGTTGGCTGTCGTAGTATCGTGGTGTTTGTGTTCAAGTCACCCTTATTTAACTTAATAATGGCCTGAAAACACAAGAGAAGTGATTCTATTTTTAAAAATATACCAAAATAAGCCATAATATGCTTCAAGTGAAAAGGTGAGTACAGTACAATAAGATATTTTGAGAGAGACACCAAATTAATATAACTTTTATTACCATATATTGTTATAATTGTTATAATTTATTATTAGTAAATGCTGTTACTCTTACTGTTCTTAATGTATAAGTTAAACTTTATCATAGGTATGTGTATATATAGGAAAATACATAGTATTTATAGGGTTTGGTATTCTCTGTGGTTTTCGGTATCCACTGGAGGTTTGCAACATGTCCCCTCTGGATTAAGAGGGACTGCTGTACCAACCTGCTGGGTTTAGGTTTCTGATTAAAGACCACCAGTGGCCATTTAATCACCTATAAGTAATATGAAGACTGAAAACTGAGTGCTTCAACCATAGTGATTGATAAAGGGTCAGCTATTATTCAACAATAGTGGTGATTTACCAAAATCTTGTCTTTCTGAAAATTAGTTACACAAAACTGTTTATTTATGAGTTTAAGATAGAAACAGCAGTGGAAACAGTGCCTTAAACCAGATGGAGCGTGGGCAGATGCCGGCCAAGATTTCCTTCAGTTCGTGGCCCCTCACAAACTAAGCACCCAGTCTCGGGCGAAGCAGGCAACTGTGTTAAATCATGCACACTGAAGCAGTGGTTTGGTAAGGCACTCAAATGTATTCAAAGAGAACTACTGATTTGTCAGTGGTGATCCCAGCCCTGAAGGCTGAGAAGAGAAAACATAAGGATTTACTCTTATAATATGCTCTCAGCCTTTAAAAAAAGAAACTTTTTGCAAAAAGCATAATACACATTTCAGCTTTTAACAATTTTCTAATTAGTATTAACTCATCAGCACAATATGAGTAAATTTGGAATTTTCAGCCCTACAATGATGTAGTTGCATGAGGAGCTTTATAAATATCTTGTAATCTTACCCAAATGTCCTAGATTACCCTCTTCTTTACTTTAATTAGAAAAATGGATTACAGATAAGAACAGGAATATAAAATTAACTTTGTCTCTTTTACTAATTTTGTCACCTGGAACAAGTCATTTAATCTATTTAGATCTCAGTTTTGGTGATGCCACTATTGCAAGTTGACATCTGTAATAATGTCTACATTGCATTGTTAGGTAGAAAAAGTAGATAAGAAATTATTTATGCGTTAGTCAGCTTTGCTGCAGAAACAATCACCCCTCCCCAAATCTCAGTGGATTATAATAATAATTTATTCCTCTTTCATGTATTATTATTATTATTATCATTATTATTTTGTGACAGGGACAGAGAGAGACAGAGAGAGTGACAGACAGACAGGAAGGGAGAGAGATGAGAAGCATCAATTCTTTGTTGCGGCACCTTTGTTGTTCATTGATTACATTCTCATATGTGCCTTGAGCGGGTGACCCTATGCTCAAGCCAGCAACCTTGGGCTCAAGTTGGTTAGCCTTGCTCAAACCAGATGAGCCCGCGCTCAAGTTGGTGACCTTGGGGTTTTTAACCTGGGTCCTCCGCGTCCCAGTCCAACGCTCTAACCACTGTGCCACCGCCTGGTCAGGCCTCTTTCATCTATTATTAATGGCTACAGTCAGCTGCCTTTCAGCTCCTGTCTCTTCTTGTTCTAGGACCCAAGTTGAAGATGGAGTTTCATACTCATGGCAAAGGGAAAGAGGACTACAGCTCACAGAAACACACAATGACTCTAAACCAGGGGTCCCCAAACTTTTTACACAGGGGGCCAGTTCACTGTCCCTCAGACCATTGGAGGGCCGGACTATAAAAAAAACTATGAACAAATCCTTATGCACACTGCACATATCTTATTTTAAAGTAAAAAACCCCAAACAGGTACAAAATCAATACTTAAAATAAAGAACAAGTAAATTTAAATCAACAAACTGACCAGTATTTCAATGGGAACTATGGGCCTGCTTTTGGCTAATGAGATGGTCAATGGACTCCTCTCACTGACCACCAATGAAAGATGTGCCCTTTCTGGAAGTGCGGCAGGGGCCGGATAAATGGCCTCAGGGGGCCGCATGCGGCCCGCGGGTCGTAGTTTGGGAACCCCTGCTCTAAACCTTCTACTCAGTTGTGGTATATGTTATATCCAGTCACAGACCATTTTGCCAAGGCAAGCAACACATTGGGCTTAACGATGGGATGAGGATATATGTTTTTCCCACAGAAGGCACTGTAAGTTGTTTGGCAACTGATTGCAAACATTGCCTACGTAAATTATTTCTCTTACAAGAAAAGGGAATAAATAGTTGGGAACAATATGCAATCTATCACAATATTTTTTAATCTGTAAATATAGATATGCATAGAAAAAAGTCTGTAATGTTATTCATTAAAATATTTTTAGGCTGAGAGAATTTAAAACATATGTTTACACAAAATCATGTAAATGAGTGTTTATATCAGCATTGTTCGTATTAGCCCCAAAGTAGAAACAATCCAAATATTTATCAACAGATAATGAATGGATTAAAAAATGTAATATGTCCATACAAGGGACTGTTGTTGGGTATAAAATGGGCATAAAAAGATGAAATACTGTTACCACATGGGTAAACCTTTGAAACATGATGCTAAGTAAAAGAATTCAGTCACAAAAGACCACACATTGTATGGTTTTATTACATTAAATGTCTAGAATAGGGAAATCCACAGAGACAGAAAGTAGGTTAGTGGTTATCAGGGACTGAGGGACAGGATGGGAAGAAACTAGTAGGTGTGGGGGTTTCTTGGCTTGATAAAAAAATTCTGGAACTAGATAATGGCGGTGGTTGTACAACATTGTGAATATGGTAAAAACCTCTTAATTTTTCATTTAAAAATTTTTTTTTTATTTTTTATTTTTTGTATTTTTCTGAAGCTGGAAACGGGGAGAGACAGTCAGACAGACTCCTGCATGCGCCCGACCGGGATCCACCCGGCACGCCCACCAGAGGCAACGCTCTGCCCACCAGGGGTGATGCTCTGCCCCTCCGGGGCGTCGCTCTGCACGACCAGAGCCGCTCTAGCGCCTGGGGCAGAGGCCAAGGAGCCATCCCCAGCGCCCGGGCCATCTTTGCTCCAATGGAGCCTTGGCTGCGGAAGGGGAAGAGAGAGACAGAGAGGAAGGAGTGGGGGGGAGTGGAGAAGCAAATGGGCGCTTCTCCTATGTGCCCTGGCCGGGAATCGAACCCTGGTCCCCCGCACGCCAGGCCGACGCTCTACCGCTGAGCCAACTGGCCAGGGCCTTAATTTTTCATTTTAAAAGAATGAATTTTATGGTGTATGAACTATATCTCAATTTTAAAAATTTACAGCAGTTATTGGATAGTGAGATTGTAGATAATTTTCACTTCTTCATATATATATTCTTATACTGTTTGAATTGTCTTTTATAATGAGCAAGTATTATTTTTATATTCAGAGAAAAAGAATGAAGATATTCTAAGTAGGGAAAAGACAAAAATATCCACTGTGCAAGTTAAAGTTTCCTTAAACTTTTATTGGGATGCAATTCATGCATCCTAATCTTAAGTACTTGCAAGTTTAAAATCATAA
The DNA here is from genome assembly GCF_036850995.1 of Saccopteryx leptura. Classification (NCBI taxonomy): domain Eukaryota; kingdom Metazoa; phylum Chordata; class Mammalia; order Chiroptera; family Emballonuridae; genus Saccopteryx; species Saccopteryx leptura. The sequence continues at coordinate 277,603,430 of NC_089505.1, read as the reverse complement.
CCAACCTTGAGCTAAGCACTTAAAAAAAATCATCACTTTTCTCTCTAATTAACCTGGAGAGATAACAATAGCAATGATGGAAATATCTAAAATCAGGAAAAAGTAAAAGTGGGATTAATAAGGGGCATTCATAGTCAACACCAATCTACTTTATAGGTTAAAATGGTTTTCCAAAAGGTCAGAGTTAGTTAGTAGCACAATGGTCTCCATATTCTTGTTTCTTCTCAACCACAGCTTCATCTCTTGATTCTACCATCAGGAAAACCACAAGTTTAATTAAGTCTTTTGGCCAGAGGTCTCAATTTACTTTTGATTAAACATGAGAAGTAATATCTTAGTCAGGAATCAATATTTTCCATGATAGAAGTCTGGGGTAAGGGGGTTCCAGAAAATTAAGATGGAGACCCAGCCCAGAATGTTCAGGCTGCCACCATAGTATGGGATGTCTTTCCCTGGTGAGGGACTGGTGAGTCTGAAATGGCAAGCCATGTTCAGTCCAGAGATTTAGACCAAGCTGAAGGCTGCGGACATGACTCAAGAATCTTGCTATCCGCATAACAGGAATTTCTCCCAGAACCCAGAAAATGCTATTGATCCCTCTCCATTCAAGGTTAACTGGGAATCTGTGGCTGATGTTTTTTCCATGGTCTGTCCTTCTTAGTGTTAAAGGAGGTGAGTGCATAATAATCAAAGAGCCACAACAAGTCCAGTAGCCTAGCAGGCATGAAATAGATCCTATCGAACAGGCAGGGCCTCTGCCCTCAAAAGATTTATAGTACAATATGGCAGATGAGAGAAGCCAATGTGCAGTCAGCAAAACACAAATGCTTGAAAGAGCTGTATTTATGTGTTGGTGTGTATGTGCACCTGTTTTAGGGAGGCCGTGGCTTAGGCTTTTTAAAAATAGCACCTTATAAATGTAATTGGCCCAAACATTGCTGTTAGTCACAATTTTTATCTGAAAGATCAAAAGGAACTAAAATAAATAAATAAGCCCCGTGACTTAACAGAATTTTGTTAAATGTTCTTTGGCCAGGAGCAGTCATACTTGACACAGTGATGTAGCCTATTACTCCTGATTTATTATTTAAAAGAAGAAAGCAAAGACATTGTTCTCCCTTATCACTCTGACAAGAAAATACAAGGCTTTGCAATGCCCTTCCTAAAGCAACTTCCTGAAGAACAAAACCAAAACCAGAGATAGCGCTGTGGCTCAGACTATTTTTGCTTGGCATTACCCATAATATTATGCTAATGATAATCTGCAACGCAGATTACATTAGCAAGGTGTAACAAGAAGCAATCAATGTTTATAAAGTACGTTGTCTCCTTAGACCTGCCTGACTCTATGCCGTAGAGGTTGCATAAACCTCTAGGTCTAACACTAGAGATGGCAGGTGGGAACCTAATATGATGCCTGATTGCTGCAGGTCTGCTAATAAGCACTGATGCCAAGCTGTATTTTATATTGTATATTAGGTACAAGGCTTTGGGTTTTGATACCAATCTGGGAATAGGTGGCTTCCACAGCTGGGAGAGTAAATGCTGCTTTTATTTAAGCATCCTGAATGGTGCTTGGCACATAGTGGGCTCTCAATAAATATATATATATATTTAATGATGAATGAATGAATAACCTACTACTAGTACACGTAGTATTGTATTAGAGTTCTCCAGAAAAACAGAACCAATAGAATGCATGTGTATGTGTATAAATATATGTAGGTATATACACACACACACATATACATGCATACACATACATACATACTATAAGTATATATGTAAATGTATATATATAAATATATGTATATACTATACCACTGGCTCTCCTGGTTTTGGACTCCTCAGCCTCCATAATTTGTAAGCTACAATGGATATTCATACATCATATGAGTTGGCTCACACAATTATGGACACTCAGTCCAGACTCGAGAGAACCAATGGTACAGAGCTAATCCAAGTCTGAAGGCCCTAAGAAGAGGGAGGCTGATGGTGTAAATTCCAGTCCAAGTCTGAGTCTGAAGGCAGGAGATCAATGTCCTAGATCAAGACAGTCAGGCAGAGAGAGAAAATTCATTCCTATCCAGCCTTTTATTCTATTCAGGCCTTCGATAGATTGGATGGGACCTATCTACATTGGGGAGGGCAATCTGCTTTACTCAGTCTACAGATTCAGATGTTTATCTCAAGTGGGAACATCCCCAGACACACCCGGAAATAATGTTTAACTAATATCTGAGCCCCCTGTGACCCAGTCAAGTTGACACATGAATTTGATCATCATACACATATTTCCCAAACCCCCTGCCTGCCTCACTCCCATAGTAGGACAAGTTGTATGAACCAAGTACCCTTTTTCTGACTTCTTTTGTAATGAATGATGACATGCATTTGTGAGGCTAAAGTAAACCATGTGGTTTGTGGTCAAAATTTGTGGATCAAAATTTTCTGGGCATGAAGCTAATCGACACAAAAGGAGTGAATCTGTGATTCCGGACAGCACCCAGTGCCTGTTGGGTATACTTGATTCATTGGTACTGTACTTCCTTAACCATCAGCCACCTTTAGTATTTGCATAACAAACTGACAGCAGAGTGAGTGGGATGCCAGGACTAGCACGGAGGACAGACAAGGATCAGAGAGCAGTGAGGCAGACTGAGCAGAAGGTCAGGGTTAACTTGTAGCATCTCAGTTAGGAATTTTCAATTAGAATTACCTGAGAAACTTAAAAAACTTCCCATGCCCCAGACTTTCTCCAAAACAATGAAATCAGAATTTCTTGGAAGGGTGGTGGTGGGAAATTACGGAGCCAAAGTGCAAATATTTTTAAATGTTACTCTGGTGATTCTCAAGTGCAGCCTGGATTGAGACCCCTTTTCTGGGCCATCCAATCAGATCTTTATCAGAATAGAAAGAGGTGAAAACCAATAGAGTGACATGTGAAAATCAGTGGAATATAATGGTTCCCAAACATGTTTTCATGTTGGAAATACCTGGGAAACTTCAAAACCCACCTATGCCTGGGTGCCACTTTCAAGGTTGTAACGAATGGGTTTGGATATAGCCTGGGTTCTGGAATTCTAAAAATGACAGTCCAGATGTTTATCTCAAGTGGGAACATCCCCAGACACACCCAGAAATAATGTAATGGATGTGTGTTCCACCACATCTACGGAACAGAATTTGCATGGAAAAATTTTAAATTGCGGTAAAATACATATAACATAACGTTTACTATCTTTTTTTTTTTTTTGTATTTTTTTTTTTTTTTCTGAAGCTGGAAACGGGGAGAGACAGTCAGACAGACTCCCGCATGCGCCCGACCGGGATCCACCTGGCACACCCACCAGGGGTGACGCTCCGCCCACCAGGGGGCGATGCTCTGCCCCTCCAGGGCGTCGCTCTACCGCGACCAGAGCCACTCTAGCGCCTGGGGCAGAGGCCAAGGATCCGTCCCCAAGGAGCTGTCCCCAGCGCCCTCCCCAGCGCCCGGGCCATCTTTGCTCCAGTGGAGCCTTGGCTGCGGGAGGGGAAGAGAGAGACAGAGAGGAAGGAGAGGGGGAGGGGTGGAGAAGCAAATGGGCGCTTCTCCTATGTGCCCTGGCCAGGAATCGAACCCAGGTCCCCCGCATGCCAGGCTGACGCTCTACCGCTGAGCCAACCGGCCAGGGCCAACGTTTACTATCTTAATCATTTTTTCTCTTTTCTTTTTAAATGTTTTTATTTTATTGATTTTAGAGAGAGAAGAAGAGAGAGAGAAAGACAGGAACATCAACATTTTCCTGCATGTGTCCTGACCGGGGATTGAAGCTAGCAACCTCTGTGTTTCAGGACGATGCTCTAACCGACTGAACTATCTGGCTAGGGTTATCTGAATTATTTTTAAGTGTATGGTTCAGTAGTGTTAAGTACATTTAAATTCTTTTGCAGCCAATCTCTAAAACTCTTTCATTTTGCAAAATGAAAACTCTGTACAGATTTAAAAAACCACTTGCTGTTCCCCTCTTCCCTTAGGCCCTGGTAACGCCATTCTATTTTCCCTATCTATGTATTTGATTATTCTAGGTACCTCGTATAAGTGGGATCATGTAGTATTTGTGTTTTTGTCACCAGTTTATTTTGCTTAGCATAATATCCTCAAAGTTCGTCCATGTTATGGCATATGTCAGAATGACCTTTCTTTCAAAAGCTAAATAATATCCCATTGTATGTATATATATACCACAGCGTGTTATCTGTTGGTGGGCCTTTGGGATTTGAGTTGCTTCCACTTGCTTGACTATTGTGATTAGTGCTACTAAGAACATAGGTCTACAAATAACTCATTGAAACCTTGCTTTTAATTATTTTGGGTATATCCAGAAATAGAATTTCTTGATTGTATGGCAGTTCTATTTTTAAGTTTTTAAGTATCCACCATACTGTTTTCCATAACAACTGCACCATTTTACATTCCCATCAGCAGTACAGAAGGGTTCCAACTTCTTTCTATTCTTTCTAGCCACACCAATACTTGTTATTTGCTATTTTTTGTTTGTTTGTTTAGATAGTAGCCGCCCTAATGAGCATGAGGTGCGGAATCTGCATTTTTACTCGGCCTGCTGGTGATCATGTTTGGTTACAGTTTGAGAAGCTGCCCTACTGTTCAGGCTGGCTCTCTGGCTGGCACATTGCCTACTCACTGTGCACTCTCTCATATTGTGTAACATGGAGTATGGTGGTATGTTCTCAAGGTTTATTTGGCTCTCCAGTTTTCTACAAATGACCGTATATGGCTTACGCCTGTTTAACCTCTGCTCTTTGTACTATTTGTTCATTGCAGCTTTGGTGGGAAGTGCCCTCTGGGCTCAGATGTAGAGGGTTTTATAGAGCTGAGTACTGCTCCTGAGGTCCCATGTGGTCCAATCTCTATAAGAATACCGAATAAAAAGAAATAGCCCTACTAGCCCAAGGTAATTAACAGGAAGCCCAGTCTTTACCTGACAGTTGCCAAACAATATAAAAAGAAATCAAGACCAGAACTCCCAACAGCATTTCTTGAAACCCTATTCATTTTTGCTCTCCACTTCTCTCCAGTTTCTTAGAGCTCTGGAGCCTCTTATACTATGCCTCCTGATCCCCGATCTCTCTCTCTCCTCCTGTCCTCTACTCTTTTCCTTCCCTCTAATTATCGGGACATCTGCCCTGTCTTTCTTCATAAGCACATCTCCTCTGTAAGTCTTTATCTTTTCATTTTCCAAGACTGCATCCCCCGAGTCCTGGAACTATCTGGGAAAGCTGAATACTTCTCTAGGGCCAGGGAAAAGCCAATGGTCAGTAAAAGACAGCATTTTTATTTCTCTGGGGTAGTAAGAGCCTGGAAACTCTGATGTGTTAATGACTGGCTTGCACAATTATTGTCTCTCCTGGATTGTGAGTTCATTGAGGACTCCCTGACTTACCCACTGTATATCTTCCATCATAGTCTGGTTTCTGATTTATGGTGAATGATCAAGTATTGTGAAACTGACTTCCTGGTGACCTAATGTAGGTTTAGGCAGGGAACAAAAGTTTTTTTTCCCCTCTGCCCTTCTTGGTTCTCCTGCTGGGGCTGTGGAAATTAGACTGACAAAAGACATTAACAGAAGAAAAACACATAGAAGTTTATTAACATACACATGGTGCCTCCATATGGGAGTACTCAGAGATGAGTAACTCAAAGATGTAGTTAAAGCTTGGGCTTATGTAGCATCTTAAAATAAAGAATAATACATTTTTTAAAAAGTGACAAGACAAAGGAAAGGGACTTTGAGTGTCTAGGGTGGCAAATTAGGGGAAGGTAAATATATAGGGGAAACTAATGGAAGATAAAGGCTAGTTAGCAAAGTGTATTGTGTAGATTCCTTTGGTGCTGTCTTCATCAAAAGGCTCAGATATAGAGCCCTATGATCTATATCAGTGGAGAGCCCTATAATCTCCAGTGATTAATTTTTGTCTTCCCTGGTAGAGCAGGGAACCAGGACTTGATCACAAATTTATATCCTGCTTTTAAGCAAATAGGGGAAGGGCAGAGAACTTTTCTTGTTTCTGCTTCTTCTTAATTGTCTTTAGCTCAAAATAACCAATGTGTCAAAGTTGCGTATTTTAGGGTGGCATATTCTGCTACTCTTCACAGATAACCTGAGTGCCAAGTGTTGATTATGTTGCCAGCACTGAAAAAGGGTCTGGTTACAGTATTACCTAGGATTCACCCCCTTCCTCCCTGATGCCTCAGAACCGAGGCTTCTCAAGGGCTCTTCTAACCTCTGGCACATAGCCGACATTCTCAACAAGATTCCTTGATGGGGGTGATATTTTGAAAATCCAGAAACCAGCAGATCTCTTTGGAAGTAATATTTCACCATTGCTTTCTCATCTATAAAACCAATGCTTGTTTGTCACCCAGAGCTGGATACAAATCTTTTTTCTTATTCATAAATAGTATAATCTCCAAACTGATTCATCACTCTACATGCCTGCTCCTAATGAGAGATGGAAGCCTACCTTGTCTTTCCTGCTTTGGAACATTGACATTAATCTGTGGATTAAACATTAAGGAAAGTGCACTGACTGTCTCCATAGCACATGTGTGGTCTTCTCCTGTGGTTCTCAGAAAGCTGGACCTAGGAAAGAACTTTAATATTCGCCAACAACATAAGCAGTACATATCACACTGCTTGCTTAACTTGTAACATTAATCTTTCTGTGGCTCTGAGCATAGAACAACAAGGAAAATACCACAACTTACTACAACAAGTCAATGGTCTGGTAAGATGGATGCTGTTATGTTTCAAAATTGTGCCAAATTTATGTTGATAAAGTGACATTCTTCTGGGAATCTGAAAAACAGTGCCTATGTTTCTAATCCTGTGTGACTTTGACTTCGTCTTAGATTTACATAAAAAAGGGTATTGGATCAATATGGCCTCATCCATCTTCATAACTCCTCTACTGATGGCATTTATAGTGAATGTGGTGTTATTATTCTTTCACTAGTGAGGTCTAGAGAGCTTAAGCCTTCAGTCAAACTAGCAAATTCTGTATTGTTTCCAGAACGAAGAGAAAAAGAATGGATCTCTGCCCATACCTACATTAAAAAAAGGAACTTAAAAAATTGCTATTGTGTGGTGGAAATGAGGACATTTTTTTTAAATCAAAGGCAGTTGAGTCTCACAGACTAAATCTATTCAAGGCTTCTGGTTAGAATTGACTTGTCAGTCCCATGGAACAACTGGTCAATTCAGCCTAACCACAACTTTGATAGATTATTTTAAAAAGCACAAAACTTAGAATGTTTGATTGATCTATTAAATTGACTGCATGTGGACCAATAGTATGAGCACCGTTACTAAGTTAGTTTTTCTAATAGCCTTTAAGAAAAATAATCTAGATTCTTATTCTTGGGCATTTATTAAATAGCAAAGGCCTAAGTATCCCTAAATCCTTCTCCCCATATCCATTGATTATGATATGAATTTTGATGTGGTCCATATTTCTGTTAGGAATTTTGTTTAACTATTAGTGTAGAAGACCTAAAATAATACATATACAAGATAGATGTTCATTTTTCTCACATGCATAAAAAGCATGGAGAATGATGTAGCTCAGAGGCAGGACATAAAGGCATTGACCTTGCCAGGTGAATGCAAATTGCTTCTTGCATTTTAGGCTTATTAAGATAGAGGACAAGGCCCTGGCCGGTTGGCTCAGCGGTAGAGCGTCGGCCTGGTGTGTGGGGGACCCGGGTTCGATTCCCGGCCAGGGCACATAGGAGAAGCGCCCATTTGCTTCTCCACCCCACCCCCTCCTTCCTCTCTGTCTCTTTCTTCCCCTCCCGCAGCCAAGGCTCCATTGGAGCAAAGATGGCCCGGGCGCTGGGGATGGCTCCTTGGCCTCTGCCCCAGGCGCTAGAGTGGCTCTGGTCGCAGCAGAGCGATGCCCCGGAGGGGCAGAGCATCGCCCCCTGGTGGGCAGAGCGTTGCCCCTGGTGGGCGTGCCGGGTGGATCCCGGTCGGGCGCATGCAGGAGTCTGTCTGACTGTCTCTCCCCGTTTCCGGCTTCAGAAAAATGCGAAAAAAAAAAAAAAAAAGATAGAGCACAAAAAGCATTTATAGACATAAGAAGTGAACATTAGATGGCCAGAGTTGTCTCATTTCTGCTAGTATAGTCAACTTTAAGAAGCGTAGCAACAACAGAAGTTATAAATAAGGCTTTGATAATCCACTGTCATGTTCTAGGATCCATCTGTTCACTGAATATGTTAAATAAGTGAGTTAAATGGGGACATATTAGAAATCACAATTTCTTCACTTTTCTTTGATCATGACACTAATTTCAAGAATTCTCTTAAAGGGTGCAGCATTGCTTGCCTGGCCTGTGGTGATGGCAGTGGATAGAGTGTCCACCTGGAATGCTGAGGTCGTTGGTTCGAAATCCTGGGTTTGCCCAGTCAGGGCGTATAAGACAAGCAATCAATGAACAACTAAAGTGAAGCAACTGTGAATGAGTACTTCTCACCCCTTTTCCTCTTCCTCACTCTGTAAAATCAATAAATAAAATATTTTTTAAATTATGTAACATTTTTGCTTTTGGTTTACTATTTTGTTAGGAAGGTGTAGTTTCTTTCTTTCTTTTTTTTAATTTAATTTATTCATTTTAGAAAGGAGAGGGAGAGACAGAGAGAGAGAGAGGAGAGACAGAGAGAGAGAAGGGGGGAAGGAGCTGGAAGCATCAACTCCCATATGTGCCTTGACCAGGCAAGCCCAGGGTTTCGAACTGGCAACCTCAGCATTTCCAGGTCGATGCTTTATCCACTGAGGAAGGTGTAGTTTCAATAGTGCTTGGGTCACAAAGTCATTTTGAGATTCTGGTATTTACTGAACTTATCCATTCAAATTGTAATTCAGGAACTGGTAGAAATAACCAGAGGGTGGATTAACAGACACTTTATGCCCACCATGAGATGCACTTGGACTCAAACTCCATTTATCATTGGATCCCCAATAAAGAAAGTTCTGCTCTGAGTTGGAGTGTATTGGGGAAGAACAGTAATATTCTGGGTCCCCAGGTATTAGCACAAATTCAAAACCTTGTGAAAAAATTCCTTTATCTAGTACACAATTACCTTGGTAAATGTATGCAGGTATTTTTGGTGAAGTGTTAGAAGAAGATTCTCATAAATTCTTATGTTGCCCTTCCTCATAGTTTCTTCCTTTTATTCATTGAGTTGAAAGCTTGGTTATTGTCTGACCAAACGGTGGTTCAGTGAATAAAGCATTGTCCTGGGATGCTAATGACCCAGATTTGAAATCCTGAGTTCGCTGGCTTGAGTGCAGGCTCACTAGCTTGAGTGTGGTGTCATCAGCTTGAGCATGAGATCATAGACATGACCCCATGTTTGCTGGTTTAAGCCCAAAGGTCACTGGCTTGAAGTCCAAAGTTGTTGACTTGAGTGAGGAGTCACTGGCTTGGCTGAAGCCCCCTGGTCAAGGCACATATAAGAAAGCAGTTAATGAACAACAAAGGTGCCACAATGAAGAATTGAAGCTTCTCATCTCTCTCCCTTCCTATTTGTCTGTCCGGCTCATGCTAAAAAAAAAAAAAAAGTTTGGTTATTAAAAGACAGGCCAAACCTCTCTAGTGATTATTGAAGTCAGGTATGATAAATTAGGTCTAGGTTCAGAAGACTTAGAATATTTTCAATTACATAGGTCAGGTACATCCTTTGTAAATTGCTCATCCAGTTCAGTTTTAGGAGTACCATGATCAGTTAGACATTACCAAATGATTTCCATAAGTCAAATCATTCTATTACAATAAACACATTCACTCAGGATTTAAGATGGAAGCAGAGTAAATGGAAGTTACACTCACGTCTCCCAGGACCAAACTGAAATTACAACTAAAATATAGAGCAATCAACCTGAATAACCAACTGAAGACTAGCTGAAAAGAAATCTTATAACCAAGGATTTACAGAAGAAGCCTTGACTGGTATAAAGTATGGCAACAGGAAAAGGTTGAATTTTATGGTATATGATCTACATCTGAATAAAGAAACTATACATAAAAAGAAAAAAATATACATAATTATTAAGTTGGATGAACTATGCTACCTGATATCCAACTATACTACAAGGCTATTATAATCAAAACAGGACAGCACTGGCATAAAAACAGACATATAGATCAATGGAACAGAATAGACAGCCCAGAAATAAATCTACTCCTTTATGGTCAGTTAATACTTGATTTACAATGGGGCAAAGATGGTCTATTCAATAAATGATGTTGGGAAAATGGGACAAGTACATGCAAAAAAATAAATTAATAAACTAGACCAACAACTTACACCATGCACAAGAATAAACTTAAAATGGATAAAAAGACTTAAATGTTAGAGTTGAAACCATAAACATCGAAAAAATATAGGCAGTGAAATTTCAGACATTTCTCATGGCAATGTTTTCCTGATATGTCTCCTCCAGCAAGGGAAACAAAAGGAAAAAAGTAAACAAATAAGACTACATTAAACTGAAAAGTTCTTACACAGCAAAGTATACCATTAACAAAATAAAAACAACTCACCAAACGGGGAACATATTTCTCAATGATACATCTGACAAAAGATTAATATCCAAAATTTCGGTTTCGGTTTTAGGGTTGAGTTCAGATTTGGCTTCAGTTTATAAAGAACTTATAAAACTCTAAAGAGCGACAAATATAAGGTGATGGAAAATGATTTGACTTTGGGTGATGGGTATACAACATAATCAACAGTTCAAATGCTATAGAAATGTTTACTTGAAATCTATGTACTCTTATTGATCAATGTCACCCTGTTAAAGTGAATTTTCTAAATAAAATTTAAAAATGAAAAAAAAAAAAACTTTTGAAACTTAACACCAGGAAGGTGAACAATCCAATCAAAAAATGGGCAAAGGACCTGAATAGACACTTCTCCAAAAAGGACATACAGATGGCCAATAAATATACGAAAAGATGCTTAATGTTATTAATTATCAGAGAAATGCAAATTAAAACCACAATGAGATAGCACTTCACACCTGCCAGAATAGCTGTCATCAATAAATCAATAAACAAGTGCTGGCGAGGATATGGAGAAAAGGGAACCCTTAGGTGCTGTTGGTGGGAATGCAGACTCATGCAGCCACTGTGGAAAACAGTGTGGCATTTCATCAAAAAATTAAAAATTTTACCCATCCTTTTTACCCAGAGATCCCACTTTGGGGAATATCTCTTAAGAAACTCGAAAGACTAGGGAATTGTCTCATGTCATTTTGGATGCCAAGAGGTCTTCAAAACCTATGGTCAGCCCTCTGGAGATCCAGGTGAGCCAATGTCATTCCAGTCCCAGTCCAAGTCGGAAGTTAGGAAACCAAAGTCCAGCTCAAGAGTGTCAGGCAAAGAGAAAAAATTCTTTCTTACCGCCTTTTATTTTACTCAGGCCTTCAACGGATTGAATGAGCCCCACCCATGCAGAGGAGGGCAGTACACTTGACTCAGTCTGTGCATTCCAGGTGCTAATCTCACCCCGAGGCATCGTACCAGAAGCCTACCCCAAAACAACGTTTAGCCAGATACCTGGGCACCCTGTACCCAGGCAAACCAACACACAATTAACCATCTCAGCATGTTGCCTACTTTAAAAAAATATACATCAAAGAATACTTTTTTTTTTTTTTTTTTAGAATGAGATACCAAAAAAGATTTGGGGGCAACTATGAATGATGGATGTCCACTACAAAATGTAATCTTTTTCCTTAAGATTTTGATTGAGTTTAAGTGCAAATGCCGGTGGAAAGAGTAGTTAAGTTGCTATTAGTTGTTTGTATCTTGCTTTGAAGGAGAATAAGTAGGTTTCTGAATGGAGTTTGGAGAGAGAATTTAATTTTGGTATCAAGAGGTGGAGGGGTTGAGAGCACTACTTGGGAATCAGGGATGAAAGAGTGAGAGTCTAAGGGCTCTCACAGATTTCTGCTTCTTTGCATTTTGGTTGGAGCTGCTCTAACTCTTAGCACCTGCCTATTATCTTTTTTCTTGTTCTTTTTTCATCTTCAGCGATATTGAAATTTGCATGTGCCTCATAGGTTGTTTCCGATTTGTTATGTATCTATCAATATGCCCAGTTTTCATTTTTATATGTATATGGCAAGACTCTGAATTAAAACCCACTCCTCCGGTCTTTTTTTTTGGTTCTCTGGGCATTCATTTGCATGATATGAGAGCACAGGTTGGGCTATATACTTCATCATCTGCTGGTATTTATTTCAATCTCAGTTTGGTGGAGTCAATGAGCAGAAATTGCCAAAGGGAGCTTTCTTCAAACCTGAAGTTTATGAATAATGCATAACACTCGGTGACTCATCAAAACCAATGGTAAACAAAACCCCAACATTTGGCCACCCCCTCAGCAATCCACAGAGAGTGGTCTCACCTTTTGCAAACTGTGAACAGCAATATTTGAAGGTAGCAATGGAAATCAGTGGAGCTGGTTTATCTTTAGTATCACCCATATGTTTATTGGCACACAGTTAAATCAGAAAAGTGAGCACAAGCAAAGAGAAAAAGGTATCCTGACTTAAAGCTAGTTAGAGTCAGTGGAAATGGTAGAACCATTCCCTACCCCACCCCATGTAGTTGCTCCTTCCCTGATATTTTTTCCAGTTAATATATATATATATATATATATATATATATATATATATATATATGAACTTTATCTTCAGACAGTGCTGGGTTCAAATCCTGTCTCTGCTGCATATGAGCTGTATGTCCTTGGGCAAGTTACTTAACCTTTCTTTTTTCATTTTAATTTATCTTTCTGCTTTAGTTTCCATTCAGTAAGAAGATATAGTAGCAATACTTAGCTCTATACACTCAGCGTGCTTACTTATACGCAGCAGCAGCTGACTAGCTGATTAAGCAGAAAGGGTAGGAGGTAGCTCACAAAGCAGTAGGAGGGCTAGAGATGCAGGCTTGAGGCTAAGCTCCTGGGTTCACGGCCTGAGACAATGCTGCAGAAGTAACCCAGTAAGGCATCTGCTGACTCTGCTTTCCTCCCAGAGCATGGATGGGCTGCCAGGAACTCACATTCCACTGCAACTCTGCCAGCACTGACGCTCTGAGCCAGGAACGTACAATGGTACCCCAGCAGACTGGCACTCCAGAAGACTGGAAGCCCTGCCACCGCCCTTGTCAGCAAACGGGTCCCAGGCACCGCTTCCTTCACTGGTTCATCATTCTGATTGAACTGTTGCCTGAGTACATCTTAGTGGCAGTTCCCAGGCTTCATGCCTGTGTTCTGGCTGCCAAGGTCTCTGGAGAAGCACGTTTTCTGACTTTACTTCAGGGAGGCAAACTTCATAAGCCGGGGAACTCCCCAAACATAGCAAAATACACAAAAAGTGTGAGGCAACCGGGAAGCATGGCATACGTTCTCTCTCAAATACTCGTGAAGTGAGTATGTCAAATGTGCGGTGTGCTTATGGGTTCAATAATTTTTATTTCATTTTCTTCTTTCTTTATCAGAAATATCCTTTTGCGCATGGGTTCCCTCACAGGCTGGTTTCTACCGAGGCAGGATTGTAAGTAAAGTGGCTGAGGCGTTGGTTTCTCTATTATGTATCTTCTATGTTTTACAAATGTGAAGGCCATAAAGCAGAAATATAACAGAGTCCCTTTGTAGCATATAGATGAACTAAGATTCATTAGTTTCTTGGCCATAAAGGTCCTAGGGGGAAAGTGGGACACAGAGAGATAACTCCAAATAAGGAATATGGTTCTGGAAATGGCTAGATCATGATACCATGAAAGTGGCAATTCTAGCTGGGTGCCCAGGTGGTGTTGTCCCACTGAGCACTGGGCAGCAGGAGAGATAATTGGCACAGCCAAGATCATGATGAGGTGCACAGAGAGAAATGGAGAGAATCTCTCAGGCTAATTCTATCTACTGTTAACTTTACTTTCACTTCGCTCTGCCTGGCATAGTGGCAGATCAGAAAAAGTTTACTATAGAAGGAATGAACAACAAGTGTATTTCTAGCTAGTTCCTTTTTTTTTTTTTTGGTATTTTTCTGAAGTTGGAAATGGGGAGGCAGTCAGATAGGCTCCCGCATCTGCCCAACTGGGATCCACCCGGCATGCCCACCAGGGGGCGATGCTCTGCCCATCTGGGGCGTTGCTCTGTTGCAACCAGAGCCATTCTAGTGCCTGAGACAGAGGCCATAGAGCCATCCTCAGCACCTGGGCCAACTTTGCTCCAATGGAGCCTTGGCTGCAGGGGGTGGTGGTGGGGGGAAGAGAGAGACAGAGAGGAAGGAGAGGGGGAGGGGTGGAGAAGCAGATGGGCACTTCTCCTGGGTGCCCTGGCTGGGAATCAAACCCCGGACTTCTGCACGCCAGGCTGATGCTCTACCGCTGAGCCAACCGGCCAGGGCCCTCTAGCTAGTTTCTTTTATGTTGATGATATTCTTATCCACAGCCCTGCTGGGGCAGCAGATCCCACACTTACTGCCATGGGGCATATGGACCTTATTCTTTCAGGGTCAGTGATCTTGGTCCGGCTGCATTATTAACTTGCACATGAACTAGCAACAGAAACAAAGAAAGCTGTTGGATGAGGACCAGGTTGACAGCAACCTCTCTGTCCCTTTATACGTGTTTGGTGTTAGGACAGTTGGTCTGGTTAATTTGCGCAAGTCTGTCTGCTGGGCCCTTAAACCCAGTTTCTAGGAGCTCCAGGAACCTGTCCCATTCATCTTGTCTGGGTTTGTTACTGATTACAGATTCTAAGAACAGTCTAAGACTAGTCGAAACCTCAGTGCAGTATTGAGAATATAGGTGAAATATATCCATTATTATATTGTCATAGAATTGAATGGAAGAACAGGAATAAGCTCTTTAATTCACCAAGTCCAGGAGAAGCCTCAGGTGTAGAGAGGGGCTGTGATTGGACCAAGATCACCTGTTTAGTAGAAATGGAAATATTCCAAAAAGGAATTAAAAATTTCCAGTGTGCATGGTAATTCCCTCTCATCATCAGGCAGAGTTTGTGCAGAAAATCACTAATATTAAAAAGAGAAATATTTTGTCCTGGCTTGTTGGTTCAGTGGTAGAGTATTGGCCTGGCGTGTGGATGTCCCAGGTATAATTCCCAGTTAGGGCACAACAGGAGAAGTGATCATCTGCTTCTCCACCCCTCTCCCACCTACTTCTTTCTCTTTCTCTCTCTCTCTCTTTCTTCCCCTCCTGCAGCCATGGCTTGATTGATTCTCACGCATTGGCCCCAGGTGCTGGGGATGGCTCTGTGGAGCCTCTGCCTCAGGTGCTAAAAATAGCTCAGTTGCGAGCATGAGCCCCAGACAGGGGTCGCCAGGTGGATCCCAGTTAGGGTGCATGCAGAATCTGTCTCTCTGTCTCCTCTCCTCTCACTAGAAAAAGAAGAGCAAAGTTAAATAAATATTTTTTCACATGTTTCAGGGTTTAACTCACCGACTGAGCAAAGACCATATTGCTAATAGGCAATTTTACGTAAGTTGTGACAAAGGGGCACTTATTTTACTCATTTAATGAAGCACTGGATTTCAGGGAAATACCATTTTGTTTTGGAAGGGCAGTGATGACTATTTATGCATAGCAAACCCTTGGGCCCTAAAATATATTGCTTTGTACTTCCTGTCTTCTTAGGTTGGCTGTGACTCACAGTGTAAGAATCCTTAAATCATTCTGAGGAGAGCTGGCTTAGCTGTATTTTTTTCTTCTGCCCTTTTATTTCTCTTTCCCATCAGGGTTAGTTCTTGAGGTTTGAACCTTCTTTCCTGCTAGGGTCTCCAATGCCACGCAGCTGTTGGAGGTATAGACATGGCATGTCTCTCTGCTCTGAAGCAGGGCAGGAGTTTCTCTCCACATCTGGGGGAGAGCCTAAGCCTCCTTTCCCATCCTCTGTGAGGCCAGGGCCTCCAAGGATGATGAACCAGGGCCAGCCTGCTCCCTGGCTGCGGCCGTGTTTCATTGGCTAACCTTTTGCTTTTCTCCTTTAGATCAAGTCCATCATGGTTCATCTTTACTTTTCAGATTTTCTCTTCTCACTGAGGATCCGTTTTGAGAAACTTTCTTTTTAGCCAAGAAGATATTGTTTTCTGGCAAATCAAACTTTTCACTGTTGACCAAAGGGGCTAGGACCCTTCTTTCTTTCACAGCACGAGCCAGCCACCTTCGTCCAGAGCACTTGTCTGGTGCTCAGGAGACATTCATGCACCTGTTCAATGAACACTTTGTAGAGTCTGCCTTAAGAAAGGTGACCAACTGCCCATTTACCTGGGAGTGTCCTGCTTTTAGAACAAAAAGTGCTGCATCCCAGGAACACCCTCAGTTTTGAGAAGACTCGGAGGAGCTGGTCACCCTAACCCTAAGCTGAGCTCTTTCTCGGAGCTGGGTATCTAAATGACCACCGACGTCTCAGGTACTCGGGAATTATCTGTGGCTTCAAATATTTTTCCTCACAGAGCAAAGCATGTCACAGTGGAAGGGCACTTAACTAGAACCACGGATGCAGGGATCTGGTCCCAGTTTGACCTGGAGAGGCTGAAGAGGCCATGTCACAAAGGCAGATCCCTGAACTTCAGTGTTCTTCTCTGAAGAGGAGGAGTAGGACAGTTGGATTGGGTGTTCTTTGACTTTTTTACAACTCAGATTCTGCAGCTCTATTTCTAAAACAATGTAGTAAACGAATTCACACTAACTAGTATTCCTAGACGAGAGGTAGTAGTTAGTGAGGTTTTGCTGATACTTGCTGATGATGCCCACATTTACAAGGTCCTTGTTCTGTGCTAGACACATCCATCACCTCATCTTCACAACTTTTGAGGTAGATGCTTTCCTTACCTCCATTTACAGATGAGAAGCTTCAGACCTCGAAAGGGAGGGTAAGTAATTTGTTCCAAATCACATGGAAAGTTGCAGATCAAAGATCAGAACCTGGGAGGTCTGACTTCCAAGACCAAACTTGAACTGCTGCTCTCTCTGGTGAGAGATAAAGTCAATAGTTAAAATGAACGGGCTAATTGTTTCCCTTCAAAGACTGGGAAAACAAACTGGCTATTTGGAATGAGGTCTTTGCCTTCTGGGCTGCTAAAGGTTATGGTCCTGAAACACAGAGCATGGTATTTGGGAAACTAGCATTCTTAGCTCCTATTGAACCCCCTCCTTGCTCTTTAATACAAGCCAGAGGGCGGCATCCTTCACCCCACTCTTCCCTTTTCCCATTTTTGGAAGCTTTTGGATATTTCCACTCCCTGCAGGATCCATGAAGAATTTTAGGTGCTGTTAGCAAGGATTGGAGGTCACTGTCAACTGCTCCCTTGCCTCTTATTGTTGATCTGAAAAATGATTCCATCTAAATGTAGTTTGCCTAAAAGTGTGTGTAAGGGTGAAGCAGTGTAGAAAGATTCTTGCTAGGCACATTTCTTCTCTCTCACTCTTTTTTTTTTTTTTTTTTACTACAAAGGATGATTTGAAATACAAAAAAATAAGGCTGTGGGTCACATTCACAGCAGCTGGCAGAGTTTCACTTAAGTAAACTACTCTGATTGCTTTATTCATACATTTCACTTGCTCCATTCCCTTCCTCTCTGATTCTTTGTACAGGCAGTGCTATTTCAAGGGGGGAGAAATTAAATGCCGTTAGTCTTTAAGACCAACACTAATTAACAACATTTATTTCACTGTGCTTGCCTATGTGAAAGTATCCAAAAGTAAATTTATATTTTGAGACTGTGACTGGTTTGGACTAAGGCGTTAAAGGGAATGAAAAATTCCCAGGGACTCACCATCATTTGCTCCAAATCTCCCAAGAGTAGTGAAATACCAGGGCCAGGGAATGGCAACAAGGGCCAAAAGCTGTGGTCAGCTGAGCTGCCGGCCACCAGCACGATCATTGTAAAACCCAGGTCTGATCCACTTTCTTTCCTGCTGCAGAACCTGAGACAGGGCCCCTGCCTGCTGGGTCAAGTTGAAACTCCTTATCCTGGTATTGAAGATATTTCACAGCCTGGCTCCCTCTCTCCCATCCTGTGGCCCTTCATTCACCACAAATGCCAAACGCTCCAATCTCATGCACCCTTCCCCCAACATTATTCTTTTCACACCTCTATGACTTCTTCCATACTGATTCCCTTTTCTTTTAATGCCTTCCGCACCGCACCCACCACACCTCTGCCACCTGGTGCATTCCTCTCATCCTTTAAGTTGAAGCTCAAAGCTTGCCTCTTTGGAAGTGTGTCTGGGACTCCCTCCCTCTCTTGTGCTTTTATATTATTTTGAATATTTTTGTCAAGGCATTTATCATAATGTGCTATAATCTTTATGGGCATAGTTGTCTCCTTCTAGTAGATCATGTCTCTTTTATTATTATTTGTCTTATGATTTTGGTTCTTTTATATCTTTGGGTCTTTTTCTCTTTTTTAAAATTATATTTATTGGGGTGAGATTGGTTAATAAAATTATATAGGTTTCAAGCGCACAATTCTTTGATACATGATCTGTATATTGCATTGTGTGCTCCCATCCCAAAGTCAAATCTTCTTTCGTCACCATATATTTGACCCAGCCCCTTACCTCTGGTAACCACCATATTGTTGTCTGTATCTTTGAGCTTTTGTTTGTTTTTCTTGTTTGTTTATTTGTTTTTTTCAGTGTTATATCCCACATATGAGTGAAAGCATATTCTTAACTTTTTCTGACTTATTTTGTTTAGCATGTTTTTCTCAAGATTCATCCATGTTGTTAAAAATGACAGTATTTTATCTTTTCATATGGCTGAGTAGTATTTCATTGTATATATGAACCACATCTTCTTTATCCAATCATCTATTGAGTTGTTTTCATGTCTTGGCCACTGTAAGTAATGCTGCAATGAACACAGCGGTGCATATATCTTTTTTTCGGGATAGACAGGGACAGACAGACAGGAACGGAGAGAGATCATCAGTTTCTTGTTGTGGCACTTTAGTTGATCATTGATTGCTTTCTCATATGTGCCTTGACCGTGGGTCTTCAGCAGACCGAGTAACCCCTTACTCAAGTCAGCGACCTGGGGTCCAAGCTGGTGAGCTTTGCTCAAACCAGATGAGCCCGTGCTCAAGCTGTCAAACTTGGGGTCTCGAATCTGGGTTCTCCACATCACAGTCTGATAATCTATCCACTGCGCCACCACCTGGTCAGGCACTGTGGTGCATATATCTTTGCAAATAAATGATTTCAAAAATTTCAGGGAGATATCTTAAAGAGGGGTTGATGGGTCACATGGTGATTTCATTCTTAATTTTTTTTTAGAGTCTCCATGCTGTTTTCCATAGTGGTTGCACCAGTTTGCAGTGAATGAGGGTTCCTTTTTCTCCACAACCCCTTCAACACTTATTATTACTTGTCTTATTGATAGTAGCCATTCTAACAGGTATGAGGTGGTATCTCATTATAGTTTTGACTTGCATTTACCTAATAGCTACTGCAGTTGAGCAACTTTTATTATATCTGTTGACCATTTGTATGGCTAGATTGTGTCTTATTTATCCTGTTATCCTCTTCCAATTCAGAGTCTGGTACAGCCCTGTCACATAGGAAGTACTTAATAGATGCTAAAGGTTGTTATGATCTGTCAATTGATATTTATTGTGTGTTTACTATGTGCATAATGTAGGTGCTGCATATGCATTTGGAGAGAGAGAGAGAGAGAGAGAGAGAGAGAGAGAGAAAGAGAGAGAGACCTGAATAGCTTGGGTCCCAGTCCTTTAACAAACAAAATTCTATGTGAGGCAGACAACGAATTAAAAAGCAAAGCAGAATAAACATTCTGCAGAGATACTGGTATGGTTGTGGGAGATTAGAGGAGTTGGGCTGGGATGGGAAGGAGGCCTCCCAGAATAGGTGGCATATGGAAGGATTTTGACAGATATAGAAAGAGTGGAGGAGTGGGAGCATCCAGGCTTGGCTTAGGAAACAGTATGAACAAAGGAATGAAGATAAGGACATAGTAATTTCCTTGGTACAAAAGGGCCTAAAAGTTCTGGTCTTACCATAACAAGGGAGACTGCACACTTTAAAATTTTTGAAATAAATCCCATTAATATCAATACATGCATTTCCCCAGTTGCCTATATTTGTATCCTCTAAGCAGGAGTGGTAATTAATCATCTCCAAATTGCTCAAGGATATGAAGCAGGGTGCTCATAAGTCTTTAGCAGCAGAAAATGCTTGTTGCAAATAAACTATTTATAATTTACTTTGTGAGCATCATTTCTGGTATGACAGTATAGCAGATAACAATAATAGTAGGTGTTAGCCCAGTCTTAACAGAAACAACAATAATAGTAGGTGTTAGCCCAGTCTTAACAGAAACACAAAGAAAATGTTCATAAATGAAAGCCAATTTGTTTTACAAAGTTTTAATGGGCTTGACTACAGTTCTAGAAACTTTCAGAATATCCCCAGAAAATACAAAGTTGGTTAATACTTTACAAATGTATTTTTAAAGTAAAAAGAAACAAATTGAAAATTGGTCCCTTGATATTCCTTTATGGAAACGAAATACTTAAAATACAATGCTATAAACAAGCCAACCAACTAGCCATGGTCAATTTCCAATTTTAGGATTAAAGGCTTTTAATTTACTAAGTTTATATAATATGTGACAGCAATGAGCAGTTTACAGATAAAAATTATAGTTTATATTGAAAAGTGTTAGACTTTACTCAGGGCTCCACCATTATCAACAACATTTATGAAGTCCCTGGTTATTACAGTATGGTTTTTTTATAGTATGAGGCCTGTTACCGCAGTTTTATGTAGACATGCTTCCTGCATACTGGGAGTTAACATGGTAAGCTTTCCTGCACTCATTCATTCAAGGACTTTAGTGTCAGAATAAAGATAATCAACCAATAATGGTCTCTTAAATTTCTTTTCCTCCTTACTCTTTATAAGTCAAAATTCATTTTTCAGTTTTTCTTAAACTGGGGAAGGAAGCAGAGCATGAAAAAATCATCCTCACTCTCCAGATGAGGAAACCAAAAGGCAAACATGATTAATAGCTCATACACAACTGGTTATTTCCACGAAAAGAAACAAGAATACTTGCCTTCTGCCTCTTGTCTGTTGCTACACTACTGTGCTCATGAATAAATTTATCTCCTGTAGAACACTGTGGAGACAGAGAGCAAGAATAAATATCTTATTACCATGAAAATCAATATAAGGAAGGATGACTATTCTATGATAAATGGGCATGATTTCAGAGGAAGCCTGTGCCTCACCTTTCAGGGTAGAGACCCACTAAAATAGATATATCTGATGGTCATGTAACATATTCCCACTAAAACTTGGATATAAAATCCCCAAGTCCATAATAGGAAACCAGTTAACATCATATAGCCAAGGCAGTAGACAATAACAACAATAATTATAATGAACATCTGAAGAGTGCTTGATTTATATACCACATATTGTGTTAAGAACTTGATCCCCACCATGTCATTTAACAACAACTCTATGAAGAAGGTGCTACCACTGTTGTTGTATGACAGATGAGAAAATTGAGCTTAAATTTGTCAAGGCCTTACAACTAATAAACCAGAGTTGAGAACTGAACCCAAGCAGCTTCCGTCCAAAGACCATGCATTTGTGTTACATTATTCCAACTCCTACTTACCGGTTGTAATGTCTGTGGGGTGAGGGAATGGAAAATGTGCAAGAGTGCATTAAATCAGACCCTGAAGATTAAGTTCAAATGTTAGATAACATCTGAGAAGGTAGAACCCACTGGGAAGCCCTCAGTCATAGGAACCTGCAGCCAAACCCCAACGCTGTGTCCCAACCAACAAATCATTCAATGGCAAGGGAAGGACATCAGAATGTCAAGACCAGACTGGTTCTAATATTTTTCCACCTCTGTTTTCCTCTTGTCCTTCAGAAGTTTATCTCTGCTCTTTCTATTTGTTTGTTTCATTTTAGGGGTAATTTTTTGGATCTTGATGTGGCTGCCGGAGAATGAGGTTTCTAGCCTCTTAAATCTTTGGCATGTTTTCTAACTCTTAGAAGAGTCACTGCCTTCAATAAGACAAAGAAAACAGTCTTTAAACACGGGTGCAATATAGATGGAATGTTTGTGTTCCTCCTAAACTGATATGTTGAAACCCCCATCCCAACGTGATGGTGTTTGAAAGTGAGGCACTTGGGAGATAATTAGGTCATGAGAATGGAACCTAAGAAATGGGAGTAGTGTTCTTAGAAAAAGAGGCCAGAGAGCTTCGTGTTTGACAAGGGTCTGCCATGTGAGGATATGAAAAGTCAGCTATCTGCAATCTGGATGAATGTCCTTAACAGGATTTGACCATAGTGGCATTCTGACCTCAGCCTTCCAGCCTTCAGTACTGTGAGAAATTTCTGTGGTTGATAAGCCATCCAGTATATAATATTTTTGTTATAGCAGCCTGAACTGACTAAGACAATGGAATATGCTCAGCCTTCCCACTTGGTAGAGAGTGCTTTCTGTTCACCCCCATATCCTGCCTCTGTTCTCCAAGCTTAGTAGTGTGAAGCAAAGCCGAGCCGTGCTCTGGAGAACCCACCATTCACTCTCTATGGACTTGACCCATTCCTAGTGAATCTCAAAAAGAAATGCTATGCAGCAGCCCTTTGAAATGAAATGCTTTTCTATTAAACCAGAAAATAATTGCATCCTCCCATTTACTCTTTAGGGTACAAATTGATCTGACTTGATTTGTCAGAGAGCCAGAACTGCAGGCAGGTAGACGCAGGAAAAATCAACCAATCTTTTAAGCCAGCAGTAATTGTTCCCCCTGTCAGCTGGCTAAATGACTTATATCTGGAGGAGACGCTCAGAATGAATCAGAATGCCCGAGGTGACAGAAACACAGCATTCCAAAGTGGGTTCTAACAGAGTAAGTGTTTCTTTGCGTTTTACAAGGGTTTGGTTTCATGTTTTCCCCATTCTCTCTTATCTTGTCTCCTGGGGCTAGTGTCAACTGGCAGAAACCAAAGGCGATGCATGTATAGAATGGCGAGGAAAAATAGCGAATGTGGGGGATGAGAAGCGATGAGTGTTAGCATTTAATCGAGGATGTGCTTACTTGTACCTTGGTCATTAATAAACCCAGGGAGTTCCTATGGAATAGGCACCACAGCAGAGAGGGTGAAGTCCCTTTGCTGGTGAGTTGTGCAGCATTTTAAAGTTTTTTGAAAAAGGAAATAATTTAAACACAATAGCATTGTTTCCTTCCTTTCCCTTTCTGCCTTCCTCAGATATAAAATGTTGCTGTATAACCACATCTCCATATGTCTACCCCACAGTTCATTCCTTTCTCTTTCCGTCCAGAGAACTGCTATCATAGCATTAGAATTTATCTTTCTTGTTCATTAAAATTACTTTTACTATATGAATATACATAATATGCAGAAAGACTATGTGGTACTTTTTGGCAGATGCACTTGTAATATATTCTATATGTATCCTTTTAAAAGGTTTTTACATTGAACATTATATTGTGATTTATTCATGTCAATACTAATAGATCTTGTTCAATTATTTTAACTGCTGTATTATATTGCTGCGGATGAGTAACTCCGAATTTGTTTCCCTCTACTCTATTGTTTTTCTGTACTACAAGCAATGCTACAACACATGTTCAGGCCCAGGTAGGAGGTTTTCTCTTCAAGGTCTATACTTAAAAGTGGTAAATTTTCTTTAATTTTGCTAGTTATTACCAAATTGTTAAACTGTGCGCTTAAAAATAGTTTATACAGCATTCTGCTAATGGTTAGACCGGAAAGGAATAAGCTGTAGGAAACCGATAGCAACATGATGCTATAAAAAAAATTAGCTGAGTTAGGCAAATTGTGTCTATTTCCTACCATGATTCTTATGGTTGTATTTTCCTTCTTGAAATACAAATATAATGCAATCTTTATACTACTTGAGGTAAAAGAATGCCTGGATTAGCATTTCTATCTTATTCTACCATACATAGACAAAAGCCAGGTAAACTAGATGAGGCATCCTAATTTATCCCTTTAAGCTCGAAACTTTCTTTTTTTTTTTATCTTAAAACTTAAATAGACACCCAAGGTGGGAAATTAGTTTCATTTTTCAAGTAACCAAAAACACCTGGAGCAAACCAGCTTTTAAAGAAGAATGTACAAAGCACCTGGATGCTATCAGAACATCTGGTGTGGGTCATGGAAGAGAAACTGAAAAAGATGTTTATTTCATTGTGTAGCTGGTTTAAGCATACATGTTTGGACATATTCACACTGATGACCTGGATACATCTCTGTCTGCTTAGGATGGACCTCTGACACCCTCCCCCAGAGGCTCACCTGGTTATTTCAGGGCATCCCCAAGGTGTTGGCATATCACGCATGCTCAGAAACAGGTTTGCTCATGTGTTTTGGGTCCTTTGTCAGGGGCCCTTAGTTGGATAACTGGGCCCTCAGTGATATGAGACCCCACTAAGCAAACCTATTGTGTTTTTCTTAGGAAGCCCAAGGTGCTTTGTGTGCATGGCAGAATTGGGGTCGCATTATCTACTGTGGTATAACAAACCACTTCATATTGTAGCGACATAAGACAGCAGTGATTTCTCACAATTTTGTGGGTTGCCTGAGTGGTTCCTCTACTATTTCACCTGGACTCAGTCTTGTGACAATATTGAACTGGTGTGTGTGTGTGTGAGGAGGTGTCCACGATGGCCTCATTCACTGACTTGGCAGATGGTACCTGTGGTCAGCTAGGGTACCTTGTTCTTCTCCATGCAGCCTTTCAGCCTCATTGACTAGACTGGGTTCCTTTCATAGAGTTCTCAGGGCAGCATTTGAAGAGATAAGAAGCTGCAAGGACTCTTGGGGACTGGCCTCTGAAACCCATACAACAACACTTCTACGACATTTGATTGGTGAAGACAAGTCATAGGGCCAGCCCAGATTCAAGGTGGAGAAATGGACTCCACCCTTAATGGGAGTTGTTGCAAAAGCTGGCCACAGTTTTCAACCTACTATCCCACTCACTCCTGCTGTAGCATCTGTGATATTGCTCTACTTGAATGAGGCCGAGGAAGGAGTCCTTGTCCTCTATTGAGACAACCTACTTCATATTGATCACCTTATTCCTTTATATGAACGTGCCCTTGGTTCAAAATCAGCATTAGGGTGCCATGCTTTCTCATCCAGTACTGGGAAAATAAAACAGTTAGTGGGATAAGTAAAAGGAAATGTATAGTTTAGGACACATAGATAAAATAACATTTTTCGTCTACGTTGTATTTGAGCTAGGTGTGCCTTTTATGGGAAGCATCCTCATTCTGAAGGGCTAAACTGGGCCAGTGTGAGTCTGAAGGAAAATAAAACCAATGAGCTGATTGTGCCTGTATCTGGCTTAGACTTTAAGGCTGAAGGATAAAGGGGGCATTTGAGGTTTCCAACCTGTTCAGCTTAGTTCACTAGAGCAGGAAGCAGAAAATTTAGCTGGGGAGAGAGCTCTAGTCAGAAAGAAAGTATACCCAGGACTGTGGATTTCAGGAAGTTAAGTTGTCATCAGTAGTTGGATGGCAGGAAGATCCAGGGGAGGGGAGAGGATGCTGACATGCTCTTGGCCTAGTGCCTTCCTACCCCTAGTGTACTCATTGGACCACCAGGAGGATCTTGGTCCCACCCCAGATCTACTGAATCAGAGTCTGAATTTTTAAAAAGATCACCAAGTAACTCATATACTTGTTAAGATTTGAGAAGTACTGACCTAGAAAGCCTTTCTGATACTACTAAATCATACCCCATAGGAGGCCCCACACAGAGCTGGCCTTTATTACTATAAAGACCTGTGCTTGGTGCCACCCAAGACTTTCTGAGAACAGAAAGGGCCCATTCTCACTGTCTGTGGGCACCCACAGTCTGTGGCCCTTTTTTCTTAGCAGGGGTTCTTAACCTTTTTTTTTGTTGTTTTTTTTTTTGTGACAGAGACAGGGAGGGACATCAATTCTTTGTTGCAGCACCTTAGTTGTTCATTGACTACTTTCTCATATGTGCCTTGACGGGGGGGGGGGGGGAAGGGGGGAAGGGGACTACAGCAGAACAAGTGACCCCTTGCTCAAGCCATTGACCTTGGGCTCAAGCCAGTGACCTTTGGGCTCAAGCCAGAGACCATGGGGTCATGTCTATGATCCCACGCTAAAGGTGGCAACTCTGTGCTCAAGGGGGTGAACCTGCACTCAAGCTGAATGAGTTCGTGCTCAAGCCGACGACCTTGGGGTTTCGAATCTGGATTTTCCACATCCCAGTCCAATGCTCTATCCACTGCGCCACCACCTGGTCAGGCTTCTTAAGCAATTTTGAAAAACAGTCTTATTGAGATATAATTCACATACCATGCAGTTTAACCACGGAAAATTCAGTGTTTATTTTTTCAGTATATTTACAGATATAAAAAACCATCACAGCCAATTTTGGAACATTTTCATCACCTTAAGAAGAAACCTTGTATCCTTTAGCTATTGCCCCATCCTTTAATTTGTACCCCTCTCCATCCCTGACTTAAGTAAGCACTAATTAACATTCTATCTGTATCGATGTACCTATTCTGTACCTTCATACAAATGGAATCATGTAATAGATGGTTCTTAATGATGTTTTGGATCATGGCCATCCATTGAAACTTCAATGGAAGCCTTGAACCTTTTCCCCAGACCATATATGCACAAGTATATTTGCCCAGAATTTCATAAAATTTCATGAATCCCCTGCAACCTTGGTGTATGGAACTAAGAGTAAGAATTCATGTCAAAATGGGTAGTTGTTGCAGTCACATTGTAAACTGGTTTGAGTTCCACTGGCAGAGGAGTGAGACTATGTAGAAATAAGTCACCCAGGCTTCTCACCACACCAAGGCAGAAAGTGACTAAAGCCACAAGCAAAGGACAGGCACCAAGTGTTTTCAGAGCTGAGGAAACTGCGTTTATAACACATAGTTTGCCAAGGAGGAGATGATGGTGAACAGACGTGTCATTTGCAATTATTCCTAAAGATGTTAACTATGCAAATAAAATCTCTGATTAGGGTTCTAAAAAAAGATCCCTGTATATTATGGGGTGTTGGATGTGCACAATCAAGCATGCTTGCTGACTGTTCCTCCAGGTAATCACTGTTGGTGCCAGACTTATCACCTGGGACTCTTGTTTTCCAAGCGCCACCTTGAGAGCCACGGAAGAGTTCTGTGGGGCATTTTTCTGCTGTAGAACCTTAGAGCTGGAAGTGATCTTTGAGATTATGGAGTCCAACTCTGTCCTGGAACAAAGGCAGAAATGGATGCTCAATGAAAATGTCACTTGTCACCAGCAGAGTGAGGATAAGAGCTCGTATCTTTCATAGTATTGATTCATTTTCCCATGACTTACTGCATCAAAGAAGACATAAGTTAACTGTTAATTGTCTAGTCAGGGTCTCCTTTAACTTTATGTGGAGTAAGGGTCCCTAACCCACCTAGGGTATGCGTGTGAGTCTGCATGTGGGTAAGGAAATCAAGTAACTAAAATAACATAGGGTTTATGTTCTGAGTTGTGCTGTTCAACAGAGTAAACACGAGTCATCAGTGGCTATTTTAATTAAATTTAAATAAAATCAAAACTTTAGTTGCAGTAGTCACATTTCAAATACTCAGTAGCTACTTTGGCCAGTAGCCACCATATTGGACAGCAGAAAATATTTCCATTACTGCAGAAAGGCCTATGAAACAGAACTTTTTGGAGTCTAGAGCCAAATGTTCTGAGTCAAAATTCCAGTTCTGCTACTTAGAGCAAAAGCTTGAGTGCATTATTTAATGTTTCTAAACCTCAGTTCCCTCACCTGTCAATTGGACATAAGCACAGTGTCTGCCCCATTGATTTACTGTGGAGATTATGGATGTAAATGAGATAATGTGTGTCAAGTGCTTACGAAAAGAAGCTTACACTTATTAAGCATGTATTAAATATTATTATCATTATGAAGCATCTCAACATCCTGATTAAGACTGTGTGGTCTCTCTCTCTCTCTTTTTTTTTTTTTTTGTATTTTTCTGAAGTGAGAAGTGGGGAGACAGAGAGACACCTGCATGTGCCCGACTGGGATCCACCCAGCAAGCCCACCAGGGGGCGATGCTCTGCCCATCTGGTGCATTGCTCTGTTGCAACCGGAACCATTCTAGTGCTTGAGGCGGAGGCCATAGAGCCATCCTCAGTGTTCAGGTCACCTTTGCTCCAATGGAGCCTTGGCTGCAGGATGGGAAGAGAGAGATATAGAGGAAAAAGAGGGGGAAGGGTGGAGAAGCAGATGGGCACTTCACCTGCATGCCCTGGCCGGGAATCAAACCTGGGACTTCCACACACTGGGCCGATGCTCTACCACTGAGCCAGCTGGCCAGGGCCTGTGTAATTAAAATTGGAATGCTACAACTTGTTCCCTGGAGAAGTAAAGGATTGCATGCCTGGGACACTAGGACTTCAAGAAACCTGAGTCTTGGTTGGTTAATAGTGGAAGGAGGCCAGGAATATGGAGATGGAGGATGAAAGTGTTGGGTCAGGTGGAGGATGATCAGGATCTGAATAAGAAGACAAAATGATGTGAGTTGTGAGAAGTGATGGAGGGCAGTGAAGATCACTTCACAAACCTGTCAAGGGCTGGCCTGACAAGCGCCATGAGTGACAAAGACATCCACCTATAGGTCTGCGGAGTTTAAGGACTCTTTACCTCCTTATGTCCATTGCACTAACTGCTTGTCTACTTGTCCACAAGAGGGAGGTAGCAGAAAGGAGTGAAAGAACTCCTAAAATTCTAGCTGGTTCTTTGCTAACAGCTCTGGTCAAAGTTCTGCTGTGGAGGAAGCTGACATTCCTGATTAAAAGAGAACTTTTTGTCATGCAGAAGCTCACAGGTCTCATCTGTGTCTTCCTTGAACCCATTACCTCAGTAGAAAGGATTCTTCCCAAAGGTGCTATGATATTCAAAAAGTCATACTTCATGGCCTCTCAGGAGGGTTAGGACAATTGTCACACCTGGTTACATCCTGTGCCAACCCAAAACTAGGCTCACAAAAACAGGACACAGAAGGTGTGAGTAGAGTGGAAAGAGGTGGCAGTTATCCAGGTAATTTAGCCACATGCCTGCCACTCCACAGTATCAATGGCTGCCAGGGCTCATAAAACATCGAGTTAGGCATTGGGAGAAGGTATTAAAAATAATTCTCTTTGCCCTTAAGAGGTTTTTTTTTTTTAATAATTCAGGAGCTAAAGAGCCAAAAGACAGAAGGGGTGTAGGGGTCAGAGGGGAACAAACACTACAATAGGACCTATTTCATTTTTGGTCTGTCATTAATTAGTAGCATGACTTTGAGTCATTTATTACAGTTGTCTAGGTCGCCTCATTCTTATCATGACTAAATTGAAGCTGATGGGCTGGATGATTTAAAAGTTCTTCATTTCTAGAAGTCAGATTCCAATTCAGATGTGGGGATGTGAACACCTATGCCATGGAGGAAGAGTCTTCCACTGGGGTTGTCCGATTTATCACATAAAAGTAGAGGATGCACAGTTTCATTTGGATTTCAGATAAACATTGAATAATTTTGAAGTGCCTATCCCATGCAATATTTCAGACATACTTATATTACAGGATTATTTATTGTTTACCTGAAATTAAAATCTGACTGGGAATTCTGCATGTTATTTGGCAACCTCTACTTTCTACCAAATATATCTGTCCCTCTTACCATGTGAGATAGGTGTTTCTGCCTCTCTCCATCCTATTACTGGGACATTCTGATCAATCTAATTGGTCAGAATCTGCAGTGTTCCTTGGCCACATTTGACTGACAAGGATGACTGGCTTCCGCTTTGGCTTGGACCCAAGAACTAAGAGCTAGCTCTCTTCCCTCCCCTCTCCCTTGAGGAAGCCCCTTGAGCAGGAAAGGTTAGCAACTCTCCCTTTGTCCTGTGTCCACTTCAGACCTCAGCCACGCTGATGGCTAAGTGAGTGGACTTGTCGGTTTTGTGACCCATTCACCATAGGCAGGCCGAGTGCTCAGGCCCCCAGGTAGAGGTTTGGGCTGGGAGCCGAGGTCCCATTTGTCCTACAGTTTAATGTTTTTTCCCATTCCAGCTTTTTCCAGTGAACTTTGTATTTTGGTGCTTATTGGGCACTTGCTGTCCTAGGAATAAGCTGATACTTTTGTTCCCACTGGGCCAGTATATTTCTGTGTTTTCCTGTTTGACCTAGAAGGGAGGAGCTTTGAGACTTAGGTCCCAAGCCTCTTTCGTCATTGTTATCTCTATGAATCAGACTTATTGGCCCATCTAGATTCAGCCTCACTGATTGTATAAACAACACAACACAAAACAAAACAAAAAAAAACAGAAAAAAACATAAACAACATGTGATGTCACTAAGCTGGAGTAAGAGGAAAGGATTAGATATAGGTCATCCTGAGACGTGTCTTATTTACATATGGAAATAATCTGGCAACCTTATGTTGCGAATAACTGCTTGCTGTGTGAAAGGAGATGGGAGGGCTCTAGCGCCTGGTGCAGCAGGGGCATTCAATAAACGATTGTTGCATGCCTGAGGACAGTAAATAGAATGTGGCTCAGATAGCTGACATTTAATGTCCAACCTGACATTTCTAGTTCCAGACTTTTACAGTGAGGTGGTTATCGGAAGACACCTCTTGAGATCCTTTGCCAGTGGATGCTGTCATCTTAGACACTGAGATTCTTCATTTCTTGCTTGGCCCTTTGCCACATGCAGCATTGTAACTCCATGCCTCCTCCACTCGGCTTTCCTAAACACAGATCTGATGATGTCACTGTGCTGTCTGAGAGCTTGCTCTTTGCCCCAGAAGCAAGTCCAAACTCCTTAGCGTGGTACCCTATCCTCCCCAGATGGATGGGACACTCCTTGCGTTTCAGCTTTTCTCCTGCTGCCACCCTCCCTGCTCCCCGGCATTCCAAGTTGCGGCCGAAATTAACTGTCAGTTAGTTGCCTCCTAAACATTCCCCTTCGCGTCTCCGAACCTTTGCACATATTGGTCCTTCTGCCCTTCCTCTTTTCTCTCTAGGGAATGTTTTCTTGTGAGAATGAAGGGTCAGCTCCCCAAAGCCTTCTTGAATCCCCCTGTCCTTGACTGAATGACTGTCCCCTCCTTCCGTGCTCCTAGACTTCATGATGTTGCATTGTAACCATTGAGTCAGGTGCCTATTCTGCCCCTTGTCTAGGAGCTCCCTGAGGGCAAACATCTTGTGTGATTCACCTTTGTACTCCATCTTCAATGTCACATGCCTCTCCTGCTTCCTCTGTTCCAGCGCCTGGTGCAGCAGGGGCATTCAATAAATGATTGTTGCATGCGCGAGGACAGTAAATAGAATGTGGCTCAGATAGCTGACATTTAAGTTGTTTTAATTGTGTGGTGTGTGTGGATTTTCAAATGAAATAAATCTTCAGGGTGGAAGCAACTGCATTGAAATGTTTGGATAAGAACATGCTGCAGCTCATAAAAACCCACTATGTAGATACTGTCATTCAAATGAGGGATATTAAATCTTTATCTCAAGGCAGAAATCAGAATAGAGCCACAGCATGAAACACTTGTAACAGGCTAACATTAGCATTAGTATTAGCATTCAGTAATATTTCCTTCTTTTGGATAGGGCATGTCTATTTGAGCATCAAACCATATCTCATCAACAATGTGCGTTATGTATTATGACTTATGAAAGGGATTTTTTCCCTTTGTTGTGTAAGTTTCAATGCATCAGCAAAGTATCTCTGTTGACAAGTACTTTGTGAGAGGCTGTGAGATGGATCATGAGGATAAAAGGTATTTATTTGGTACTTTGCCTAAATGAAATCTGGAGCGACACCTCTTCTAAACACTTTATTTCCTTCAGTACACACTGAGCATAAATTTAGCTCCTAAAGTCTGAAGATCTTCAGAGAAAAAAATCCCCCAAATCCAACAAAGCTTGAAGCAATCTAAAGAGCACTGAATTTGGTGCCATGGTTCCAGTTCCAGCTTTGGCACGAGTCAGATGTGCAATCCCGGAGAGGTCACACAAGCTCTGGCACGAACCAGATGAGCAATCCCAGAGAGGTCACGCCAGCTCTGGCACGAACCAGATGTGCAATCCCGGAGAGGTCACACAAGCTCTGAGGGCTTTAGTTTTCCCATCGTCACATATCAAGCGGGTTCTACTAGTGATCTCTGAAGATAGTTCTCTGCTGTATCCTTCATCCTATATGCACCTCTGCAGGAACAAATTGACTATGAACTTAATGTCGTCTCACTTCATGAATCTTTGCTTGTATAGCTCCTTCAGAAAACCCCAGGAAGGGGCTCGTCAATATTTTTATATGGTCCTATATTTTTGTAAAGTTTCAAAGTAAGATATGTTGACTGAAATGATTAAGACGGCTGTGTCTTTCTATTCCCCCTTTGCCTTTGTTACCAGTCCCCCAGGGTGGGGTGGCCTTGAAGTAGCTGCAGGCATTTTGGGGGATCTGGATAAAGGGAAATCGAATGGATTTTGAGTTTAATGATATATCTTTATGCAGCTTATGAGACATTTAAACAGGCTATCAGGAGTATTACTTGTACCTGCTGTGGAATCAGCTCAAAGCCATCAAGATATTGTCCAGCAGGGTGAATGATGCTCATAGCAAGTGAATGCACCCAAGGCCTGCTAAGGGGTTAGTCACTAATAAGGACTATTAGCAAAAGCCTTCATTTTCAGAAGCGTTGGCTGACCTCGGGTGGGCGCAGAGGGTGAGGACCCCAGCCACTCGCTCAGATCTTCTGGCCTCAGCATTCACAGGTCTGAGCCGACAGGCCTGCAGGCCTCCAGGCAGACCTTCACTTACTTGAGCTTTATGGGGGCTTTCTCATCAGAGCTTTTGCCCGTCACGTTGAGGAAGAAACATTGCAATGGTTGCATTTCATGTTTCTTAAGTTAGAGAGAAATAATCTGGCTTTTGGAAAAACAATTTGATAGCACTTTCTGGAAATTTGTGGGAGGTAGGCCAACCCCGAGGGCACTAAGCACCATGCAGGCCCTGTCTCTTCCATTGCTTGCTTGGTGTTTCTACACTCCCCCACCCTATTCCTGCACTCACTGGAAAGCATAGATTCTTAGCTTAGTATAGATCAAATTCTATAAAGTTAGGCCTTATGGGGGTCTGCCTTTATCTCTGGCCACACACTCCTTCTTATGGGGAAACCCACTTAATCATCTCTGAAAAATGCCTCCTTTGCAGGCTTAAGGCAGCCCATCACCCAAGATAAGGATGGCAAGTTTGTTTCAGTACATATTCCAGCTCTGATTAATTGCTAGTCTAGGCCTGAGAGATCTGTATGGAAAATGGCTTTGAAACCTCATAGGGGCTCAATAGGAAAGGGTGCTGTAATTGATTAGTGATGTCTGGCATGAGCATAGACAGTAAAAGTGGGGTAAATGGACATCATATTTGCCATCCTCATCCTAGGATTTAACCTCATGTTCCAGCAGGAGATCAGTAAGACAGTTTTGCCTAAGGTAGTTAGTTATCTTAATTTCAAAACTGCCTGACTCGTAGTATCTCATCTCTGTTGTTCTTATTTCTTTTTATTTATTTTTATTTATTTTTATTCATTTTTTTTTCTAGAGAGGAGAGAGAAAGGGAGAGAGAGAGAGAGAGAGAGAGAGAGAGAGAGAGAGAGAGAGAGAGAGGAGAGAGACAGAGGAGAAGGTGGGGTGGAGCTAGAAGCATCAACTCCCATATGTGCCTTGACCAGGCAAGCCCAGGGTTTCGAACCGGCGACCTCAGCATTTCCAGGTCGACGCTTTATCCACTGCGCCACCACAGGTCAGGCCTCTTATTTCTTTTAATAATATTTGGCACATACATGTTCAATGACTAATGACAAAAACAACAACAACAAAAAAGAAAAACAATGAAATTTATTGAGTATCTACTAATAGTTTCTTCTTTCAGGAGCTTTATTAAATATACTATATATTCAAATCAATCCTATAAAATCAAAACATATCTTCCCTTGTTAAAATAATAAAGACATTAATAATAAAGCTTCAGAGAAGTAAAATATTTGCCTAAACCATAACAGAAATGTTCAAATCCAAAGATGCTACTTATTCTGAGATACTTGGGCAGTGGTTCTCAAACTTGGGAACATATTAGAGCCTCCTGGGAAAAATTTAAAAACATTTGAAAATACTGATCACTGAATCTTGTCTGATCAATCTTTAGAATCTCTGGGGCAGGAATGGCTCAGGCATAAGAATTGTTTAAAAAAATTCCCCAGCGATTCTAATCCGCAGCCAGGAGGGAACCACTGTGCCAGGGAGTAAGGAACAGGATAATTAACATCTACAGAACCCCCACTCTGAGCCTAGCCTTTCTTTTTCACCCCTTACGGTCTATCTAACTTAATTCTCATACAATTCCTGAAAATTGCTGATGATCTTACAGTAGAACTGGGATTTGAATGCAAATATGTTTGCTTCCAAAGTAGTTGCTCTTCGAGGGCACTATGTTTCTAACATGTGTTGAGTAAATCTGGATTCCACCTTGTTCCCCCCAGATGTAACCACCGTCTGTCATTTCTTTTCATGACTTGGTTCCCTAAATCCAGTTGGAAGTGCCATGCATAGTCTTAGCATTTGGCTTCATGGTAGAGAAATGCAAAAGGTACTCCATAAATTACCTCCTTCTATTCTGTGGGTGTAGGGCGGCTGAGGATGAGGCCGTTTCGGGAGCACACTGATCTTGCCTCTGAACGATGTTTATGTCAAGGTCAGATACATTTGCAGCCTTCTCTTTGGTCCCAGGTATTTCAGAGAGGCACATAGGAGGTGTAGCCTGACTTTCTAATTTTGTGCGTTGTGGGGCCTGTATTCCTGCTTTGGCTGTTGAGATGTCACAATGATGTCATCTCCTTTGGTCAGAACCATGAGTCTCCATGAGATGATTAAGTAAATCATGAGAACCTTAGAGTTGGAATGAACCTCCAACTTAATCTAGTTCCTATACCTGCCTGAGACAAAAATGCCCTCTTCAGCCCCGTTACCAGAAAGGAATGCAGATTGTTTAGATGCTTCCTAGGGAAGCACACCATCTCTTGCATTAATTGGCACAATGTTAGGCAGCCCTGGCAGCTCCACAACTTTTTAAAAATTAAGCCCAGGCCCTGGCCGGTTGGCTCAGCGGTAGAGCGTCGGCCTGGCGTGCGGGGGACCCGGGTTCGATTCCCGGCCAGGGCACATAGGAGAAGCGCCCATTTGCTTCTCCACCCCCCCTCCTTCCTCTCTGTCTCTCTCTTCCCCTCCCGCAGCCAAGGCTCCATTGGAGCAAAGATGGCCCGGGCGCTGGGGATGGCTCCTTGGCCTCTGCCCCAGGAGCTAGAGTGGCTCTGGTTGTGGCAGAGCGCCGCCCCCGGAGGGGCAGAGCATCGCCCCCTGGTGGGCGGGCCGGGTGGATCCCGGTCGGGCGCATGCGGGAGTCTGTCTGACTGTCTATCCCCTTTTCCAGCTTCAGAAAGGTGAAAAAAAAAAATTAAGCCCATATATTGCTCTCTATCATTTTCAAGTTCCTTAGCTGATTGATTTCTTCAATCTTATTAAAGACTGATTTTTATAAACCTGATCCATCAACCAAGTGGTTTATATAAATTAGGATTAGACCAAGCAAGGTTAGTTTCAGGCAAAATTATCAGTAAGGTTTTCCAGTGGCGTTCATTTTCAGTGTTGATAGTCACCCTGCCCTCCATTAGAGACAGCCACTCTCACCGTCCTCCCCACTCCCATCTAACTTTTCTTCCTCTATCAGAATTTCAGCTGTCAGAAAAAGTTTAAAAACTCAGGTACAGTCAGGTGTAAGTGACTGTAAAACATGACTGTCCCCTCTCAAGAACATTAACAGTTCATTAAGGATGAAGCTTAGAAAGGTTTGGCATAAAGGAAAATTTTGAAATGAATTGTAGTCAGCAGGTAGTGTGAGGGAGGGTGGAGGTAAGGGGACATAGCTTCTCAGGGCTTCTGATACCTCCTCCTGCAGGGACCCTGACTCTCCAAGGTGTGCCTGCCTTACATCTTCGTCTTGGGGCAGCTGCTTGATCTGATGAGGCTCTGTACTCTGTGAACACTGGTGGCCCCTGGGAAGATGGGGTGAGGCACAGGGAGGTTAGGGACTTGTGTTATTTGAGGTCTAAGTGCAATAGAAAGTGGCCAGTTGGCTAAAAGTAAGGTCCTGTAGGATTTGAATAGCCACACTGGGTTTGACTGATGGCCTGCTTTAATTCTCTTTTCAAAGATGCTCCTCCGACAGTGCAATCTCTACCTGACTGCTCCTGCTGCCAAAACAAGAGTCAGTGATCATCTGGAGGGAAGTTTTCCTCAAGCGAATGGTTATGCCTCTTGATGCAGGGCATAGGCATTCCTTGAAAGGCTTTCCGTTTGAAACACGCAAAGTCTCAGCCTGCCTTCCTTTTCAGAGAGACGGAAATATCACAGCCCGTGGTGGTTGAGGGTGTCCTGGAAATGAAAGTCCTTAGCCCTGAGAAACAGGAATGGGCATGTGTGTTTTATTTATTATTTACTAAGAAACCTGTGCAAACACTGCGTTTTTAGAACTGTAAGAAAGACTGATGAAAATTGAGCACCCGAGGCAAAAAGAGCCTTTGAAACTAAGACAGACTTCCACTGGAGCCTGCCTGGTGTCTGTGGGTGAGGCAGTGTGTGTGCACTATCTTCTCATCCTCACAAATCAATTTTTAAACCTGGTGTGGACTCCAGGAAGCACTGAATTTGGGGATTTCAAAATAAGTCTCTCAGTCCATATGTGTCCATAATAGAAACCACTGGGCAGCAGGGCATAATTAACAATCTCTCCTTCACTGAGACCACAGAATAGCATTAATTTTGCCAACTGGGCTTGGCTTGAATTGGCTAGGATGTCTGAGTAGATTTCCAGCTGCTGTTCACGCAGCTCTGGCTTCCAGCAGAATTTGCATTCCAAATAAAACAAGGCTTGAAATAGATGTGTGATACATGTTCAAAGCTATTTTTGATCAGTGATCACTTGGTTTGCTGTGCAAGATTACCAGCAGGTCACAGTCCATTTTGAATTTTGCAGAACTGATGTAAACACACAGAGAGTTCAGCTTCCCCCATGGCCCCGGTGCTGTGTCAGCTCTGTGGATTAAGGGGAGGAGGGCACTTGAGTGGACAGGGGTAACACAGATGTGCTCACAGTTACAAGCACCAGAGCTGAAGAGCCACTGACTTGGGCTATGTCCTGTATAAGTTTGCCCGGGACCCACAAAGAAACTGTGGAGGAAACTGAATCTTGAGGACTCTGTTCCCTGGACTTTCATCCTGAGTCTCACTCACCATGTTACTACTGTCCAGCAAGTCAATCAATTTCAGTTCAAGGGAGAACTCAGAGAGAAATGTTTATTTCTTGTTTTCTACCCCCATCTAGCTATGGGGATGCTGTGAGTGGTGTACATTTCTTTATAGATAGTATCTTCCTGGAAGCTTGAGATTTCTGTGGGAACTGCTGCCAATATCATCCACTAGTTGTTGTTGTTTTAAATAATAACACCTCATATTTATTTAGCACGCTTACTGTTTGCAAGCAAATCTCTCATTTGCAAAATGCATTTACATGGTATGAATACTTAAATACTTACAATTGCATATTAATTTTGTTTAACAGAATATGCTAATTTTATTTCTCTCCTATTTCTCCCTCTTCTTTTTAATTTTTTTAAAATTATTTTTATTTATTTATTCATTTTAGAGAAGAGAGAAAGAGAGAGAGAGAGAGAGAGAAAGAGAGAGAGAGAGAGAGAGAGAGAAGAGGAGAGGAGCAGGAAGCATCAACTCCCAAACGTGCCTTGACTGGGCAAGCCCAGGGTTTTGAACTGGCGACCTCAGCATTCCAGGTCAATGCTTGATCCACTGCGCCACCATAGGTCAGGCTCCCTCTTCTTTTTTATAAGGTGTTTTCTTTCTTGACCCAGCTCTTCTGATACTTTTTTTTTACACATGTGTTGGCAAGTGTATTTTAGCTGCACCAGAGAGTCTCGCCCAAGACCATTGTTTTTAGTGCTTTATCTTACTACTGAAAAAATAAAACAAAGCAAAACTCTGTTCTTTACTTATAATATTCATTTTGCATTTTGCCCTTATTTTGCCCAAAGATAATTTATAGTTCCCAAAGATGTTTTGCTGTGGCTTATTTAGCATTCAGATATGGTTTTTCTTTCTTTCTTTCTTTCTTTAAATAACACTCTTAGGTACCTTTCTTTTCTATTTTTTAATTTTATAAGGATTGATGTGTCCATCTGTCAAGAATATGTAACTTTAATGACAGAGGAACTTAGCCTGTCTTATTCAACCATTTTTTCTGAGTCCTGGCAGAAAGTAGAAGCTCATTAAAATTTTGTGGTATGAATGGAATCAGGGAATGAATGCACAAACAAGTAACCTGATATCTGAAGGATGAGAAGGTTTTAGCTTTGGCAGTAAGGTGGAGAAAAGTGTTCTAAGAAAGAGATGATAAGAAGGCTTGGGAGAGACAGAAAGTAGCAGTTTGAGTAACTGAAAGAAACTACGACTAGACTGTGAGGCAGTGAGAGTGAGAAATGAGGCTGAAGAAGACAGAAGGGTCAGGCACTGGCAGTCTTTCCCCGTGTTAAGAACTTGGGACATTTTTCTGAGGCCAATGACAAGGTAATAAGGGAGGAATGTTATATAACTGTATGTGTATTTTTTTCTTTTTGCAAAAAATATAAGCATATGGTACAAATCTTTTTTAGAAGCACATTGTTTTTTATAATAAAAGTATTAAAGTGGATTTGAAAAGTACAGAGAAGTATAATGACAAAATTATAAGTCACTTAAAGTTCCAAAACCAAGTGTTATTCCCTCCGTGGTTTCTATAATAGCAACCATCACAACAGCTAACTTAGATTTAGTGCCTACTAAGGGCCAGGCATTATTCTTGGTCTTTTATATTTAATAACCTATTCAGTCCTCATGGCAAACTTATGAGCCAGAACACAGGTCTGGATGGAAGATAACGTGCAAGGCCATTATTAAGTATTAAGGCCATTTGGTATTAATTTTTAAAATATAGAAAGTCTTCAGATTTCTCATTAATGAAGATGATTATATTGTTCTGTATGATTCTGTTTCTTGCAAAAGCAAAACCTTTAGTTAGTCATTTTCCCAGCTCCACGAACAGCTTAGACACTGATAATGAATATCAGCATAGAACTACACCTTTTTTTTTTTTTTTTTTTTTTTTTTTAGTGAGAGAGATAGAGAGAGGGACAGAAAGACAGCAAGTAAGTGAGATGAGAAGCATCTATTCTTCATTGCGGCACCTTAGTTGTTCATTGATTGCTTTCTCACATGTGCCTTGACAGAGGGGCTCCAGCTGAGCCAGTGACTCCTTGCTCAAGCCAGCAACATTGGGCTCAAGCCAGCGACCATAGGTCATGTCTATGATCCCAAGCTCAAGCCAGAGACCTCGGGGTTTCGAACCTGGGTCCTCAGCATCCCAGGCCAATGTTTAACCCACTGCATCATTACCTGGTCAAGCCCAACTATTGTTTTTAATGTTTATTTTTTTAAAATTAGTTTTAGAGAGAGACAAGAACATTGATCTGCTCCTGTATGTGCCCTGACTGGGGACTGAACCTACAACCTCTGTGCTTCAGGATGGTGCTCTAATCAACCAAGTTCTCTGGACAAGGCATCAACTATTGTTTTTAACTTTTTTTATTTTGAGATAGACTTAGACTCATAGAAGAGTTACAAAAATAGACTTCCCATATACCTTCCACTCAACTTCCTCTAATGCTAATGTTACATAACCATGATATAATTATCAAAACTTTATGAAACAATTAACTAAACTGCAGACTTTATTCAGATTCCATCAGTTTTCCCACTAATGTCCCTTTTTGGGCCCAGGAGCCGGCACAGACTCATTGCAGTCAGTCTTTGCCAGTGTGTGACAGCGCTTAAGCCTTTCCTTGTCTTCCACAATTTTGATACTCTCAAAGAGTCAGTTCAGATAGTTTATCGAATGCCCTTCTACTTGGATTTTTCTTATGTTTTGTCATAATTAGATGTGATT
The DNA here is from genome assembly GCF_036850995.1 of Saccopteryx leptura. Classification (NCBI taxonomy): domain Eukaryota; kingdom Metazoa; phylum Chordata; class Mammalia; order Chiroptera; family Emballonuridae; genus Saccopteryx; species Saccopteryx leptura. The sequence continues at coordinate 277,563,158 of NC_089505.1, read as the reverse complement.
CATACATTTTGGGAAGGATACTATAGATGTTATGTAGTGTTCTGAGTGCATCATATCAGTGGAACATGTTTCAGTATATTTTATTACTTGTGGTGGTAACCTTGACCACCTTGGTTGAAATGGTGTCTTCCAGGTTTCTCTATTGTACAGGTCCTATTTTTCCCATTGTAATTAATAAGCAATTTGTAGACAATATTTTAAGAATATGCAAATATCCTGTTTCTCTTCAAATTTCTGTTAATTTGAGCATCAGTATATCTTGCAATTATTACTGTAGTGTTTACACTGTAAGTAAAAAAATCACTGTAGGTTCTAACAGTGATTTTTTATTGCCCTCATTCCTTCTGTAGTTATCAGTTAGATTTTTTTTTTTTCTGGATTAAACAACAGAAATTTATTGTCTCACAGTTCTGGAAACAAGAACAAGATTTTCAGCAGGGTTGATTCCTTCTGAGGGAGAACCTGCCCAGGTCCCTGCCCTAGTTTCTGGGTATTCGCTGGCAATCTCTGGCATTCGTTGGTTTGTAGAAGCATCATTCCGACCTCTGCATTCATCTTCACATGACATTCTCCTCATGAGTGTATGTGTCCAAATTTCCCGTATTTATAAGGATACCAGTCCGATTGGATTTGTGGTCCATCCTACTTCAGTAATATCTCATCTTAACTAACTACATCTTATAATTGGAATTCTTCTGTAAGGAAGAGTAGTATTTTCTCTGTTTACTTATTTATTTATTCATATAAGATTGACTTGTAAATATTTATTTTATTCTTTGGATTATAACACCACATCATCATTATTTATTTTGTTATATAAGTCAATACAGCTTTGGCTGCTGGGGGCTCTTCTAGATTGGCTCCTGTGTCTTTTTGACATATGCATATTTTGGTTTTGAGCACTTCCTTATTTCTGGCACCAATTTATGCTTCAGCCAACTATTTTTTTAAAATTGGGCTTTATTTTTAGAATAGTTTTAGGTTTACAAAAAGAGTAAGCAAAAACTACAGAGAGTTCCCATGTACCCCCTGAGTTTCCACTACTACTAACATCTTGCATCAGTATGGTATAGTTGACACAATTGATAAACCAATATTGACATATTATTATTAACTAAAGCCTGTAGTTTAAATCAGGGTTCACTCTTTGTGTTGTACAGTTCTATGGGTTTTGACCAATGAATAATATCATGTACCCATAATTACAGTAGCATGCAGAAGAGTTTTAGTGCCCTAAAAATCCCTTATGCTATTCATCCCTCCCTTTCCCACCCAAACTGCTGCAACCACTGATCTTTTTACAGTCCTAAGAGTTGCCTTTTCCAGAATGTCATATAGTTGGAATCATATATTACACAACCATTTAAGATTGGCTTCTTTCATTTTGCAATAAGCATTTAATGTTCTTCCATATGTTTCCATGGCTTTGCTTTATAACTAATTTCTCTCTCTCTCTCTCTCTCTGCAACTAGGAAGTTTTATTTACCCCTGGCCAGTGACAAAGTGTTTAAAGCATCATCCTGGAATGCCACAGTGGTCACTTTGATCCCGAGGTCACCCGTTTGATCCGGAGAGTGCTGGTTCAACCCCAAGGTCGCAGGTTCGAACCCTGATCAGGGCGTATATGAGAAGCAATCAATGGGTGCGCAACTAAGTAGAGCAACAAACTGATACTTCTCTTATTCTCCCTTATTCTCTCTCAAATCAATAGGAAAAAAGTTTTATTTCACAAAATATATAGATTCCTGCAAGTCATGCAACATGTACAAAAACTGTCCACACACTGGACTATAAAACATGCCTCAATAAATTCAAGAATTGGTAATCTACAGACCACATAGAGCATAGCCAAAGAATAAATAAAAAAAAAACAAAGAGTGGCCGAAGGAAAACTAAAAGAAGGACACCAAGCTGGAAAGAAAAGGATTTTGGAGAAATTAAATACTAACTAAAATGCTTCTGAGAAGCTGTATCCAGACAAGCTCAATATTGATGGTTATACTTGTGAAATAGTCTTTAAATCATGCCTGGCTCTTGATCAGGAGTTCCCCTGAACTAGGCAGATTTTGGCTTTCTCTACAAACTTCCCAGAATTCCTTATAACTTGGGCAAATTACTTAACAGTGACTCTTTCTTTGAAATCTACAGATACCAGCATTTTCTTTTCTTGTTTTTCATTGTCCTAACATCCACATCGTTTTCGTTTCCTGAAAGAAGCTATGGCCTCCAAGCTTGTTCTTGTCAGGACTGAATCTGGGTGGTCTTTGGGATGCTAAAGCTGGCCTGAATTTAATGTTATGGCAGGAAAAAGAGAGTTCTTTGGGTATCCTGATCTAGGTGTTAATGATCTGTACTTCTCCACTGTGTGGCTGGCTCACATGGTTGTGTTAGTGAACCAGAAATATAGCTCAGTTCTTTTTATTGCTGTATAATATTTCATTGTCTGGATGTTTCACAGTTTACTCATACCGTCACCTACTGAAGGTCATCTTGGTTGCTTCTGAGTTCTGGCAATTATGAAGAAAGCTGCTATAAACTTTTGTGTGCAGGTTTTTGTAGGACAAGTATTTTCAACTATAGGAGTATGAATGCTGGATAGTATGGTGACACTATGTTTAGCCTTGTAAGAAGTTGCCAAAGTATCTCCCAAAGTGGGTGTACCATTGAGCATTCTCACCAGCAGTGAATGAGAGTAATTGTTGCTTTATATCCTTGTCAGTGTTTAGTGTTGTTTGTATTATGAATTTTAGCCATCCTAGTAGCTATGTACCTACTATTATGTTTAATTGGTCAAATCCAGTAAGAGGTGCCATCTGAAATGTATGATGAAGGATGTGACCTGAGAATCAGATTTCTTGGTATTGGGAAAGTAGCAAAGCAGAAGCAAAGTTGCAAAAGAGGAAAAAGGGACAAAGTCGCACTCCATGAAGGCAAGATCTTCCGGAGAGCACAACTCAAACTTAGTTCCCAAGTCCAGTGTCAAACCCGAGGAAAAAGATTTCACTACTATTTTTTAGTATCTGGACATATCCTTTTTTATATCTTAAATTTGGTTAGCTGGAATTCTTCTTCAGTACATTTTTTCAAAAGATAAATAGATAGTATATTTTCTGATCCCATGATTACTGGGAATGCCCTCAAGCATAGACAACAAGTTTGTTGGAGTGATGGAACATCTGTTGTGCCTTTTCTGTTCAGCATCTTGCTTTTTCTTTTTCTTTTTGCAGAGACAGAAAGAGAGTCAGAGAGAGGGACAGATAGAGACAGACAGGAACAGGGAGAGATGAGAAGCATCAATTATCAGTTTTTCATTGCGACACCTTAGTTGTTCATTGATTGCTTTCTCATATGTGCCTTGACCGCAGGCCTTCAGCAGACCAAGTAACCCCTTGCTCAAGCCAGTGACCTTGGATCCAAGCTGGTGAGCTTTTGCTCAAACCAGATGAGCCCGCGCTCAAGCTGGCGACCTTGGGGTCTCGAACCTGGGTCTTCCGCATCCCAGTCCGACACTCTATCCACTGTGCCACTGCTTGGTCAGGCAGCGTTCTGCTTTTTGCAGTTGAGAAACATTTATTCCCCCAACCCATGTATTTCTGAAGCAATTAGTGCTTTAGACTAGAATCAGTACATACCTAGACCTAGTTAATTGTGGTAACTTGTCCACAATGACTTATGCAAGGGGTGGACATATCCAAATAGGCCAATCAGGGCCCCTGAATTAAGTTACATGTGTGGATTGTGAACCATATGAATGTAGGGCTGGGATGCCAGTGGCCATCTTTTCTGTCACGTGAACAGACTCCATCTATGGCAAGAGAGAACGAGGCCAATATTAATAAAATGAAACAAATAAACAAAACAGAAAGAAGTACATCTGAGAGATGGAGAGAGAGAGAGAGAGAACATGTTGGAGGGTAGAGGATGAGAAAGTGAGAGGGGGTCTAGGTGAATTGCTTGAGATCTTTCAACCAGCTAGTTTTGAAGTCTTACCTTTGGACTATTCGGTCATACAGTTCAATAAATTTCTTTTGTTTTTCTTTTTTTTAAAATTTTTTTATTTTTTATTTTTTTTATTTTTCTGAAGCTGGAAACGGGGAGAGACAGACAGACTCCCGCATGCGCCCGACCGGGATCCACCCGGCACGCCCACCAGGGGGCGATGCTCTGCCCACCAGGGGGCGATGCTCTGCCCCTGGGGGGGGGGTCACTCTGTTGCGACCAGAGCCACTCTAGCGCCTGGGGCAGAGGCCAAGGAGCCATCCCCAGCTTCCGGGCCATCTTTGCTCCAATGGAGCCTCGGCTGCGGGAGGGGAAGAGAGAGACAGAGAGGAAGGAGAGTGGGAGGGGTGGAGAAGCAGATGGGCGCTTCTCCTGTGTGCCCTGGCTGGGAATCGAACCCGGGACTTCTGCACGCCAGGCTGACGCTCTACCACTGAGCCAACCGGCCAGGGCCTTTGTTTTTCTTAAGATAGTTTGAGTCGGTTTTCTATCCTTTATAACTGAGAAGAAAAAAAAAGGCCTAGAATTGGTGCCAGGAATGGCCATTGCTAGACTCTACAATGAGGATCTGGTTGAGTCCAAGCATGGAGAGGATGGATAAAACCCGCATACCTACGGCAGGAAAGTTGACAATCTTTATTACGCTGTTCTAAAATGTATGAGTGAAGGGTCACTTGCTGTTTCTTTTGACTCAGATCATGGGCCTGCTGAGACTGGAGTTTGAGAAGTATTGTCAAAATTTTAGGGCACTGTCTGCTTCTTGCATGTCTTTCAAGAAAAGAAAAAAAGCTTTAGAATAAATTGGTCCCTTTGGAAGCAGAAAGGGAATAGTATATAACTTCATTAAGAGATGCCTCTCCCCCGTTTGGATGTGAACAGTAATTTAGGACTCTGCGGGTCAGAGAATCATGCACTTAGTGGAACTACAAAAACCAATGTCATTGCCCCAGGCTGAATGAAGCTAGTGTTTGTAGGGGTTGAGAGGTGGGAGACACAGTGGGAAATATTGGGACTCAGGAAGAATATACAAAACCTTAAAGCCTTATTTTTTAAGCCCCTTACCAAAACTGTCCTGCATAGCACTTGCTGGTGGTGAAGGTAACAATTCTTTCCCTAATAAATAGTCAACAAACATGAGTTCAGCTAGGACACAGCATTGATTAGTTCTGCCTCCATAACTCAGCCTGAATCATTTAGCTGAAGGCTAAGACCTGCTGCTAAGGGAGAGAAATGCAAATAATTTGGTCTATAATCAAGGACACTGGTATTCTCTTACAAAAGTAGGTGCAACCAGTAGATGACTAAAGAGTTTTAAAGTATTGAATTGCCAGCCCTGGCCGGTTGGCTCAGTGGTAGAGCATCAGCCTGGCGTGCAGGAGTCCCGGGTTCGATTCCCGGTCAGGGCACACAGGAGAGGCGCCCATCTGCTTCTCCACCCCTCCCCCTCTCCTTCCTCTCTGTCTCTCTCTTCCCCTCCCGCAGCTAAGGCTCCATTGGAGCAAAGATGGCCCGGGCGCTGGGGATGGCTCTGTGGCCTCTGCCTCAGGTGCTAGAGTGGCTCTGGTCGCAACATAGCGATGCCCAGGATGGGCAGAGCATCGCCCCCTGGTGGGCAGAGCGTGCCCCTGGTGGGCGTGCCGGGTGGATCCCGGTCGGGCGCATGCGGGAGTCCGTCTGACTGTCTCTCCCCATTTCCAGCTTCAGAAAAATACAAAAAAAAAAAAAAAAAGTATTGAATTGCCAGAGAAATGACAATGCAGAGGAACTAGTGATTACTAGGTTTCTAAGGCAATTCCCGGGTCCTTGTAACAACATGAAATGTAACGAGGATGCTACGTGGCAGAGCCTCTAGAAAAATTTCTGCGCTGCATTTAGTTTAGGCACAGCCTGAAAATGATAAATTCGGGCAATGTATGCACAAGGCAAAGCTTGGGGCAAGCAGATTGGTTCTACTGTCAGAATGTAGTTTTTGTTTTTTTTTTAATAAGGCACACTCTTATGTAAGAGGTGCTTTTTTTTTTTTTCATTCATTTTAGAGAGGAGAGGGAGAAACAGAGAGAGAGAGAGAGAGAGAGAGAGAGAGAGAGAGAGAGAGAGAGGAGAGACAGGGGGAGGAGCTGGAAGCATCAACTCCCATATGTGCCTTGACCAGGCAAGTCCAGGGTTTCGAACCGGCGACCTCAGCATTTCCAGGTCGATGCTTTATCCACTGCGCCACCACAGGTCAGGCCCGTTCTGAATGTAGTTTTAACTGAAGATATCCTTTTTTTCCTCCTCCATGGTGTAATGGAAGTGTAGGTGACTATTACACTGGTTATTTAAACTGCAAGTTGTTGGATTAAGAGAAACCATAGCCAGATGTCAGAAATGTGTGCATTGTCCAGAGATCATGGACATGAAGATGGATTGGTAACTGGATGTGATTCAGAGTTGTCTATATTTGAAATAAGTGTGGTTTTAGTTATACACTACTTGGATAAATATTAGGTGGAGGCATTTATGAAATTATAAGTGCAAAAATGCATATGAGTTTGTGCTATACACACGGGGAAAATGTAGTTGATATTTGCTCTTATTATCTGCCGACCCTCTTTTTCTGTGAAGGAACTGTTCTCCCATCTTGTTAGGATCCTGTGGGACTGTTAATTACTGTGTATCCCCTGGCTACAGGAGCAGCGAGCAGTGTATTCCCTGGCTACAGGGCCCAGCCCTGACCAATAATGGACCAACACCTCATCCAGGGTGACTAGACATGGTCTGAGTGCAAACAACCAAAGTATTTTTATAAGGTTTAAAATCCCATGGATACAGAGAATCTGTCTTTCATTTGAGTCATAAGCTAAAACAATGTGGGCTTGCAGTTGTTTCCTTGGTGGTGTTTTTTGGAATGAGAAAGAGTACGCTTACTGTAGGAGGAACTGAGGTCAACACAAGAAAAAAAAAAGAGATAAGATGAAGCAAAAGATGGTGAGGTTGATGGTGTGGAGGAAGTGAAAGAAAAAGAATAACTTTGAGCCCCTGGGTCCAGCTGAGCCTAAAGTTACCCTGCAAGTTTTGTGAGCCAATCTATTCATTTATTATCCCTTAGGCTAGTTTGAACTGGGTTTCTGCTCATTTGCAACTAAAGGAATCAAAAAAATTGGGTGTAAAATCTTGGATTAAAACTTTACTCCACGAAATTCTCTTTCATTTCTTTCCAACATCTAATAATACAACTTTGCTTAATTTCCTTCCAACATCTCATAATACAAAGAAGAAGTCTAAAATCAGCATGATATTTATCTCTTTAAATGCATTTTATTATTCCTGCCTGGATTCTTAAAGAGTATTTTTTTAAAATTCATATTAAAACCTCTTCCAAGAAGTACTAAGTTGTGGGGTTTTTCCATATATATATGTATATATATTTATATATTTATATTATATATATAATATATATATATTTCTCTTTGAAACATTGTGAGTTTCTTAAATCTGAATATTTAAGACATTTTTTCGCCTGACCAGAAGGTGGCGCAGTGGATAGAGCGTCAGACTGGGATGTAGAAGACCCAGGTTTGAGACCCTGAGGTCGCCAGCTTGAGCGCAGGCTCATCTGATTTGAGCAAAGCTCACCAGATTGGACCCAAGGTTCGTGGCTCAAGCAAGGGGTTACTTGGTCTACTGTAGCCCCACGGTCAAGGCACATATGAGAAAGCAATCAATGAACAACTAAGGTGTCTCAACGAAAAACATAATTGATGCTTCTTATCTCTCTCCATTCCTGTCTGTCTCTATCTAACCCTCTCTTTGACTCTCTCTCTGTCTCTGTAAAAAAAGAAAAAAAAAGACATTCTTTCAATTTATAATTTTTTTTCAATTATGTCATTGATTATAGTTTCCATTCCACTTGCTTCAGTTTCTTTCACCTATAATTTATAAGTTGAATCTTTATAAGTTGGGGGAAAACAGTGGGAAATAATATACTCACAAATTTAAAAAGTAGCAGCTAGCCAATAAAGGTCAGCTATCTGGTTTCTGGGGAGGGACAGCTCTTATTTTTGTATTCCAAGAAGCCAGAGAGTTTTGGAGAAATGAATGATCTTTGTACCATTTCTCAGGTAGGCATTCTTTCTGTTCAGGCAGCATACCACAAGGGCTTACCAACTGTACTCTTCAGCACAGTTCCATATTAAGATGGCTAATGAAAATGTCTTAGATTTAATCCACCATCTTCCATATTCGTGGATATTTTGGGAGACATTTTAGAGACTGTGCAAGGTGCTGCTTAAAGATAGAATTCTTTTCTGTTAACCTACAAGCCAGCATCTATGATACACTCTGTGTTTGCAACATTCAATTAATTAATTCATTTTACAAACTAACATTATTGAGCACATTTTATGGTTCAGATCCTGTGATTGTCTAAGCTATAAAGTCGAATAAGATGTTATTCTAATTCTTAAGCATCTAGCAATCTAGGGGGTGGGTAGATGTGAAAAACAACCAACAATAAATGACTGGTTAGCCTGTAATATACACAGTGCTTGGGGAGGAACTTGGGGAAAGCTCACAGGGCAGGTGACAGACTTTTGTATTGAGTTTCTTAGAATAAGTATGACCTTACCAAATCAATGGAAAAGTGGCATTGCTGTGTGATTGTTGTCACTGGCAGATGACCTATTAATGGGATGTGATGGATCTCTGCCTACATGTAGATATTTTTCTTCAAAATCTTATTATATTGCTTTTAAATTTTATAAGCGTTTTCTTACAATTGACAAATCTGCATGCTACACACAATGCATGGGATAGGCAGCTCTATTCTCTCCTTGTCAGTCTAATTTTTCTTTCTCTCTACTCACTGGGTATGGGGATCCTGTATTATTATACATTTTAATTGCTTATTTATTACAAAACATATTTATATAATTTTTAAGAGGAAGTAATGATTTATATAGGCAGAGACAGAGTTTAAAGGGATCATCTAGTCTAACCTCCCCATCTCTCCTGTTTTATTTGACAGTTGTTAAGGTCACAAGGCTAAGTGGGATTGGAGCTGGAATAGTAATAACGATGATGAAGATTGAATAGTACTAGCAATTTTCACAAACATCATTGTATTTAATGTTCACAAAGATCTTCTGAGCCTCATATTATTATCATTCCTTGCTTATGAGTGAGGCAATTAAATTTTAGCAAGGTATCTGTTTAAAAATACAGAGTGGAACAAAGTGGGTTTACAGTTGTTCATATGGAAAATAATACAATAATTAATAAATAATAATACAAGAATAAACTATTTTAAGTACTCACAATTGTAAACCTACTTTGCCCAACTCTGTATTCTATTAAATCTTTAGACTTTCGGTCCAATACTTTCTCAATTACTTAATAAACCTCACTGGTTTTTGTTTGTTTAATTGAATTCTAGTAAAAAATACTTGCCAAACTAAGATCTAGAATTATTAAAAAATAGGATAAAATGCTCAAATGGTAGCTGGCACTAATATCTGATTTACTGTATTTCTTATAGTCTATATCACAAGTAATATTTTCTCTGCTCCTTGATCTCAAACTGCTTTATATTATTGTCTAGTTTGCATATATATGATTTGTGTTGTCTGAGAAGAAAGCTATTTCCCTGCTCAAAATCTAGCAATTTTTTTGCACCCGTTTTTGTGACTTCTCTTAAGTTTACCAAACTGTCAGCTCTTTCCCGCCTTCCCATGGCAGACTGCCAGACTCACGCCTTTGGCTGTTCTTGTCAGCCATTGCAGCAGAATTTCTGCAAAACTCTTGTAAACAGTGTGTTGCAATGTCAGCAGCCTCTGTCTCTAATACTTTCCTTCTCGTTCTTTGAAAATAAGGTTCAGCCCCTTGTTTTATGGGGTAGACCTTTCTTCTAAGTGCAGCCAGGTTTTTCTCATGGGTTTAGTAGAAAATGACCCTGAACTTTTCATAGTCAAAGGCAATTCTCCGTGTGTTCCCTAAATACTTTCCTTTCTCAGTTTCCATTAAGATCCCTTATGGGAGTGGTGCAATGTCAAACACCAGACATCTCGGGCTTCAGAGTGTGAGACCTGTCTTTGAATCCTGACCCTGCCACTTTCTGGCTGGGTCATCTTGGGTGAAATTCCCTAGCCTTATTTGTAAAATGGGATCACATTGCATATACTTACCTGATAGAATTGGGAAGATGAAATTTGATGAGAGACTGGCTAGAATAGCACCAGCTACATATGGTTACTAAAAAAAAAAAAAAAAAAAGAAAAGATAGTTGATTTTTACTTTTATTATTTCTTTAAATACTTCTTTCTTTGGTTGACATTACGCTTTGTTGTCATACTAACCATACAGTCATATGGAACAAAGTCACCAGTGCTTTCTCTCTTCTGAAACATTTTAAGTTAGTTGTTTTGTCTAAACTTTGCATTTTTTAAGCACCTTGTTCCAACTATTTCTTTTCAAACATTTTGCTTCATTTTTTTTCTAAGCTTTTTAAGTGCTACTACTCTCTGGCTTCTTTTGATTGGAGTAATTGGTCCCTCAGGTCCTTCTTCTGACATTTCTAGTTGCTTCATATTTTCATATATTTTCACATATTCTAACTTATTCCATTTGTAATCTGATAAAACAGTTTCAAGGAAGTCTATTTTACTTAAGATAGTGGAAAAATTGGTAGCCATCACTTTCAGAAATATGTTCTGATAGTTCCATTGGTTCAGTTCCCAAGTTTTCCCCAAGCTCTCAGGAAATATATTCACATAAATATTCTTCAACTCTATTATTCATGTTAATTTCATAGACTGTGATTGAGGATAGTCAAGATCATCTTCCAATTCTAATGTTTCTTTTTTTTTTTAATTTTTTAAAAATTTATTCATTTTAGAGAGGAGAGGAAGAGACAGAGAGAGAGAGAGAGAGAGAGAGAGAGAGAGAGGAGAGACAGAGAGAGAGAAGGGGGGGAGGAGCTGGAAGAATCAACTCCCATATGTGCCTTGACCAGGCAAGCCCAGGGTTTCGAACTGGCGACCTCAGCATTTCCAGGTCGACGCTTTATCCACTGAGCCACCATAGGTCAGGCCCTAATGTTTCTTTTCATATTCAGAAAATTAATCACTTAAAAAATATTTATTGATAACAATCACCATAAACAAATGCTAGGATTCAGGGACACAAAGGTAAATGATGATCTATCATTTAAGGAACTCATGATAATTAAGTTGTCCCTTTCTTTGAAAGTTATTTAATTCCTTATATTTTTATAATCATTAAACTTGGTTTCTTACATAAGTGAGAATACGGTCCTACATTCTTGGAATAATTCTTACCATTGGGATTTTCACCTACATTAATGTGAAGAAGAAAAAAAAAGGTAGACAGTGCCCAAGAGAAGTGGTTTGGGTGTAATGTATTTAATTTACTTAATATTACATGTGCTTATTTTGAAAATAATTGTTTCAAGTTAAAACAATATGGCTATAAATGAAAGTGAACTACTTGCTGCATGCTTGACTGCCATAATTGACATAGAGCACATATTCCAGAAACATACAGCTAGCAGTGAGCCAACAGTTAAATGGAACAGAGGAGAGGGAAAAAAATGTCTCAAAAAATATTCTAAGACACTAATAGCCTTCATCTGGAAATTTCCTCTCTTCTACATAAACTTTTGCAGTAGAGCGCAGCGAGGCCAGTCTTCACAGTGTGAGTTGATGGTTACCCCATGTCTTCCCCATGCTCAGCTATTTTCTTTAGTGGCCATGGAGTTAGAGCCCATCTCCCCTCCCCTGTCCCTATCAAAACAGAAATGTTAAGTCATAGAAATTTACTGCTGCAAGGGATTTTATAGATCATTATATGACAGCAGTTCCCAAGCGTTTTTAAGTGTTAGATCCCCCCTTCAACCTCAATATTTCTTAGATTCCTATGCAGTAGCACTTAAACTTGTAACATCTATAAAATGATAGTAGGCCACTATGAATTAAATAGCCATTTTATGTGAATTTAAACTTTATTAATCAGAACAGCAATTATATAGCTATACCTATATCAGCGAGACATGTCATTTATTTCATCTATAACTTAGTAGGTGTACACATGGATTTAGAAACCCCATAGATTTAGAGTTCCCCAGGAACCTGCATGTGGGAACCATTGATATAGTCTAAACTCTTCTTTTAACAGATGAAGATAAATATGGTTTATGAATATTAAGTGACTTGGTAGTGGTAGCTAGCTAGTGGTAGACTCTAGTTTACTGACACATTTTTCCACTGTACTACAGTTCTCTTAAACTTTGCTGAAATTATTAGTCATCCAAATCAGGAGTGAGATGTTTCATATGGACTAGTTCAGAGAAAACTATGATTGTATACCACCTATAGGAGGACATGCTCCTATATTTAAAAGAACAACAAGAAAAAAAAATCTTTCAGTTAATTATGTTGTCTACAGAATTCTTGCATAACTTGTCCCACTTGACAATTAAATATATCTTGAGAATAGCAACAAGGTAGAGAACCATGTTAGGTACTTTTTAAACCATAGAACAAACTTGGAAAATATTGAATATCTGGTTCTGAAAATACCTCTGCTCCCCAAAAATTAGCTGAGAAAAATTTAGACACCTTAAAAATTATGTATTTTTGACAATGAACAGGGACAAAAGTCAGCAAGAATGGACATCTTCAACTTCTGCCAAGTTGGGAGAAGTAGTTCTGGCTGCTGAGTTGAGAAAAAAAAAGAGAGAAAAATCACAGCCAAATAATACATTATAATATTGGCAGACATAGGAAGAGGAGTGTGTCAAAGATATTAAAAAGCCATTCAGTGTTAGAATGATTTGATTCAGCTGGGGAAAAATGAAAAGAATAATTAATATTTTTTGGATATCTTTTAATGTTTAGATACAAGAATATATATCAAGAGTAGCCAGGTCTTGCCTGATAGAGCATCGGCCTGGGATGCTGAGGCTCCCTGTTGGAAACCCTGAGCTCACCGGCTCGAGCGTGGGCTGAACAGCTTGAGCATGGGGTTGCTGGCTTGAGTGTGGGATCACAGACATGACCCCATGGTCACTGGCTTGAGGGCAAAGGTAACTGGCTTGAAGCCCAGAGTCTGAGCCCAAGGTCACTGGCTTGAGCAAGAGGTCACTGGCTTGGCTGAAGCCTCCTGGCAAGGCACATATGAGAAAGCAATCAATGAACAACTAAGGTACTGCAACAAAGAACTGATGCTTCTCATCTTCCTTCCTGTCTGACTGTCCTTGTCTGTCTGTCTGTCTGTCTCTCTCTCTTGCTTGCTAAGAAAAGAAAAAAAAAAATTAAAAATAGCCAGCCCATGGTTTCTCTGAGAGATTCATATGAGGTGAAAGGTACTGAACAGACTACTGTTCAGATCCATGTTCTCTCTGGATGACCCATTTCTGCCAATACTGCATTGCTTTAGAAAACTTCAGGGGTTCAACACTTTAGCTTTAGGCTTGATCTGAACAACCCTGAGGAATCTAGGTTGATTCTGATCCCCATGAAAATTTGGGTCATTTTAGGGTAGATTTTGCATAGTATAATCATATCTTTTATATGGATATGGTAATAATGAGGGTTCATTCAGTTAGATTCAACAGTGTCTTAAGAAGTTCGAGGCTGCTTATCTAGATGTTATTATGTATATCTATTTTCTATACATAGAGGATCTAATGAGCAATGTTTGTTATCTTCATCCCAACCAAATGATTCGAAACTAAAAGTTCATAAAAAAATCTTAGGGAGGATAAGGCCAAACATGAGCAAATCCATTCCCACCATGGGAAGATGTAACTCACCCCACATTGTCTTTGGGGGACAGCACATTTGAGTTTCAGAGAAGCAAAGAGTAGACAGAAATGGTATTGACAGAAATAAACAAATCATAATTAATTATATAGCCCCCTACAGCTGAATATAATAAAACTGGGGTCCAGGGAATACGGCTCTGCAGCCATGTTCTTCCACTCTCTCACTCCCAAGACTCCCGGGCACGTGGGGAGAGCGCTGTGTTGGCCACGGAGCAGAATCTTTTCTCTTCCAGTTAACTCTCCTGTGAGAGCTGCCGGGCTGGCAGCAGTCCTGAGACGGGCTTTGACAAGTGGGCTGGTTAGGAGGAGCGTTCTCCCTGCAGGCAGATTCGGTTGCCTTGGTGAAGTTCCCAGGAGTCTGAAGAGTGGCCCATCTGTTTCCAGCTGGCGATCACTAGTGTTCACCCAGGTGCGGCCCCAGAAAGCAAGGGGAGACCAGTGAGCTGGTGCTGCCTGAACTGGGAACCCTTAAGAATAAGCAAATAAGACAGATAATATTCATTGCAATTTTAGGAGAACAAATTCTTGGGGGGGGGGGGGAAGCAGCTAGAAAGGGGTTTTCAGTGTCAGGAGCTTGAGGTAGGCATGGCAAGGTAGACATGGCAGGTTGAGAAGGAGGAGAAGAGAGGAAGGAGGGTAGAGCAGGAAGGGGCAGGGGATAAGAGGGGTGGGCGATTCTTCGCAGTTGCCTTGGGTGGAGACAGTTGACTAAAAAAAGACTTTAAGGGGGTAGCCTTTATGATTTGCTGTGTAAAACTTCTTGCCTTGCTAGTTTAAGTAAGAAATTCACAGTAAAGATCTATATTCTGCTCTTTCCAGTGTGGGAGTCAGTCACCATATGTGGCTCTTGAGCCCTTAAGTGTGGCTGGTTCCAATTGAGATGTGTGGCGAACGTGTCCCAGACACTGAGTTTCAAAGACTTGGTATACATAAAAGAACGTAAAATAACTCATGATACTTTTTTACATTGAATACTTATTGAAATGATATTATTTTTAATATATTGGGTTAGATACACTATAGTATTAAAATTAATTTTGCCTGTTTCTTCTTTTAAAAATACGTGGCTACTAAGAAAACTTAGAATTGACCCTTTGGCTCACATTATATTTCTGTTGGGCAGCACTGGTCTACACCTTTCTTCAGAGCCTCGGGAGTTAGATTTGTATCCATTGTGGATTGGTGTCAGGCGTGCTACGGGTTGTCCAAGCAAACACTCACATGTGTCTATTGATGGCCAAAATGGAAGGGAGGAATTGGATTCAGTATATCTCAGACCCTCAAAGGAGCGTTCGCCAGCAGCCTTTGGAAAGTACATGTGTGTACTGAGACTTGTAGACATTCAGAAAGATTCAGAATCAGAGTACCATCTGGGAAAACTAGTGCCTGACTTAAAAACATCAAAAGGAGACCAGGTTTTCCTATAAGAAATAAAACCGGTGTTAACAGGGAAACCTCAGAGGGCAAGGATTGAAAACAAAGAGGAGACCAAGTGAGGATCAGAGGGAGAGTTTGGCCTTCTCTTGAGTGGAACCGCCACATGTCACACCTCAGTAAGAATATCGGACCTGAGAGAGGAGAAAGAGGAATGCAAAAACGAGAAGAATGGGAGAGAAAGAAGGAAATAGAACTGAATTGACGAAAATAGCTGGGCAAGACTGGACATGGTTTGTGTGGTTTCTAACAAATCTCATGAATTTGAGACAGCCTGAGAAACAATGACTCCACAGAGCAGAAATCCTCTGTGAAAGCTCTACAAGCTAACAAAAAACACAGGATTCCTGAATGTCCTCCAGAAGCAGGCTTGAGTTTATTTATTTATTTGTTTTGTTGGTTATTTATTTATTTATTTTTGAGAAATGGCTCTGAAGCTGCCCTAATCTTTGTTAAGATGGGATTGAAGAGAAAGAAGCATTTCCATATGAGATAAAGTGACTCAAGGTCTGGACGTTTCCTTTAGCATTCTTCATCAAAGATCACGGTGTCTGGTCTGAGGGTATCCCTGGTTTCACACCTGGCATGGTATTTATTCTGTAGAATTGTATATAACTTAACTATTCAGAGCACAATTGGGCCTTTCTGTTAACCAGAATAGCATCCTTCACTTCACTTTAAGGCAAGAAAAGACACTCATGCCAACGAGTCCATAGAAACACATAAAATTCTTGAACAGAGTTTGGCCTCTGCTCTGGGTCTGAGAAAATTCAGTGCAATTTCTTTATTTTTTTATTAATTTTAATGGGGTGACATTGATAAATCAGGGTACATATGTTCAGAGAAAACATCTCTAGGTTATTTTGACATTTCATTATGCTGCCTTCCCATCACCCAAAGTCCAATCGTCTTCCATCACCTTCTAACTGGTTTTCTTTGTGCCCCTCCCCTCCCCCAACCCCCTGCCTCTCCCTCCCCACCCCATAACCCCACACTCTTGTCCATATCTCTGAGTCTCATTTTTATGTCCCACCTATGTATGGAATAATATAGGTCTTAGTTTTTTCTGATTTACTTATTTCGCTCAGTATAATGTTATCAAGATCCATCCATGTTGTTGTAAATGATCCGATGTCATCATTTCTTATGGCTGAGAAGTATTCCATAGTATATATGTACCAAAGCTTTTAATCCACTAGTCCATTGACAGATACTTGGGCTGTTTCCAGATCTTCACTATTGGGAACAATGCTGCCATAAACATGGGGGTGCATTTCTTCTTTTCAAACAGTGCTATGGTGTTCTTGGGGTATATTCCTAACAGTGGTATAGCTGGGTCAAAGGGCAGTTCGATTTTTAATTTCTTGAGGAATCTCCATACTGTTTTCCACAGTGGCTTGCACCAGTCTGCATTCCCACCAGCAGTGCAGGTGGGTTCCCTTTTCTCCACATCCTCACCAGCACTTATTCTATGTTGTTTTGTTGAAGAGCGCCATTCTCACTGGTGTGAGGTGATATCTCATTGTGGTTTTAATTTTCATTTCTCTAATGATTAGTGATGTTGAGCATTTTTCATATGCCTATTGGCCATCTGTATGTCCTTTTTGGAAAAGTGTCTTTTCATTTCTTTTGCCCATTTTTTGATTGGATTGTTTGTCTTCCTGGTATTGAGTTTTACAAGTTCTTTATAAATTTTGCTTATTTTTTTTTTTTTTAAGAAAGAATTTTTTTTTTTTAATTTTTTTTTTTTTAAAGATTTTATTTATTCATTATAGAGAGGGGAGAGAGAGAGAGAGAAGGGGGGAGGAGCAGGAAGCATCAACTCCCATATGTGCCTTGATCAGGCAAGCCCAGGGTTTTGAACCAGCAACCTCAGCGTTTCCAGGTTGTCGCTTTATCCACTGCGCCACCACAGGTCAGGCTAAATTTTGCTTATTAACCCTTATCAGATGTATTGTCAAATATATTCTCCCATTGTGTAGTTTGTCTTTTTATTCTGTTCTTATTGTCTTTAGCTGTGCAAAAGCTTTTTAGTTTGATATAGTCTCATTTGTTTATCCTGTTTTTATTTCACTTGCCCATGGAGATAAATCAGCAAATATATTGCTTGCAAGAGATGTCAGAGAGTTTATTGCCTATATTTTCTTCTAAGATGCTTATGGTTTTATGGCTTATGTTTAAGTCTTTATCTATTTTGAGTTTATTTTTGTGAATGGTGTAAGTTGGTGGTCTAGTTTCATTTTTTTGCAGATAGCTGTTCAATTTTCCCAACACCATTTGTTGAAGAGGCTGTCTTTACTCCAATGTATGTTCTTTCCTCCTTTGTCAAATATCAGTTGTCCATAAAAGTGTGAGTTTATTTCTGGGTTCTCTGTTCTGTTCCATTGATCTATATGCCTGTTCTTATGCCAGTACCATGCTCTTTTTGGTACAATGGCCTTGTAGTATAACTTGATATCCGGAAGTGTGATACCTCCCACTTTATTCTTCCTTTTCAAGATTGCTGAGGCTATTCGTGTTCTCTTTTGGTTCCATATAAATTTTTGGAATATGTGTTCTATATCTTTGAAGTATGTCATAGGTATTTTAATTGGCATTGTATTGAATTTACAAATTGCTTTGGGTAATATAGACATTTTAATGATGTTTATTCTTCCTAACCATGAGCACGGTATATGCTTCCCCTTGTTTGTATCTTCCCTGATTTCTTTTATCAGTGTTTTATAATTTTCCGAGTACAAGTCTTTAATCTCCTGGGTTAAATTTATTCCTAGGTACTTTATTTTTTTGGTTGCAATGGTGAAAGGGATTGCTTCCTTAATTTCTCTTTCTGACAGTTTATTGTTAGTGTATAAAAATGCCTCTGATTTTTGAATATTAATTTTATATCCTGCCACCTTGCTGAATTCATTTATCAGGTCTGGTAGTTTTTTTACTGAGACTTTAGGATTTTCTATATACAGTATCATATCATCTGCAAATAATGATAGTTTTACTTCTTCTTTTCCAATTTGGATGCCTTTTATTTCTTTTTCTTGTCTGATTACTGTGCCTAGGACTTCCAGAACTATGTTGAATAAGAGTGGTGAAAGGGGGCTCCCCTGCCTTGTTCCTGATCTTAAGGGGATTGCTTTTAATTTTTGCCCATTGAGTATGATGTTGGCTATGGGTTTGTCATAGATGGCTTTTATCATGTTGAGGTATGTTCCCTCTATTCCCACTTTGCTTAGAGTTTTGATCATGAATGGGTTGTGGATTTTATCAAATGCTTTTTCTGCATCTATTGAAATTATCATGTGGTTTTTCTCCTTCCTTTTGTCTATGTAATGAATCACATTGATTAATTTGCAAATATTGTACCAGCCTTGCCTCCCAAGAATAAATCCCACTTGATCATGGTGTATGATTTTTTAAATATATTTCTGGCATAATAACAGGCATATAGATCAATAGAACAGAACAGAGAACCCAGAAATAAACCCACACTTTTATGGACAACTGATATTTGACAAAGGAGGTAAGAGCATACATTGGTAAGAGCATATTAAACTGGTGTATGATCCGGTTTGCTAATATTTTGTTGAGGATTTTTGCATCTAAATTCATCAGGGATATTGGCCTATAATTTTCTTTCTTTGTGTTGTCTTTGCCTGGTTTTGGAATCAGAATTATACTCGCCTCATAAAAGGAGCTTGGAAGTCTTCCTTCCTCTTGAATTTTTTGAAATAGCTTGAGAAGGATAGGAGTTAGTTCTTCTTAAACTATTTGGTAGAATTCACTTGTGAAGCCATCAAGCCCAGGACTTTTCTTTTGGGGGAGTTTTTTGATAACTGTTTTAATCTCATTTGTTGTAATTGGTCTGTTTAAGTTTTCTGATTCTTCCAGATTAATTTTTGGAAGATTATATGTTTCAAGGAATTTGTCCATTTTACCTAGGTTGTCTAGTTTTTTGGTGTACAGTTCTTCAGAGTATTTTCTTACAATATTTTGTATTTCTGTTGTGTAAGTTGTTATTTCTCCACTCTCATTTCTAATTTTATTTATTTGAGTCCTCTCTCTTTTCTTCTTGGTGAGTCTGATTAAAGGTTCATTGATCTTGTTTACCTTTTCAATGAACCAGCTCCTGGTTTCATTGATCCTCTCTATTGTTTCTTTAGCCTCTATGTCATTTATTTCTGCTCTGATCTTTATTATTTCCTTCCTTCTACTAGCTCTAGGCTTTACTTGCTGTTCTTTTTCTAGTTCTTTTAGATGCAGGGTCAAGTTGTTTATTTGAGATTTTTCTAGCTTCTTGAGGTATGCCTGTAATGCTATGAACTTCCCTCTCAGGACTGCTTTTGCTGTGTCCTATAAATTTTGAGTTGATGTATACTCATAATCGTTCGTTTCCAGGAATTTTTCAATTTCTTCTTTGATCTCATTGTTAACCCATTTGTTATTTAATAACATGCTATTTAGTTTCCAAGTGTTTGAGTATTTTTTCAGTTTTTCTGTTGTGGTTGATTTCTAGTTTCATGCCATTGTATTCAGAGAAAGTGCTTGTTATGATTTCAATCTTCTTAAATTTGTTGAGACTGCTTTTGTGCCCTAACATGTAGTCTATCCTAGAGAATGTACCATCAGCACTTGAAAAGAATGTATATTCTGCTGCTTTAGGGCGAAAGGTTCTGAAAATATCTATTAAATCGAGTTGATCTAGTATGTCCTTTAAGTCTGCTGTTTCTTTGTTAATTTTCTTTCTTGAGGATCTATGTAGTGATGTTAGTGGGGTATTGAAATCCCCTACTATTATAGTATTGTTGTTGATTTCACCCTTTAAATCCATCAAAGTCTGCTTTATATATTTAGGTGTTCCTATATTAGGTGTATAGATATTTATAACGGTTATATCTTCCTTTTGGATTGCTCCGTTTATCATTTTGTAGTGACCTTCTTTATCTCTTACTTTAGTCTTTGTTTTAAAATCTATTTTGTCTTATATAAGTATTGCTACCCCAGCTTTTTTTTCATTTCCATTTGTGTGAAATATTTTTTCCATCCTTTTATCTTCAGTCTATGTGCATCTTTTGTTTTAAGGTGTGTGTCTTGTAGATGCAGGGTCAAAGAAGTCAGAAGTCATTCTTATAGGGGCTCCTTTGTAGGTGATAGTCTATTTTTCTCTTGCAGCTTTTAATATTTTCTCTTTATCACTTAGCTTTGGTATTTTAATTATGATGTGTCTTGGTGTAGATTTCTTTGTGTTTCTCTTTAATGGAGTTCTCTGTGCTTCTTGAACTTGTGAGATGTTTTCCTGCCTTAATTGAAGGAAATTTTCTGTTATGATATGTTTAAACAAAGTCTCTATCCCTTGTTCTTTCTCTTCTTCTTCAGGAACCCCTATGATGTGGATGTTATTTCTCTTCATGTTGTCACAGAGCTCTCTTAGAGTTTTCTCAGATTTTTTGAGTCTCTTTTCTTTTATCTGCTCTGCTTCCATGCCTTTATTTATCTTGTCCTCTAACTTGCTGATTTGATTCTCAGCTTCATTTATCCTGCTTTTAATTCTTTCCATTGTGTTCTTCATTTCTGATATTGTATTTGTCAGATCATTTTTTTTTTTTTTTTTTGTATTTTTCTGAAGCTGGAAACAGAGAGGCAGTCAGACAGACTCCCGCATGTGCCCGACCGGGATCCACCCGGCACGTCCACCAGGGGGCGACGCTCTGCCCATCCGGGGCGTCACTTTGTTGTGACCAGAGCCACTCTAGCACCTGAGGCAGAGGCCATGGAGCCATCCCCAGTGCCTGGGTCATCTTTGCTCCAATGGAGCCTTGGCTGCAGGAGGGGAAGAGAGAGACAGAGAGGAAGGAGAGGGGGAAGGGTGGAGAAACAGATGGGCACCTCTCCTGTGTGCCCTGGCTGGGAATCGAACCTGGGACTTCCGCATGCCAGACCAATGCTCTACCACTGTGCCAACTGGCCAGGGCCTGTATTTGTCATTTCTGACTGATTCTTTTTTATTATTTCAATGTCCTTTTTTTATATTTGCTGTCTCTTTATTTAGGTGTTCATAATGACCATCTATTTTTGTTCTAATATCTTTGAGCATCCTAACAATTGTTATTTTAAACTCTGCATCTGATAATTTGGTTATATCTGACTCATTCATGTCCTTTTCTGGGGATTTCTCTTGATTTATTTGTGTTGCATTTCTCTGCCTTTTCATTTTGTCTGTGTAAAAGAAGGTTTTGCCCCTGGAGTCCACTGGGTGTGGCCTCTGTGTTCCCTAGGTGTGGTCTGTCTGCAGGCCTGCCACCCCCTCTGCTGTTGCTGCCTAGGGCATTTGGGTATGGGTGTTGCTGGTGCCTGCCCACTGGGGCTGTTGCTGTGCTTTTTGCCTCTCTTTCATGGGTGTGGCTGTGATCACGTGCTCAGGTGTATAAGCCTTGGTGGCTTTGGCCTTTGCCCTACCCCCGCCGGTGGTGTTATGCTCGGACCTTAGGGCAAGGGTGAGCACTTTTGCTCAGCTGCAGGTCACCACCTGATTCTGGGCTTTCCCCTGCCCCTGCAGGAGGAGCCCGCTTGTGGGATGGCTGCAAGTCTTGGCTCCACAGGTTGGATGGGACTGTGTGCCCACGCTCAGTAGCGGGACTCTGCCTGTTCTGGGCTTTTGGCTCCACCCTTGCAGGAGGAGCAGGCTCCCATGTCAGGTCACAAGCCTTGGTTCCACAGGTGGGGCAGGGCTCTGCTCCTGCACCCTTGCTGAAGGGTGGGTCTCCGCCCCTTCTGGGGCTCCTGCCCTTCCCCTGCAGGCTGGATTGCAGGCGGCCTGCAGCTGGGCTTGACCACTTTTGCACATCTCGTCCTCCCCAGTTGGGCAAGACTGAGCTCACACCTGGGCCTCAGTTGTGGCCAGCTGGCTTCCTCCCTTGCTGACAGAACCGTGCTTCTGCGTCCTGCTGCCGCCTGCCCTCAGGTGAGCCCTCAGCTGTGTGGGGTGCAGATGCTGCAGCTCAGACCCTAAGACTCACTACTGTAGTCCTGAAAGCTCCCTCCTTCTAAGCAACTCTGCTCTGAGTGCCACGGGAGAACTTGTTTGTCTGGTGTCCTGCTTCCCTTTGCTGATATTGCTATTTCCAGGAGAAATATTCACTTCAGATTTGGGAAGTAACTTGTCCCAGAGGTTAGGGTGGCTGTCTCTCAAAGTGTTTCTCCCTGTGCCTCCTAGATTACACTCTCTTCCTGCTACTCTGGTCCTCTCCTCTCTCCCATCCCCTGGAGCCCCAGGTGAGTGGTTGTGAGAGATGTTTTCTGTGCGGTCCCTTTAAGAAGAATCCTGGATCTGAGAAATCAGTCTCTTTCTCACAAACAGTATCCTGTCTTGTTTCCAGCTAAATACTATCCATACACCTCTTCTAGGCTCTGGGGCTGCATGCTGGGGCTTTGTTCCTGGGACTCAGGACCCTCCCCTCTCTGCTAAACTCACTTCCTGCCACACAAGTCTCTCCCGGGCAGCCCTCTCTGCATTTCTGCTTTTCCTACCAGTCTCAGTGTGCCTTCTTCAGTGTTCCTTGGTTGAAGAGTCCTCTTAGTTTAGTCCAAAATTGGTTTTTCCAGATGATGGTTCTTAAAATTAGTTTATAATCTCACTTTGGTTCTGGGAGGTGGAAGTTGGTACATCCGCCTACTCCATTGCCATCTTGTCTTTCAACCAATAATTTAAGTCTTATTGAAATGAAAAGAAGTCAGTTCTGTTGACCCTCAGTGCAATTTCTTATTCTGTAACTCCTATTTCTATGGAACTGAGTAATGAAACGAATGTTCTAAATGATGACCCGAGGCACGGCGAAGGTTTGAAGAAACTCACAAGTAATCAAAGAAAGATTAAATTATGTCCTATCCTTTCCAAACCCAAGAAGTGAACTCATAATATCTTCTAGAAATAATTGCTCTAGGAGCTAAAACTAAAAACATGACTGTGTTTAACCCCTGTTTAACTAAAGAATCCATGTAACCAAAAGGCTGTACTGGTCAATTTTTTCAGTTAAGTGAGGGTTCTTTTGCCTATATTTGTTAGATATTCTCCGAGGTGAAATGGTTAACTTACACCAGCTGCATTGGTCTACCTGGAACTAATTAGAAATATAAATTTTCAGGGCTCACCCCAGACCTACTGAAAGGAATCTGCATCTTAGCAATATCTCCAGGGCATTCATAAACACACTGAAGTTTGCAGCTGTGGCCTAAGGGAGTGACAATCTCTTGGAAAGGGAGGAACCCCCTTTCCTTGAAGTGTACACCTTGAGTTACACCTCAGGGAACCACAACTATTTCTCCATACTTATTTTATGTTCTAGGCTCCAAGCTAAAAACTTTATATTGACATCTCATTTAATAGTCCCATGCAGGCAGTACAAAAATTAATCCAGTTATTCAGAAACTGAAATACAAAACATTAATGCAATTTGCCCAAACCCACAAAGACTGAGTAGTAAAACTAGGATTCCCATCTAGGCTGCCACTTGTTGGCCTCATAAATTACAGAACATTATTCAGCTTTGTATTCAGATTTTGAGCCATTTACAAGGTAGATAGATATGGAGTTCTATGGGTCTTACCCCCATGAGTTTTCTTTATCTTCTCTGGAAGGACTAGAATTTCCTCCTTGAAATTCTCACAGAATCTAGATGGCAAAGTGACCCCAAAGTCACTTAGTTGATGGCAAGATTCTGAGTGACATACAAACCTTCTGACATTTAATCTCATGTGTTGTAATAAAAAAAAAATTAGAGGCCCTGGCCGGCTAGATCAGCAGTAGAGCGTTCACTCGGCGTGTAGAATTCCCAAGTTATGGCCAGGGCACACAGGAGAAGTGCCTATTTGCTTCTCCACCCTTCCGCCTCTACTTTTTCTCTGTCTCTCTCTTCCCTCTCGCAGCCAAGGCTCCACTGGGGCAAAGTTGGCCTGGGCACTAGAATGGCTTGGGTTGCAATGGAGCAATGCCCCAAATGGGCAGAGTATCACCCCCTGGTGGGCATGCCCGGTGGATCTCGGTCGGGTGCATGTGGGAGTCTGTCTCTCTGCCTCCCTGCTTCTCACTTCAGAAAAAAAAAATTAGAAAACTGAGGTCATAAGATTGATCTGAAATCCCATCTTTCAGAAGTAAGATCTGTTAAATTCGAAGGTTTACTCTTACGTGATTCAGGATAGCCCAAGTAAGGGGGATTTATTTAAAAGTGAGAGGGAGGGGTGTGGTGATACTCCTTCCAACCATCAGAATCTCACACTGCACCCATGCTGGTTCTGCTTGCTCTCTTCCGCTCCTTTCCGCTGACGTCAAGGGCTCTCTCTGCTTCCTCTTCCACTTGTAGGTGAATTAAAATGGCCACTCCAGCCCCAATTTGACAACATCCTTCAGTTCACATGTCCACAACCACGTGACCACATGGTTTGTGCCTCTTATTTCCAATTCTCCAGTCAGAGAATTCTAGGTGATTAATTGGTTCCTCACACCAATCAGCCAAAGTCAAGTTGTAATTAAAACAGCCAGAAAGTCCACCCCTTTTGGTAGGGATTAATTCCAAATAATGGATTGTTTACTAGGCAACCATGCCCAAATGTGTCTGCTACAGTTTTTAATATAAAAATAAGGTCATATTTCTTGTAACTTTTTTTTCCCACTTCATATTTTGCCAACATACTTCCCTGTCTGTAAATATTACCGTACCTCTTCGGTTTTAGTGACCCTCAGTTCTCTCAACCATCTGTTATTGCTGGATATTCTTTCCTCCAGGTATTTACCAACATGGTCAATGTTGTTATCAACAATGTTCTAATAAATCTTTGTACCCAGTCTTATTTATTTTTTGATAAATTCTTAAAAAACAAAATTGCTAGTTAAGAAGTTTGAACATTTTTTTTTTTTGAAGTTTGAACATTTTTAAGGCTTTAGAAATACACACCCAAATTACCTTCTGGAAAAGCTACACCCATCTATATTCCTACCAGCAATGTAGTCAGTGCCCACCTTTCCACACGCTCACCAGCACTGGGAGTCATTCTTTTTTATCTTTGCTAATGTGATAGGCAAGAACCAAGCTCATTTTTCTTTTAATTTCTGTTCTTTTACAGAGGTAGAACAATTTTTCATATTTTGTATTTCTTTTTTTGCAACACACTTCTTTTTAAAAACTCAAGTGTACTTTACACAGGAAAAAGATTTCAGCCATTGTGATTAGTTGTCTATTTGATCTTTGCTTTAGTTGCAACTGGTGGCTTTTTTTTTTATTTGATTACCCCCACCTAAGGACAGACCCGCGGCGCATTTTCTCCCTTAGGATAATGTTATTTGAGTTAAAACAACACGTAAGGCTAAGGCTTTAGTTTATTACACACCACTGTTTCATCAGCTCTTTATTGGGATGTTCTGGAAGTGGCAAATTGATCTTTCAAGTAATGTGATGAAATGCCTGAATACCCAGGTGGGTTGGAATGGTGGGGGTGGGGTGAAGGGAGAATGTGACAGGTGGCACCTCCCAAAGCAGTTGAAATTCTTAAAGGAAGAGAGTTTTTCTTATCACCCTGGACCCGAAGGAGAGGGGGAGAAATCTGTATGGGAAATGGACTGTTGCTTTTAAATCCTTGCTTTACATCTGACACTGAAAGGATGGACTCCTATCTCCTATTAAAGTTGAAATATGAGTAATTTTGAGTTGCCTCACAGTTACTTCCTGACACTTTGAAATGATTCAGGACAGGATAGAAGACTCCCAGCTATCAGACTGAGGCGAGAGGAGGCTCGTTGAGACTCAGAGGACAAGCATTCTGAGTAATCAGGACGGCATAGCCTGGCTGCACAGCACAGAGCTGTCTTTCGCTCCAGGGGTCCCCAAACTTTTTACACAGGGGTCCAATTCACTGTCCCTCAGACCGTTGGAGGGCCGCCACATACATTGCTCCTCTCACTGACCACCAATGAAAGAGGTGCCCCTTCTGGAAGTGCGGCGGGGGCCGGATAAATGGCCTCAGAGGCCGCATGTGGCCCGCGGGCCGTAGTTTGGGGACACCTGCATAGGCAATAGTCTCTGTGATTTAATTCAATGGGGTTTCCCAAGCTTCTCTTATGATAAAGATCACCTGATGCATTTACTAAAAATAGACACTCCCAGGCTCTATTCCAGACCTACTGGTTCAGACTCTGTAGGAGAGGATCTGATGAATCTACAACTAACGAAGTAGAAAACACCAATTACAAAGGTCTGTGGGAAGGCCTCTTTCAGGAGTCAGCTTTCAGAATGTCCATCCAGCCTCTAAAATCCTCACTGACAACTTCCAACCATAGGGAGGACACCAGCATTCACATGTGAACTATTTTGCCCCTACGTCTTTGGCCACACAAGGAGCCAGGCTGTATCAGTCAGGTTAGGTCTCCACAAATTAAAAAATAAAACAGCCTACACTTTACTAAAACCTTTAGTTGAAGATCAGTTGAAGTTAATGGGTCTTCTATTTTTAAAATGCGAATTTTTCCAGAAAGATTAAGGCTATCAGACATTCATAACTTAATATAAATTGCTTCAACCAGATTGCTGCAAACTGAGAGAGCAGTAGTGTTATTTGCAGAGAGAAGTTTGGTCAGTGGGCAGTGAATTTGATGTGGGCAGGGGCAGACTAGGTGAGGAGTCACAGTAGTGGTTTTAGAGACCAACCCGGGAGCGTGGAGCCTGGATATGGTCATGTGATGTGAACACATTTTCTCCTTGTGATATTGAGTGTGCAAGTATTTTTAATTTTGTTTGATCTTACCACCATCTGTGACATAGCATGGATGTCAACATGGCATTTAGGATCTGTCATATTGCTTTTGTTGCTATAAACAATACCTGGTCAGGATTCTGGAATCAAACCTTAAAAACATGGTTGGGTTATTTGAAGATAATTCAATGTGCTCAATAGGATTGATATAGCGTTCATTCAACTAGTTAACTCATTGCACATTATGTTTAGTCCTTGTTCATCACAGAAGGGCAAGACAAGAGACTTGGCAATGCTTCCTTAACAATTAAGGCTGGGTGCATATTTTTCCTGGGTATCTTGATCCATGGTTTCATTTTGTTCATGATTAAAGGGCTTAAGGACTTTTCTGGGAAGATGTCTGTGTTCCATTATGATCACAATGTCTAGACTCCCCTACATAGTCCAAAAATTGTTAAAACCTTATCATCTTGTTCCTGGAATTTCTCTTTTGCTTTCTGAACATTTCGTCTTCTTTGATTTTATTATCTCCTGTTTCCCCCACTATTCTCCTATTTACTATTTCATATGTGGAGTATGTGAGAGGGGGGACTACTCTCTTCTAAGAAGGCTTACTTTTGAAGAGGGAAATATCTGAATTCCCAGGATCTCTTTAAGATTTTTCATGTTTCTCTTCTTTAAAGGAAGCCTAAAAAACTTGGAAGGAGGTAAAACCACTAAACTTTGAAGATGTTGGCAAACCTTTTACTATCTGATGCATTCCTGCCTTTAACCTTTTATCGCCACATCAATGATTCATTTTGTTGTTCCCGTCCTTTGCCAGGGAAATAATTTTGAATTTCACTCTAAGATTCCCAGAAAGCTAAAAGTATGAGCTCAGGCTAGGTTGTTCGATGCAATTATAATTTTATCTGATGATCTATGTGATACATTTAGAAAAGGAATGTCTGAGGACTGGTCCTGGAAGTTCAATCCTAGTTCCCTGGCTGAGTTCACAGGGAAAACATACTACAAGGAGGACATGTCTGATCTCTTGGCACCAGAAGGACCTTGAAGCTCCATGTGGCCTGAGAATGGCTGTCTGTGGCCCCCTGACACTGACTGGTTTCTTCTACTGTGGGTTGGGAAGGCATGTGGAAATGAAGCTTAGAATATCTGTGCTTTTTTGATACCTTCTTTTTATTTTGTTTTTCTTCTTTTTCCAAGTGAGAGTAGGGGAGATAGAGAGACAGACTCCCGCATGCGCCCTAACCAGAATCCACTTGGCAACTGCTGTCTGGGGCAGATGCTCTGCTTGTTTGAGGCCATGCTTACAACTGAGCTATTTTTAGCGCCTGAGGCAGAGGCTCCATGAAGCAATCCTTAGTGCCTAGAGCCAATGTGCTTAAACCAGTCAAGCCATAGCTGGGGCAGGAAAGAGAGAGAGAGAGAGAGAGAGAAAAGAGGGAAGTGGAGGGGTGGAGAACAAATGGTCACTCTTCCTGCGTGCCCTGACTGGGAATCAAACCTGGGACATCCACACACTGGGAAGATGCTCTACCACTGAGCCAATGAGCCAGGGCTCTGATACCTTCTTAAAGTGGGTTAAATATATATATGCGGCAATTTGCATGTGTAATAAAAAGTCCTTTTTATTAACTCTTTGTAGATTTTCAGGGTATTTTGCAGATGTGAACTCCCAATTCTCACTACATCTGTGCATTACTTCTCTCATTGATGGCTGGGCCAACAGAAGCATGAAGAGACAGTGACTTGTCTGAGATTACCAAGTTTGTGTAATAGGCAGAGCTAGTTGACTGATTGTCCCTACCCCACCCCTTGCCTCACCTGTCCACCCTCACACTTTGTCTTCCATGACAGCTGCTGTTCACAGTTCCTGAGCAAAACAGAAATTCAAATGCAGGCAGAAGAAAAAGAAATTGTTTCAATTCAGTGTTTTCTTAACACTTAATCCAATCCTGTGCTGTTGGACTAGCAGCATCCCCATGGTTTAATATCGTAATGATTGAACTAAATCTAAAGACAAAAAGTATATGTAAAGTATACTATCACATGCATATTTGGGAGGAAAACTGCCGACTCAAGTGAAATACACATTTATTTCAACTACATGAACTATAGTGGCTGTTATTTGTTTCTTTCTGCTCACTCAAGGATTAAATTGAGTTTAAGCAGCTTGGAACAGTTTGATGACTCCTCTTTTTCAGCCATGGAAGGTGCCAGGTGTCCTGCCTTCAGAATCTAACACCCTATCTATGAGGATAACCATCCACGACTGAGATCCTTTGGCCTTCTTTAGGCCCGTCTACAGACTGATTAATGCTAAGAAGTGGCAGTGACTCAAGAGTCAGAATGGTGCAGAGCTAAGAGCATGACCTTTGGAGCCAAATGGTCTTAGGTTCAAATTCTGCCACTTCATAATAGTGTGATTGGGAACTCCCTGAGCATTCTATTTCAGGTGATGATTAAACAGCATATGCCGGTGGATAATAATAATGATATTAGTAATAACGATAATTATTAAAGCAGCTGCCATTAAATGAGTGCTTACTTTACACCCACAGCTGTGCTAAGAGGGGGTACTACTAATTAATGCATACTTGATCAATGTCAGTTGCTTTCCTCCTTGACTGAGCAAGAAATTACTGAGTGCTGGTTACATGCTGATATTGTACTAGATGTTGGTGATTTGGCATCAGATAAGTCATGGTCCTGGGGGGTTGAGGAAGAAGACAAAGGAAATCCAAGAACAATGGCTGTTCCTGATATGATGAGAGCACATGGAGAAGAAGCTATAAAACAGACCAGGAGTCAGGAAATGCTGATTCTTCAAAGCTGTGTTGCCAGATAGATTACTGGATTGCTAGAGGTCATGGGCTTCTTCTGAGTTCAAGTACAGAGTCCTCTGACAAATTCCTGCTTCCTGGACGGGCATCATACTTAAACAAGGGTCTGTGAAACCTCTTCCCAAGGAAAGGATTACTTTAAGAAAAAACAAAACACACTGATGACAAAAGTTTTCAAATTCATAAAAATTAGAGAGAATAAAATAATAGACCTCTTTGCTTGTGCCCCAGATCTGACAGTTATCAACATTTTGCTCTATAAGCTACGTGAAAAGGACACTGTTCCTGGGGGTGGTTCTGCAGTAGGCTCTGCTGGTGATTCCGAAGAGACTTAATAGATCCCACATCCACTTCCTCTTGTCCTACACCTGTAAACTGTGTCCACTCCCCTCCCTCCATCATGGAGATACTCCTTGATTCTCAGAGCATGGCCTGGCATCTAACCATCATTGCTGGGGTAGAAGAGCCTACACATATGCTGGCATAGCATCTCCTTTTGAACAAAAACAAAAACAAAACATTATTACTGCTATTATCAGGTTTGCATTCTACATATAAAGTGCTCTTTTCTTTTTCTTTTTTACATCATTCTTAATGCTTGGTTTGGTGAACAATGCCTTAAATCATCCCATGGTCTGTGTAGTGTAGACACCTTTAACAAATGGGTTGGACACAATGGGCATCTTAGTTAAGATGCTGGACCTCATCAGGTGACTGTTGTCACCCACATCTATTGCTTGACACTCATCTGGTGAATGCTAGATCTGATTGTGAAAACAGGCTTGGACTTTGTCTCATTTTTTCCTTTTTTCTCCATCAGTCCCGGTCCCTGAGAAGGAGTCTGTGTCAGACAGCATGTCCTGAGTGGTGATTTCGAAGGCAAGGAAAACAAAAATGAAAATGCTTAGACTGCTAAATCGTGGGATTTATTTTGTGGTGGTTTTTTTTTTTTTTTTTTTAATTACAAAAGAACTGATTGAGCTTATGAAACAGGAGTAAGTCATTTCTAGAAGGGAAATCCTTTTTAGCATTCAGTAAAGAGACCTACTGAGGTTTACCAAGGTTAGATAGAATAGGGTTGCTTTTGTTCAAAAGCAAGTGATTAGGTACAGGAGGAAGCATTTGAATTGTCAGACAAGAGTCTTAAGTTCAAGTCCCAAGCTATGCTTTTGATGAGCCAGCATTTGGCATGACACTTTACACCTCTCAATCTTGGTTTTTTACTTATAAAATATGCAAGGGTTAAATGCCATGTGGTGGTTAAAAGTGGGTCCTTTTGGAATCAGAGAAAGCTGGGTCTTAGGCCTATGTCAGCTGCTTGTTAGCGGTGTGAGCTTGAAAAACTCAAGCTTTCTGTTCTCCATTTTTGCCATCTGTAAAACTAGTACAATAGTAATATCTACAGCCCAAATGTTTTAAATTTATTGATTTTAGCAATAGAGGAAAGGAAAGAGAGAGAGAGGGACAGGAATGCTGACCTGTTCCTGTACGTGCCCTGACTAGGCACTGAACCTGGCAACCTCTGTGCTTCAGGACGATTCTCTATCCGGCCAGGGCTCAGGCCAAATTTCTTGTAAGTTTAAAAGTACCGTGCTTAGTTAGTATAGTGACTGACACATTTAAACTCTTTATAAATGGGATCTATAATTATTATGTCTCCTTGTTACCTTAACATATTCTACTTAACAAACCAGAGAACCAGGCAAGAAAACAAAGCCTTCAACAAAATTTTATGGAGAAAGGGAGCAAAATACTTGTCCCTAGGTAACATTATTTTCACAAGTACAGTATGTTGCTCTGATGTAGTGTTAACCTACATGAAAAAAAATGGCACAGTACGTATTAGCTGGTGCCAAGTCTATAGTTCACTTCATATTTCATTCATTTAAACAAACGACCAGCATTCACTAAAAATCTTCTAGATTCTTGACATTCTACTGGCCTCAAAGATAACAAGGCAGGTATGACATCTGTCTTGCTATTACGGAGCTTACAGTGGAGGGCAGAGGTAAACGTAAGCAATATTGTCATATTACTTTGTTCACCACGTCTGTCTTCCCTTGCGCTTTGTGGAAATCACTCAGAGGCTGGTGCCAGAGTCAAGGTTGCCCTCGAGTCAGATTTCCCTGTGATCTCCTTTGGTTCAGATGTGTCGCTGCTCCTATTCTCAGTCCACATGACTTTGGATCTCCCAGGGGGAAGTCAGCAATCCAGAGAATTCTTCACTTTTAAAAAAGAGTTAATTTGAAGAAATATTTGAAACAAACTGGGGATATGTGCAGATGTCCATACAGTTATTTGAAACAAGCATGCAAATAAACAGAACAAGGAGGAGCAGCTGGGTTCCACTCTGCAAAAGAAAACTTGGTTCACTTATACGGAGTACTCACTATGTATGATAATTCATTATCCTGCACCACAGTCATGGGAAATGGATTCTAGGATAATCCCTGTTTTGCTGCTGAGAAAAATCAAGGGACAGAGAGGTGGAGTGATTGGCTAGTCAGACAACCAGTACATGGCTAAATTGGGATTTAATCTCCTGCAGTCTGACTCCTGAATTAGGCTCCTATCCAGTGGTTTCTGAATGGCATAAGATACTTGTAAGAATTCTCTATTGTTTTATTAAATATTGAACTCAAGAAAATTAAATCACGGCAGACTGTAAATATAATTCAAACTTTTATTAAGTGTCAGAGTATTGGATCCTTGGATGCTTCTACTTCTGGGCAATTATCCAGGTTCGAAGCATATATTTAAGTATTTGGTGCTGTGACTTTTGCACTGATGTATGGTAGCAAATCAGATTATGGAGGGAGGAGAATCAAATTACAGACACACACTCTGGTGAGGACACCTTTGGATCTTGGTATGTGAGTTCAGATGTTGCCTCACAAAAAGCGGGCCTTCTCCAAGCCTGAATATTTCTTTTTGAACTACCTGCTCTATTGAGAGAGTGGTCATTCCACTTGAAACTTGTGAGTTCTTAAAGGGAAATTTATTCTTTTTCCCTCAGCAAGCTGCATGCCTAATGTCAATAAATGCTCTTGCCATTTAGTTTGGAAAACCTAAAATTCCTAACTACTGCATCTTCTTTTCTTCCTAAAAGTTCTTTCAAATATACTTCTTTTAGTGGAAATAAAAGATCTTCTTCTGTTTGTCTCAGAATACTATAAATAGCCATCTTTTAAGTCTGAGTTTCCTCCAAGACATCCATGTCACTTCTTGTCCCTGTCTTTCTTCTTCTGACTGTCCTCCCTAACTCCTTAAGACTGGATGTTAGGTAGTCCCAATTCCAACTTCACATTCACTTTAGTTGCAAAATCAATCTTGGCAGGAGGTGTATTAGCCTCATTTTGAAATCAGTTCACATTTCCAGCCTGGGTGTCAAGTGACATGGCCACAAAGGCTGGGCTCTGGTATCAGCGCTGACCTCATCCTCATCACCCAATACCAAGCAGCAACCTCCTGCCTGACATCACAGCTGAGCCTGCCCTAGGAATCTCTTGCTACTCTGCTCTTCTTCCCTTTGGGCTGAAGTTCCACGTGTCTACAGACTCTGACCTGTGCCTGACTTCATTATGCCCTTGGATCATTACGCCTTGAGGCTGACTCTTGCTGCTTATAGCTAAGGGCAAACTGAATGCTCTGTGTCCTATGGGGGCAGTTACAGGATCGAGTTCTGAAAACAAGCTTGAGGGACCACAATGCATATCATTTTAGAAAAGCAGTTTGAATGGAGAAGAAATGTCATCAGCCTAGAGGTGAAGGGGTAGGTCACTGTACAAAACAACAGGTGCCCCGAGGTGCCCAGAATGGAACTGGGGCTGAAATAAATGGTTGGTGAGAATGGGGGGGGGGGGGGGTCTGGCAGGGGGTGGGTGGGCATGACCATGGAAAGAGTGAATCTTGCAGGCCTTATGACCCCTTTACTTGTGGCTGAGTAGGCATTTGTCAGGCTGGACATAGGATCATCCAGTCTGCATCTGGCGCTGCTTGTACTCTGGCTCCCGATGCCCACTCCTGCCCACCCTTCGCTGCCAAGGCCCCAGCCAGCCTCCTGCTGGCCCAAGTCTGGGCTCTGTCCCATTTTCAGTTTAATAGAATTGATGTTGCTCAGCTCTCCCAGGGCACATGGCATTGCTCTGCTTGGCTCTGGCCCTGATTTCAACAGAAGGGAAAAGGAAAAGAGAACTGCCAAGAAGGCCATTTCCTTCCACTGTAAGTCCCACTGTGCCTCCTGCTTCTTTGAGGTGACAAGCCTGGACGATTTTGAGTAGGATTTTTGAATTAAAATATTTTATTTTATGCAGCCTATCACAGAACATAGATAGTGGAGGCGTGAGATTATCTTTAATTAAATTCAGCAAGTGTTTATTAAATGTCTAGTATTTATCAGTATTATATCTATAACCTTATTATAAAAGTCACAGAGGCAAAAAATCATATAAATTGTGGTTCCAAACTTCAAGGGTAGACCCAGAAGTCATTATAACTTAAAATGATCTAATGCATATGAAATGTAACTCATATTTCAATGTGGTTTATAGATGTAGATATACCATGATTCTGATTATGCCGACGGAAAAGAAACCATACAGAGAACTTTTATTTTAGTTTTTCTTTCCAGCATCAGTCTTTGTAAGAATTCTAACTTTAAGCTCTAAAGTTCAACGAGTCCTTACTCTTGTAACTAGTAATAAAATCGCACACACACACACGTACACACACACCTTACCTTACTAACAAGTCAGATGAACCATAAAGCTGGCCAATAGATAGCTACTGACCGGCTGGCTGATCAGCCAATGTTTTGTTTGGCAAATTGGATCAAGCCACAGAAAAGTAGCCTCAGATAAAGTGAATGATTTAACATAATTTACTTTCTCATGGTGAGAGGCTCTATTTAATTTTCACGTCCCTGTGTCTGATGTCTTTTTATGAAATACAATAGTTTACTTTTCAAAACTTCCCTGCTGGTTAAAGACATACCTTTACTTTTTAAAAATACATCCTTAATTTCTGATCTATAGGAATAAGCCATGTCTCTGGGGAAGAAAGGCGTTGCATGAATACTTTGTAAAGGTAAACACACAGAGTCATTCTGCTTTCTGTTAATTAATGATAGCTATGCCAAGCTTTTATAGGAAACCAATTTTGCTTTGAACACCAGGGAGAGCTTTGAACATAAGGAACATTTCAATTTAGAAAAGCTATAGCACAGACAAAAGTCCAAATGTATCAGGTGAATTACAGTTGGTCTAGAAAACTGGCTACATCAGAATTGGTCCATGAATGTTCAGGAAATGCAACTGGACTTCTGAAAGTGTTTTCTCGAAGCTGAAGACAACTCCAAAATTTGGGATTTGTTCCAGCATTTCCCCAGGCATTGGAACTAGGGGAGCTGAGAGGCTGAGGTGGTGAACAGCCCAATGGGTAGAAACACGCCATGGGTATGCCAGGGCCTCACCTGGTTGGAGAGGGATTAATATTCCCTGACCCCAAATGGAGATCGAGTCTGACCTTTTTGCAGAATGAGAGTTTTCCGTCTTCCTTTTTCTTTTGTTCATCAGAGAGTTATTTATGAGTGCTCACTAACTGTGACGTGACCTCTTTGGTTCATTTAAAGCAGCCTAGGCTGGTGTTGTCAAAAGTCTCATTGTACACACAGATGCTGCCAGTCGGCAGGAACGTGGAGTTTGACAGGGTGAGAGGCGAAGGGTGTGCGTGCTGAGTCATTCTGCAGAGCCTGCCAGATAACCCCTCTTATGCAACGAGTTCTATTCTAGTGCCGACACCGACTCTGCACCATCCAGGCTACGTCTGCCTTGGGCTTGCACATAATTGTCTGCCCAGAGGCGCACTGGGCTGGGGAAGACTGATAAAAAGTCAGACAGGACAGTTACTTAACATGAAAGCAAATGTCTACGTTCTCTGAGCCCTCCCAAAGGTGTCTACCCTCTGACTTCCAGGAATCGATTCTACAGAAATATTCAAACAAGTGTCCACGAGTACATAACAATGAAGTTAATTATAGTGCCCTGTATAAGAATGCCAAATTGAAAACACCCTGAATGGGAGGGGGTCACAAATTATGATTCATTTATGCAATGGAATAATATATAGCTGGAAAAACAGCCAGACCGCTTCATAAGGATAGAGATGTCCACCTTAGAATGCTGATGAAGAAACATTAAATTATTTTATAAAATATGACCCCATTTCTCTGGGTTAAAAATGGTGTATGTAACAGTGCTAACTTTAGGGGTTGGAGTTGGGCAAGGTGAGGGAAGGATTGTCATTACTCTGGCTTTCTATGTTTGTGTTACTGGGAAGTTTGCGATTAACATGTATTCTATAACTGAATACGAAGTGGAGTGTAAGGAGGTTTACAGTTGTTTGTATGGAAAATAATGCAATAATTAATACATAATAATACAAGAGTAAACTCTATGTTTCATGTCTTCACAACTGTAAACCAATTTTTTGCCCCACCCTGTATATACTTGCAAGAGGAGATTAAATAATTTAAAAGCTTTCCAGTCAAGATTCCCATAGTAATCCTAGGATTACACGGTAACCCAAAACAATAAATTCATAATTACAAACAGAGGTTTGCTGGTAGCTCTAAGGCTGTTGGATGAAACATTTCTTCCAAGTGTATTTCTAGGATCTGTGTTCTGTTTTCTGAAAGAAGGTAGGATTGTAAGTGAGTGGTTTATTGGTGGCCCCTTTATTCTATTAGCTTAATGATACTATTAATAATATACATTTTTCATCTTTCATTTTATAGTTTCCAAAGCACTTTTTATTTGAATCTTGAATAATATAACAATGCTGTGAAAGGGTACTGTTATCCTCATTGTCAGGAAAAGTGATTGAGATTTAGGGAAATTAGTCGACGTGCTCTAAATCAGACAGCTAGTTGGGGCAGAACGGCAGTAAGAGGCAGATTCCATCCCCAATTAGCCGTTCATTCTAGATCAATCACTGCTTTTCTAGGTCTCAGGTTCCTCAGCCGTAAAACTGGGATGGGGAAATTTTCTAAAGATAAAACAAGCAATTATGTAAATAAAACCTAGTAGGCACTCTGTACCCCCCAACCCCCATTACCTTTGGGACAATTCCATGGATGTGTTTAAAGATATTTATTTATGTTATAAAGACAGGGCAGACATCCTTTCTATTAGCATATTTAGGTATAAGGTAAAAGCTGTACATTTGTGGAGTGATTTAAAGGACGAATTATTGCAGACTGGTTGAAAGGAACCCAAGGTGATATGGTCACATCATTCTCTCTGTGGCCCTACTTCCCAGGTGCACAGATAGGAAATCGGCAAGCTCCCGGAGATTGTCCATCTGTACTATCTCAGGTGGGCATGGCCCGCCAGAGGCGAATTGTGGTTCTTCTTTCCTGGCCTTGGTAATTTCAGCTCTTCATATAAGGATTCATTTGAATTAGAGTTGAGAGATGGTTCTGATCTAGCTGGTACATGGTAGTTCTAAAACGTTTGCTAAATAACTGAATTTTCAGTGTGAATATTTGGCAATGGGTAAGTTGAGTAAAAAAAAAAAAAGATTCTATTATGTCATCACCTTGGCTTTTTTTAGTACCATCTCTCAAGCAACTGAATTGTAATCTTTGACTAATCCAACTAATTTTCTTGAACCTACACCCACAGAGCTATGTTTTAAGATGTAGGTTTTGTTTTTACTCATGTATGGTAAGGCTTATAGATCAAGGGATGACTGGCATTAAAAAGATAGTTTGTTACCGTTCCCAAGGGGAGGCCTAGGCCATGCCTTGGGGTGGGTGTGGGGCCTACAGGGAAGCACAGGGTCACTCAGAAAGCAGATGGAGCAAAGGGAAAGCATGAGGAAGAGGCCTTACTGTGGCTTCCAGGGAAGAAACAGGTGAGGCAGGGGTACAAGCTTAGGATTGGCTAGTTTGAATAATAGCAGGTATAGCAGATTCTGGGGAGGAGGGACTGTCTAGTTGTGGCACAGGGCCCTAGGGTGATTAGAGCAGGGGGACAGTGGCTCAGCAGTGACAGCCCAATAAAGGAGGTGGTAGGTCCGGTCTCTGCATTGCCTGGTTTGCATATAAAAGATGTGCTCCCAGGGGAGTTAGTTCTACATTATTTCTACGAATTGGCTAGCTCTGCGAGGGGCAGTCCCTCCAGAGTCAACAAGACCCTAGAAGTCAAAACATCAGAATAAAAAGACATGCTTAATACAGGCTGATATAAATTAGGTTAGGACTTAAAAAAAAGCAAAAAATTGGCAAGCAGGAGTATTAATAAAAATTGGATGTATAACCTATCACTGTATAATATTCTGTGTATTAATATATTACACTTTCATTGTAGACCACTGGTTTGGCATTCATAAGTATGAGAAAGGCTTATATGTCATTTTTTCTTCCAAGACCACTAGATTACTTTGTCATTGGAGATAGTTTATTTCTTCAGTTTTCCTGCAATTAAGCTATACAACTTAAGTACCAGGTGACAGTGGGTTCTTAATGGTGGGATTTTCTAACCCCTCCCATCACTCTTATATACATAAACATTATATTAACTCACTTGTCAAGGTGAGAGGTGGTATATATTTATAAGTATGTATGAGTGCAAGTTGATATAAACACACAACTTCCACTGTCTACCTTTTTTCTTTTTCTTTTTTTTTCATTTTTCCTAAGCTGGAAACGGGGAGGCAGTCAGACTCCCGCATGCGCCCTACCGGGATCCATCCGGCACGCCCACCAGGGGCGATGCTCTGCC
Organism: Saccopteryx leptura; assembly: GCF_036850995.1. Classification (NCBI taxonomy): domain Eukaryota; kingdom Metazoa; phylum Chordata; class Mammalia; order Chiroptera; family Emballonuridae; genus Saccopteryx; species Saccopteryx leptura. The sequence continues at coordinate 277,524,543 of NC_089505.1, read as the reverse complement.
CCTCTGGGGCATCGCTCTGTTGCATCCAGAGCCATTCTAGTGCCTGAGGCAGAGGCCACAGAGCAATCCTCAGTGCCTGTGCCAACTTTGCTCCAATGGAGCCCTGGCTGCGGGAAGGGAAGAGAGAGACAGAGAGGAAGGAGAGGGGGAGGGGTGGAGAAGCAGACGGGCGCTTCTCCTGTGTGCCCTGGCCAGGAATCGGACCCGGGACCCCTGCATGCCAGGTCGACACTCTACCGCTGAGCCAACTGGCCAGGGCCTGTCTACCTTTTTTCAAGGCACAGGAAGGTACCATAGAATCTCAACAAAAAATGATTCTAAAAGTTGAAAAAGCCCTGGCCGGTTGGCTCAGCAGTAGAGCGTCGGCCTGGTGTGCGGGGGACCCGGGTTCGATTCCCGGCCAGGGCACATAGGAGAAGCGCCCATTTGCTTCTCCACCCCTGCCCCCCCCCCTTCCTCTCTGTCTCTCTCTTCCCCTCCCGCAGCGAGGCTACATTGGAGCAAAGATGGCCCGGGCGCTGGGGATGGCTCCTTGGCCTCTGCCCCAGGCGCTAGAGTGGCTCTGGTCGCGGCAGAGCTACGCCCCGGAGGGGCAGAGCATCGCCCCCTGGTGGGCAGAGCGTCGCCCCCTGGTGGGTGTGCCGGGTGGATCCCGGTCAGGCGCATGCGGGAGTCTGTCTGACTGTCTCTCCCCGTTTCCAGCTTCAGAAAGAAAAAAAAAAAAAAAAAAAAAAGTTGAAAAAGATATATCACATTATTGCCCCTCCTCCCCAATGCCTGCCCTTTTCCTTGTCTGGTTAGAGAGAAAAGGTCCCTGAGAGATGTACAGATAAGCATACATTTTCTTTATTTTTTCAGGAATCATTTACATTCAGATACCAAGATCAATAGATTTGTTGGTTGTCGTACCCTTAAGCAAATCTTCACCAAAAAGCGGTCCACCTATAAACAACTGCACATTGGTTTTGTTTTTGCAGGGAATGATGAGTGCCTGAGTGCCGCTGACTCTGTTCTCTTCCATGTGCACCCGCTGGGGCGGGGTCACCCTCCTGAACACCAGCGAGACAGGGCAAGCCACAGGCTGCCACCAGCGCTTTGTTCTCAGGCTGGACTCCAAAAAGCACGACGACATTGAACTGCTTCCTGGCCTATGTGCCGAAGATCTCCTCCCATGCAGGAGGAACCAGAAAAGACTTACATACAAACACATTTGTTAATGCCTACACCCATTTGTTTGTTCAACCAGAGAAGCAACAGGTCTCCGGGCCAGAACTTCTGCTGCAAACGTCCAAATTAAGCTTTCGACATAATTAATTTCTTTCTCCCATGGCCTTATTCACGGCTGCACAACTGTCCTTCCTCCAAACCTCTACTCAGATCTCCTCTCAGAATGGTGCTGATTAGACACATATAGCTCAGCTTCTGATAACTAACTAGTGCGCTTTTTTCTATCAGAACGTCATTAGCAAGGGAAGTAAGTCCCAGTGTGAGGGCAATAGATACCAGGGCAGGTGCCATTCAACTTCAGCTGAACTCTCTGCATTCTGTGCCTCAACCTCAGCTGTGTTCTTGGCAGCTGTGCCTTCTATGGTGTTATGAATATAAATGTCTTTCAGTTTCTCCTTTTTAAAAAAAATTTTTATTTTTGACTCTTTCTCCATGAACATTCATCATGACCTCTCCCTATTCCCCCAAATTCATTAGTTTAGCTCCTTTTATTTCTACTAGTTAGCCTTGATGTCTTTTCTTCCTCCCGTATAATAAATTCCTCCTCTGATCAATACTGCTCACTCAGTATGTACCTGCCTCATAAGTGACTCGCAGAAAAGTTGGGGTTTTTGTTTTGTTTTGTTTTGTCAGAGTCCATCTTCTGAGTCCAAAGGCAATCTCTAGGGCTTTGAGAACTTGGGTTCAGATAATTAGGGCTATGGCTACATATACTCCATTCTGTGAAACACCAGGTGGAGAGTCGTTCTGATTGAATTCAAAGTGAAATTGAAAGAAAAAAAATCTTCTAAACTCTTTGTTATAGGAAACAGCTCATGGTTCTGCAGGAACCTGAAGAACTCACAGGGCACATCTTTGCTGTGACTGTAACAGACACGATTGTTTGCGCTCAGGCTTCCCTGTGGCTTTCTGGAGCATCCACTACAATCATTTCTATTCCTGGATGGCAGACAGAGTAGCACCTTGGGCAGGGAATGAGTGCTCAGCTGAAATAAACGCCTGAAGAGAAAGGATGCCTGGAGCTCAGGAGGACTGGCTCAGACATGCACTCACCAGCTGTTAGGAATTTTAATTGTCATATCTTCTGGACTTCAGTAGACCCTTGGAGCATGATTAAAGAGTCGTGGTGAGCTGTGGGCTACGTGTCTGGGAAAGGAAGCAGTTTAACCACTGTATTTGTTTCCGATTGCTGCTATAACAAATTACCAACACCTGAAGGACTTAAAACAAGACCATTTATTATCTTACAGTTCTGTGGGTCAGAAGTTCAGAATCAGTCTCACAGGGCTGAAGCCAAAGCATTGGCAGGGCTGAATTCCTTTCTAAATACCCTAGGGGAGAATCTGTTTCCTTGCCCTTTTCGGTTTCTAGAGGCTTCCTGTATTCCTTGGCTCACTTCCTCTTCCTTCAAGGCCAGCAACAATGAATTGCTACCCGTTTGTCCACTGTACGCCTCCTTCTGACTATAGTCAGAAAGGTTTTCTGGTTATAAGAATGCATGGGATACCAGATACTCGCCTTATTTTAAAATCCTTCATCACAGCTGCGAAGTTCCTTTTACCTTGTAAGGTAGCATTTTTATAGGTTCAAAGAAGGGAGACAAGAATTATTCTATCCTACCACAACCACAAAGTTGATAGAAACTGAGATAGAAAAGAGAAGCTTTTACCTTTAGACCTATCATTTTTGTCTCCCTCAGATCTAAAGGGATATCCATAGATTAAAAAAAAATTCTATTATAGGCAAACAATAACAATTTTAATGATGCCATAATTTTTATTTATTCAAATTATCACTTTGATTTCAGTTTTAGGAGTAACGTTGGCCCTCCTTCTCTGTGTCTCTGCTTCAAACCTTTCTCTGCCTTTAAAACATATTGATTCCTGCCCTCTCTGGCTATAGAATAATTCCTCTCCCTCTTTTGACTGTCAAAGTTCTCCAAGACTTAATAGAAATGTATTCCCTAATTTTTCCCTCAGAGGCTGAAAGTTTGATGTGCCCTAATCTCTATTGACACAGACCTGAGGAAGGCCCCAGGGGTCATGTCACTGAGTCACTTTCTCTCTCTTCTGCAGGCAGTTGGATGTTCCTGCAATTCTCAATACATTGACCAGGCCCACCTTGAGAGCCCCCATGGCTGGCTTGTGTGGCCCTCCCGATTCATTCACAACGTGCTGCCAGCCCCTGGGTCCTCATCCTCCACTTAGTCCTAGCTCCACACACCCATGACCTCTGCTCTCCTTTTCTACCCTAAATCTCAAGGCTTCTCAATGCAGTTGTCTCTACGTGGATACTTGACAAATCTCCTTTTCTCACTATCTGGTGGGCATTTTTATACAAATATCCTCTGTTCTCTCAAACAAATGGCGAGAGCTTAAATTTCCAAATTTGTCCTTTCTCCTGATTTATTTATCTACTTGCTTATATAAGGTTATCTATTTTTGTCTACAGACCCATCATCGTCTTAGTCATGTTGGCTTGAATCTCCAGCATTTGTATCTGACTTTTCCTCCCCATTAGTTGACCTATTCACTATTTTCATTCAGGCTGTTTCTGGCATCTCTTCCTTTGCTTCCAATGTCACCATCATGACTGTCATCAACTAGCCCAGGTGATCCATAGGTTTTCTCGCTAATTACCTTATCACCACTGCTAGATTGATACCTAATCTCTCCTCTTATGTCATTCTTCTTTTCTCTATTACCTAAGACCTCACTGTTATTTAAACTCTCTGCAAACTGAATCTAATCAGTATTTTCAAATTTATCCTAAACTTTTCCATTTTTTCAAGCAAACCCTCCATGCTCACTGTCTTGTGAACAAAACTGCCCATTACTATCTCTGGGTTTCCCATTGTTTCCCATCCTGAAACATTCTCTTCCTCTCTAACAATTTATTCTCATAGAACTTTCAAAGCTCAAGTTCCAATTTCTCCATCAATCCTTTTTTGGCCATCTCTATTTATAAGATTTCTCCTTCCTCTGAACACATTAACATTTGCTGAACCCATTATAAACAAGCAGAGAATTTCTATGAAGTCCAGTCATCCACCCACCCATCTTCTCAATTCTTTCCACTGTGATTACAGAGAAACTCTGCATGCACCTACCTGAGATAACTTCTCCACTAGACTACCAGACCCTTCTCTCTTGCCCATTCACCAAAGACCTCCACCTTGCTAAATCCAAAGCTCAATTTTCATGTCCTGTCTTGCTTGACCAATGAGAAACTTTAAGACCTTGATGACTCTCTCTTATTTGAAACACTTTCTTCCCTTGGCTCCAAGACTCTACACTCTTCTATCTCTCTGGCCACTACCCTCAGCTCTGTTTGTTGGTTCTGATTCATCTCCTAGACCTCAGCTTACTGCAGTTTTCCATAGCTCAGCTGTCTATCAACACTTACTCCCTGGGTGACATCATCTAGGCTCATGGTTTAAGGTACCATCATCTATATGTGGATCCTGTTGGCTCTCAAATTTATATCTCTAGCCTCAACACCTCCCCTGCTCACTCAGCATCACCACTTAGATATCTAATAGACACCTTAAATCTATTGCACACAAACAGAGTCCCTGAACTTTTAACAGCCTCCCTCATGTCCACTGGTGACACCTCCAACCAGTCCCCTTTTTTATAACTCACCACATCAGAAAACCCTATTGGCTCTACTTTTCAGTATTGTCCAGAATCCAAACCACTCTTGTCACTCTAGTGTTATCACCTGATCTCTGTCATCTCTCCATAAACGATGTGAATAACAGGAGGAGTGCAGTTCCTGGAGTGACACCCTGCAAGCTTCAATCCGGGCTCTGCCACTTCTTAAAAGTATAACCTTGGGGTAGGTTATTCACCCTCTCTCTGCTTCAGTTTCCTCATTTGTAAAATAATAATAACAGTACTGCTACTACAATTATTACAAGGATTACAAGAGAAAAACATAAAGTGCTTCGCAGAGTGCCTGGCAAATAGTACTATGTGATTAACAAATGTTAGCTATATACTATTATTCTATAAAGCTATAAAAACTCTGTGGCAATAGATGGAAAGTAGTAGGCAAGAAGATCAGGAAGGAAATGTGGAAATGGCTCTTCTACTAAGCATAAGCCATACAAATCTTTTAATACCCAAACCCACACTGAATCAGGCTGCAGAATTATTGTACCATCCCACTTTGACCTGTGCCTACTGCTTAGTATGCTGTTTATTTTGCACAGCTGTTCCCTACAGATTTAGAGAATAATACAGTTGATCTTGGAAGAACCCCAGGGTTAGGTACCAACTCCCATGCAGTCCAAAATCCATATCTAACTTGACTCCCCCACCAGTGATTAGCTCCAGGAGCCTGGTGGATTCCCAAGCCTGCAGATGCTCAAGTCCCTTATATAGAATGGCAGAGCAATGCATACCATTGGCCTTCTTCATCTACAGACTCCTAACTGTGGATAGAAAATATATACTATTTTTTTAAATTTTATTTATTTATTTATTTTTTAGAGAGAGAGGAAGGAGAGAGGAGGAAGAGAGAGAAGGGGGGAGGAGCAGGAACCATCATCTCCCATATGTGTCTTAACCAGGCAAGCCCGGGGTTTCGAACCGGAAACCTCAGTGTTCCAGATTGAGGATTTATCCATTGTGCCACCATAGGTCAGGCCGGAAAGTACTATTTTTAATCTGTGATTGTTTGAACCTGCAGATGCAAGAACCAAGGGTACAGAGAGCCCACTGTATATTCATTGAAAAAAAATTGCGTAAAAAAGTGAACCCATGCAGTTCAAACTTGTGTTATTCCAGGGTCAACTGTAGTGTAACTAACATTTCTTGATCATATATTATTTCCCATTGTCACCTCTTTTTCCTTTGTCTTATGAGTAATTTCTGTAGCTCCTCTTCTCCAAACTTCCCTTCATGTCCCAGAAACCTCAGTCTTAGTCCTGATTCTGGCTGTATTCTGGCTTTACCTCTCCCTTTCAGGACTCAATATTGAGTTCGCTGTCATTGCTACATATGTGATATTTAAATGCGCGCTCTGTAAACCCAGTTAATGATACTGCTGTGAGAGCTGTTCTTCAGTTATTATTTTATTGACACAGAGGAACTGGGATTCCTGGCAAAATTGGTTGACATAGAATAGAGAAGAGTAAACTGCTGAGGATGGAAAAAAACAAATAATAAAAACCATGCCCACAAAATTCAGGACACAAAGAGTCAGACAGTTTTCAGAAAAGGAAATTGAGAAACGAAAGAATTCCCCTAAATTTCCAGAAAGTAACCTCTTGAAATAGAATTAAACTTCAGTGTTTAAAATTGGTGATGGAAGATGTGACCCCGATGGGGAATGTGCCATACAGTGTATACGGATGATGTATTATGGAATGGTACACCCGAAACCTATGCAATTTTATTAATCAATGTCACCACAATAAATTCAATTTTAATGTTAAAAAAGAAAGAAAGAAAAATAGCATTTAACATTGTAGAAGAAAACAAAACCCTAAATTCTCTGAATTGCATTTGACTTAATGGAAAAAAAAAACTTACTGTTTTGAAATGCAGATGTACTCAACATATTTTCTTTTTAAGTATTAAATAAACAAAGCACTCATCAAAAAAAAAACAAACCCAAAACTTTGGGGATTTCTTTTGGATAAATACAAGGATTCTTAAGAGAAAATTTCTTTTTGTTGTGCTTTTGTTTCAGCAGGATTCTCCAGGGCACATGGTGACCTGGTTGGAAAACACTAAGAGACATCTCCCCCACTGCCAATCCCCTCCTTGACTTGCCACTCACATAGTCTACGGCTCTTGATCACATACAGATTGCAGACACCAGATAAATTAGGCAGATGGAACTCATGCATCAAAGCCACCTACTTGGATTCGTTTTGGGCTATTGGTGCATTTCCTTACTCTCTCTTTTTTAATTAGCCTCATAAATCTGACCCTGACAAGGTCCTACCTCTCCATACCAATAGTCGGAGGTGAGATGGTAATTTGTCCTCGGGCTTTCATTTACTTCTCCACTTGAATGACTGTCAGTGCCACGTGGCACCCATTCATTATAGGGGCTCAGGTGCGGCTGTTGGGGAGGTGTATGCCAAGTCCTGCCAAACTGGATACTCCTTCCAAAAGAGCAGGATGGTTCTCCAAGCCCTGTGCACATCAATCAGATCATCATACCCTGCACTGCCTGCTGAAATCTTGGCATGCTGAGTGCTGTAAAGGCTACAACCATTGATATGCATTCTTCAGAGTATCTAATTCATAATAGCTATTCATGTACTGGCTACTGATTACCTGGATTTAAGTAATTCTTCAAGAGGTTTATCCAAATCAAGAATGGAAGATACAAGCAGAGTTGTCCAGGGTGGGGGCCATGCTCTCTGAGGTGGGGGACCATTATTTTCAGGGACATCTGACTCAATCTCTGTCTTCTGATCTTGACAAGGTAAATCTGGAATATTGACCTTGCTCCTGCGGGCAAAGTTTGAATTTCTCATCCTTCATAGAGAGCTGCCTTCTGGCTTCCAGTAGCTGCATCTTGGCTGAGTCTTGGGTCCTTCCTGAGTCTTACCTTCTTCTCTTGTCCCTTCTAAGATAGGGACCTTCTCCTGTCATCCAGAATCTCTCCATAGCTGGTTTAATGTCCCTTTGTCCTCTCAACCCCTTGCATGGGGCGGGCAGGTCCAGGCACTCCCCATATTCCCCTAACATGATTTTTACTCCCCAAAAGGCAGTAACTACGAACAGTCATTTTCTGAAGAGGCTTTTCTATCTAGTCCATTTAAAGTCCTTGAGAAATGGAGATACCTTATCGTACTCTGACAGCTTATTTCGGCGATTCACAAAGCAGCGTTAAACCTCTTTTATGGGCTCATAACAGACTAACGTATTGAGAAAGTGTAATTATCTCTCATACTTTTGAATGCCCACCATTCTGCCAATACTATAGACAGTTTATGTTTTTAGGGGCTTTATGTTAGGCTTCCGTGCTTTAGGGCACAATTCTTGGAAGAATAATGTTCTTTACTGCACTTAAGATCATGGCTTGCAAATGTGAACAGTCACCAAATATTGTTGGTGATGATAAACAACAGTGATGACAGCTGCCACTCATATCTGGAGTACTTATATGCCAGCCTTTACAGTCATAGTGTTGCTAAATGCTGTATATTCACCATTTGATTTTCATAGCAACCCTAAGAAGGATATTATTACTTCTAGCCCCATTTCACAGATGAGGAAGCAGAGGCTTGGAGAGATTAAGTAAATCACTCTTCCCTGCCACACGCATTCACACACACACACACTAGAAATGAACCAAATTCTTTATGACTCCAAATCCCAGACTCTTAATGGTCTTGTCACTATGTCATCATAGCATACCATTAGACTCCCCTGTCTTGGCTTTAGGGATGTGTGTTTTCTTGGTTTCCCTCCTACCTTCTTTCCCAGTCCCCTTTGGCACCTCAGTTGCAATGGAGCTCTTAAGTGCTTGAGTGCCTCAGAGCCTGCCTTGACCTGAACGCCTTAGTTTTTCCATCTGCACTTTCCCCAGGAGTTTAAATATTAGCATACATATAACACCTATATGCCGACATCTCCAAAATCTAAATCTTCATTCCACACTGCATCCCTTACTCTGTTTCATAAATCCAATTGAGATTTCTAAATGGCATCTCAAACTTAAGTCCAAACAGATAGATACGTATATTTACTTCTCCTCCAAGTACGTTCCCATCTCAGTGCATGATGCCACCATCCAAACATCAAACCAGAAGTGTAGGCATGGTCCTTGATGTCTCCTTTCCTTCATGGGGGTTTATAGTAATTCTGTGACTTCAATCTCTACCCACCCCTCTGTTTCTACTGAGGTCTCTTTGGTCTAAATGACTTATATCCCCTTGTCTGGATTGTTACAATGCCTCCTCACTGGCTTCCCTACTTTCCAGCCCCAATTCCTTTTTCACAGTTTTCTGAGTGATATTTAAAACATGAATCAACTCATTCCCTCACTCTGCTTAAAAATCTTGAAGGATTTTCTTTTGACTAAAAGTCCAGGGTCCATAGGATGGCCTTCAAAACCGTATATGATTTGGCCATTGGCTAACTCTGCAACTGAACCTCATACCACTTGCTGCCTCGTTCACTACTCTCTGTCTGTGGTGGTCTTTTTCAGTTCCTCAGTGGTACAAAGCTCTTTCATGCCTCAGGACCTTTGCACTGGATGTTTCCTCTGCCTGGAATACTCTCTCCCTGGACCATAGGAGCTCAATGAATGTTAACTGAACGAACGAGAATAGATTGCCTTTTCTACATGAGTAATATAAATAATTTAAAGAAATACATTATTAATAACTGATTTAGCCATTTGTATTTATGACATTTAAATTATATGGGCTTCATAGAATTAGGCCATGTGTTTTCTAAGGCATGTTTTTATGTTTACATGGATGGAGTAGGGAAGAGAAGGTAGTAGGAATGGCAGTGGGAAGACACATACATAGCATGTGATAATCATGAATCATTAACCTGGTGAGGTAGATGTTTATAACCTTGTTTTTCAGAACTTAGGTAATTCAAAGAGGTTAGGTAACTGGCAAATAGTGAGCAGGTAGGAAGCAGTAGGTCTGGAAGTTACAGGTGGTCTGACTTGGCTCCCATGTGTGGTCCCCAGATCCTGGGGCCTTGGGACAGGCACATCTGAGAGGTGAGATTTGAGGGTAAGAACAAGGGGACACATCTGGAAACATGAGATATTTTATTCCCATGGGAAGCATCACTGACCACTGTAAGTTGGAGAGACTGGACACGTTAGTTATATCTAATTCTGCCTAGATTGTCAAAAACCTCGTGCATGAGCTGAATTCAGTACAGACTTCAAAACCCAGTATCCATACACATGGATAAGGTGGGAATACAGCTAGGTATGACAATTAATAAGCCTCCATCTGTTAAAACATCACACTCTGAGTGGCACTTAACATGGTTATGGGTTTCCTTGAATGTTTTCTTTTTTTTTCCCTTTCCTACCATATGTGCTTAAAGTCTCTGAAAAGGAAACAGCTTAATCTAGGAATGTGAAAAAGAATGGTGACATTCTGTAGTGTGTCAGTGAAATGAGAAACTTATCAGGCACCGTCTATTTTGGGAGTTTTGTGGTATTTTATGGTTCCAGCTTCCAGTTAGTGACAAGATGGCACTGCCAAGATGATGTACCACGTGGCGGGGTAGAAGAGCGCCATGATGGGTGCTACTTCTGAAAGTTGCTTTTGGGTTGGCCCTGGACAAAGCTGACACACATACAGAAAATACCCTTTCTCTCCAGGACCTAAATGAAATATAATCTGCTTGGTTTATATTTATTCTTCCCAATGGAAAGTAATCCGTCTGTACTAGGTTTTCCTGTGCATTCTGTTTACACCTCTGTGGTAGCACGCATCCCCGATAATTCCTCTTTTAACCTCTTGAATTTCTATCTTCCTCTTCCACTGTAGCTTCTCAGGGCCTGGGCCATGGTTTCTTCATCTTTGCATAATCCAGGGGGACCTAGCCCAATAACTTACATTAGAGGGGCTCAACATATGTTGTCAGACTGAAATAAAATTGTTTTAGGAAAACAATTTTCAAATTATGCCTTTAACACAAGATACCTCAATTATTTACAGGCATGACATATTGTAGATGAATAACATAATGGACTATATATATCCTTATGTTAAATGCTAAAAATATTACCAAGGAAAAAAAATCCCCATTCTTTAGAAAAGCCAGTGTGTGGTTTAGGTTAAATTGCATTGTGTAAATTCTGTGGAATCTGAATGTTTGGGATGAAGAAGGGTATTGCTTTTGGTCTTGGCACTGGGGCAAAGGGTGAAAGCCTTTTAGAATATCCTGGTTGGCTTAGCATAGGTATGTCAATAAATCATTGCCATAGCTCTGTAATAATTGATCATCTCTTTCTCTTTGTGTACCTTTTTATAGGGAAATATTCATTTTAAAATTTCCTGCCTGTAAAGAGAAATACAAGGAAAGTCATAAAGCACCTATGTATTATGATAAGTATGTTTAGAGCAGGCAAAGTATTTTGTTTTCTAAATATTTTAAACGTGGCCAACACATCAGTTGGGATGTTAAGATGCTGTGGGAATACTGACAAAAACAAAGGAGGACCCCAGACTAGGATACTAGCTCATCCCCTCTAGCCTAGAAAGAAGAGTTGGAAGATGAGGGGTTACATAATCAAAGTAACATTTGAGGAAGATGCATTTGGCAACAATATACAGGGTAACTGTAGGCAGGGTTGCTCTTGGGATGGTGGGGACCAAGGAGGAAGCTGTAAGAATAATCTCAATGTGAGGCGAGGGAGGCATAGTGACAGCAAGTGGTAGGAATGTAGAGGGAAAAAATGGCTATTAAAAGACCTGTCAAAAGAAAAATCTCCATGACTTTGTGAATGTGATAGCTAATCCTAAAATATCGAGTCTGAGTGACAACGTGAATGACTTGTTAATACGGAGAGAAAGAAGTGGGGGAGGGGCGGCTGAACCGTAGGGAAAGGTTGAGTTCCACCACACAGTGAGACATCCACGTGGAAATTCTCTGGCTCCATCCTTGTCATTTTAGGACATTGTTGTTCACTGAGGGATGCATGGGGGGTATCATATCTGGAGACAGCAAAGAAATATGTAAGACAAGTGAAGAACAAGCTAGGTTTGAAAACGCTGAGGTCACAGCACAGCTTGAGCTGAGACGTACAGTGTTCTGGCTGGATATTTGATCTCGCAGCATGTTGGCTCCCCGCCAGGCTAACTGCCCTCATACATTGACTGTATTCTGGCTTAGACTTCTGCTTCGACTCATCTACAAGTATTTAGCTTGTAGTTAGGCATTAGAACATGATGACTTTATGATTTTAAAAGTGTAGAAAAGAATTCTGATTTTTTAGTGGCCCAAAATAGTGAAGCCTCCAGATTTGTGAGGTAGAAATGTAAATCAAAGAGTTAATATTCTGACTGGAATGACGAGATGCCTGATCAAATCCTCTTGGTAAAGTTTAATATATCCTTGGAGAACTAACTCAAAAGTTACTTCTCTAAGTAGCCTGCTTGACTCCCCAGAGCAATTAATCTTTTTTTTTTTAATTGTCTATGGTCCCAAACACTTCGTACTTATTTCTACTAGAGCACATAGAACGGTGTATGTTTCTGTCTGTTGTCACCAGACTGGTAACATCTTGAAGATGGGAACTATTTATTTATCTCTGTATTCCCCACTCCCCTAACAGAGTAAGGGTTAGTGGGTGGCATTTCATTGTTGGAAAATCCAAAAGAGAAATTTTAAGAACACGTATGGAGCGATGTGCAGTTGCCGTAGCAAAGCCTGTGTACGCATCATATGTCACATTCCTGCTGATGGCGTTAATGCTGCACCAGCAGAGGCAATGCGCTCATTACATGCTGCTGGCCCATATTTGTAATGTGTGACATTTTTTAATGAAATACTGTCAAAGGTAATTCATCATATAGTAACTTTTGGGTTATATGCCGAGACTGATCTTAAACATAGACATGCTGAACTTCAATAATGCTATTTTCTAAGGAGGGTATGAACCAAGGGTTTCAGTTAGGAAAAAGAGGCAAAACATTATGCTCTTTTAAATTCATCAGATATGCCTGAAAAAGAGGTTTTCTTCTGCCTACTCCAGTTGGGGACAGGGTTATTGTATGAAGATAGTCAGGTGACTCTGAAAGGTTGTAGAATATTTCTTTTCTGCGGAACATCAATGATTGAAAAGGGAGTGAAGACTTGCTAAAGATAATCACTATATCTCAAGAGGTATTTTAAAAAATCAAAGGACTCGTGACAACTTGAGTGAATTTCAGATGTCAGTTGTAGGCTCAGAGTTAAAGGTACTCTCTCTGCATATCCATAAAGATCTAAGATTTTATACATATTATAGAGTATAAATAAAAGAAAGCTTCTAAGTCTCATTATTTTTGTGTAAGTCCAGATAAGATTCCTTTGATGAGCTTAGCATTTCCTTTCAAGGGAAAGCTTGTAGGTGAAAGGAACACTAAAATTATAATTCTTTGTCTTCCTTAATTAGACTGTAGCTCACCATAGATCTTGCTGAAGCTGTGAGAAAATCCAGGCAATAATTCACATTGTCAGGTCAGCAGAAATGGACACAGGGGTCCGATGTGATGATTTGCTTAAGTGATCTATCTGTGAACTGAGCAAATCGGAAGAGGTACATGTCTTCATTGGAAATATACCCTCTGACGATACTGAGCACAAACAGCACTGAAAATGAATCAGAACAATAGTCTTATACCCCCTTTACAGATGTCATTCAAGAGGAAATAGATAAATCACAGTAATATCAATTGATGTGGGGCACTAATTAATAAATCCCATTAAATTGTGGAGTAATGACATTTAGCATCTAATGAATGCCTTGTAATCTCTTGATCATTAATATTTCATAGCACAAGAATTGGCAACCCTGGGCTCATGCAGCATGGTTTTATGTTTCTGACATGGCCCCTAGGGCACTAAGTGGCACAAGCTATTGCAACTCTGTTGTAAGAATATACAACAAAAGCAATGAACTCTTTTAGTACCCTGGGTCCTAATATATTCTCACTTTAGAAAATGTGAATCTGTCTGCCATTCTCAAAATTAACATCTGTGACTACTTGGTGCTCTGGAAGAACAGAAAGCAACTGATGTGTTGACTTTGGTGTGTAACATTGCTTTGTTGTTGACACTCCCAGTTTATGCAAGAAACTTGCACAGGAGAAAAATCATTACTTTGATTTATTACCTGGACTTTCTTTATTCAAAGGCAATAATCACCTCACAGAGCAGATGCCATTGCAAGGGTTTATTGATCCTATGCCCTTCTAGAAATTCCAGGAGGATGTCACTCTGGCAGGAGATGGAGATGGTCAATGAAAAAGAAGTCCATCTATGAGCAGACTGAAGTGAAGTAGGAGAAGCTCTCTGGCCATCTGTCTATCCCTCCAGTGACACTCGGTATCTTTCCTTTCAAAGGGGGGCTGCAGCAGAGAGAATGCTCAGAGCTTGCAATGGGCAAGCGACAGAGAGCTGGGAGGGAGGGAGAAAAGGTCTTCAGCAGATCTAGATCCCAAAGAGTTAAATACTACCAATGCAGCCCGACCTGTATGGGGTTTGCTTCTGGGTGCAAAACGGGATACTGATCAAAATCAAGTTGGACAAGTGACAAGACTGAGTTTGATGTTAGTGGATGTCTTTTAACATCATTGGAGGGCAGAGGACGGAAGGCAGTGTGCTCAAGGGTAGGTGGAGAGAAGCATCGAGCCCAGGGCAGGGACATAAAGGGACACGTAGCTATAGCCGGGAAACAGAGGGATAAATGAGCGGGGGGAAAAGAAAGAGAGGAAGAGTTGAAGAAAAGTAAGGGGAAAGTAGGGACAGCGTTTAGGGAAGAAAAGTGAAGACAGCGAAGAGGGATTAAAAAGGGAAGGGGGAATCCCTGGGGAGAAGGACCAATAGTTAGATCTGGGGTTGGGCGAGAGAGGAGTGAGCGAGGGTGGGGGCGCAGAGAGTGAGACGAGGGGGCTGGAGGAGGAGGGCAAGAAAGTGCGATCGGCGCAAGGGTGGGCGAGGAGACAGGGCTGCAGAGGGGAGCAGAGATAAGGAAGGGGGAGAGGCAGCCCACGGGGCCGGCAGCCGGGGCGGGGAGGCGAGGCCGCGGGAGGGAGGTGGGGGGCTGTAGGGGGCTGCGAGAGGGAGCGCGAAGGAGAGCGGAGGCCAAGTGCATTGTGTCTGGCGGCGGCGCGCGATCCCACCGCCGGCTGCGGCGGGGCGGGAAGCCATGGAGCCTCGGGCGCTCATCACGGCGCTCAGCCTCGGCCTCAGCCTCTGCTCCCTGGGGCTGCTCGTCACGGCCATCTTCACAGACCACTGGTACGAGACCGACCCCCGGCGCCACAAGGAGAGCTGTGAGCGCAGCCGCGCGGGCGCTGACCCCCCGGACCAGAAGAACCGCCTGATGCCGCTCTCACACCTGCCGCTGCGGGACTCGCCCCCACTGGGGCGCCGGCTGCTCCCGGGTGGCCCTTTGCGCACCGACCCCGAGTCCTGGCGCTCGCTGCTGGGGCTCGGCGGGCTGGACGCCGAGTGTGGCCGGCCGCTCTTCGCCACCTACTCAGGCCTCTGGAGGAAGTGCTACTTCCTGGGCATCGACCGGGACATCGACACCCTCATCCTGAAAGGTGAGCGGCGGGCGCGCCCTGCGCCCTGGGCGCCCGCGAGTGGAGCGCAGCCCGAGCTCCCCAGGGGCGTGCGGGTCCCCAGTCACCTCCCCGCCGCGTCCCCGCACATTCTTTTATCTTTCCTCGCTGCCTCCTTTATTCTTCTCTCTTTCTTTTCCCGTTCCTCCTTTCGTCTCCCTTTCTCGCACTTCTTTCTTTCTACAACTCTCTTCTTTTCTCCTCATCTTATTCTTTCTTTTCCTTCTTCCTCAAGTCTCTGCTTTAGCCTCCCCTTCTCTGTCCCCCCCCCCCCCTTTCTTTGCCTCCTATTTCCCTCTCCTTTCCCTCTCTCCTCCTCCTCCACTGTCTTTGTACACCTGCCTCACTTGGAATGCACGTATCGATTTTCTTGAAGCTGCTCCCCACTGGGTTAACAATCGAGAAGACCTGACCTTTCCCAGTAGGCTCCTTCCTTCAAGTTGTGCTTTCCTTCCAGAAATACCTTGGGAAGAAAAGTGGTGCAAGCCTCGGAAGAAAGGGAGAGGGGCTTTTTCTTGTATCGAGCTGATGTTGGTAGCATACGGAACTGATGTGGTAGCTAGCTGGTGGGCTCACGGGGACCAAAGGAGGCCTGAGGAACCTCTTAAGTGCATGATTCTTACGGATTAGACCTCAAATATACCATTAGTGCATTGGTGGAGGCAGCGGAACGCACACTGGATATCTACTTTTTTTTCAGCTTTGGTGATGACTCGGCACACCATCCATCCTCCGTGTCTATGCAACCCAGGGCGAGGAGAGGGGCGAATCTGCCCAAGCCCTTGAAAGTAGAGCTTTCTGGGTTTGGGCATGGAATTTCTACACAATCACTCTTTTACTTTCGTGCTGTCTTGTAACACTGTTTTGATTGTTTTGTAATTTGCCCCTGAGTAGAGCATCAATTTGGTCTTCAAATATCTATGCAACACCTGGACCCTATGCATGTAATCAGATAGATAGTTTGACTAAAAAAAATCTTATTCGTGTATAAATATTCGATGTGACAACCTTTCTAACTTTCAGAGTTCCACCCTTAATATATATATAGTTTTTGAGATAAAACAAATAAATAATCCTTTCCTTTGGACTAGCAAAAAAAGAAAAAGTTTGAAATCAATACATTTTACTATTTAGTAGCCATTCAAGAAAAACAAATGAACAGACGTGTTGAATTCCAGTTTGGAATGGAATTGCTTAGAAAGAAGGGGGTTAATAATATTTTGGCCTTCAAAATCTTCTGAGTTGGCATATTCTTTTCTCAAATGTGTCAACTTCCTCCTTCCTAGGGCTAGCTCAGCTGGGGACTGCCATCTGAAACCTGTCTGTTCATGGAAGGACTCCAAAGCTTTTGGGGGGATCACATACAGCAACCTTCCTCTGGGAAGTGTACCCTTTTTTCCCCTCTCCTAACTTGCATCCAAATTTGATTCCTCTTCTTGAAGATACTGCATAATTAATTCTGATAGTAGCATAGTACATGAACAAACTGAAAAAGCTGAATTTGGAGGCTCAGTTTTAGAATACTCATTTAGGCAAGGCAGTTTTGAAAGCTAAGCATTGTAGTCTGTCTTTGAAAATGACAGAGCTGCATTTCCTTACACTCTTTCTATGTCGACTGTATTCGATGGCATGTAAATTGGATATAGAGTATGCCTGTAACATCAGGGCAGAATCCAACTCATCAGGGCAGGACTGGGACCCCCTACAGGACACTCACTGTACATTCCTCATCTCTGCAAGTGCCTTGGCTGGCTGAGGTGCCCTGGTCAGTCCAGACTCAAATAATCCTACAGACAGAAGGGATCTTAGAGGTCGTTGAATCAACCACCCACCCATTGTTCAAACTCTCTTCTTCTACCATCTTTCTGACAAATAGTTGTCTAACCTACTGCTTTCATAAGACGGAGTTTGTGTACATTAAAAATATTCTATTTCTCTAGGCATGACTGTTTTAGATCGAAACAATCTCAGATTTAGAGTATTGATGGCGTTTAGCTAATCCTTTGTGCATAACACGAACATGTCCTAAGTTGTAATCAGAAGACCTGGGCTCCATGACTGGCTCTGCTGCTAAATTGTAGTGTAGCCTCCAACAGGTGGCAGGCCTCTTGGCCTTCAGTTTCTTGTCTATAATGCATATTACGAAAGCTGAATGTTCTTTACAGAATTTTCTAATTCTGAAATCTATCACTGCTGTAATAACAACAACGTAAATTTAGCTTCCTGGGAAGTTAATGAGCTGACATTATTAAAACATGAGGAGTTCAGAAAAAAAATGATAGATTAGTACATTACAGAATCATAATTTGTTGTTTGGGAGATAGCCAAAAATGTCTCAACTACTTTCAGTATTGCTACTCACCTACCTTGGGCTAGTTACCTAAGTCTTCTGAATCTCAGTTTCATCTGTGAAGTGAATGGATAAAATGAACAGCTTTAAAATTCTATAAATAATTTGAGAAATAAAAATGTCAACAACATTTTCTTTTCTCAAACAGATGACTTTGACCCCTATGTTAGGTAAACATTATTACCTTTTGTTTGACATCTGACATTAGTGGGTGTATTTTTAGTTTAGTTTGCTTCGCTTTAGTTGTTCATTGATTGTTTCTCATATATGCTTTAAAGGGGAGGGTGTGGCTCAGGCTGAGCCAATGACTCCTTGCTCAAACTAGCAACCTTTGGGCTTAAGCCAGCAACCATGGGGTCATATGTATGATTCCACACTCAAGCTGGCAACTCTGTGCTTAAGCTGGTGAGCCCACACTCAAGCCGGATGAGCCAATGCTCAATCTGGTAACCTCAGGTTTTTGAACCTGGAAGCTCAGTGTGCTAGGTCAGTGCTCTATCTACTGCATCACCACTGGTCAGGTGTATTAATTTCATTTCTTAAATAAATCATATATAATTAGAAATTGATATCACATTCAATTAAAAAAATTGTATAACTAGGGTCCCAAGTTTTATTCTTACTTTCTTCTCTGAATTACCTTGTCTATGACTCCTAAGATTTAGAAATGTTAATAATAGAAAATGAAAAAAAGTAGACTGAGATTGGAAAGTGAGGAAGGGTGGGAAAAAGCTCCAAGAACCACCTTGCACATTTAGGAAGCTTTTGAGGGAAAAAAGAGGCCAGCATTTCCTCATTTGGACTTAGAGGACAAAGCCAGGAGGTGTTTGACAGTTGCAGAGGTAAAGGTAGAATTGATGGTATAGGAAACATTCTCACGATTGGAATTGGTTGCATTTCCTGTTAATGGAGGCAAGTATTTTTGAGAGCTGTATAGGAGATACAGTCAATGTGGACAGTTAGAAATTAGTTTAGAATGGCATGTGTAGACTCTATAGTCTACTTAAGAGAAATCACAAGAGCCAGAAAACCATTGATCTCAATAGAACAAGTTGTTGGGAAAAATCATCAAATTCTAATTGTTAGTCTTTTCTTTTTTTTAATTTTTATTTATTTATTTATTTTAGTCTTTTCATTATGATTCTTGTTTACTTCTAGCCCAGAGTGATCCTTGGAGGTCTAGGTTGGACCTTCATCCAGAACCTTCAGTGAGAATGGAGGTGAACTTATTTATCAATCCATTAAGAACTAAAACTAGAATCCTATGCTACTCCATTAGGCTGACTTTTAGGTTCTAAGGAAGCTTTGCTGGTCAAAGTGAGGGCTGTCTCTGACAAGTATGCAAATGAACTTTCCCTCTACTTAGCAATAAAAGGGTAGAAATTTTGAGGGAACCTAGGGCTAGAAACTTGAGAGAATGAACTTAAAGCAGGGGTAGTCAACCTTTTTATACCTAATGAGCACTTTTGTATCTCTGTTAGTAGTAAAATTTTCTAACCGCCCACTGGTTCCACAGTAATGGTGATTTATAAAGTAGGGAAGTGAATTCACTTTATAAAATTTATAAAGCAGAGTTACAGCAAGTTAAAGCATATAATAATAATTACTTACCAAGTACTTTATGTCAGATTTTCGCTAAGTTTGGCAGAATAAATCTTTATAAAACAACTTACTATAGTTAAATCTATCTTTTTATTTATACTTTGGTTGCTCTGCTACCGTCCACCATGAAAGCTGGAATGCCCACTAGTGGGCAGTAGTGACCAGGTTGACTACCACTGACTTAAAGCATGGAGGCTTAGACCCTTCAGTGCCACTGGGGCTGTCAGCAGTTTGAAAGAAGCTTTTATAAGTAAAAGTCACAGAAAAACAGAGAGGTAGGAATGTGGCATGGATTGTATAAGGAGCCTAGGACATGAGAGAAGGTGATTTAAAGTTAGGTTCCCTATTCCATATCACCTTCTTATCCTGGAGGTTGACTTAACATTAAATCATGGCCCTATCACTGCTACATCTATGAAATTCTCTGAGTCTTAGTTAATCTGTACAATGGGACTGATAATACTTTAGTCATTCATTCATTCATCTATTTATTCACCCAATTTATTTACTCAACAAATATATAGTGAGTATCAGCAATTGTTCCAGGTATACAAGATACAGGAGTGGACAAATGGATAAGAATGCCTGCCCTCATAGAGTTTATATTAAGTAATGGAGTTATTTTTCTAGTGGATTTTACAATAACTACTATTAGTACGTTATGGGATAAGCACTTTGGGAAGACTGATGATGGCATTGGTAAGCAAATGACAGAAAATCCAGTGCAACATAATGGATGGAGCTCTGTACCCTTTGAGGGATGTTCGGGCATTCTGTTCCAAGTGCAATTCTTATGTTGAAACTACTGGATAAACAATAAAATAAGAGGACAGATGGAAAGAAACTCAGTTAGAAACATTATATAATGCTGCTTTCAGTTCCTAAAAACACCGACTTTAATAAATAAACATTGTTGAGACTAGTGAATACATTATGTAGAACTTTGTAGAAATTAATTTTGAACAGGAATTTGTCATTGAAATTGTATCAGTAGTTCCAACTGTTGTTGCTAGCCTCTACTTTTTAAAAATTTTTAATTAAAAATTTTCATTAACACAATTAACATTACTTTTCAAATATGTGTCCCTTGTTTATGTAAATCAAATTCAAATATTATATATTGCCTGCAATAAAAATGGAAAATTAATGCTGTAGTGTTTTGTTTTTATAAAATTTAAAATGATAGAATTTCCGAAATGTGAAGATTATAATTCTGTATGCCTGATGTTAACTTGTATAAATCATTTGGGACTGAATTCTTGAAAGTTGAAATGAAACATGTCCTTGTGGTTTCAGAAGCATTTTTCCTTTAATGAGATAAACAGAGATATCAAAGACAGTGGGACATAAATACTTTGTCATTTTGCTCTCTGCAAGAAAAAGAAAGTGGAAGAATTGGTAAGAATTCTCTGGGTCTGCTCTTCACTCTGCTAATGATTTATGTTTCCCCTGTTGCTTATTTTCCATGAAATTAATAGTCTGTACAGGACCCACCAAGTTCTACCTGACACGGAAATAGATTGATGATTTTCTTCAGCTCATTTGTAGACCAAAGTATCATTTGTGTTGGAATAATTATCTTCCAAGAGCAGATATATCTAGGAAAGCTGAGAAGCTAGCACCTTCTCTTGGACCAGAGGATACTGCTGGCAAAGGGATTTCTCAGTTTTGGAGGCACTGGGGACATTATTAAAACCTCCTTTTTCTTTCTTCTTGAAGCAAGTGGTCTCTGAAATTATTCTGAATACCACCCTATATAATTTATTTATTTACTTTTTTGATTTGAGAGAAAGAGACAGAGACAGAAAGGGAGAGAGTGGGGGGGGGGAGAGAGATGAGAAGCATCGACTCATAATTGCAGCACTTTAGTTGTTCATTGATAGCTTCTCATACATGCCTTGACCGGAGGCTCAAGCTGAGCCAGTGACCCCTTGCCCAAGCCAGAGACCTTGACTCAATCCAGTGACAGTGGGCTTTAAGCCAGTGACCTTGGGATCATGTCTGTGATCCTACACTTAAATCAGTGACCCCAAGTTCAAGCTGGCAAGCCCATGCTCAAGCTGACAAGCTTGTGCTCGAGCTGGTGACCTCAAGGAGTTTTAAACTGAGGACTTCAGCATCCCAGGTCAATGCTCTATCCACTGCACAATCACCAGTCAGTCTATTTATTCATTTTTAAATTATATGCATGGACTGTGCTAACATAGACATCATAAAACACAGACAAAAGCCATTTTGAAGGGATGTGGTCATAAATAGACATAAATGGAAATTCAATTATTTCAACCTACATTCCCAAAGGATTGCTTGTGTACCTCCAGCATGTACACACTCCATTTTGAAGACCATTTTTATCGCTGCTAATTAAAGGAGCCAAGTTTCTCACCTGAGCAGAGGAAGCAGTGATTTTTCCTGTCATGGCTGAAATTTATAGTGGGTCTCCCAGTGTACTGTTACATCACACACATTTAGCTTGCACAGGGGAGAGGAGAAGATACATTTTATTCCTTTATCACTTCTGACATTAGACACAGGATTCAATGAATCCTTTCCAGTTAAACAACTGCCAGCTCGTACCATACAACTCATAATGATTAGATTTGTCCTTTTGTCCTTCTCAGTGTTTTGAGGCTCACCATACCCAAGAGTGATACTCTGTTTCAACACATTCTCTTGCTACCATTCCTGAAGGTCACAGTCAGAAATTAAATTCTTCTTTGCCATTCTGAGCTCAAAAAAAGATACTTGCTCCCATTCTTTTCATCTGAATACAAGATTTTCTTTTAAAAGTAATTTATAAACACAAACATAAATCGTGATTTGAGTGGTTTGTGATTAAAATTGCCAGTCAATGAATGACATTTGTGTCTACCATGCTTCAAGCATAACATTTAGCAATGGCCTTGAAGAAGAAAAAAGAAGAGTTTTTGCTATGTCATAGAAAGTTCACAACCAATTATACCCAAGTTGCTGTGGTTTTCTTCCTTAGCTACTGATTTTCCTGCTTCAAAGCTCAAAAAGAGCCCTCAAACCCCATCAGGCAGACTGCTCATAATTGCAAGTATTCTTGACTGCCATAGAAGATAAGCTTTTATTGGGGAAGTATCTGGATGTTACAAGGAATAACCGAGACCCCTGCTCCCGTGTCAATGCAAATGGGAGACCACAAGGCGTGGCAACATTGAAGGAATTTAGGTTGGTCATAGGGTTTTCCCAACTATTACCAAGAATGGACTCTCCTTCCATCTTTGAG
Organism: Saccopteryx leptura; assembly: GCF_036850995.1. NCBI lineage: Eukaryota > Metazoa > Chordata > Mammalia > Chiroptera > Emballonuridae > Saccopteryx > Saccopteryx leptura. The sequence goes on along the minus strand of NC_089505.1, from coordinate 277,501,830 downwards.
GACACCTGCAGTGTAACCCGGATTACTGATCTGTGACCTCTGCCTAGCAAGCTGTGACCTTGGATGGGCGGTCTCCTTATTCCCTGAGCCTGCCTTTTCAGACTCACCTTCTCTTTCAGGGAGAGTCCACTGTCTTGCTTTAATACTCAACTGTGAACGTCTGGGATTTTTTTCTCATAGTTTTTGCTGGTTAAAAATAATAAAAGTAATCAGATTTGGTCCTCCTCCTCAATTCCCACTGCCTTACAAAAACAACTGGTAAAATAGAAGGAACTGGTTGAAGACAGCCAAACTGGAGGAATGGCAAATAATACAGATAGCAAATATGCCCATTTTAGATAGAGCATTAGCTCAATATTTTGGAGGCAATTCAGATAAGATCATTTTATCCATGTAGACTTGCTTTAAGTTAAAAATTGTTTTTTTTTTCTACAGTTACTACTTTTTAAAAAAGACACCACACCATTAATATTGTCTAAAGCTTTACACAACTGGTTGAAAAGATTGGTATCTAAATAAAGGCATTTGTAAATAGAAAATGGTCTTTATCTTCAAAATCTGGTAAAATTCATGACAGTTTATTTATTTTTTTCACTCTCTTGTAGTGTTTTCCTGTGGCTAAAAGTGATTGCAGTGATTAGTCTATTTCATTGCAAGTTTTAACTAAAGGGAAAGTAACTGAACTTGGAGCTGGAGAGCTCCGGCAGGAAGCCGACAGCCTTTGTTGGCGGCAGAGTAATGGGAAACTGCATGCTGCACTCCATCTTTCTTGTGACTCAGCCAGATAAGCTGATTGCAGACCAAACAATAATGTCATGGGGATGCCCACCAGGGAATTCATTAGCAAGGGAAAAAAGGGGAGCAGTGCAAACCATATTTTAGTTCCCACTATTTGAATTACTGAGGACACGCTGAATTATTTTCTGTAACTTGCTGGATGTCTCCCAGTGTTTAGACTTTTATATTTAGTTCATTAGTAAAAATCAATCAGCTCATTCCCCCTCTACAGATCTAAAGGATATAATATGTTCCCTTTTGGTTCTCCAAGTTATTTGATACTCTGCAGGTAGATAGGGAAGAGATTCCAGAAATATGAGTGTATAGATAATTCCAGAAGGCTTAACTGTCCCTTTACAACAAAGGTCACTCAATGGCAAACTAACACTGATGGTTCCATCTGCCTTGCCAATAGGTATTGATTGGCAGACTTAGAGTCTATAATAGTGGAACAGGCAGGGTAGGGGGGACAGGGTGTGGGAGCCTATATTTGGCTTGGATCTCTTTTTAGCTACATTTTAAGGAATTTTTATTTGGTGTAGGGGATGTGAGCGATTGCTTTCACTCAACAATCAGCTGACAAATGTTACTACTGAGTGTTGGGCATGCAATGCTTTTGAGAATAAGAGGCTGCTTAGTGAAAAACATGGTGCTCTGTCCCTCTTGTCTTGCAAGGTTGTGCTTCCCCTAACCACACCCAGAGCAGTGAGGAAGGGGGTCTGAGATGGTGGCAGAAAGCTGTTGGTTAATTTGAGTTTGAATGCCATGTCTTAAGCTCTCACAATTTTGAAAGCTTATAGTAATGTGTACAGTTGTTATGGAATTTTAAGTACAATATGTGTGTCCTGTGAAATGGTACTCAACAGATCACTTGTCTGTGATGTGACTGAAAAATTATGAAACAGGTCATCAGAGTGACAATTTGACATAGCAGATAAATTGCTGAGGAAAACAACCCCAACAATATAATGGCCAATGGGAATAACTGAGTCTAGGCCAATTGGAGCTTATTATTTGTTCTATGCCATTGATATTTAAGAATCACTTATCCCAGGTGATTTAATTCTTAGCATCTAACATGTTATAAAGAACATTTTGTTTGGTGTTCAGACAGTGCTGATATTGGTTGAAGGAACCTAAAACTAACAAGTACTAGAAAATAAAAGATAGGCTGAACTAAAGAATGACAGGAAAAACAACAGGAACGTTTCTGAGAAATGCTATCTTTTTGTTCAGGTGTTTGAAACAAACAGAACAAAAGACACAAGGAAGTTCTTTACTATTCAGCAGTAAAGGATAAAATCCAGCCAGAAGATGTCCACCAAAGAAGCATCAAAGTCGTGTTGTATTTCTTTCTTTTTTTTCTGAAAGAAACTCAAATTGGTAGGAGGAAAATGGGTAAGCACATGTAGAATCAAAGAAATGCTAAGCAGTGATCCTTACCGGTTTATATTTTTACTATGATGCCCTTGATAGATGATTTTCACTTGCTCTACAAATTCCTGTCAATTACATGCATTTTCAAGCGTGCCAACTCTAACCTCCATCCTTTTCTTTCTGAAAGCGTATTATCAGAATGCCTGTGAGGAAAGGGATGCTATTAGCATAATCTCAAATTGGTTTTAATTTATAAAACAGACTCTATCATTTGGACAGGGGTGGCCCTTTAATCTTGTGCAGAAGAGGTTAAGAGACAGCAGTCTGATTGGCAGTGTGGATGGGGACTTAAATAGACTGTGTATTTTTAGGGGTGGGAGGCAGAAGGGAAGCTGATAGGTGTTGTGAGGATGGGTGCCTCAGAACTCAAAGCCATCCTCAGGTGTGGATGACTTTGGAAAATTGGGAGATATGAATAACTTATTGCCTGTTAGTCTTCTGATCCCAACACACCTGATTTGGAATTTTTTTTTTTTTAATGATAGGAGAAATCATAAAAGGCCATAGTTTTATATGCCCTCCAAATATGACAGAGTTATTAAACTATGTCTGAGAGGCCCTGAGAGGCATTAAACAGACTAGTTCCCTATACTCGAAAATACACACAGATGATTCTGCAGTAATATTTTGATTATGCCATGGGGGAAATTGAATGCTTCTTGCTAATATGACCCAGATTTTCATTTTGGAAGTTTGTGGCATGGGTATTCTTTTAGAATTTTTTTTTTCTTTTTACAGGGATAGAGAGTCAGAGAGAGTGATAGATAGAGACAGACAGACAGGAACAAAGAGAGATGAGAAGCATCAATCATCAGTTTTTCGTTGCGATGCCTTAGTTGTTCATTGATTGCTTTCTCATATGTGCCTTGACCATGGGCCTTCAGCAGACTGAGTAACCCCTTGCTCGAGCCAGCGACCTTGGGTCCAAGCTGGTGAGCTTTTTGCTCAAGCCAGATGAGCCCACGTTCAAGCTGGCAACCTCGGGGTCTCGAACCTGGGTCCTCCGCATCCCAGTCTGACACTCTATCCACTGTGCCACCACTGGTCAGGCTGGTTTTATTTCTAAATTATCACAGAGTTATTACTTTAGTATTCTTCAAGTTTTACTTGTAGGTTAGAATGGCAGTCTTGTGTTCTTCCCTCCTGCCCACACCCCAACCAAGTATTCTATGTATGTAGTTTTCTGAAGTTGTTATTATGCCTGGGAAAGTCAGGTACAGGAGCATTTCTGATTAAGTATGAAACGTTGTAATTTAGATTGTCAGTCTAATTTTTTTTAAATGCCATTGATAAAGTGCTTGATAAACATTTTATCCACTCATGTGGGTTAAGTTTATCAGTTAAGGATCTTTTAGTACCAAATAACAGAATGACTAAATAAAAATGGCTTAACCTACAGGAAAAATATATTATCTCTCATAACAAGACATCTGGGGGAAGCATGAACCTGGGCTGATGGAAGATTCAACACTGTTGTACTTCAGTTGTCCTAACATGGGTAGTTTGCCTTCGGGCTTGTCTCTTCTCGTTCACAGCAGTGCCGTGAGTCACTGCCTCACATAGCAACAGTTCAAAGGCTAGGAAGCTAGAGAGGCCATGCCCATTTTTTGTTGAAACTTTTTACGATAAAGTCAATTTCCCAGAAGTACCAGCAGACATTCCACAGGTTTCATTGGTTAGAATTATGTCATATGACCATTTCTAAACCAATCCCTGACAAGTTAAATGGAATCATCATAATTCCCTCAGACCAATCAACTTCCTCCCAGGGGCTGGGGAAGGCTTTCCCCTCCCAGGAAGCACTTGGATGCCTGGCACCAGAACAAAACTGGTTTCTGTTAGCTAAGAACACCTGGCTATTGTGTATAGAACCCTGGTGCCTGCCATGGCAGAGAAGCCTGTGTGGCAGTCCTGTCCTACCTGTGGTGATTCCATAGGGAAGATGGGATTGAGAGGAGAATTTCAACTTCCTGCTAGCTCTTCCAGATTTACTGTGTTCTTTTTCTACATCCTACCCTGATAAAGGGGAGGGAAAACATCTTTTTCCCCTCTATGCTCCTAGATTCCCTGGCTGTGACCCTATAAATTAGACTGACAAAAGACAGATTAACAAAAGAGAGACAAAACATATATACATGGAAGCACTCAGAGATGAGTAACTCAAATAGGTGGTTAAAGCTTAGGCTTATATAACATTTTAACAAAAGAGCAATACATTTGTAGAGAAGTGACAAGACAAAGGAAGAGGACTTGGAGTTTTTAAAGCTGGCAAAGTGTGTGGGAAGGCAAATATATGGGGGAAAGTAATGGAAGATAAGGATTAATTTCAGCAATGCTTTTTAATGTAGATCCCTTTGGTACTGTCTCTGGGCTGATAAGGGTCTCGAGTTGTCACCAATGATTAATTTCTATCTTTACTCTTAGAGAGGGGAGGTGGGGCACCTTTACAAATTTATGTTCTGCTTTTCAATTGCCTTCAGCTCACATTACTCCTTGTATTAACACGGCCTATTTTGGGGTGGCCTATTCTGCTACCCTTCCTGAGCCCTCGAAAGTTTCCTGAATACCCCATGCTTAGCTTTGGTGACTCTTTAATCTCTAGTTGACCCAGAGACTGCATGGCTGTTTCTAAGGAGGCTTATTTATAATTTTATTTTTAAACTTAAATGGAATGTGAAATTTGAAAAATTGTGTATTTTAAGGGATATCCGTGTAGTCTAAGATGTGATAGTGCAGTTGCTGTAAATTCCAGACATGCTGGTTGGGTGAGCTCGGTGAGGCAGTGCTTCCTGGCTGCATGGCCTCGCCTGCCCTCTTGCCCCCAGTGCAAATGCAGTGTGCTCCAGTGACAGCTTCGTGGAGATCATTATCTGAATGTGCCCCCCTCACCCATCCCCACCCCGAAGCCAGTTTATAAAAATCTGTTTTCCTCACAATTTGACTTGCTTTAATTTTTTTGTAGGAAAACAAAAGTGACAACACCATATTTCATGCCCATCCCTTGACTGCAACTTCCATGTGCACTTAAACTGTAACAACTTTGAGAAAGAAAATTAGCGAGTTACTCTCTGCTATTGCCTGTGTCCTGATGTGTGGATGGAGGCACATATTCAAAATTTGAGAAACTAACCAATTCTGGTTTGAAGAAAAGCCAGTTTACTTGCTTCTGTATTGGGCTCCAACACTTTAAAATTTTTGTAAAGAACTGTTTGCTTTTGAAATGACAAAACCTGGAAGGCCACCTGAGAACGTGGTTTGTTGAGCAGTATGTGATTCTGTGTTTGCATGGGTGGGGATGGAGGGGGAGGGTGTTAAGGTGAAGCCCAGACATCTCAGCGGGAATGTGCACATCAGACCGGTCCAGCGCGCCTTATGTTCCCTGATGGCGTTGCCGAGCTCCTCCTGGACCTCATTTGAAACTAAGAGGCCTATTTAGTGAAGCTTGATGCCTCTTCAGAGCAGGAATATCTCAGCAGGAAAACAATCAGAACTGCTGCAGATGGGCTGAGCCAGCAGGAGTTTAGCACAGACGCCTCAGAAGATGGTATAGAGCCACAAGGTATGTGGGTGGACATATATTTGGGCCACCAGACTGCATACCAATTTGAAAGCTCAAACAGAAAAAAGAAGAAGAAGAAGAAAGTAGGCAGGAAAGAAAGGAAAGCAGGAAGGAGCAAATGAGCAGCTATTTGGTGGATCTTTGGGGCATCATGTCTATGAGACCTTATTTTTTTAAATAACTATTAGGTACATTTATCTTTCTAAAATATGATCAATATCTTTCCTTTTAATACAAATCTGTCTAAGGGTTGGGTCAATAACTTAAACAATTCCCAATGATACAGCAAATCCATCCAAAGGAAGATACCCAGAAGAATTTGCATACAAAACTAGCAATATCTGCATGAATGTTCATAACAGCACTAGTCACATTAGGCAAAAGGTGAATACAACTCAAATGTCCGTGAACAGATAAATGGATAAACCAAATGTGGTACATCTATATCATGGAACAGTATTCAGCCATAGAAAAGGAATGATGTGAGCCCTGGCCGGTTGGCTCAGCGGTAGAGCATCCGCCTAGCGTGCGGAGGACCCAGGTTCGATTCCCGGCCAGGGCACACAGGAGAAGCGCCCGTTTGCTTCTCCACCCCTCCGCCGCGCTTTCCTCTCTGTCTCTCTCTTCCCCTCCCGCAGCCAAGGCTCCATTGGAGCAAAGATGGCCCGGGCACTGGGGATGGCTCCTTGGCCTCTGCCCCAGGCGCTAGAGTGGCTCTGGTCGCAACATGGCGATGCCCAGGATGGGCAGAGCATCGCCCCCTGGTGGGCAGAGCGTCGCCCCTAGTGGGCGTGCCGGGTGGATCCCGGTCGGGCGCATGCGGGAGTCTGTCTGACTGTCTCTCCCTGTTTCCAGCTTCAGAAAAATGAAAAAAAAAAAAAAAAGAAAAGGAATGATGTGTTAATATATGCTGCAATGTGGATAAGCCTTGAAAACATTATAGTAAGTGAAAGGAATCAGACACAAACGGCCATGTATTGTAAGATTCTGTTTGTAGAAATATACAGAATAAGCCAATCCACAGAGACAAAAAACAAGGATGGAAGAATGGGAAGTGTCTGCTTACTGGGTACAGGGTTTTCTTTTGGGCTGGTAAAAATGTTCTGGAAATAGATGGTGGGAATGACTGCATGATGTACTAAATAAAATTGAGATTGTACACTTTAAAGTGGTTAAAATAAAATAAAAAATCTCTAATGGTTTCCCATTGCCCACAGCTACAGGTCTAAACTTCTGAGCAGGTCATGACATAGCCTTCGCTGTGTGGCTACAGCTACACACGCATACCCTGGCCACTTCTCCCTGACATCTAGGATCAGGCTATGCCAGATTCCTTCAAAACATAAGCCTTTCACTCTCCGTGTCATGTGTATCCTATTTCTTCTGCCAGGCATACCAATCATCCACCCCCATCTGAGCATTCTTCCTTGAAAGCTTAGTGCCATTGTTATTTTCTGTCTAAATTTCCTTGACTCTCTCCATAGCCCCTCATTCTTTGCAGAATTAATTACTTTGTTAGCTGGGACCCCAATATGCCTTATACATACTTCTATTATGTTACTTTCGACATTGTCCTGTGCTTTGTTTTCTTGTTTAGTTTCCTCTCTACCTTGATGCCAGGGACAGATGCCTGTATTTGACACATAGCTATCTTTCTATAGAATGTTGAAAAAATTGCATTGGATTGATTCAAATCAGTCATATCTGGTCCATTTTCTTCTTATCCACTTCAGTGTTTTTTATTCAATTCAAGGGCAAGGAGAAGGGAGAATTATTCTGTTTTCAAAGACTAAGACACTAATAATTCAAAGAAGACAAAGTACTTGGCATTTGAAAAAGTAACAATAGTAGTGAAAGTAAAATAAACATTTTGTTTATGCCTTTAGTTTTGAAGTATTAAAAATCAGTGTAGAAATAATGGAGTGCTTCTTTTTCTTCTAATTTTATTTAGACAATTAATTTTAATGGGGCAACATTGATCAATTAGAGTACATAGATTCAGAGAAAACATCTCCAGATCATTTTTGACATTTGATTATGTTGTATACCCATTACCCCAAGTCAAATTGTCATCTGTCACCTTTTATTTGGTTTTCTTTATGCCCCTCTCCTCCTCCTCACCCCTTCCCTCTCCTCCCTTCCCCTCCCCTTGGTAACCACTGCACTCTTATGCATGTCCATGAGTCTCAATTTTGTGTCCCACCTATGTTTGGAATTATACAATTCTTAGTTTTTTCTGATTTACTTATTTCACTCAGTATAAGATTATCAAGGTCCATCCATATTGTCATAAATCATCCTATGTCATAATTTCTTATGGCTGAGTAGTATTCCATCGTATATATGCACCACATTTTCTTTATCCTGTCTTCTATTGAAGAGCTTTTTGGTAGTTTCCATGTCTTGGCCACTGTGAACAGTGATTCAATGAACATGGGGCTGCATGTGTCTTTATGTATCAATGTTTTTGAGTTTGGGGGGTATGTACCCAGTAGAGGGATTGCTGGGTCATATGGTAGTTCTATTCTTAATTTTTTGAGGAACCACCATACTTTCTTCCATAATAGTTGTACTACTTTACATTCTCACCAACAATGAATGAGGGTTCTTTTTTCTCCACAGCCTCTCCAACACTTATTGTTACCTGTCTTGTTGATAATAGCTAAAACAGAGTGCTTCTTAATGCAGGATTTCCTCATACAATGTTCTCAATCCCTAACTAAAGGACTCTATTATTATTGAAGTCTTTTTGTCTTGTGCTCATCTCCATAGGAAGTCTCTACCTCCAAAGAACTGTTCCTTTGTCTCGGTTCTTTACAAGGTCCCGTAAGGTGGTTTTCAAATACTAGGAACTCAATACATAGGTAGTGTTTTGTCAAGTTCATTTTAAGTATTTCTATGTACAGTTTTGACATATTAAATATTTTTTTATTTTCAATTACATTGTTGCAATTCCAATGACATACGTCCTTTGGCCAGAAAGCAGAATCCCTGGGATGAAGTGCTGGAAGACCCTGGGTCACTGCCCTGCCTCTGGCTCTTCCCTGGGCTCTTCTGCTGTGTCAGCCTTGTGTCCAGGGAGGCTCTTGCATGCTGAGAAAACCTGAAGAATCACTGGGAGCAAGAGTGTTCTTTGTCTCTTCTAGCAGAGCTAACTCTCCAAGAGACCAGTGGCTTTGCTGGCATTCTGGTGTGAGCTCCCTCCCAGCAAGTTTATTTTGCAATTTATTGAGGTGAAAGAAGTCAGTAGACTTGGAGCATCTTCTTCCTCTGCTATTCACTAGCTCTGTGACCTTGGGCAAGTCGCCTCACCTCTCCAGATCTTCATTTTCTCATTTGTAAATATAGAGGTTGGATCTGTGTAACCTGTTGGGTCTCTGGCAGCATTAACTGGCTGTAATTACAGGATGCCCAGAAAGCAGCAGCTTAATTAACTCAGCAAAGTGTAAGGAGAGAAAAAGGTCAGCTCTCTCCAGAAGCAGGTAAGCATATGCACAATCCAAGTTTGAGAGTCTTTTCCTGTTTCACATTGTTCACCCAACATGTCTTTTCTTCGCCCTTTTAAATGTGACATGCTTTCTTATTGCTAATTTTTTTTTCATTTCCTGAGGGTTTCAAAAAAGAAAGCAGGACTTTCTACATTATTCCAGGAATTCTCTGCTGTGGGAACAATGTTTGCCATTTGGTTGGAAGCACTCAACTGTATAAATTTTTTTTCTTAGGTGATTTCACAGGGAATTGGTAATAATAAGTTATATCTGGTTTTAGGAACTGGAGTTAGAGCTTATAATAGACAGCAAAAAGTAAGACTCTAGAAAATTTCATAGCATAAGTTAAATTTTGCCTACTTGCTCGTATAAAATTTCTTTGAAGAAGTTTTGAAATGATCTTGATGAAAAAAAAATCATATACTTCTTTTGTTACTACAGGAAAAAATTCTAGGTTTATTCTTTCTTTTCTTCAAAAGAGTATTTAATATTCATAATCTATGTGAAGTGAATGAGAAGTCTACAACTATGTGTTATGCTTCATTTTGTTAAAAGTTTTAGAGATGTGCTTTCTGAATCTAATAACCCACTAGAAGTTATAGCTGATCACTTTGGTTTAATTTGTATTATACATCTTGATTATTCATTATACTTTTTTTCCTCCTCAAAGATCTTTTAGGTGGCTTGCTACATAGTGTAATTAGCATAGCAGTTAATTTCATTGAAAGCTCTATTCAAAAAATTTGAACATGCTATACCTTTCTTGACCCCCAATTTCCACCTTTATGCAGAGAAGCAGCTACATCCAGGTAACCTTTTTAGTCATCCATGGTAATGATTATGATGGTAGGTAGCTCTAGTGCTCAAGTTCTGATGCCTGATGGGAGCAGTTGTTTTTACTTAAATCCTTCCACACAAAGCAGAGATTAGGTGGACAGGTCAGTCATCTACACCATCCCCATCAGGGTCAAGCTGGTTCTTACTGAGGGAACAAGAGTGTGGCTTCCAGAAACAGATTGTGTATGTCAAGATATTGCACTTATGGTCTTACCTTTGCCCCTCATAAGCATTTTGGTCATTTGGAAGATTTACTTAGATTATCTAAGAGAAGGAAAATAAACCTGTTCGAAGAAAATTAACTAACCTACACCAAAACAGTGATGGGGAAGATGGGGGAGGGACAATGAGAGGAGAGCCATCACATAATGGTCTTAACTTTGGTCTCTTGATTTGGGATATATTTCTTAAGCATTTCTTCATTCTCTAGGGATTTTGTTTGTTTCCTTTTACAGACAGTAATAGTAGAGAAGAGCTTTACGAAATCTGTGGGAGATTATGAACTAAGGAAGTGAAATTACTCTAGAGGAACCATATGACCAAGACTTCAACACTCATGGAATATGAGAAAAAGCACCCTACTGCACACAGTACATTTCTTTTACACAATTCAAACTAGCTTTTACAAAGAGGAAAAGGAGCAAGGCTCCTTGACTAAGCATATGTGATGGAGGAGAATAACATTAGAACTGCTGGTGATGACCATTTGTGTACAAAAAGGCTTGTGTTCATATGGTCAGGTGGGGAAGATGAGGGACGCTGGGCACCAGAAGCTACAGGCCTGGTTCTGGCTCTTCCTGCTACAGACAGGAGCTTGGCAAGTCATCTAAACTTCTCTAGATCTCAGTTTCTCATTGTATAAGTGAAAGGTCAGACTTCATGATTTCTAAGAATTTCCCAAGTTATAACATGCTATAGTTTCTTTAGAGCATCAGAAAATGAAGGGTGAGTTTTCTAGAGAGCTAAAACCTACCTTTCTCTGTCTCCAAACATGTTTGTTGTTGATTTGTTTTTGTTTTGTTTTTTTGACTGAGACAGAGAGAGACAAAGAGAGGGACAGACAGGGACAGACAGACAGGAAGGGAGAGAGATGAGAAGCATCAATTCTTTGTTGCGGCACCTTAGTTGTTCATTGACTGCTTTCTCATATATTCCTTGACTAGGGGTGGGGATGAGGACTACAGCAGAGTACGTGACCCTTTGCTCAAGTCAGTGACCTTGGGATCAAGCCAGCAACCATGGGGTCATGTCTGTGATCCCACGGTCAAGCTGGTGAACTTGTGCTCAAGTCGGCAATCTTGGGGTTTCGAAGTTGGGTCCTCTGTGTCCCAGGCAGATGCTGTATCCACTGTGCCACCACCTGGTCAGGCTCAAAACTCGTTTTAATTTAACTGGATAGATATATTTATTCAAAGCATTTAGGCACATCTCTGCTTTTGAATAAGAGAAGACTAAGTTTAACTTTGCTTAATGACTCATGCAAACTATGATATGATATCTAGAACCATAGGGAATGTAGAGGTGTGTAGAACTATCTGCCTTGAAACTAAATGATGACCTACTGCCCTTAAAAAATGATTGTGCTTGTTCTGTTTTTCTGTGCTTGCTGCTTTTCTAAATATCACTTTCTTCTGCTTCCTTTGTCTGCCTCTAACTGTCCCTTTTCATATTCCGCTTTGCTGCTTCTAATGGGCCAGGAACTGGGGGCCAGAGGGGAAGCAAGTTGGAATTAGGTCTGAAATTAGAGCAGATAGTCTTGAGGTGAGGTTTCAGGAGGTACTCCTGGGAGTGAGGACTTCGGGACATTGTTGTCGTTGCCTGTGGCCTTTGGGGTGTTCTGTGCTGCAACAAGTGAGTCTTAGATCAGCCCAGGGTCCAGGAATGTGGCACTTCTTGTTTACCGAATGATGTCAAGTTTGTGGCCATCTGTACTAGAGGAGGAAATGAGAGGGAGAGCAGGGTCAGAATGGCTTAAGCCAGGAGGGCACAAAGAGAGGCGGTCACCAGATGGGCGGGTCTCTAAGAGTGTCCAGATGATTGACAGGCACAGTCAGGTCTCATTTGCAGGGCATCCTAGTAGCCATCTTGTTCACCGCCTTGGCTTGCCAACCAGGGCCTTTCATGACAGCCCATTATTACCTCCTTTAGAAAAAGCAAATACAGGGGGACTGGCTGTAGCAAGGTTGAAATAGAACCCATGGATGCTGAACTTCTAGTTAATGGTTATCCTATTGATCCTCAGGGCCTCTTGCAGTAGATTAAGAAAATGTAAATTGGTTATTCATTTTCTGTGTATTTACATGTAAATGCCACTTTATTGGCTTGCAAAATACAGTATTGTCCACTTCAGCATAAATTTGGACACTGACTAATTTGCACTTGTTTAATTTGCAAGCTTGCCATTTTTGGGAACCTCCCACTTCTTTATTTCTTCCTCCCCATAGCCTCACCTCACCCATCCAACAAAGCCGAGAGTAGAATTTTAGGCTATACAAACAGCACTGGATTTCTCTAAACTTTTCTGAAGTTTTAAAATAAATAAGTGAAAATAAGTGTCACGCAGGCCAGTCTTCCATGGGGCATTCTTTGCTGTGTTTGCGGGCTACACACAGAAGAAAGGCGGCCAGGCCTCGCGCCATCCTGGGACCACAGCTCCCCTGCCCAGGACGGGGACAGGAGGGTCTAATATCTGCAACTGTGGCTTTTTCCAGGACTGCGTTTATGCAGCTCTTAAAGAAGCAGGACTGTGTGTATGACTGCTTTTGCACGGGCGTGGAGTGTGCCAAAACTGTGTGTCGATTGTGGGTCGCTTGCTAGCTTTCTCCTCTTTTTCCCCCACAGTCCCCGTGGCAAAGGATGGGCAGGCGCAGTGTGGAAACAACTTCTGCTTTCTTCCCTTCTCCTGCTGGCCCCTCCTCGCTTGTAGAAAAATACTGTCATAACCGAGCTCTGCTGGGTTCTGGAATTACAATGCCTGCAGCAGTGTAGCCTGTGGCCTTATTTATTCAAGGGTGAGGATCCACTGTTTTTATTGATCTAGGCTGCTAATCATGCAGTCTGTTGGGCTGTCTCTAATTATTTTGGCTATCTTAATTATTGGATTGTTCATGATCTGTTCTGTTCAAATAATTTCTCAGCAAAAATAATTGAAACGGTTGAGGAGTGCATGCATCTCTACCTAGTTCCTCTCCGCTTCTGCCTCCAGCCCCTTGTGTCGCGTTAAATGAATCATTTTGCTTCCCTGTTTTTCATTTTCCTCTCTGTGAACACAGGGAGCATGGTATTTATCTTGTGGCTTAAGATTTAGGGTCACTAAATATCAGGCACTAGCAACATGTAAATTGTCGCTGTCAGTTTGGGGGGGCCATTCCTGCTGACCGCATGTCGTTGAAATCTCTATTTTTTTCTGATTACGAACTTTCCCAAACACATGCTCATTGTAGAAAATGCAGAAAACTGCAAAGGAAGAAACAAAAATTATCTATAAACTCACAACATCGTGATATAACCCTGTTAAAAGTTTGATTTTTTTTTTACATCCAGCCTTTATGCAAATATATACACAAGCACCTATTCTGAGATGATAAGATATATGCTGCTTTGCCTCTGGGATTAAACCATGAGAATTTTCCAATTTTAATCATTTGTCATACCCACATCATATATGAACTATGGGTGCATAGCCTGCTGGTTAAGGAATCTTTCTAGCTCTCCTATCTCCTCACAGGCCTTTTTTTTTGCCCAACTGACAGAACCATCTCTCTAAAATGAAACTTGATCTTATCATTGCTCTGCCTAAACCCTTCTGTAGCTCCTGATAATGTCCTGGTTGAGGCCTTGGAGTGTCAGGCAAGGACCTCCTCCTGCCTCATCTCTGCCGAACTTCCTTCTTAGGGCTTTATTTATCACCACTTTCCCTCTCACGCTTCAAACTCCAGCCCAGCGATACAGACCTCCTCCTGCTCAGCAGGCCCTGTGAACACTCCTTACTTCTGTAACTTCGCTTTCGCTGTTCCGCTGTCTGGAATGCCCATTTCTTCTCGGAATGTCACCCACCTCCTGCTTCTCAACCTGGCTGACTCAGACTCAGTTTTCAAATTGACTCCAGGGAGCCTTCTCTGGCCTCCCCTCCCTGAAACCTGCCTCTCTGGGCTGTTCTGTTGTGGTCTGCTTGTGTTTCCATCACTTAAACGACCCTGGCCCTCTCCAGTCTGTTCTCCATGCAGGGGCAAGAGTGAAGTGTTTTTATGCTTGTTTGTTTTAAAGTATATATTTTGATTATGTCTTCTTTTTTACCTTCTGTGCTGACATCCACTGAGGCTCGGGATAGAGACCAAGTCTCAACCCGCTCTCAGGCCCGCTGCGGTCTAGCCCTCAGTTTCCTCCCTAGCTACATCTTCCCTGACACCCTTCACACTCTGTACCCCACTTCTGCAGGCCTTCTCTGTACAGCCCTCTACCTGCCCTTCCTTTGCCCCACAGGGATAGTGCTGTGCACCCGAGGGACCCAGCCTTCTTGGACTGCCTCCTGTGCTCTGGTGTCCTTTATGTCAGAGCTGTGATTGTACATCTCTTAGTGCTGTATTTTGGTAATGCCACCATCCTTCGCTAGACTCCCAACTATTTGAGGGCAGGTCTGTGTTCATTTTTATCCAGCTTGTAGGTGGAATCGGATTGGGGGAAAACCACAAGGTCCAATAACAAGTTCTTCAACAAACCAGGCCAGATGAGACCAGTTAGTTCACGTGGGGTGATTAAAGGTGATCCTTGGAGCATCGTATGAAATTAATATTACCAGTCCCATTTTATAGATGAATTAAGACTCAAAGAGTTTCATAAAGGTAGCAGGTGATAGGGCCATAATTTAACGTTAAGCCAACATCCAGGATAGGGAGGTGGTGTGGAGTGAAGAGCACGCTGGTCCAGGCTGTTTGTTAGGAAGTGGTGGACCTCCTGGTGTGCAGGTTGGAGAGTCCTTCTGTTCAGTTGTGTGTCTCAGGAAGTGTTTTGGCCCATGGTGTGGCCTTACATCAGCCAGGAAGCCAAATAGTGCAGCAGAGCAGAGAGCACTGCAGAGGCTGATCTCATCTCTGCACATTTGTGCTCTGGTAATTAATGGTGCTCTTGGAGAACTTCTTCATTGCTCTGCACAAGCAAGGACAGCTGCTGGCCGGACTGCCAGGATCCTCAGAGGGCACTGTGCTCAGTCCCGGGCAGGAAGTCACCAGGTGCTCAGCCTTCAGAAAACTCAGGTACTTGAGCCCTGCAGGGAAATGGAGGTGCCTTTCTGCTTCCAGCCCAGGGCTTTTTATGTTGCCCCCAGATTTTGCCAAGGATAGGGGGGTGCTCTGGAACATTGGTTATCCAGCTCCAGGCTTTGAAAACCAAACAAAATAAAACAAAAGTTGCTGGCACAAAAAGAATAACCCATAAAGGACCTTGCCAGAGAGTTTAAAAGAATTTCCTCAGAGCCTGACCAGGCAGTGGCACAGTGAATAGAGCGTCGGACTGGAACACGGAGGACCCAGGTTCAAAACCTCGAGGTCGCCAGCTTGAGTATGGGCTCATCTGGTTTGAGCAAGGCTCATCAGTTTGAGCTCAAGGTCGTTGGCTTGAGCAAGGGGTCACTCGGTCTGCTGTAGCCCCCAGTCAAGGCACATATGAGAAAGCAATCAATGAACAACTAAGGTGCCTCAATGAAGAACTGATGCTTCTCATCTCTCTCCCTCCCTGTCTGTCTGTCCCTATCTGTCCCTTTCTCTGTCTCTGTCAAAAAAAAAAAAAAAAGAATTTCCTCAGAAATTGGAATTTTTTTAAAATTACCTAGTCATCCTTCAGATACTTGGGATAGTCCCATTTCTTATCAGCACAGTTCTTGTCAATTATGTTCAGGCTCAGGTATATGGTGCTGACGGTGATGCTTAAGTACAGTACATTAAGTATAAGGCTTCTGGAAGTTTACCCCTAGGCTTGAGGGGAATGACAAGAATGCTAATGAGCTGTACTGGGCTGAACTGGTGGGAGGGTCCTGGGGACAGGGTGGGGAGCTGAGGGGTGGCTCTGAGGGGCAGGGGGCAGAGTGGGCTGGGTGAACCTTTCATTTTTGTGATTCGGCTAAACTTGGCCTGCCCTCTGGATCTTCATGCTGTATCCCCAAATAGCTGATTTAAGTAGTGCTTAAGTAAAAGTGCTTATTGGCACTTTTTTCTGCCCACTTGTTTATGTCATTCATGCTGCTTGATGTAAAATTAGGGCTGGAAACATTTTGTGGGCATGTTGTGATGAGATGTAAGCTGAAATGTGGTGGTGGTGTGTGTGTATGTGTATGTGGTTAAGATGGTCATGTGTGTGTGTGTGTATGTGTGTGGTAAGATGGTCGTGTGTGTGTATGTGTGTATGGTAAGATGGTCATGTATGTGTATGTGTGTGTGGTAAGCTGGTTCTGTGTGTGGGTATGTGTGTATGGTAAGATGGTCATGTGTACGTGTATGTGTGTGGTAAGATGGTCGTGTGTGTGGTAAGATGGTCATGTGTGTGTATGTGTGTGTGGTAAAATGGTCGTGTGTATGTATGTGTGTGGTAAGATGGTCATGTGTGTGTGTGTATGTGTGTGTGGTAAGATGGTCGTGTGCGTGTGTATGTATGTGTGTGTGGTAAGATGGTTGTGTGTGTATGTGTGTGTGGTTAGATGGTCGTGTGTGTGTGTATGTATGTGGTAAGATGCAATGAGAATGGTAGTACAGTATAGCTCTGAACTATATATGTGCAAGTTGTCTCGTCCTCTGTCCTCCAAAAAGGACTTGTTAGGACTAGATGTGATAAGCACAGGTGGTAAACAGAAAGAGGATTACAGCTCCCGTTCACGCTGTCATTGGAACCCAACCAGAGGTACATTTATATTTCAGGCTGAAGCACCTGGTGGTTATTTTGACTGTTTGAACTATATGGTTAGGTTGGTGAGTTCTGGTAGGAGGAAGACTGAAGACTTCAGTTTAGAAGATGCTATTGGGGTGGAGGTCTTTTTCCCCACACAGAGAGATGTCTGTCAGGAGATGGCAGCTCCACTAGGAGAAGGGTGAAGTTTTCCCTTCCTAGCCTCACTTTAGGTGTGAACCACTCCTCTACCCCCACCCCCAACCTTCCATCTGGGTCTCATGGGTGTCCAGGGCTCTGGGGTTACAGAGAGGTGGAATCTCTTCCCCTTGTGGCCCTTTCCCCCTCCCATTCTTCCAGCACCTTCTTCTCTTCCCAGAGCCATTTCTCTGCCCCTTCTGGTTTTCCTTGGCCTTGGTCAGGGGTTTAGACACGTGATAACCTGCTCACGTGGAAGCAAGCAGGGAAGGAAATCTGCATTCAGCGCCTTGGACAGGGCTTTAGTGAAATCTTTGTTTCTGCTTCCCAGTGGGTGGAGGGCAGTGTGAGAGTACTGGAAAGACACAGAACAATGTTATGATAGAAGCAGTGCCACATGTCACCCAGACTCGCCTGCTTTGTCCTTGTCCACTTACGGGGAATAATTAGGCATGATCAGATATAGTCATAGTAATGCTCCTCTGACAAAGTGTGTTAAGATATCTATGAATTGGTTTTCAGAGGCAGATGCCAGCTCCGTCACTTGTCGGACATGTGACTTCAGGCAGATCATTTAACCTCTAAGCCTCAGTTTTCTCCTCTGTGAAATACAAGTAACGATAGGACCTGTCTCATGCGGGAAATGTGAGCAAAGCTCTCAGCATAGCGCCCGGTGTGTAGTGCGCCCTCAGTAAATGCTCGTGACTATTTAGACGACTAAGTGGTCTGTGCCTTGTTCTCCTTATTTTTATAAAAGGGAGACTGCCTTGTGTAACTTACAGAGATGTGTGAGAAGGCCTAAGAGGCTTTCTAATACATAAGAGTATGACTATCCTTTTCCTATAACTATACTAACACAATTCTGGTGGCCTCAGAAGTGTGCTTATCTGCTGCACATTTCTGTCATGGTTTAGTCATGCCTGGGGAGCTGTGGGAGGGAGCAGACACCCGGGAACTTGATA
Source organism: Saccopteryx leptura (assembly GCF_036850995.1). Taxonomy (NCBI): domain Eukaryota; kingdom Metazoa; phylum Chordata; class Mammalia; order Chiroptera; family Emballonuridae; genus Saccopteryx; species Saccopteryx leptura. The sequence continues at coordinate 277,483,699 of NC_089505.1, read as the reverse complement.
AAGGCTGCCAAGGACCAAGGGTCCTGCCCCGGAATCTTTCGAGGCTGCCGCAGATGGCTTTGGGATTTGGCTTCTTTCTGCTATAAGGTTCTTGCCCCTGGAAGGTGGGGAGTGCCATCCTCTGCTCCCGTTGGAGTGAACTCTTGATCATCCATTCGATCTGGAGGTTTCACTTCTTGTCTCAGGGACCTACCAGCCCGCCTAACCGTGGGAGGGTGGGCTGAGGACTTTAAATGAAATTAAATTCAGACTTGTCAGTTTTGCTTGATGATGGCTTAGCCTTTATCGTAACTTAGAAAAAGTAGGAAATATTGTGTAAAATCAGTTTATGTTGTTTCTTTAAAAATTGATTTCTATAACCTACCAAAGCCCAGGAATACAGCCATCAATTGTGGAGCAGCTACAGAATAGTCTCTCTGTAGGTCCTGCAGGCTGCTTGAAAGCAGCTCCCAGTTTCCATGTATCTTGATATGTATCTGTGACCCATCCCCTCATAAATCCAGGAGCCCATCTGGTATGGGGACATGAGAGCATTGTTCACAGTAGCAAATATGTTTGAATTTGTTTTCACAGCCTGAGCTGTTGCCCTCGCCTATATTTTCATACATTAGCCCTACCAAACATTGCTTTCCTGATCTCTATATACAGTACTAATCAGTCAGTTCAGCTAGACCCAGGGTTCATTTTCATAAAGGAAACAAACTTCTGAAAGTGTAACTCAATTAGAAGGGTTCTCTCAAAACACCTGCAAGGGGCCAACAGTGCATTGTTTTAAAGGGTAATTTACCCAGAACACTGCCAACCCATTCTAAAATGGGCAGCCTTTCTCCAGTAAGTTGCTCTTTTTTGAGTAGTATTTGGGAACTTGCTAAAGAAATCAGCATTTATAGGTCATCATGTGGCAAGTGAGCATGTGGTGGGTAGGAGACCTCTCCCAACCCTCTCCCTCTTTCCCCCCATTTTAGAGTTATAGTTTACTTTCATTTTGTTCATTTTTTTTGTTTTTGTGGCATCATATTCTAGATTTGGAAAATAGGACCTTTGTCTAAAAGGCACTTGCTAAATAGACTTTTGTTGAACAAATGAATAAATAAATGAGTAAAAGAAAGAATAAGTGATTGACTTATGATGGCAAATAGTGATGGAGACTTGGCAACTAACTTCCTCCCAAATGACGGAGATGAGGATGAAATTTCCAGTATAGTTGACCTTGAACAACACAGGTTCGAACTGCTCAGGTCCACTTATATGCTAATCCTTTTCCCAGTAAATATATTTGGCCCTGCCATCCACAGGATTCCCATCTGTGAATTCAACCAGTCTCGGAATGGAAACAGTATTTCTGTGTTTTCAAATGAGGTTTCTCAATGACAGAAGGACAATGCTGTTTTGCACTGGGTCTGAGATAGTTTGAATTGGGATGCGAAGGGCCCACTATCGAGTCAACAGTAACATGTGGATTTTCAAATGGTAGGAGTTCAGAGCCCTAAGCTTCCCACCCCTTTCTCCATCCCCCACTATGCATGTTTAAAAGTCAACTATACAGTCAATCCTCCTGACAATTCTATGAGATTGTATTACCCTTATTTTACAAATGTGGAAATGGAGGCTCAGAGTGGTTGAGTGTAGTGCTCTAAGTCACACAGCTGGTTCCAAAGCCAATATTCTAGTTTACACTCTTGCCTGCTGCTTCTTATACACACATATTAAATGCAGAAAAAAAATCCCCATATTACCAAGTTTCTCCCAGTGTTTGAGGGCACACAGGCTTAAGGTTTTGGGTAAAAAAAATTATATTCATTGATGTTTACACTAATTGAAAACAACATGTTGAAGAGAGAAAAAAGCTCAGCATCACTTCCCACACCGACTGGATGCCTCCCCGACCCGGGAGAATTTCACTTCCGGTATGTATTCACAACAGCTTTAAACCCATGTACGATTAAGACAGCTTTTATTCTGACTGTATCGATCCCTCTGAGTCAGCATGTTGTGACCAGAGCAAGAATAACCACCAGCGACTGTCGCTCTATCCCTGTAACTTGGTATACCCCGTGGGAAAGAAATCCCACAGTTGTTGTGGTCGAGCATCTACTGAGTGGATGGCTGTATTCAGTTTCACGTGGGTGGGGGCTCGGGGAACCAAGTGTGGGACAAGTGTCTGTTCCAGCCCGTGTCTGCCTTCCACAGAAGGAATGGCATCATCCGATGGCATAATAATATAATAATATACTCTTTCCTGCTGGAACTCTGAGGCTGGCAACTCTGAGATGGGAAAATACCACAGGGAACTGTTTCCACACAATGGTTCTCCCATCTCCTGCTAGGGAGGGAAGGTAAACCAAAGGAGGGAAAAAATGTGGAGGGAGGAAGAAGCAGAGAGCCCTCAGCTGGGCTGAAAGCCCCAGATCCTCTCCAGTCACAAATGCCCATTCCATCAGCTAAGTCACCGAATATAGAGCCATGATGGTTCTGAGAAGCTGAGAATCTCTGGTTTTAAAGTTTAAATACTTTATTCCATTTTACTGTAGATATAAAAAAAATTTAACTACATTAAAGGAAATTTAAACCTTAATTCAGGGAAACCAGTGATCATCCATTACCCTAAACGAATAACAATTTCCACTTTCGTACAAGATTGTGACTATTTGAGCACCATTATTCCTGGTTTTCTCCACTGCCACTTAAAAAAAACAAACACAAAACTTCCAGTGATAATGTTTATTATCTCTGCAATTGGCTGAATCAGTCAGACTTGTCATTGAATCCTTTATCTTTGGCCCTAGAGATCATCTGTTTATAGTTCAAGCAATTTGCGTGAGTCTTGCCTTTAACAAATAGTCCCGTTACCTGGGTTTGTTCAGGTAAATAAACTGGCAGTAGGAATAATAGTAGTAGCAGTAATAATAATAGAAGCTAATACTAATGTATGATATGAGTGTCTCATTTAATTCCATGAGACAGATGAACTATCACTGTCCATGTATTACAGCTGAGGAAACTGATGCCCAGAGAGGTTAAGTAACTTGCCAGGGAAACACAGCTAGTGAGCAGTAAAGCTGGAATGCAAATCCAGGCTGTCTTGCTCCAAAGTAATGCTCCACATTATTAAGACGCTGACTGTGCATTAGTAATGTGACAGTTATAGCAGAACAAGCTAGTATATTGCGGAGAGAGAATCTAAATAAAGAGGAACTTTCACACCTTTCAGGCACTTCCTATATCAAACCTTCTTGCTTTCTGTTGCTTTAACTTTAATTGGAATGTTATTCACTTTCACCTGGGAACTTCATCTCTTTAGTACAATAGCCACCAGCCACATGAGATGACCGAGCACTTGAAATTAGACTTGTCCAAAAGGAGATGTACTGATTTCAAAGACAGTGTGTGTGTGTGTGTGTGTGTGTATGTAGATATATATATATAAAATATCAATAATTTTTGAAATATTGCTTATGTGTTAAATGAAAATATTAGTGTGACATTTAGAATATTTAAAACTGTGTGTGCGATTTGCAGTGTATTTCTACTGTACAGTGCCCCTCCGTTTTACTCGTTTTGTACCTAGCTCCTTTCAAATTCTGGAGACTTGATAAGGGGCCTGCCCTCCTGGGGTTTCGTTTTCAGGACTCATTTTGGTCATCTGAGGCTTCAAAGACAGCATTGAGCCGCTAAACTGACTGAACTGGGTTTATATAAGCGAGGGCTGTTCAGACCCGTGAAAGGAGGTGATGAGGAAAACATTTCCTTTGTCCGCTTAGCACCCGACTCCTCTGAAATTAAATCTCTCTGACAAGAACATGGCAGCTGTTCTGCCCTGTGACCCCATGCTTGATCTTGCCTTTTGAACCGGGGTGTGTGTGGACAGAGCTGGTGGGAAAATTTCTGCCCACGGGTCAGATACGGAATTCCAAGCTGCCTTTGAAATTCAGTTTTAGGAAACGATGCAGACTGTTCACGGATCCTTTCATCTGCTAGAGAATTCGAAGCCTTGGCTATACTGCTACTGTCAGCAACTGTTGTTGGTATGTCTCTTAACTGTCACAGGCCCAGGACAAGGTCATGGCCTCAGCTCTTAAGGAATTTGGGAAACCCAAAGGGAGGCAGACTTTCTGATCTATTAGGAAATGACAAACACTGAGTAATCGAGAGCTAGATTGATTGTGTGGCTCAGCCTCTAACATCCAAATAAAGCCAGAGAAGGGAGTAAGCTGCAGGGGCTACTATGTTTGGGGAAGGCCTTTTGGATTAAGTCAGTGGGCCTGGAGGCTTAGTAGGTATTGGATTGTTTTAAGATGTGGGTGTAGGTAGAGGAAGAAATGGATACCACATGGCCAGGGCGTGAGTCTGGGAGGTGTGGGGTATCCCCTGGGGATTAGTCACTCACAGGTAAGTGTGAGTGAGGTGGGGGCAGGGATAGATGCTAGGTACTGGGAGTCTGAGTTTGATTGAGGGGGAAGCCAATGGTGTGCTCTTGTACAGGGGCAGGGCAGCTGGATGATGAAAACCCAGGCTGACTGCTCTCAGGGACCCCCAGGGACGTTCTCACCTTCTATTTGATTACGTGAGGAAGTTGGCCCATTGGCACAGCATTAATGATGAACACATGTTTGATGAACCATTATGTAGCACTTTATTTTTAAATAAATACATTAATTGTTAAACAAATACACAATGACATTATGGCAAGAACCCATTTCCAACTTACAGTAATCTTTAAAGAAACATAGTAAGTTGATGATATGTAGATGTCAGGTAGATGTGGTAAAATCCTGAAGGCTTTCACATTACACATTACAGAGGCTCCAGAGGCCCTGAGTCTTCGTGGAGTGAATTTATCCAGTGGAGGCATGCAGGGGGGGTCGGACGGTGGAGCGCACAGCCGCAAGGAGGCCACTTAGCCAACTTTCAGGAGTGACAGCAGAGAAGAAACGTGAGAACCCTCCTTTGGGCCATTGTTCAGGCAGCTGTTTCATGTGTCAGCCTGGGTTCATCTGTGATGCCCATGTTGGATACAGACTCCTAGTGTGTGGCAATGGCTGTGTACGTTGAATGTGAGCAGGTACCAAGAGGTAACTCATGATCGAATGCTGACAATTATTGAGTGCTGAGAGTGGACCACATCCTATATACTAAGTCTCTGAATTACCTCTTTTATTCTTCACAATAACCCCATAAAATATCTATCATTATTCCCCCTCTTTTACAGATGAGGGAACTGACGCTTCGAGAGGTTAAGTAATTTGCCATAAGTCACACAGCTGAGATTCAAACCTAACTTTGTCTGACTGCAAGGCTTTTGGCTACCGTAGACTGCCTCATCACTGATTGGCGCTAATGACATTTTACAGCATGTTCTGCTGTCTCTCACATTTCTTCCTCATTTAACCGAGAATATGGGTTTCTGTGACTAAGCTTGGGATTTGATTCATCTCTCTAAGCACCAGAAACAACAGAAATGCACCAACTCATAAACTCCATCCCTAACCCCAGTGCAGCATATTAATAGACCTTATTCTGTGGTTTATATCACCATCAAAGTGGCTCTACTTGGCCCTTTAAGAAGCTCATTAATCACTAAATATAGACCACCACTTGTTCTTTTCAACCCTCTGCATGTTTCTTCCCCCCATTGTGTGATGCCATCTGGTGCTATGAGATCATGCTTTTTGTGTTCCTTTTCAGAGAGCGAGATTCATGGCTCTCTAAACCCAGAAAGCCAGTTAATTTCAAAGTTTGCAAGCATGGCTTTGAAAAAATTTGAATCTAATGCCTCCTTGTGGATTTTCACAGTATCACTCTTTACCAAAGCATCACATGGAACCTCTATCTTTTACCACCATCGATGTACATACATATACTCATCTTTTTATCAAAAGGACCTAATTTGTCTTTTGTAAGCCATCAAGAAATTGCAGGTCTTTTCCTGTGCGGTTTGTGTCAGGTTTCATTGTACCAGTTGTACGTGTAGGTTGTAGGAAGCCAAACCTTAACAGTATACTTTCCTCTTTCAATCTATCAGAATTCCCGCTATGACAACGGAACAAGTGTTTAAGAACAAGGAGATAAAACAGCAAATGGCAGGCCTCTGACACGGCCGCCTATCTGTCCTTCATTCCCACTTTCTCTCCTAATTCTCTCCAAGGGAGTGGAGTGCTGCCGTTGTAGAACATTTTCTTGCAAATTCAGCTAAGGAGCTCTGGGCTCACTAGACTCCCAGTCTTAGCGATCTTTGAGAGCAGCTTGTTAGTACTGTCCAGGGCAGACCTTGCCATTCTTCCACCTCCTTTCTCCTGTCATTTCAGGGATCCTGCCTGTTTAGATGTAGCTTGGGAGCCTGGTGGGGGAAGAAAGGTAACGTGGTGATATGTGCACTGCTTACCTCATTCCTGGCACCAGCCAGACTCCCTTGGGGAAGGGGAGAGCACAGGACAGGCTGCTCACCTCCTCTCTGCTTCTCTCCCTGCCTACTGGGATCCGTGCCTGTTCCCAGCAAGGGGCAGAGGAGGAGTGTGCCCTGAGAATATTTGCAAGGATGTAAAAGGGACCCACACATTTCCTAGCACAGGAGTTGTTCCAAGTCCAGCCCTTCTGAGTCGAGAAGAAAAATGTCTCCCCAGTCCACACCCCATTGTCAGCAGGAAGTATTATACTTACTGAAATTCCACTGATTAGAGATTTATTTTCATCTATAAGGATTTTTCTTAACAGCTGCCAGGATTAAAGGATTAACATTCACCCACATCTCTCTGAAATCAATCTAATCAGATTGCATTTATCCCGAAGCCCGACCAAGATGATTTACAATGACAGCAGGAAGTTCTGTTGTGTTTTAATTTAAAGGGAGGGTAGATACTTGTACGGGATTCAGGAGATTTTAAGGGGCAGATAGGCCCATATTAATTTATGCAATAACAGTATGGGTTGGGAGGGAGGGTAGGAGAAGGTATTAGATAAAGCAATGGGTACCCGTGCCCATTTCAGAATATTGTGCCTCGGGCTGGCCATGCAACCAGGAAAGGGAGGGAATTTTTCAGTATTACCCTTTTTCTCAGGACCCAGAATCCAGGTCAGTGAAATTCATATAAAGGACTTGCATCAGCTGGCCTGGGGTTAGACGGGCTCTGTGGGTGGTCTGGAGACCCAATCACCATCTAAGCCACCACGTAGAAGTTGCCTTTATGGAAAAATGTCTTCTGGTTTCCAGATAACACACTTCCTAATGAACTTTTTGATGCAACCCATTTGTGAGTTAGAGATTGGATTCGATTCAGGCACGTGTAATTTATCTGTGTTAGCTTCATGTTTCAGGCTGGTTTCTCCCAAACATTTGTATATGCTTAGGCCATTTCTCTTTTGAGGAGTTTTGCGTTTAGTTAATACAAACTCGGTGTCATAACACAATTAGGGGAGTGTAGCTCCTTATCAAATTTAATACGTTAAAAAATGAAACACGATTTAGAAAACTATTTCACGTTTTAGGTTTTTACCATTCTGACTGGCCTCTGTCTAATGAGAGTGATCAAGAGATTCCCAGCCCCTCCCTCCTGCCGCCCAGCTGTAGAATGCATCGCTCGGCCTCAGGTCTCCAGGATTCTATCAGGAATGCAGACTAGTACATCACATTTCTTATTTCCTACCAGGGATCGCGCAGCGGTGCACGGCTATCAAGTACCACTTTTCTCAGCCAATCCGCCTACGCAACATACCTTTCAATTTGACCAAGACAATACAGCAAGATGAATGGCACCTGCTTCGTGAGTATTTCCTGAAGGGGGTCAGGGAGGAACGGGTATCTCTCTTAACAACAACAAAAAGTATTCCCACCAGCCTTCGCAGGTTTGGACTGAAAGAGGCTGTGCTGATCATGCCTGGACCCCTGAGCCAATATGTCAGAGACTCAGGGAGTCATCTCACTGTCCCTTGGTCACAACTCCTTTGCACATCAAATGTGTGAAAATCAGGCACAAGGCTGTGTGAGACGGTGCGCCGTGTGTGTATCTGCCCTGGTGGCATCTGTTCACAACTGGCTTCCTAAGTCTTTTCTTTAGCAAGCCCTCAGGTATTAGGACCTGCAGGTGTAAGGACATGCTCCACCACTCGTCTCAGTAAACCAAAGGCGATCACCCCTAAGGTACTCCTATCTTCATTTTGTTTATACAGTATTAATGTTAGCTACTGTGTCTATTTCTGACCTTGTATTTCTGCTAAAATATTTTTATGAGTATATGTCATAGTTTTCTCAGAGGGTATCTGTTACCTCTTCATTCCAACAGCAGATGCTAACCTTTTACACTGTTAGGAAAATGTAGAACCCTAGAAAAGATCACGTCACGAGATGCTTAAGAGGGCTGATATTAATATTTACTTGATAACTGTTGATTTATGCTACTTGGTGATAGATAACTCAGGAAAGCAAAAACTAGACTGAGTTCTTTACAGTGTTTACCCTAATCAGGTGTTGACATTGTTGTTTTCCAGTGAAATAAATAGCAAAGACTTCAGTGATCTTGTTTGGTGACTAAAACCGCTGCAGAAAACCAACCAAGCAGGGTCTCATTTTCTAAGTAAATCTCTCTGCGGATCAGAAGGATCTGTTTTGAATCTCAAATGCATAAATGGAAGCTCCATTGCCGTGTCTAATAAACAAATGTTATGATTGGAAAATTTAGAACTGGGAAAGTGATTGGTTAAAATGGGGTTTATTTCTTAATAGTGTGACTTCCTGAAAGTTTGTTCTTACTGGCTGATCTTTTTTTTTTTTTTGTATTTTTCTGAAGTTAGAATCTGGGAGGCAGACAGACAAACTCCCACATGCTTCTGACGGGAATCCACGCAGCATGCCCACTAGAGGGCGATTGTCTGCCCATCTGGGGCGTTGCTCCATTACAGCCGGAGCCATGCTAGCACCTGAGGTGGAGGCCACTGACGCTCTACTGCTGAGCCAACCGGCCAGGGCCCTTACTGGCTGTTCTTAACAATCATTTCTCAGCAGATCTGAGTTAGTCTAATCTAAGCCTTCTTATACCTTAATTCTTTATGAGCATGTTTGGAGTTCTTCAGTCATCTGTCTAGAAAGCCCTGTAGTCACCAGTTTTAGATCAGAAAAGATTATCCTGACAAAGAACCTCATCTCTTTAACAGTTTGTATTCTGTTATTCCCAGCAAGACAATATTTGAGCATTCTCTCTTAGTCCTTTGTGAGCTTCTCATGGAAAGATGCTTTTAGCAGTCTTGTGCATGGCTCTTTCTAAGAAAATCATACTTGCTGATCTGTGCCATGGTTAGCAGAGAAGCTTTAACATGCCTCGTACCAGCACGAATCCCATGCAGATTACAGCTGACCCTTATGCCTTTGAATGGTCATAGAAAATAACACTTGACCCACAGGGAATTTAGGGGGTTGTGAGATATATACTGACTGACCTATATTATTCCATTTCCCCTGCTCAGATGTGGATGTCTTAAAAATACCCTTCACATTAAACTCAGTCCCTTTAAATTATCACTGCTCCTGGCCCCTTGCTTTCTGTCTACTATTCCTTTAAGGAAGCAATGTTCTGCTCTGAGTTGGAAATGAAAAATGTCCTTAGAAGAAAGGGCTGGTTTATCCATGTATGACTAGGAGCTAGACTAGCTCTACTATCAGCAGCTACTATAATCTACCCTCGATGGAGCACCCCTCAGATGGCCAACAGCCACATGAACATATAATGAGGTGGCAGCTGCCTGGTCACTCCCCCCTCAGTAGAGCAACTCACACATCAAATGGTGGGGTACGCCCCTTGTCTAAGCCCCATGTGCGCACAGGTGTGCCCATACTTGTTGACTGTCCCCAGGGACTAAAGACCTATCTTTAGGATCTATTGTTTTAAGAAGGGGGTCATAGAAATTTAGCTAACAATTTTTAAAATTAGCTTTGTTAAAAACAAAACAACCTCCCCCCCCCCCCCCAAAAAAAAAAACACACAGAAAGAATTAAAGATAGCAGGACGATTAGGATAGCAGTCAGAGTGGAAGGGTGTCCAAGTATTGATACATGCAGTCGGTCCATCCTTTGGTTTTGCCCAGAAGGCGGCTATGTTCCTGGCCCAGTGATCACAACTGTGATCTTGTGAGAGACCAAACCTGGCAGTGGTGTATACAGTGGGAACAGCCCCTCCTTAACCTGGCAAATGGGTGCTTGGGTGTAGGGCCCGTGTTTAAGGGGAGAGGGCAGTTGTGAGCAGATGTCACATATGTGCACTTGGGCTCTATTTCCATCACCACAGTTGCCTTTACTTCATCAAATCCTTTTTAAAAAATCGGCAGGAATAGATATAAATAAAGAAAAGAACGTGTCCCCGCGGTGCTCAAGTGAAACTGTATTTCACTATAGCTCACTTTTAGGCTCCTTCTCTAAAGTCATGAATTACAGCCCTTGCAGTGGTGGTAACCTACATGTCTATTGCTCTTTATAGGATAATAAAGATCTTTTGCAAACCTACCTTGCTCTCAGTTTACTAAGTAACTCGCTGTCTGTTACCAGAGTTGACCCTGCGCTGTCCTCGACTTGGTGTGGACTTCTCCATGGACTCACAGAGGGTGACTCTGACCCCTCGAGTTGTTACACCCCATGTACCCTCTTAGGAAACACCTGGGAAGACAATGCCCTAAACCACCTCAGCTTTGTCGCCCTACGCCTGTCCGTGTTCCTTATTAATATTCATGACATACATGAAACTCTTCATTCCCAGTGCCTTTCCTTCCTCTGCTTCTTATGCTGGATGTCTGTTTGTGTTTCGAGATTAGATTTGAGAAGAATCACTGCCGGCTTCCTGGGCATGGCTGTGGCTGTCCTGCTCTGTGGCTGCATCGTGGCCATGGTCAGTTTCTTCTGGGAGGAAAGCCTGACCCAGCACGTGGCCGGCCTGCTTTTCCTCATGACAGGTAGGCGAAACCCCTCAGCTGTCTCTTCCAGCAAGAGCGCAGGCGGCTCTGTAGGCAGTGAAATTCACATTGTTATCTCGCCATTTATTTTGTTTTCATTTGACAGAAAAGTGACCAATGGTCGATGGTCGTTTGGCTTGGGTGGGTAATACAGCGTTTAAAGAAAGAACAGTGTTAAAAATGCTTCCCCGGTTTCTTCAGTGAGGCCCGTTAGAAGGTTAGGTGGAAATGTCTTGGGGTTGATCCCCATGTGTCAGCTCTCATTTTTCTGTTCCATTTTTTCACACTGCAGCCCAACCCTGACCCAGACTCTTGGCAAACAAGGAGCCTCAAGGAGAGAGAGGGGGATAGATCAGCACAGCCCATCCCCCCAGGCTGAAAGTCAACCTCAATTACATCTCTTAGCGATGGTGTCATTGGTGTCAGTTTTACACACAAAACATTCACTCATTTCACTCCACAGTGAGTTTCTGAGGACTTACCATGTAGCGGACACTGCTTTAGGTACTAGAGACACAAAATGAAGTAGGTAGACAAAATCCTTCTCCATTTTTTGCTGAGGTGAGACATAAACAGTTTATGAGAGTGAGAAGAGCTATGAGGAAAATAAACAGGGTGGACTAGGGGACCCAGGGAGGCCTTGCGGAGGAGGGGCTTTCTGAGCTGCATTGTGAGAAGCAGTAAGAAGACTGGAATGGCTTAGGGGAGGGAGGGCAGACAGGGGAGGAAGGGAGAGTATCAGACGAGAAGCAGGATGTAGCTTGGATTTTAATCGACAGGTGATGGAAGCCACCAGAATGTTTTAAGCAGGAGATTGGAAAGGGAGTGCTGTAGTGGGGGGTAGTTGGAGACAGGACCCTGGCTTTTTTGATGGGCAGGTGAAGGACATTGTTGTCTAAAAAGGAGTCAGGATCTGAATTGATGGCTAACACTGACTGCAGGGAAGAACTCTTTCTTTCTGTTCCTTGATAAAAAAATTAGTATATTCATGATCAGTGAATGCCAAATTAAGTTTCACGAAGTATGCTCAGTATCAGAACTAGTATGACTCTAGGTGTGCAGCCACTTTGAATAAGCTTATTTCTACTAACCTGGACTTCTGTTACTCAAGTGATGGCAACTGGGTTTTCTAGCACTTGTCACTCGAGCCTTGTTAACAGAAGGCAGCAGCGCCCCTCTGTGGCTGAACCGTTTTCTTGATGTCTTCTTTTCAGGGCTGACAGGTAGGTGGTGCTTTGTTTTCTGGCATGGTCAACCAATCAACCTAAGAAACTCCCATCTGCCCCTTTCCCACCCTGTGAGTAACGTGGGTCATCATTGCATGCATCCCGACAGAGCATTTAGAAGTCTTATGGCCCCTGAAGAGTTAGTTGTGAGCAGAAAGCCAGCTGAGGTCTTCCAGATAACACCATAGCACAGGGAGGCCAAAATTCCAGTTCCTGCGGTTAGGGAGGAGGATTTGAACTCTTAAGACCAGTCATCCGGTGCTTGCTGAAGGGATTGACTGAAAATCCAAATTATAGAATAAGTGGTTGGGCAGCAAAGAATCAGAGGCTGTGCTGCCCAGAGGATTCCTGGTGGGGCTCAGTGGTCATTAAAAATCTTCCCCATTTTCTTCCCTCCCTTTATTAGTTGAGTTTCCATTTTCCTGACTCTTAGCCCCTTCCCGCTGCAAGAGTGGTTAGGCCCATATCACATCTGCTGGTCAGGAAAATGAGAGAAGCTTGGACAACAAAAGCCTCAGAAGTAGTTCAGATATACCTCGTTGTATTGCTCTTCACTTGATTGCGCTCCACAGATGTTGCTCTTCTTACAAATTTAAAGGCAAGACCCTCCACTGGCCAAAAGATTACAGCTCACTTTATTGTGACACTCACTTTATTGTGGTGGCCTGGAACTAACCTATAGTATCTCCCAGGTATATCTTCAGTTTTTAAAGGACACTTTTAATATGAGTAATACATGAATAATTTGGAATGCTCTTAGCATATAAAACAACTGTTAGCGAGAAAAAAAATCACAGAGTCATAAAAGCCAGGTCTAGTAAGTTTTCCCTGGGAGGTCGAGGGGCTGGTTTGGTATTAAGTGAACGGAGGCCTGGAGTTCAGCATTGGGTTGACTCTGAGAGCAAGGAGCCACGTTTCCTGAGACCTTTCTGGCTTTCCTGCTCAGCCCTTATCTCTGATCTACATGTGGACTGATCTACATGTGGACTGCCAGGCTAGCGCAGGGTCCAGAGGCTTTGTCATCGCAAGCTCCTGTGAAATTGTTAAACCAAACCAAGCAACAGCCACAAAACAAACAAACAAACAAACAAACAAAAAAAAACTATAACAATCAAAACAACCCTAGAAAACAAAAAACCAACACAAACTTATAAACTTGAAGTTGATAGTCCAGAAGGACTAAGAAACACAACGTTTTTGGAATAAAGGGGGGAAATTCACTTATAGATCCCACCACCTGAGAAATTAGATAGTTTAATTATTTTTGTTGCCCATGTGCTTGCCTCATTAAAAGAGAGAGTGAGAGAGAGAGAGAGAGGGAGGGAGAAATGTTTGCAACCATCATCACATGGATAGTATTTAGTGTTTTGGGCTTCCACTTAACATCATAACGTCACCATTCCCCATGTCACTACATTGTTCTCCACTCAGTTTTAAATAGCTGCGTGAAGTGGATATGCTGTGTTGTATTCATCTGTTCCCTTACTGTGGGTTGTTTTATTTTTCTACTACAGATGCCTCTTCATTACCTTTGTAAACACCAAGATAATGACATTAATCCACTGCATGAGATAAATTAGCTGTAGGATGTTCACATGCAATAATGGGGAAGGAGAATCATAAGGGTTAAAAGGAAGAAATTGATTTTAATTAAGCAGAAGTGTCTTCAGCAGCCCTTGTCAGCATCACTCCCACAGATTGTCGATGCTAAACTTAGCCCCTTCTGATGTGCTGGCATCTTCATTCTCCACCTGAACTTATTAGCCAGACCTTGGATGGGGAGCACTGGCGATGTGACAGTCTGAGGTCTTTTTCCTTTTGCTTTATTGCATACAGACCAGACTGCTCTTAATTACCCACAAGTGGAACTGCTGCTGCCAACAGTCAGTTCTCATCAGGGAGCCAGGTTCTCTGCTCTTTCCTGCCCCCTTTCTCCTTTCTGGGGCCTCTCACGTGTCCTCCATGAGGACCAGGGCTAGGCCTCACACCCCCTAGGGCTCCAAATGTAGCTCTTTGACTTCATGTCCTCTGAGGTAGCACACGTGGCCACAGAGGCATCAAAGGACAGAGGGAGCAAGCCACTCACCTTCCAACTGTAAGCTGCTGCCCGTTACTAGAACACGCTGCTTTCAGGGCAGTGTATTTTCATCCACGTTAAATGATGCGTTTCATTAGATAGCCATAGTCATAATTATGATAATTTGTTATAGATATAAATATTTTAAATGCTTAATTTATTCAATGCAAACTTTTTTTTTATTTTTTCAATTACAGTTTATAACCCACATTGTTTTGTATTGGTTCCAGGTGTACGATATAGTGGTGAGACAATCACATACTTTACAGAGTGCCCCTCCCCCCCATATTTCTAGTACCCACCTGGCACCACACACAATATTGATTCTTTTCCCCCGCGCTGTACTTTACGTCCCCATGACTGTCTTGTAACCGCCAATTTGTGCGTCTTAATCCCTTCACCTTTTCCGTCCAGCCCCCAACCCTCCTCCTCTTTGGCAGCTGTCAAGTTTGTCCTTTGTGTCTGTGAAGTCTGTTTCCATTTCAGTGCCAATATTTTTAAATCCAAGTTTCCTGTCTTGTTCTCGGGTCTTTATTATCTTTTAATCTACTGGTCCTCCTTGGATGAGGTCTCACTGCCCAGTGGACTCATTCACCTTCACAGGCTGTGCCCGGGGCAGCACTCTCAAGGAGGTGGGGCGGTCCAGCCAGTGTCCTGACAACAGATAAAGTAGAGACAGAGCACAGGATGCCCCAGGAAAGCTCAGGGACAATTAACACCCAAATTAGGCTATTCATTGCTTTGCTTCAATGCATTAAAAAAAAAAAAAAAAAAAAAAAAGACTGGGCTGTAGTAGCTGTATTGAATTATCTAGGGTTATCCGTTGATTATGCTTAAAACTACAGGTCCTTAATGCCTTATCGGAAACCCTTGGGGTCTTGTACGTTTTGGAATTCAGGATTTTAAAGTTTTCTTTTTGTAAGGTAACATGGTGCATATATTATCTGCTACCTTCAGCAAGGTCTGAAATCAAACACATTAACATGTCTGCAGCAAAGCACATCCTAAGCTGGATCGATAAGGACTATGAATGGTCCTTTATCCTTCTGTCCCATCAGGTCAGGTTTTGCCTTTTAATGAGATTGTTGCACACTTTCAGGAAAAGAGTGGATGTTTTGGGGACTTAATAATTGCAATTGTGGGTGTTTTATTTACTTTTTTTCTTTGGTTAAGTTTTGTCTGTCTCTATTACGCCCGCCCCGTCATTAGTTGAGATGATTTAGGAATGGCTTTTTAAGCCATTTGTGTGAAAAGTAGCATGAAGCATTTTTTTCTTCTTCTGGAATTGCAAAGAGACCAGAATGATGGGCAGGTCATAGTTGGAAGGAATGAAAAAATAAATAAATAAAGTCAATGTTTATACCTTTGGGCATTGCAATTATGTTATTTATCAAGCAGGCTAACCCCGGTGAAGTAAGTTGCTTCTTTCAGCCTTTTAAGTACATCAAAGGAGGGTGGTCCAGAGAATGGGCTCAGTTACCCTAATTACATGTTACCAGCTGGCCACAGGCACCATGGAGATTTGGGGGAAGGAAATTAGGTGCATGATGTTGGATGGCAGCATACATTTCCTTCTGTCTTGACTCCAAAATATCTTTTCCAGCCCTATAATTTTGTGAGATCATGGTATTTTCTCATTAAGAATATTGGCAGAAAACCTTTTAATATTTTATAAGAAAAGTAGCTGCATCCCTGGCTTTTCAGAACCAGCTATTATTCACCCTTTTGAAGATGCCACCAGCAATAGCTGGGACTGAGCTTGGGACTCAGGGAGCTCTCTCCCTGGGTGCCACAAGCTGGGCTGAAAGGTATCAGTGGTGGCCACCCCTCGCAAACTAATACACATGAGTACCGCAGGGTGTACGTAGGGAACCAAAATGGAGTTCCACAGTATAGAATTGATCTAAGATTTATAACCCAGGTACAACGAAGATGCTTCCATCAAACAACACTTTTTCTTGGTGTCTCTGAAGTTAGATGGTTTTATTTTTATTTTTTAAAAATATCTTGAGTGGCTCAGGCCTCTTTGACAAAGGTTTTGGGAATGATAGAAACAATGCTTTGCCTATGCTCAGTTTGTTTTCTGGAAGTGATCTGAACAGCCCTGCCCATCCCACAAATGATGGCTGTGGTGGCTATGGATTTGTGGACTCGTTAGAGACATGGGCCTCTGAAAAGGAGGAGCTCTCAGATATGCTTTTTTGTTTATCCTGGCTTCCCTCTCACTCACAACAACTTCAGGGACATCTAAGAAAAAGGAAAAAATGACACTAAAGAACAGCCTGAAGGGGCATTTTTGGGAAGTGGGAAGCGCAGGTGGGGGCATATTTGTGGGCTCATTGTAACCCTTTCTATGACCTTCAGCTGAGCAAGTGAAGACCTCAGAAAATAAAGCAGGTTTTTTTTAACAAAGTTTGATGAGTGCACCATTCAAAAAAGAACTTAAGTGGCACAAAAATGCACATAATATTGCAGGATAAAATCAATGCAAGTAAATCATAAAAATAAGACAAGCAATCAGATCCGCAGGGCAAGATGGATCCAAAGGTGAGCTTAGTTGCAAAAAAGCATGCCGTTCGGGTCCTGCCTTCTGCCCATGGTGGGCCACAGATGTAGTTTGAGGGAGTTCCAGCTTTCTGGCAACTTGGTCAAAGAAAGACATTGTAGTAGTGACCTCATCCACAGTGCCCATGAAGTGAGCACAAACCAAGTGCCCAGGAAAAGCATAGCCACTCATGACACCGAGGGCAGAGAAAATTAGCCTCTTGGCTAAATTCTCAGGTTACACTGTGTTTTTTTTTGTTTTTTTTTTATAATCCTTTCTATTCAGTTATGAACTGGAGGTGTTATGCTAAACTTCATTTCACCAAAAGCAATTTCATGGAGTTTACAGGGGAGAGGTGCTAATAAAATCAACGTTTAGAGTAAAATCAAAGGGAGTATGCAGAGAATGAAAAACCCATGACAATTGTTTTTCATTTAGTTGCATGTTACCAGATCTGAAATCACTAGGCTGTTTTGGGACATGTTCTTGCTCTATGCTGTATTTCGGAATAACCGAATCACAGATATTTGACATGGTAAGGGACTTCAGTAACCAAGTCTTCCATTAAAAAAATATTTTTTTAAATTTTATTTGTTGATTTAAAAGAGAGAGAGAGACCTAGCTGTTGTTCCACTTAGTTGTGCATTCATTGGTTGGTTCTTGTATATGCCCTTCTTGTATGCATACTGAACCCGCAACCTTGTCATATCGGGACAATGCTCCAACCACCTGAGCTACCAAGCCAAAGCTCCCAATTTTTCCTAGATGAAGAAACTAAGGCACAGTAAGGCTAGATAATGTCAAGGTCACACAGTGATTAGTAATGGATTTGGGGACCAGAAAACACATTTCCTGTGCCCCATCCCAATGCTTTTGGACATCAAAGGATACTTAAAAGTCCAAGTTTGAACTCAAGCTTTCAGAGGTCATTAGAACCACATTACTTGTACAAAGCCTTGCTTTTGCCTTGCTTTTAGTCCTTCAGCTGGGTGCAGGCAGTTAAATGCAGAATAGAGTTGCTTTTCTTGCGAACAGGTCATTTTTCTATTATTATATTGTACCTGTTAATACTCCAAAGGTCAGTTTTTTTCTAGCTGCCTTATTATTCTATTTCCAGAATTCATTAGAAGGACCTTGTTATATATAAACACTGTCTTTGTTTCGGTGCCAGTGAAAACATTCATGTAGATGTAAAAACATTTGCTCTTCACAAGATTTGAAAAGAGCAGGGGAGTATTCTTTTCTGCCTGGTTCATTCCTTTATGAAAGAATTATTTCTATCATGATCTTTCTTCAGAGAACTCAAAGGGATGTGTTTGCCATTATATTCTTGAGTAAGAAATCAGAAGATAAGATTGTATCCTTTGTAGAAAAGTAATCACTTTAGAGTTTAAAAACAGAATTAGGCAGAGTAGGAAATATCAAATTATCTCAGATCGAGCATCTCTTTAAAACATTTCTAAATGAACTTTTGGAAAAGGATTCAGGTGATGTGCTCTTAGGTGACTTGAGTGGAGGCAGAATCCCAGCACTTAAAAAAAGTTGCCTTCATGCGGTCTTTATTTCTTCCCAATTACTGCCTGCTCTGAGTTTGCTTTTCTGGTAGTGTTGCTGATCCCTAAAGCTCTATTTCTAACGCTTTCTGTAGTTTTAATGCTTTTTTTTCAGTTCCCAAATCTGTGTCTCTGTTTACTATGGAAAGGCTGAACAGATCCCTAAGGTTACCAAAACAATTCAGTAGCAAATAGGTGCAGCCTCCACTGTGCACACAGATAAACCAAAGAAGGGAGAGGAGATGTGTAAGACTCGGACCAGAACTGGGCATGCCCAGACGTCACTGGGGGCCAGTTTCTGTTTTCATTACCTGTCTTCAGCTTAGCAGCAGCCTCATTCTGATGCCCTGCCCGTGCAAGAGAAGCATCCCTCGGGGTCCATTGTGGTGGAATAGGAGCATCTACATCCTTGGAGGATAACTGGAATACTAAAAAGCCTGTGCTTTGGGATATTTTTTAAGTCAGAGTCCTGATTTTAGTGGAAGGACAATTAAACATGCACGTGTTTGTATAAAAAAGTAAAATGTTGGGTCTTTCCCTTTTCATCACACAAATTCTGAGTGGTTTAAGTATATGATCTCCTTGCTCAGCTATTTTTTACATCGTTTCCAACTTCCTGGATTTGATTTGTATTATTTAAAAGCTTTTATTCATTCATTAAAAAAGCAAAAAAACCCCCACATAATTTGTTAATGCTCTGGTATGGGCCAGGCTCTGTGGCTTAAAACATGATTTAGCACTAGTAAAAATTAATTTTAAATATTATTTACAGGCAACATGACAATACTAATGCTAATGATAACTGAAAAAGAAAGCGGAATTTGTATGATGATTGCAACTATATAAAAATATGGCAGATCAAGGTATAGAACGAAGCAAAATGAAGACTTAGGTTTGAGTGGTTATAAAAGAGTTTTGTCCTTACAAATAATTAGAATTTTTATTGTTTTTAATAACAAAAAACAAATATAAATTTAAATATACATATTATTTGAGCCTGACCGGGTGGTTCAGTGGATAAAGTGTCAACTCAGTGCACCAGAGGTTGTGGGTTCGTCCCCCGGTCAGGGTCTGTCTGAGAAGCAATCAGTGGGTACACAATTAAATAGAACAACTAAGTGGAACAATGAGTTGGTGCTTCTTTTCCCTCCCCATCCCTTCCCATCTCTCTCTCTCAAATCAATGGAAAAACAAATTTTAATTACATATACATACCATTCAAGCAAGATAATTCGGAATAACTCAAGCTATTAGAATTTTCCCTGTGCTCTTTGCTCCTTTATCTCCACTGCCTTGCCTACGATCTGGCACATTAAGGTTTTGCCAATCATTGCTGAATGAAGTCATTCAAGTAAAAAAATTGTAGATCCTGTCCTGGCCGGTTGGCTCAGTGGTAGAGCGTCGGCCTGGTGTGCAGAAGTCCTGGGTTCGATTCCCGGCCAGGGCACACAGGAGAAGCGCCCATCTGCTTCTCCACCCCTCCCCCTCTCCTTCTTCTCTGTCTCTCTCTTCCCCTCCCGCAGCCGAGGCTCCATTGGAGCAAAGATGGCCCAGGCGCTGGGGATGGCTCCTTGGCCTCTGCCCCAGGCACTAGAGTGGCTCTGGTCACAACAGAGCGATGCCCCGGATGGGCAGAGCATCGCCCCCTGGTGGGCGTGCCTGGTGGATCCCGGTCGGGCGCATGCGGGAGTCTGTCTGACTGTCTCTCCCCGTTTCTAGCTTCAGAAAAATACAAAAAAAAAAAAAAAATTGTAGATCCTTTATAAATTTGGAATGATTACCCCGTTAATCTGATTGTCACAAAGGCCTGTCTGGCATTTTCCTTGTAGCAGGCAAAACTGTAATTGATCATTCTGTTCTCTTTGTATTATTTATAGGAATATTTTGCACCATTTCTCTCTGCACTTACGCGGCCAGCATCTCCTATGACTTGAACCGTCTCCCGAAGCTAATTTATAGCCTGCCTGATGATGTGGAACATGGCTACAGCTGGTCTATCTTTTGCGCCTGGTGCAGTTTAGGCTTTATTGTGGCAGCTGGAGGTCTCTGCATCGCTTATCCATTTATTAGCCGGACGAAGATTGCACATCTAAAGTCTGGCAGGGACTCCACGGTATGACTGTCCACACTCAAGTTCACTGCTCGGTGGCCTGTCAACAATGCGGACAACCCCTGAGGGGAACAGAGTGGAGTTCGCCTTAGGATCCCAAGCACAAAGCGGTCTTTTACATTCCAACCTGTTGCCTGCCAGCCCTCTCTGGATGACTGATAGAAACTCATGCAAAACCTCCATACCTTTCTAAGGACAAGACTACTGTGGATTCAAGTGCTTTAATGACTATTTATGCTTTGACTGTGAGATATAGGGAGCTGTGCCATGGAACATTTCTAGGTTTAGAAAAAGAGGAAATTGCAATGGAAAAATTTGTACGATTTCCACTTATTTCAGAAAGTTTGTATATAACAATTACCTGAGAGTCATTTCTATTTGCAAAAGGAATCATAATGAAGCAAGCATAATTTTCTTGTCATTGCACCATGCTTGTTAAATTTTAATGCAGCGTCTTCAGAACTTGTCCTCATGGTGTCTTGATGTGTCAGCACCAAGTGTTTGTGGATGTTCCTTGTCACAGGAAGATGCTTCTGTTGCCTTATTTATTTATTTTTTAATTGAAGTCTCTTCTCTGTCTTTGTACTGGAATCAAAATCATAAGGAAAACAGATCAACCATGTAAGAGCTAATCCGTGATACTATGCAGGATTGTTGGAAGTCCTCCTTGTTGTCCATCCTCTGTCTTTTTATGTTACCTGGATTTCTGCATTAAATGACTGCCCCCTTGTTACCCTGGGTGTGTTTTCCTGTCTCTCAGTTGCTGTGGCAGCCGGTGTCCCAGCCATACAGACAGAGGAGAACCTTGTTTCAATAAGACTATTATTATGCCTTACTAATTTGCTCTACTTCGATTAGGTTGGTCATTATTATTTATCTTTTTGTAAGTCACAGCCACACACTTACTATGGAAAAAAGATGTCATTTTCAAATTTCTTTTAAAACCTTACCATAGTATTTAAAAGTTTCTTATCTCTCTCTCTCTCTCTCTCTCTCTCTCTCTCTCTCTCTCTTTAATCATCTGGCTGTCTTTAGCCAGTAATGAGAATATAAAGTCTCTGCCTTTCTCCCTGGACCACCTAGGCCAGTAGATTTTAACCGTGGCTGCCCATTAGAATCATCTATACCTGATTTCTTCAATGTACCTAAACTAGACCCCATCCCAGACTGGTTGACTCAGAATGTCTGCAGCAGGCCCTGGGCTTGAGCATTTTTAATTTTTTTTTTTTTTTACTCAGTGAGAGGAGGGGAGGCAGAGACAGATTCCTGCCGGCACCTGGACCGGGATCCACCCAGCAAGCCCACTAGGAGGCTTGAGTATTTTTTGAAAAAAACATCCCAGATAATTCTTATGTGCAGCCGGGAATGAGAGCCACTGCTCTGGGCCAGAGGCTGCTGTTACTGCTTTAGCAACTAACATTTGTTTAGCTCTTACTTATGTCCCAGTAACGGGGCTATTTTTTTCCAGGTATAATTTCATTTAATCCTTTCCACCTCTGAGGTAGGTACTATGATTTCATTTCCCTAATAAGGAAGCAGAGAATCAGACTCAGAACGTTTGCTTCATTTTGGTCTTCAGTCCTTTTTACGTGTGCGGATGGATATAGTTGAAACGTTTAAATCCTTCCATTGTGTTTCTGTATCTTTAAATGGGAGGGTGGGCCCTGGCTCACTTCTAAGCTTTTCCTTTTAACTCCAACATTATCCTCTATTCTAATAATAAATTGCTCTTTAAAACAGGGGAAGATGCCAAACTCAGAAGTAAGTGGATTTTAATTTCACAAAAGAGACATCTTTTCTTCGTTTTAAAAACTGATTAGGTAATCATAAAAGGATAATGATAAGCTACCTTCTCCCTTTCCAAATAAAGTGTGATTTCCAAGTGACAGTGTCCATATAATGTGACGTAGGCCCTTTGGAAGAGGTTAGATCCCAGAGACACAGGAGCTCTCCCCGAGGCCGGTGGGTATCTCCCTGCCAATCACTCAGGCCGGTTTAATAAACCTGTCCCTCTGGTTGAGATCAGAGATATACAAAAAGGGGCAATTATTTTTATTTATTGCTTATGTGGGAAATTCTCAAAGCAGGAGAGCTGTTTCTTTGAAGTCTTCTTTAAAGATTCCCCTAGAAGATGTCGAGACTCTCAAACATTTATATTCCAGCCGACAAAGCAGTGTCTGAGGGACTGACTTTTGAAGTTTCTGAGAAGCTACCAAGGGGTTTGGGGTGAGAATGGAAGAAAGCCTCTGAGTGACAGAAGGTTGAAGGGTTCACGCACCAGAAAGATTTGCCCAGAAGGGGAGAAAGTTCAATTAGGATTCAAACGTGCTGGTGAGAACAGAACCGAAGTGAGCTCAGAGCCAGAAGCTCTGTAGGTCCCTGGCTTTCTATCTACTGTCAGAGAAATGTGATCAATGTTTCCTAAGACCAGCGTTTGGCCCCCAGTCCTCGGGCTTCTCTTAGGGTTATTTTCTTCATTGGCATGTGAATGAAGACAATTGAAGTGGCCGCCCCAGTCCTGCCTGGGGCAGAATAATTTATTGAGACCATTTGTTTTTCCTCCTGCTCCTTGTCCCACTTCTACTTTGCACACCTGTAGCCAGACTGTATTTCTTTGCCTGGGTTTGTGTGTGTGTGTTTTGTTTGTTTGATTTTGCAGGGCAGAAAGCAGGGGCAGCCGAGCTCATTTAAGTGAAGACACAGTGGGTCTGGAAGGGAGGATGAGCCAGGCTGACTTGTGGACTAGCAGAGCTCAAGGGCATCCCAGAGACTGGTAAGAGAAAGGGGTGGCCCCGGCCAGTTGGCTCAGTGGTAGAATGTCAGCCCTGCGTGTGGAAGTCCCGGGTTGGATTCCTGGTCAAGGACACTCAAGAGAAATGACCATCTGCTTCTCCCTCCCCCTTTTCTCTCTCTCCTTCCCCTCCTTCTCCTCCCGCAGCCATGGCACAAATGGTTAGAGCAATTTGGTCCCCATCAGCTGCTGAAGATGCCTCCATGGCCTCTGCCTAGTTCCCAGCAACAGAGCAGTGGCCCCATATGGGCAGAGCATCGCCCCCTAGTGGGCTTGTCTGTCTCTCTGCCTTCCTGCCTCTCACTTAATTAAAAAAAAAAAAGTAAGAGAAATGTGTGGCAACCACATGATTAGCGGGGCCTCTGAAGGTATCAGTGAGGCAGGATAGGCAGACGTTAGAATTTTTGACAAGTGCAAAAAGGGAAACTGAGACAGTCAAATAGGGCCAAACAAGTCAAGCAATTTACAGCCAGCTTAGTGGATCGATCTTATCTTTCCTAAACCGAGGACCCTTGAGAGCAAATGGTCCACACTTCTCTTCCCTAACCTGACAGTAAACAGCTTAGATCACCCTGGTCAGGGAGATAGATAACAGAGACCCCATCATTGCCATTAGTGCCAACCAAACCCAAGGATGGATAAAGTCAGGGGGGAAAATACCAAAGAAACCCAATTAGAACCAAACAAATCCAAGGTAGAGGCAAAGCTGACCAGAAAATGACTCTGGTCCCTGTATGTACTCATTTTGGTACATGAATATATTATTAAAAACCACTTGGAGAACTGATAAATATTGTGTTGAAACCCTGCCCTGAGACGTCCCCTAGGCTTTCCTTTCAAAAAAGAGAGAGAAAAACCCTCAAGACAAAGGCTGCCAACTCAGGCTCTCCTAGGATCACGCCCATGCCTTTTTGTTCTCAGGCATGAACTTACTCTTAAACGCTACGGGTTCTCACAGGACTTAACTAGGGGAACAACCAGCGGCAGCAGCTCGTCCTGGGCTAACATCCTGAACCTGTCCCCAGGCCCCCTTTTCTGTGACATTTCTAGAGAGCCAAAGCAGCCCTGCCTAGACTCTTTCCTGTGACTTTTTCTATCCTAAGCCCTTTGTTTCACTATTCCCAGCTTTTATTTTATTTTATTTTTATTTGTTTATTTATTTAAGTTGGGGGAGAGAGAGAGAGAGAGAGAGTAAGGGAGATGAGAAGCATCAACTTGTAGTCGCGGCACTTTAGGCATTCATTGTTGCTTCTCATATGTGCCTTGACTGGTGGGTTCTAGTTGAGTCAGTGACCCTTTGCTCAAGCCAGCAACCTTGGGCTTCAAGCCAGTGTCCATGGGGTCATGTCAATGATCTCACACTCAAGCCTGTGACCCCATGCTCAAGCTGATGAGCCTGTGCTCAAGCCAGATGAGCCCATGCTCAAGCTGGCAACCTCAAGGTTTTGAACCTGGGACCACCCCAGATTGATGCTCTATCTACTGCACAACCACTGGTCAGGCTCACTATCCCCAGCTTTAATAAACATACTCTCAAAATCACCTGGACTCATTATTGTGAATTCTTTCTTGCACTAAGTCAAGAACCCACACACTACAGGCCAGCCTGAAGCAGACCTGCTCTGGGCCCGGTCCCTTTCCAGTGACATCAGGACCTTAGAGAGAATGACTGTGTGGGACGTACAGGAGTACTGAGGTCCTTGGTACAAGGCTCTCATGCTCCAACCACGAGCAGCAGAATGAATGGGCTGGGAGGGACCAAGCATCGGAGTAAAGGGTTCTTCAGTGATAGCCAGTCTGACCCTTGGAAGGCTCAGGGACATTGGCACAAGTCTGTATGTGTGTGTCCTGAGTAACAAACGGGGACAAATTCCCCCCAGTCCTGCAATATAGAGTTTTGAATAGAAAGTGGATCTACACCTGGGATTGTAAAGTAAGTATCATGTCCATCTTCTACATTAGACAATATTTACAGAAAAAAGAGGGCTTTATAGTAGGCCCCACAGGCCCCTCCTCTTAGCAATGTCGTTCTAGGTTTGTTTGCAATGTTGGAACCATTGCTGCGCACTCTGAGGGAACCCTACCCCCTCCTTCTTTGGAGCACCACGGACCCTTAATAATCAACAGTCCAGGATGTGGAAAACTTGCATAGAATGTAATTTTTCCATAAAAGTTATTATATCTTTCTACAAATATTTACTGAATGCCTACTATGTGCCTGGTACTATTCTAGGCACTTGGGAACCAGCAAAGAAGCAAAACAGACAAGGGTTCTAGCCTTAGTGAAGCTTATTCTAGTAAAATGCACTAAAGTACAAGAAAAAAAATCAAACACTCTTTCAAACCCTAAGTGTTTTCATAAATCCAGAATTTATTTGATATTACATTTTCATTGGCTGTACATTTTACTTCATATCATTCTTACTAGACTTTATCCTCGGCAACATAAAAAGTACATTTTTTTTTTAATTTTTGCCCCTTAAAAGACTTCCATTTGAAACTTAAATCTGCAAACAACAAAGGTATACTTCACAGGTAAGCCTCAGTTACCTGAGCTCAAAATGAAGAGGATCCTGGAGACTGAGGAGGCCACAAGGTCAAAAGAAACAACTCAATGGGGGTCTGGTGAACGTGGGGTGCTAACGCTGCCTGGTCACTGCCTCTGGGGCTCCGTTCAGACTGTTCCCTCTGCTGGGTGTGCCCACTTCTCTGCCTGGCTCAGGCTGACTTTCCCTTGTGACTCAGCTTCAACACAGCGCTCCTGGAAGCCTGCCTTGAATGTGTTACACTGTTTTAACCTTTTTCCTAACTGGTTATGCTGAATCCTGATCACCCGTTCACCCCTAATTGAATCAAAGACTGTTCTAAGGTAGAGACTCTGTTTTGTTCGTATATTGTCTCCAGTGCTTAGCCCTGGAAAACGGGTGCTCATAAATCTTTGTGGAACAAGTGCATGAATTCAGAGTCACAGAGATAAACTCTCATCTTCCCTGGACTGAACACCTTCTCTTAGCATTAATTTTAGGGAGCCCATAAAATATATAGAGTAGTAAAATAGGCTAAATAGAATGAGAATATGACTTGGTAAGCAAATAAGCCTCATTAGAATAATCAAAGGGGCTATTAACCCAAACCCAGATATAACTTGGAATGCATTATGAACTAAGCACTATGGAACATTTATCTGATGGCTTACAGAGCATTCAGTTAGTAACCCCAATATGGTTTTACACCTCAATTTAAAGCATACCATTTATGTTCAGGTATATTTTAAATCTCTAATTGAAATTCTGAAAGGACTGCTTTGAAAATGACTTCCTTAAAATGCAAATAGCTATACTGACCAAGAACCCTTTTAAATTGAATATTTGAACTTCTCTGAGCCCCTGTCCTTTCACCAGAAGGAGAGGAAGTTCTCTCTGCTTCAGGGCAACCACCAATGCTTGAAGATGCTCAGGGAGCCCCATTGCATACTGGGAACATGGCTAGCCAATATATTTCCTCTCCATATGCAACCTGTATTTTGCCAGCCTTCAAAGCAAGATTTCTAATGGTTTTCAAGTCTATTAGAATATGTCTTCCTGAAGCTTCCATAGAGGAAAACAAATTGGTTGGCTATAAAATAATTTTCTGTCTTTATTGCCTATTTTTTTTCCCTATCAACGTGTAAGGATTATAAAATACTTCCTGCTATGTGTAAGGCCTTGGCCTATTCATGGGTGTCCCTCAGGTCCTCAGGTCTTCTCTTAGGGTCCCTCTGCAGATCAGAACTAAGAGGAGACGGTGGGGCTGGAGTGGGAAGAGTAGTGGGAAGAGTAGTGGGCAGTGGAGCCGGTGAGATGGCCACGAGGCTGAGCCTGCTGACTGCTGTAGGAAAGCTGGGCTCTATTCTGGCAAGAGGAAGCGGTGAGAGTATTTATAGAAGCACAACGACATGATCTGATTCCCACTTTAAGAATGTCAGTGTTGTACCTGATAGAAAAGGATTGGAAGAAGCCAAGAATGGATGTGAAGAAGCCAGTTAGGACGAGGGTGTTATAGAAATCCAGGAAACAAAATTGTGGCCTGGACCAGAGGTGGATTTAATGGTGGGTGCAACAGGCTCATACCCTGAGCCCCAGCTTCTGAAGGACCCTGCAACCCCAACTTTACACTTTTTTCTAATGACACCAAGTTTGGTTTCTTTTGTTTCATTAATAGTACATAATATTTTTTATTTATTTAAAAATATAGTTAACATGTATTACTATTTCCCCTGTCTCTCTCTTTTTCTTAAGGGGCCCAATATTGTCTTCTGTGCCCAGGGCCTCAAGTGACCTTAATTTTCCTCTGGCCTGGACCGAGAAGATGGAGAGGAAGGAGAGAGAAGTGGGCGGATGTATACATTTTGGAGATGGAATTGACAGACCCGCTGGTAAATTGGATGGAGCTGTTATGTTTAATAGCTTCAACAGGTGTGATAAGATGTGACGTGAATTACCCGTGAGGAATGAGTTTGAAGTTTCCTGGAGCCACAGCTGAGGGAAGGCATGGCCACGTTAAGAATTACTAAGGATGGCAACTGAGCAGTTCTTAGAATTTGGTCATTTAATAAGGCAATTATGGTTCTTGTATAAAAGAGGTCATTAGATAACTTGAAAAAAATGAAAAAAATACTCGTTTCATGGTAAATCTAGTGTCACATAGGATAGCATTTATCCTTACTGAGTGGAGCCCAGGATTGAAAAGCCATAGTTGAGAATATGGTCCAATGACCCCAATGCTTCTAATTTTTCTTTCAGTCTCACCCTCTTTGGTTTCTAGTTGTTTTCCAGAAGCTGCCTCTACCAGGGTTGGCAAACAGGAGTCAGTTTGAATGTGAACTTGGTCAATTACTGGTGACTGGGAAGATTTCAGTCTAAGCATGGAGGAAAGAACGTAGTGATTGTAGGTGAATGGGAAAGGCATATGCCGCACACTGGCCACCCCCAGCTTAAATCCCGCTGGATAGATGATTAAATATAAGAATGCAAAAGGAATCCAGAGACCTGAATTAATTGCTAAGGTTTTTTCATTTCTCCCTAAGCCTTGGTTTTCCATTTGTTAGTTCTAGACTCTATTGGGTACATGAAACAACCAACCAACCAACCAAACAACACCCACCTCTCTCTTTTTAAAGCACTTGATTCTAAGAGATGGTGCTAGAATCCCATTCTTGTCAATCTCTAGGTCTCCTTCATTCTTGCAAAGGAAGATATAAATAAGTGGAAAAGAAAGCTCTAATTCTCAAGTCCTCTCCAGTTCTGTCTCTCGGCATTGAAGAGAAGCCAAAGGGACTGACTCAGCGTTTCGTCTGTAACTATTGCGAGCCATGCTCTTTACAAACACTCCTACTTCATAGGTGGAGAAGTAAGACTCTCAGAGGTTAAATAACCTTCCCTAATGTACTACATGGCAGAGCCAAGGTTTGGCTGCTCACTCCGAAGTCATTACTCTTTCTACTGTCTCCACTTTCTCGGGTGAAAGATATGGATCACTTACCTGAGACCCAGTAAAAATACCAATCGTGCATTTTAAAACAGTGTCTGAGCTCATGTCTCAAAATTTTAGATATCTGGATAGGTTCACATTCCTCTTCATTTTTCATGGTTCCCCTTGGAAGTTACTGCTCTGCAGTTTTTAATCAAGCTGCTGAATTTCTAAACTAGAGCACACACGGCCCTTTGTAATTCTGTAAAGAATGCCAGACCTATTTTTATAAGCACAGAACCTCTTCTTAACTTGCCTGACCTTCAGGAGACCCTGCACTCTGCAGTAGCCTAAAGGTATGACAGCAATTTTAATTAACTTCTTGGCACTCCCCTTCCAAAGCATTTTAACAAATTCCCATGTCACCGGGGCTGCTCAAAGATTAATATTTAAGTGGGTAGGTCCCCCTTATTTTGTCCTGTGAAAACATTCCCAACGGCTTTTTAAAAAAAATTATTTAAATGGAAGCAATTATACGAAAAAGGAGGCTAGATAACTTTGCAGTTAGAGAGAGGATGAGAACTCAGAGACTGATGAATTTCAGTCCTTGTTTTGTAACTGTCTTGATATGTGGCCCTGAAAAGTCAGTCATCTCTTCCTCATCTCTGGAGAGGTTCATGAGCTAAGGTGCTCTCTGGGCACGCTAGCTATCACCCTACATTTAAGTAGCACACAAAATACTTCGAAGACCTCTATAGACTTTTTATTACCTTTCTCCAAATTGAATGTAAACTAATTTTAAAAACATAGCATGTAAATTGCACATACAATGTAATACAACCATCTGATGTTGAGCCAATGCAAGGGCATCTTCCCAGTTTTTATTATGCATCAAGGAGAGTACTTCATTTTATATTTTCTCTTCGAGAGGCGGGTTACTGAGCAGTGACTTAAGAACAAAACAAAACAACACCTCGAGACAGGGAGGCGTGTGAAGGTTCTGACGGCCATCCCTGTTGACAGTAGAGGACACTGAGACTGAACATTAACCCATGATCTCTCATCCTGTCTCTAGCAAGGTGTGTAACTCTACAGCAAGTGAGCTAACTCGGGCTTGGGGGTGACATATCTGAGTGGGTATCTGTATTCCCACAAACGTGTCAATGGAGTATCAGCCTCTGCTTTATTTTTATGCCTCTGCTGTGCCTACAGTAAATCACTATTGTGCCAACATGTTTCTCACATAAAATGCACTCGGGAATTGAAATGAAACCAACTGTGAAAGGTAATCTGGGGGAGATAAAACAAGTGATTAATGCAGTATTGATTTAAAGAATGAACCAGGTCTTATAGAATTTTCCAAATAAAGTAACAGTTTAAAGGTGTTCACAGGAGTGGAGAATGGTTTTCATGAGAATTGAAGATGGCGGAAGAATGGGGGTGAGCACAGTGAGGTGGCGCGGGGCAGGGAGCCACGTGGAGCTATGTGGAGTGGGACTTGTGGATAACCTCATCACAGGCTATAAAAAACACCCAGTTACTGCAGGAAGCCAGATGAGTGAAGCCTGCAATGAGTTAAGATGAAATTTAGTACAATTTCATTACTTTTTAAAGCAATCAGCCCGTGGGTCTGTGATACGCCTACATAATCAAAAAGGGTGTCAGAGGAAATGTCAGGCTCTCGCCTAGTAACGACTGAGCAACTGGCTCTGTGCTGCAGGATTCCGTACTTGCAATGCCGCAGAGGAGAAAAGAAAGAAAAAAATATCTTTTTTCAGAGAATAACCGTTGAAAATGGTTTTTCTCCCTTTGTGATACTGGAATGCGTAAATTTGGTTAAAACGAGTGGGAACTTGGTCTAGCATTCTGGAACTTTCTGGTTCTGTTCACTTGGTTGACAGGTGACCATGAGAAGTAACCTGCATGTGGTCATTTGTGTATCAGATCTATATTGAGCGACTTTAGTCTATACCAGAGACTGACTTCAGTGCAATGGATTATCAGTGAGCAAACCAACAAAGTAATTTCCCTCAATAGCCATCATTGTAATGCAGAGAGACAGACAATAAGCAGAGATTTGTGGTGGTGACAGGTGCTACAAAGAGAAATGGAGACCACTAGAATAATACAGTGTGAAGGGTGAGGAGGTGGCTCATTTAGCTAGAGAGGCCAGGAATGGTCTTGCTAATAAGGAGGTAATTGAGCAGAGAGCCTGAGCAATACAGGTATGTGAGAGAATGCCCAGGGAAGAAGGGTCAGCCAGGACAAAGACCTGAGATGGGACTCAGCTGCATATTCCAGGGTGAGCATGGGGGCAGAACAAAAGGGGGATGAAATCAGAGGGTGATCAAGGGTCACATCAAGACTTAGAGTTTTATTTTGAGTAAAACGGAAAGTTATTGGAGGGTTTTGAGCAGGAGAGTGATAGAATATGACTTACAGAAAAACCATGACCAAAAACCTCTGGCCCAATGAATTAATTTTTCTTGGTTAACATGCTAATACCCAGAGGCCAGTAGTGGGCATTTGGGAATCCTTGGCAGAAATACATGGTTAATATGCACACTCTTCCAAGGTGATCCTACTCTCAAGGGCAAGGGTCACAGAAGGGCAGCTAGAGGGATGACCACTTAACGGTAGAAATAATGTGTAAGAGATGGGGGTGGGGAGACAGGCAGGGAGGGGACCCAGAGTTATTGATCTCATTTGTCACACCCTTGAGAAGGCAGTTTCCACTGAAGGAACTTGATGAAAAATGACAATATTAAATGATTGTGGCATTCAGATGGGAAAAGTATCCTTCCGCTCATTCTCCTGATTGTCTCAAATGAGCGTGTCTGATTTTAAAGCTAAGCTCTTCATGTACCTAGGCAAGATTTCAGTGGTTTCTTTAAACTCCCCATAAGTCCCTTACTCTTTACTCAAATATTTTCCTGAGCTCAGTTCATCGTTCTCTGTCATGCTTTTTTAGAGAGTAGTTTCATTCCTCCATTTCCAGAGGTCAGAAATAATTCAATCTCCCATAAACTTGGATTCCTGGCTGGCACCCTCCCAACCCTTGCTTTCCTCTCTTTCTAGAAAGCTGTTAAAGCAGCATTTCTGGCATGACCAGTTTACCAAGGAGTATCCCCAGACCCTGATGCATAGCAAGGACTGAGCCAATGCTTGAGGCTGAATGAATGAAGGAATAGATGAATGAGTGAAAGAATAAGAGAACTGAAAAGGCTACAAACACTAGGGGAAAATAGTGTTTATAAAATATACATAAAATACTCCCTTGAACACACAGTACAATGCACAGATGATGTATTATAGAATTGTACACCTGAAACCTACATAATTTTTTTAATCAATGTCATCTCAAAAAATTCAATTATAAGTGACTTCACGGAAATGGCACCGTGAGCAGCGCTTCCGACAGATCTCCCCAAAATCACAACAAATTTATCAACTAGAAACAGGAAAATTTATCCTCGGAGCATTCCGGAGTTCCACACAAACTGAAAGTGAAAGGACTGTTATCACTTGAATCTGAGAGACGAGGGTGTGGAGGAAGCTACCGCAGGGACGTTCATTCAAGCCGCGAGGAAGTGCGCCTGTGGTGAGTCAGCCCACACTCGGGAGCCGCGAGCAGCCGCCGCGAGCAGCCGCGAGCCGCCGCGAGCAGCCGCAGGCACACGCCCGGTTCGGTTGCAGAGCGAGCACCGCCCACACTCCGGAGCGGCGAGCAGCCGCTGGCGCGCCCGGTCTGGTTGCAGAGCGAGCACCGCTAACGCTCCCAGCAGCCCGCGCACTGCGAGTGAGAGTCGCCAGCCACCAGTGCCCATTCGCGCGCGTGCCCTGGGCAATCCACGCGCCCAGAGCGCCCTGCTGGCCCGCACATCCAGGGTGCCCCATCATCCTGCGCCCGGTGCGCCCCAGCCGCCAGCAGCGGGGGGGAGCGGGAGAGGCCCCAGGGCGGTATTCCCTACTTGGGAGATTCTCTCCGCGGGCAGGGCACCTCACCCAGCCATTCAAGCTAACAATCAAGCGTTGGGGGAGGGGCGCGCAGGCAGCCTGAAATACCTTCGGGAGCACAGCTGCGACCCAATCACTGAAATTAGCTTAACCCGTGAAATCTGCGCACCCTCGGTTCTAATTGATAAGATCTCTCTCAGTTCAGCGACCCAAGACAAGAGGCGTGATATTTTTTAGTGCCTCTCGCTAAAGGGGCGGGGGCAACTTCTGATTGATAGAGCCTCCATATTCAGGGATAAACGCTAACAAGAAGGACTTGGCAGATAATAAGATCTATACTACACTAGTCGCAAGCAGAGACTAGTGCCTCTTCTTCCCAGCCGAAACAGGCTACAAAGTGTGGAAAGCCTGGGTTGAGAGGTCCAACTGAATGCTAGGCGCTGAACAGTCACCTTGACAACAATTGACTCCCACCCCCGCCTGATTACACTGGAGGCCCTGACTGCCAGAGCCTTTCCCAAAGCCTTGCACTGAGTGGGGATAGAGTGGGGATTTCCCAGCTCTTTGAGCCTCTTACTCCCCAGGCAGAAGCCGTTGCAGCCTTATAGCTGGATCACCAGGCTGCTAATTCAGGAAGGGGGGACTAGGAGAGAGAATCCAGGAAAGCAAACTCTCTCATTGTTGGACCCTGCAAACGCCAACAAGCCTTGACTACCAGCAAGACTAAAGCCAATTATATGACATTGCTATAGAATCCCATCAACTGCAAATCCCTACCTAAGTGTGACACAGGGGCAGAGCCTGGGGTAGAGTCACCGACCAGGAAGAGGGAGAGAAAAGAAAAAGGAAGAAGTTAACATCTCAAAATCAAGAAAAATCCACAGACTTTACAACTTGTTCCACTAATTTTTTTTTTTGTTGTTGTTGTTGTTTGTTTCTTTTATCTTATTGCCTTTATTTCCTCCACCTCGGACCTTCTATTCTCTGCCCATCTTATGCTTCCCTTTTCTTGAACTACACTACCCATAAGTGTTACATTTTATTTCTCTTCTTCATCCTCACCTTCCTTTAAGGTTATACTCCAAAACACTTAACTCTCACTCTCTCCTCTTTTGTTTTATTTTGTTTTGCTTTATCTTGTTTTTTTCTCTTCCTTTTTTATTTCTTCCTTCGTTTTTCTCTTTATCTTATTTTTTTCCTTTCTATTCGTTTTTTCTTTTCTCGTTTTACTTTCATCCCATTTAATCCTCAATCACGAACAAATTAGTTAATTTGGGACTCAAGGCTTTTTTTGGCTTTATCTTTCTTTTTCGCTTTTGTTTTTGTTTTTTTCTTGTTTGTTTATTTTTGTGGCATTTTGGGTCCTCACAACCCAAGGTCTCCATTGTATTTAGTCTTCGCCCCACTTAATACAACAGATTTTTACTTATCATTTTTATTTTTTTCTTCTTTATTATTCTTTTTTTTGTCCTTTTTTCTGGATCCCTCTTATCCCTCTCATTATATCTCTTAGTTGACCATCACTCACAAGCAAATCATCTTATGCTTGTCTAAGATTTTCTTCCTTTTTTTTTTTTTTTTTGCATTTAGTAGGTCCCTACTCCCCTTTTTTTGCCCCTTGAACTCTTCACCCCAAATCAGGCCCTCCATTATAGGCACGATATTTCCCTGAGGAGGGGAGAGGAGGGAAAGAGAAGAAAGAAAAAAAGGGGGAAATAATAAATTATTACTGTTTTTCTTTTGTGGGGTGTTTTACCTTTTTTTTTTTTTTTTTACTTTTTACTCTTTATTAATTCTAATTAGTGCTATCAACAAGACCACCCTCAGATGCCAATAAGAAAGAGGAAATCGAATATTATGGATACAAAAGAAAGAGAGGTAACACAAATAGATGTGGAAAAATCTATGGAGAAAAGACTTAACATATTGGAAGCCTTGGAGCTAAATGACAGAGAATTTAAAATAGAAATCTTAAAAATACTCAGAGATATACAAGAAAACACAGAAAGGCAATATAGGGAGATCAGAAAACAACTCAATGAACACAAAGAATATATTACCAAGGAAATTGAAACTATAAAAACAAATCAAACAGAAATAAAAAACTCAATTCACGAGCTGAAAAATGAGGTAACAAGCTTAGCTAGCAGAACAGCCCAGATTGAAGATAGGATTAGTGAAATAGAAGACAAACAACTTGAGGCACAACAGAGAGAAGAAGAAAGAGACTCAAAAATAATAAAAAACGAGAAAGCCCTACAGGAATTGTCTGACTCCATCAGAAAGAATAACATAAGAATAATAGGTATATCAGAGGGAGAAGAGAAAGAAAATGGAATGGAGAATATACTCAAACAAATAATAGATGAGAACTTCCCAAGCCTGTGGAAAGAACTAAAGCCTCAAATTCAAGAAGCAAACAGAACACCGAGTTTTCTTAACCCCAACAAACCCACTCCAAGGCACATCATAATAAAGATGACACAAACCAATGACAAAGAAAAAATTCTCAAGGCAGCCAGGGAAAAGAAGAGTACAACATATAAAGGAAGGCCTATTAGATTATCATCAGATTTCTCAGCAGAAACTCTACAAGCTAGAAGAGAGTGGACCCCAATATTTAAAGCCCTGAAAGAGAGGAACTTTCAGCCACGAATACTATACCCATCAAAGCTATCCTTCAAGTATGAAGGAGATATAAAAACATTCACAAATTCAGAAAAGATGAGAGAATTTATCAACAGAAAGCCCCCACTCCAGGAAATACTAAAGGGGGTTTTCCAACCAGATTCAAAGAACAAAAGAAAACAACACCACAAGTAACAGCTCCACCAAGAACATAATAAAACCAAACTTAAACTGTGACAACAAAGGAAAAAAAGGGGGGAGAGGATGGAGATTAACAGTAGCAAAGGACGATGAAGTGCAGAAATACTTATAAGATAGGGTACTACAATGAATATGGTAGGTACCCTTTTCATTACTTAATGGTAACCACCCTAGAAAAAACCACCACAAAAACACTTGACTTAAAAAAGGTAGCAACAGAGGAAAGAAGTATGGAACACAAACAAACAAAAACAAATGATAGAAAAACAAAAGAGAAGAATCAAACTAGATACAAAACTAACAGAAAGCAATTTATAAAATGGCAGTAGGGAACCCACAAGTGTCAATAATTACACTAAATGTAAATGGATTAAATTTACCAATAAAAAGACACAGAGTAGCAGAATGTATTAAAAAAGAAAATCCAACTATATGCTGCCTACAAGAAACACATCTAAGCAACAAGGATAAAAACAAATTCAAAGTGAAAGGCTGGAAAACAATACTCCAAGCAAACAACACCCAAAAAAAAGCAGGTGTAGCAATACTCATATCTGATAATGCTGACTACAAGACAGAAAAAGTACTCAGAGACAAAAATGGTCATTTCATAATGATTAAGGGGACACTGAATCAAGAAGACATAACAATCCTTAATATATATGCACCAAACCAAGGAGCACCAAAATATATAAGACAGCTACTAATTGACCTTAAAACAAAAACTAACAAAAATACAATCATACTTGGAGACCTCAATACTCCGCTGACGGCTCTAGATCGGTCATCCAAACAGAGAATCAATAAAGAGATAGTGGCCTTAAACGAAATACTAGAACACCTGGATATGATAGACATCTACAGGACACTTCATCCCAAAGCGACAGAGTATACATTTTTCTCTAGTGTACATGGAACATTCTCAAGAATTGACCATATGTTGGGCCACAAAGACAATATCAGCAAATTTAGAAAAATTGAAATTGTAACAAGCATATTTTCTGATCATAAAGCCTTGAAACTAGAATTCAACTGCAAAAAAGAGGGGGAAAAACCCACAAAAATGTGGAAACTAAACAACATACTTCTAAAAAATGAATGGGTCAAAGAAGAAATAAGCGCAGAGATCAAAAGATATATACAGACAAATGAAAATGAAAATACGACATATCAGAATCTCTGGGATGCAGCAAAAGCAGTAATAAGAGGAAAGTTCATATCACTTCAGGCCTATATGAACAAACAAGAGAGAGCCGAAGTAAACCACTTAACTTCACACCTTAAGGAACTAGAAAAAGAAGAACAAAGACAACCCAAAACCAGCCGAAGAAAGGAGATAATAAAAATCAGAGCAGAAATAAATGAAATAGAGAACAGAAAAACTATAGAAAAAATCAATAAAACAAGGAGCTGGTTCTTTGAAAAGATCAACAAAATTGACAAACCCTTGGCAAGACTCACCAAGGAAAAAAGGCACAGGACTCAAATAAATAAAATCCAAAATGAAAGAGGAGAGATCACCACAGACATCATAGATATACAAAGAATTATTGTAGAATACTATGAAAAATTATATGCCACCAAATACAACAATCTAGAAGAAATGGATAAATTCCTAGAACAATACAACCTTCCTAGACTGAGTCATGAAGAAGCAGAAAGCCTAAACAGACCAATCAGCAGGGAGGAAATAGAAAAAACTATTAAAAACCTCCCCAAAAATAAAAGTCCAGGCCCAGACGGTTATACTAGTGAATTCTATCAAACATTCAAAGAAGACTTGGTTCCTATTCTACTCAAAGTCTTCCAAAAAATTGAAGAAGAAGCAATACTTCCAAACACATTTTATGAGGCCAACATAACCCTCATACCAAAACCTGGCAAGGATGGCACAAAGAAAGAAAACTACAGACCAATATCTCTAATGAATACAGATGCTAAAATTCTAAACAAAATACTGGCAAACCGAATACAACAACATATTAAAAAAATAATACATCATGATCAAGTGGGATTCATCCCAGAATCTCAAGGATGGTTCAACATACGCAAAACGGTTAACGTAATACACCATATCAACAAAACAAAGAACAAAAACCACATGATCTTATCAATAGATGCAGAAAAGGCTTTTGATAAAATACAACACAATTTTATGTTTAAGACTCTCAACAAAATGGGTATAGAAGGAAAATATCTCAACATGATAAAGGCCATATATGATAAACCATCAGCCAACATCATTTTAAACGGCATAAAACTGAGGACTTTCTACCTTAAATCAGGAACAAGACAGGGTTGTCCACTCTCTCCACTCTTATTTAACGTGGTGCTAGAAGTTCTGGCCAGAGCAATCAGACAAGACAAAGAAATAAAAGGCATCCATATCGGAAAAGAAGAAGTAAAGGTATCACTTTTTGCTGATGATATGATCCTATACATCGAAAACCCGAAGGACTCCACAAAAAGATTATTAGAAACAATAAACCAATACAGTAAGGTCGCAGGATACAAAATTAACATACAGAAGTCCATAGCCTTTCTCTATGCCAACAATGAAATATTAGAAAACGAACTCAAAAAAATAATCCCCTTCACGATTGCAACAAAAAAAATAAAATACCTAGGAATAAACATAACAAAGAATGTAAAGGACCTATATAATGAAAATTACAAAGCATTGTTAAGGGAAATCAAAAAAGATACAATGAGATGGAAAAATATTCCTTGTTCTTGGATAGGAAGAATAAATATAATCAAAATGGCCATATTACCCAAAGCAATATACAAATTTAATGCAATTCCCATCAAAATCCCTATGAGATTTTTTAAAGAAATGGAACAAAAAATCATCAGATTTATATGGAACTATAAAAAACCCCGAATAGCCAAAACAATCCTAAGAAAAAAGAATGAAGCTGGGGGCATTACAATACCTGACTTTAAACTATATTATAGGGCCACGATAATCAAAACAGCATGGTATTGGCAGAAAAATAGACACTCAGACCAATGGAACAGAATAGAAAGCCCAGAAATAAAACCACATATATATGGTCAAATAATCTTTGATAAAGGGGCCAACAACACACAATGGAGAAAAGAAAGCCTCTTCAACAAATGGTGTTGGGAAAACTGGAAATCCACATGCAAAAGAATGAAACTCGACTACAGTTTGTCCCCGTGTACTAAAATTAATTCAAAATGGATCAAAGACCTAAATATAAAACCTGAAACAATAAAGTACATAGAAGAAGACATTGGTACTAAACTCATGGACCTGGGTTTTAAAGAACATTTTATGAACTTGACTCCAATGGCAAGAGAAGTGAAGGCAAAGATAAATGAATGGGACTACATCAGAATAAAAAGTTTTTGCTCAGCAAGAGAAACTGATATAAAAATAAACAGACAGCCAACTAAATGGGAAATGATATTTTCAAACAACAGCTCAGATAAGGGCCTAATATCCAAAATTTACAAAGAACTCATAAAACTCAACAACAAACAAACAAACAATCCAATAAAAAAATGGGAAGAGGACATGAATAGACACTTCTCCCAGGAAGAGATACAAATGGCCAACAGATATATGAAAAGATGCTCAGCTTCATTAGTTATTAGGGAAATGCAAATCAAAACTACAATGAGATACCACCTCACCCCTGTTAGATTAGCTATTATCAACAAGACGGGTAATAGCAAATGTTGGAGAGGCTGTGGAGAAAAAGGAACCCTCATTCACTGTTGGTGGGACTGTAAAGTAGTACAACCATTATGGAGGAAAGTATGGTGGTTCCTCAAAAAACTGCAAATAGAACTACCTTATGACCCAGCAATCCCTCTACTGGGTATATACCCCAAAACCTCAGAAACATTGATACGTGAAGACACATGTAGCCCCATGTTCATTGCAGCACTGTTCACAGTGGCCAAGACATGGAAACAACCAAAAAGCCCTTCAATAGAAGACTGGATAAAGAAGATGTGGCACATATACACTATGGAATACTACTCAGCCATAAGAAATGATGACATCAGATCATTTACAGCAAAATGGTGGGATCTTGATAACATTATAAGGAGTGAAATAAGTAAATCAGAAAAAAACAAGAACTACATGATTCCATACATTGGTGGAACATAAAAATGAGACTAAGAGACATGGACAAGAGTGTGGTGGTTACCAGGGGTGGGGGGAGGGAGGACAGGGGGAGAGTTAGGGGGAGGGGGAGGGGCACAGAGAACTAGATAGAGGGTGGCGAAGGACAATCTGACTTTGGGCGAGGGGTATGCAACATAATTTAATGACAAAATAACCTAGACATGTTTTCTATGAATATATGTACCCTGATTTATTAATGTCATCCCATTACCATTAATAAAAATTTATTTAAAAAAAAAATTCAATTATAGCCCTGGCCAGTTTGCTCAGTGGTAGAGCGTCGGCCTGGCATGCGGGAGTCCCAGGTTCGATTCCCGGCCAGGGCACACAGGAGGGGCACACATCTGCTTCTCCACCCCTCCCCCTCTCCTTCCTCTCTGTCTCTCTCTTCCCTTCCTGCAGCCAAGGCTCCACTGGAGCAAAGTTGGCCTGGGCGCTGAGGATGGCTCTGTGGCTTCTGCCTCAGGCGCTAGAATGGCTCTGATTGCGGCAGAGCGATGCCCCAAGATGGGCAGAGCATCGCCCCCTGGTGGGCGTGCCGGGTGGATCCCGGTCGGGCACATGTGGGAGTCTGTCTGACTGCCTCCCCATTTCCAGCTTCAGAAAAAAAAAAATAAATAAATAAATAATAAAGTAAAAATTCAATTATAAAAAAAGACTAGAAAAACTCACTCGAGATTTCTCAATTACCAGTATATTGTTCTGAAGACCTCCTGTCTCACCTAATTTTAAACCAAAGGCTTTCTTGCATAGCTGCTTGAACAGTCATATTTATCTAGTATTGAAGCAAGCGGTTCCTCTTTAAAACCAACATATTTTGAATCACTGATGAGACTTAGCTTCCTAGGTTACGTGGAAAGTAGGTGTCTCCCCCGACAGCTGGTCTTTTGCATGACTTTCCTCTGAGTGTCCTTTTAACTCCCTGTCCTCAGATCTACCAGCATTTGTTCCCTTCTAACAGGAGCCAGTTTAATTTAGCTCAAGAAATATTAATTGTTTTTGTGTGCCACACCCTGTGCCAAAGGAAAAAAACATCACGAATTACTCCAACTATAAAATACCCTTAAATTTTAGAAAGTTGTCTGCAAGCTCTTTTGTCTTATGCATTTGATAGTAAAGCTATTTCAGCAGAATGAAAACCATGATTTAATTCTGTGAGGTACACATTGATAATTAGAACCCCTGCCTCTTATGACCCTACCACTGCCATTCTAGTCAATGGAGAAACACGTTGCATATCTGCCATTTGCTGCCTGTTTGTTATGTACGCAAAAATGTCCAGCCTCATACATATTTTTTTCCTCCTATAGATGTAAGCAAGGCTTAGACACAGAATGATAAAAAACAAACAACCTGTATTGTTTGAAGTCTTTAAGAGACCAAAACATTAAAAATACTTTGCGGGGAGACACCAAAGAATATAAGATTGAAACCTGGGCAATAGGCAAAAGGGAAAGCCTAACCCACAGAGCATGTGAATCGGACAGGCCGGCCTGCACAAGAGGAATGTGCTTCTGCAACCCGGTGTGTGGGCCGGGGTTCCCATTTACAATCAACAGAATCTACCGTAGGGAGCTTAGCTAAAAAAAGGGTTTATTTAAAATATATATCATATTAAGATGTTCAAGAGGGACAAAAAATTAGTCTGGGTGGCTATCCAACCAGGAGCACCATCCAAATTGTACTACAGGACCGTTGCCCCAGTGACCCAGTGCAGCCTCTGCTGGGCACCAACACCACATTGATGTCGCACCACTGATGTTGGGCCCAGAATGCTGTCCTCTATCCCAGCTGACCCCTGAGGCCAGATGCTTTGGCTGTCACCCTTCCAGAAAGGGGGTTCCGTTATGGTGCCCACTTAAAGGTGACCTGGTAACAGATGATATGGAAACAGGTCCTTCTCCCACA
Organism: Saccopteryx leptura; assembly: GCF_036850995.1. Lineage (NCBI taxonomy): Eukaryota > Metazoa > Chordata > Mammalia > Chiroptera > Emballonuridae > Saccopteryx > Saccopteryx leptura. The sequence continues at coordinate 277,442,161 of NC_089505.1, read as the reverse complement.
GTCACCTGTTGGCTCTTTATTCTGACTTTGGGAGAAAGAGCACCATCTATTGGTTGCTGGTTCATAATGCACCTAGGATCCTGGAGAGAGGCCTCCTTCTCAAGGAATTCTCTGCTGGCATTGAAATGGAGTGTTTGCTGCATGTATAGCAAGAGTAGTTACTGCTGAAATTAACCAGTCTTGGTGAGGAGACATCCTTACTGGGCCAATGCATTATCTCCATCCCTGACACCATGGTCACTTTGTTCATGAGGCCACTGAGCAAGGGGGGCTGGGGCGAGGGTAAGACCCAGGGCAGGCATCTTCCACCTGCACACTTAGGCCTCCTCCACAATGAGAACTCTTGACTCTTCCAGGGGGGACACAAATATTCTTCTATCTTGGGGACTGTTCATCCACAGGCTTCTTCCTCAGACATCTTTTTATGTTGTTGACCATCTTTTCAAACTGGTAGCCAATGCCCCTGACATTGTGACCATCTGCCCCTCCTGCCTTCTCTCCTTCCAGGCAAAGATTCAATGTGGGCCACTCTCAGTTCTGCTCCCCGAGAGAGATTTCATTTCTCCACTGTCCCTCAGCCCCAGGGGGGGGCTAAATGGTTCTAGCAGTTTCATTCCAGCCACGTGCCAGCAAAACCTGTGGAGCTTTCTGTAAACCAGACTTGACTTTTCTCCTTCTTGGCAAACTGTTCGTTGGGAACTCCCTATGGGACAATGGTGGCGAGGGAGGGCAGGACTGAGGCAGGCAGGAGGCACATCGCAGGAAAAGGGGCTGACTGCTCCAGTCTCTCCTGAGGACCCTCAGGCCCGTGAGCTCAGTGCTGACATACTCCACTTCCGCCTGAAGAGGGTGTGCTTCAGGGCTGGGCCCACTAAAGTTTCTGTTTGGTGGATCAAATCACTCCCAGCTCAAGATGGGCAGCTGAGGTCACATGGTTAACTAGTACCCTGTGGTCAAGCCCTCAGCAGCAAACTCCGAGAGGAGGTTAAGAGTTATTGCCAATAGGCAGATAATTACTTGCATAGAGAGCTTGGCTTTGCTCCAGAAGCTAAGTGGCCACAGCTGTCCTTCCTCTATTAGGACTTACTGCAGGTTCCACACAGCATCCTCGATCATCCAGACACTCTGAGCACCGTTAAAGCTCCTGGGTCATAGGGTAGAAATGCAGAGCCACCTACAGTGGGACAGCGCCAGCCGGAGAGCCCTCTCTTGCCTAGGGCTCTCCATTAAAAGTAACTGGGTCAGCCTGACCAGGCGGTGGCGCAGTGGATAGAGCGTCGGACTGGGATGTGGAAGACCCAGGTTCGAGACCCCGAGGTCGCCAGCTTGAGCGTGGGCTCATCTGGTCTGAGCAAAAATTCACCAGCTTGGCCCCAAGGTCGCTGGCTCAAGCAAGGGGTTACTCGGTCTGCTGAAGGTCCACGGTCAAGGCACATATGAGAAAGCAATCAATGAACAACTAAGGTGTCGCACTGCACAACGAAAATCTAATGATTGATGCTTCTCATCTCTCCATTCCTGTCTGTCTGTCCCTGTCTATCCTTCACTCTGACTCTCTCTCTGTCTCTGTAAAGAAAAAAAAAAAAAAAAAAAAGTAACTGGGTCAGAGCAGGAAACCCAAAGGTGCCACAGGTTGCCTTCAGATGCCAAAGTGTTCCATCAAGCATCTGTGCCTCTTTCTTTTTTGGTGGCACTAATAGCTGTAGTTCCTACAAAGACATGATATTGCTTTTGTTTGGCTGTTTTCATTGCAGGAGATCCTAAGGAGGATGTGACCTTGGCCCTCCAATTATGGACACCCTCACTCTATGGGTTGGAAGCCAATGTGGAGATTTTGTAATTACTTAGTGATAGATAAAATGGCTGTTCAGCTGCCATCTCAAGAATAATGCAGGCCTGAAGGAGGAAGTAGGACTGGCTTACTTAGTAACCCAGCCCAAATCTCTCTTGCAGGCGGTTGCTGATAAGGGACGGTTGAGTCAGCATACAAACGATTTTGAGGAGCTGGCGCCACTCCAATCCACAAAGGAAAACTGTCCCACACCAGTAGATGCAATGTCAGCCGCTTTTGCCCCAGGCCCTTTGATTAATCTATACTGCTCACAAAAATTAGAGGATATTTCAAAAACAAATATAAAGCTATAAAATATCCCCTAAGTTTTGTGAGCAGTTTATATAACCCCCGCCCTATCCCTGGTCTCAGCCCACTTGTATCTAGGTGTTTTTAAAATAAATTTTCTTTCATGAACACAGCAGCTTTGTGTTTTTGGTTCGGCCCGCGGTTTCTGCCTTTCACTTAGGGGAGCTGTTCCCACTTAGACTCAGAAACTGGGACAATTACCACATCATTTTTCACTGAGAGAATTGGAGCCGTCAGAAGAGAACTTCCGCAGTCTACCTCTACCACATCTTCCCACCTTCCAGCATCTGCTCCCACTTACAGTCTGCAAACCTACAACGCGTGCTTCTATAATGGGCATTAACTCAAATGTTATGACACAGTTGGGGGATGATGTCACCATAATATGGGAATTGGGTGGGTTCATAGGTGATATTTTCTCCCCAGCACTTTACTATTTTGTACCACCAGTTAAGAGCAGTTGAATGTAAGTTCTCCAGTGGGATACTGTAAATAAGCAAGCTGCAGGAGAATACGGTGCTGTGTGATGCCCGCTCAGCACACCCTCCTCTTCTTGGTTCAGGGTGGGCACAGGTTCTGTCTAGGACGTGCTTGTAGTTCAACTCAGCAGCTTCTCTTCTATCCTTCCTTCTTCCAAATTCCATCATCCCGCCCTTGCCCTTTTCTTGGGAAGGTGAAATTCTTTATTTACTGATGCATTTATTTATTAGAAATAGACCTATGCTTAAAAAAACCCCCAAACTCTGTTAATGGTGTTTTCGTTAGTGCGCAGGTTGCAAAGTTAGACAGGCTTGAGATGGGTGGCCCCAGCCTTATTTTTTCCATAAATTGCTATTTTTAGTGCATGAATTTGAGAATGAAAAAAATTTTCAAGAGCACATTTATCATGTTATTGCAGAAATGTCTGTCTGCTGCCTTCCCACTGGTAACCATGGAGAAATTATTCACGCTCTTATCGAAAGCTAATTCCTCCACATGTGGACTGTATTCATATCCTTATTCAAGGACACTGCTACAGCATTTCTCCTCTTTTTCCTACCTCATTAATTTTTCATCTATCCTGGATCATTCTTGTCAACAAAAACCAAACAAACAGCACATGCTGCTACTTGTCCCAGTTTAAAAAATTATTCTCTTGACTCCACATGCCCTACTAACGTACTACCTGCATTCTTTCTCCCACTTTAGCAAAACTATTTAAAGAGCTGTGTATGCCACCTCCAGCTTTTTTCCTATTTTCTCTTAAGCCCACTCCAGACTGGTCTTGCTCCTTCTCCACTCCACCAAAACTGCCATTGTCAAGCTCATGAATGACTCTCTAATTGCTAAAGTCAATGGTCAATTTTCAGTCCTTAACTGACTTGGCTAGTCAGCAACATTTAATAGTTCATCACTCTCCTCCCTACCCTCCCTTTATTTGCCTTCTGGGCAAACTTTCTTGTTTTCCTCCTGCCTCACTCCGTCCTTCTCAATCTTCTCTGCAGATTCCTCCTCTTCTCCTGACCTCTTGGTGTTGGAGGAATCAAGGGTTCATCTCTGCTCCCCTTTCTTTCTGTCCCACACACAGTCCTTTGGTGAGCCCATCTAGTTTCATGGCACCTACATACTGAAAATCCCCCAAATTTATACTGCCAGAGCAGACCTTTGTATTAAACTGCACCCTCATACATTCAACATCTCCACTTGCTATAAAGCACATCTCAAAATAATAAGTCTAAAACTGAACTTCTGACATTTCCCACCCAGTCTGCCCCTCTTGTGGCCTTTCCCCTTTCATTTAGTGGAAACTCCATTGTTCCAGGTGTTGGGCCAAAATTTGCAGTCATTTCTGTCTTTTCTCCATCTATCACACCAGTGGATCAAACACATCAGTGGGACATGCTGCTTCCACCTTGACAGTACAGCCAGAATCCAGCTGCCTCTTTTACCTTTATTGCTACCATGCTGGGGCAAGCTACTGTTTTCTCTTGCCTGGATTATTGCAAAAAACTCCCAACTGGTCTCTTTACTTCCACTCTTGCCCCTCTGATTGAGTGACAAAACAGCAGTCATAGTGATACTGTGAAGTGTATGTTAGCTTGCTACCTGTTCAAACTCTCCAATGGCTTTGAGTCAAAGTCAAAATAAGTCTTCAAGGCCTTCCATAATCTAACCTGGCAGCCCTGCCTGCCTGCCACTTTAGCCCTTGTTCTCCTCACCCACTCTACCCCAGCAGTGCTTGTCCCTTTGCTGTTCCTCAAACACCTTAGGCACTCTCTTGCCTCAGGGCCTTTGCACCTGGCTGTTTTATCTGCCTGGAATGCTCTTAAATATTTGTTCAAATCTCATGTTCTCACTGAGGCCTACATATTTAAAAAGGTGAAACATTTCTGCCCCCATCTTCCTGTACTCCCAATCACTTTTCTCTGCTTTCCTTCCCCACTCCATCAGTCATCACCTTCTCTAACTTACCCAGTAAATTACTTATCTGTTTCTCCCACTAGTATGTTTAAGTCCTATAAGGGCAGAGGTGTTCACTGATGTGAGCCAAGGGCCTAGAGTAGTGCTTTGGCAGATAGCAGGTACACAACAAATATCTGTTGAATGAATATGTGACAGGCTCAGGTTCCACCGAGCTTGCTGTGAGGTACTCTCAGGTAAAAATTCACTTCTCACTTGTACCCCAATAGCCCCACTGTGACAAGAGTACCCTGAGGTGGGATTCACAAGGTGAGAAAGTCCCCGAATATGGGAAGGCTGTTCACATGCTACTAAAGCATCCAAGAAGCTAAGCTACAACATTAAGTTATTGAAAAAATAATCATTTCTTCATCAATTTTCTGTTTCTTCTTCTCAAGTAGTGAACACATGAAATGCCTTTAATTTAAATAAGTATAATGTGACAATTTATTATTGCTTTTAGATAAAAAGCAAACTCTATTTTCTATCATGTTGGAGAATATTGGCTTAATTCATATCACTATTATTCCCACTGATGTCTTACATAATATGAGGCATATAACATATAACATGTATTGTACATAAAATTATTTTCATTGCAATGGAGAAGAAAATGGTAGGTTCAAAAATCAAGTTTAATATCAAAAGAATTGACATAAAAGTTTCTAACTTCAAAAATAAAATATTACCAGCTTTGTGACCCTCTGGACGCTTGTTTTGATGTCACACACAGCTTCTGCTCAGGAACACTGCAGGCAGAGCAGAGGTTTTCTATTCTCATGGAATACAAAGTTTAAGAGTACTTCAACATAAATATTTATTCGTTGTTCTTTGTCAGAAACATTAAGCCCTTTAGAGCCGAAGGCAGAAACTCTTATTAAAACCTGTGTCCAGCAGCCATGCCTCCTGTCTTCGGGGGACTTGGTCTACCTGGAACTCTGTGGCACTATCAAGCATCCGAGAGACAACCACTTCTGCTGTAGGGCTCACGTATGAGGACTTGAACCTGGCCCAGTATCTAGCACGCTATGGTCCAGAAGAGTACGACTTCTTATATTTGTATATAAATGCATCTGTTTTCCCAAGGCTAACTTGGTAGCATTCCACTGGCACCAACGAGCCAAATGCTGGCATTTTGTGTAAGCTTTCCTGGCTATTGGCTTCCGACGAAAATGACACTGTCTCTGATGTGCCAGTGTTTTCTTCGGGAATCAAGCACTTTTCAATGCCAGGGTCATCTGTGTGGCTGCCTTTAAAATTCAAAGGGATGCTGCTCTCGCCACAATCTTTAAGCCGCCTGCGGTGATCTTCACTAAGCAACAGTACAACGGTTCCGCCGCAGCGAAGCACTCTGGGACAAAAAAAGATAATTGGTATGAGTATTTCCTCCTTTCCAGATAACAAACAATCCCACTTTATTTAAAATATTTGCTGTTTTTAATTTAAAATTTAATTTCATCTATTTAAATACAAGGATTTTGATAATTACGCATCTTCCATAATGCATATTCATTATAGTAATTATGGAATTGCTAGTACAAATCTGCTTTAATTATCTATTTTTACTCTACTTAAAAGGCAAGCCTCAAAGTAATTTATAATAATATTCTAACAAGTGATTGTACAAAAGAAGAGGCAAATGAAAAAATTTTAAAGAATCAGCATTTATTAAACAATCGGCTGACGGCAGAAGAAAGCCACCAGGAAGAGTGAGGATGTGGACAAAGGACTGGCACAGGGAAGACCTGAAAGATCAGCTTGTTGAGGAGAATTCGTTTCCTCAATCATTTGACCACAGTCTAGAGTACTAATGTGGAAAAGTCACAAATGATATACAGTCCTCTGAGTTGCTGGAGAGATTACTGGACAGTGCTGGAGAGGCCACTGAAGAGTGGGTCCCAAGCCTACACTGTGAGTTAAAGGACAAGCAGGAGGAAGCCAGGTCAAGGCATAACGAGGGGCTGAAGTGAGGGAGGGTGGTGGAGGCAAAGAAAGCATCAGAGACAGGGAGAAGTGGAGAGGAGGAGACACTGAAAGTAGTTTGGCATGAGGGTAAGTCAGAAGGAGGAAGGAAAAGGATTCTCTTTGGACGTCAGTGTGGATTCCAACAGACAGCTGGAGATACAGCTCGAGGCGGAGATTTTGGAGTTCTCAATAGTGAATGGTAGATAAAGCCATGATGGTAGGTAAGATCCTGGGGGTGGCAGTCCATGGAGAGAAGAGAAAGGGACCAAGGAATAGAGAACATGGGAGGATAGAGGAGGACGAGCCCATGAAACATAACCCCAAGGGAAAATCTAGACAAAAGTGATGTCATGGAAGCCAAGGAGTACAGGAAGGGAATGGTCTCGATAGTGTCAAATGCTATAGGACTAAGAAGTGATTAGGATTAAAGAAGTCACTGGTGACCTAGTGACAGCAATTGCACTGAGGGCAGGAGCAAATGTTGCTCTGATGGAATCAAGAGGGGACTAGAAGGTGAGGAAGCCGAGATGTCAAGTGTAGACTACTCACAAGAAGTTTGGTTGTGTAGGTAAGAAAACAGGGTGACAGCTAGAGACGCAAGAGGTAAAGGGAATCTCCCCACACCCAGCAAACATGGCAGCAGCTTTCCCTCATCAGGACAATCAGCAAATCTAGACAAATCTGTCTCTGAATGACATCACATCTACTTCACTTCCATCTCAAATCCTGCCTGCTCTACTGCAACAGTCTCCTGACAGGTCCTTTGCCCTCTTGTCGCGCTTCCCACTCTCCCTTCCCAGTTTCCACGTAGAAAACAAATGTGAATCCGGCTCTCATCCACTACACTTCAAATAAATTCTAAACGCCCACACGACCTGACCCTCACCTAGCTTTCCCACTCACTGCCTGCCTGGTTCCCTTTGCTCACTAGGGTCTGAGCAACTGACCTTCCTTCAGTTGCTCACTCAACAAGCTTGGTCTCATCTTAGAACACGTAGCCTTGCTGTTCACTCTGCATCAAGCACTTGTCCCCTTGTGTGCCTTCGCCTCACTCAGGTCCCAGAGTTCAAATACCATCTCCTCGGAGAGGCTTTCCCTGACAATCTAAGGTAGCCACTGCTTTTCTCTCAGTTACTCTCTAGCAAAATGTCCTGTTTTATTTCCTACATATTATCAGTCATGATTGGACATTACCCGGTTTACTTATGAGTGACTATTCCTATACTGGAATGCAAGCCCCACATGGGCAGGGACTTTGTCCTATTCACAGTTACATCCCCAGTGCCTAGTAGGGTGTGGGACACGTGAGACCTCCCAAGGTGTCCGGGGAAGGGATGACTAATTCTGGAAAGGATGAGATGAATGGTTTGAAGATAACAATGTGACGTGGACAGAGTATGAGTGCTGAGGAGGTAGGACCCAGGAGGGGAAGTCTGGCAGCAGGAACTTCTTCTACCGAGAGAGGAGGGGTGGGGCGAGGACGGGTGTGGCTCTCTACCAGAGGACAGAAACAAGAAAACTTACAAATACCTCTAAACACATCTAAGGAAATATAATTAAAATAATAAATGAGATAGAACTTTTCACTTATCATATTGACAAAAAACAAACAGAAAACCTCCAAAAACCAAAAAGACATATGGCTATACTAAGGACGGCAAGATTATGAGAAAATGAGTACTGCTGAGATAGGAACCAGAGTAACATTTTTGGGACAGCAGTTTCACAATAATGTATTAAAAATATAAAATGTGTATAATCTTTGACTCAGCAATTTCACTTCTAGAAAATTATCCTAAGAAGATATAACAGAAGTAGTAGAACAATAGTGACAATAATGGTGAAGCCAGGTACTGTTTTAAATACTTTATAGTATATATCATTTAATCATGAGAAAAAACCAATTATTTATCGTTAAAATATGTCCTGTTAGCATCACCATTTTGCAGATGGAAGAAAACAAGGTACTCTGGTTTTAAGTAACTTGGTCATATAGTAAGTTTGAAAACTGTACAAGGATGTTCAGAGCACTGTTCTTTTTTAAAATAAAAAATTGGGAATTACTTAAATGCATATCCATAAGTATGGTTTACATAATGGTACACACATATAATGTGATACTATGGTAGTCATGGAAAATTGTAATATACATTATAATAATTTATCAGAAAAAAGATTCATGACATGTTCCTGAGTGAAAAAAAAGTGAAAATTTTCTTTTCCAGTAAAGAAAATTAAGGATGCTCCAATTTATGTAAAATTGCAAACACATATCTTCATTAGTGGATATATCTTTGAGAGATGTCTAGGAGAACATTCATTAAGATACTATTATAATTTTTTTTCAAATAATGGAGAAAATAAGAAAGTAAAAATCACCTGAAATCCTGCTTCTTAGAGATGAACATTATTGATAAATATACTTCTAGGCATCGTTCCAAATTCATATACACATATTTAGAATTTATAAAGCAGCATTTCCCAAATTATCCTCTGAACACTAGTCTAGTATGAGATATTTCTTCTTAAAAAAATTTTCAATGGTCAACAAGTTAAGAAAACTGTATCAAACAACATAAAAGAGATTTCTCTTTTGCATGTGAACCTGCAAAACTAGGGGTAGAGGATACAAATGGTCCCAAATTAGTTGACCTTGGAATGCATTAGGCCTTAACCTTCTACCATCAATCTCTCTTCCCAGCAGTCTGGTATGCTCCTTGAACAAGTCTTTTGAAGTATTTACTCAAGAAATACTTCTTGAACACCTGGATGTATAAAACATGGTATGCCTCCTGTTTTATTCTTCCAAAATTTCTAAATTTCATTGAAATCTTGCTTCTCCAGTGAATCCACCTCAAGCTTGTTGGGCACACAAGAACTTCTATTTTCAGGGAAGCAAGTTGAATTTCTAATTTTGCTCATTTGTTTTCCATGGTTATATTTGAGAGGAAAGTTCCAATATTCTACTTCTCTGAATTCCTCACAACACTCTGTATGCATGAAATGGTTACTGATGAAACAATTAAAGCCGGAAATAATGGAGCTGCGAGTGCAGAGCTCTTACTAGCAGAGAATCATTGGCCTGACAGTCATTAATTCTGACAGCACATTCTTCCTCGAAGGGTCCAGTTCTGACATACAGAGCAACTATTTCTTGCCTGTTATAAACGGGTTTACTGACCTCTTATATATTTTTTTTCATTTTTACTCACACAGTTCCCCTCCCTTCCATTTTCTATTGCGAGCCTTAAACTATTCATAAACTGTTGGGGGAAAAGTTATGTGTACTTAGATATATTTATATATATATATCCCACCTACTTCCTAAAAGGATTTGAAATGGTTTACACTAAAAAACCCAGTAGAAGCTAACAGTTATGAGCACTTTCTAGGTACTTAGCACTGTTCTAAGAGCTTTAAACCCACTGACTCCTCAGAACAATGCTATAAGGTAGGTACTATTATTTAAAGATGAGGCACAAAGTGGCTAAGCAATGTGACTATGATCGAAGAACTACTAGTGACAGAGCCCAGATTAGAACCCTAAGCCTGTACTCTTTACCACTGTATCAAGCTTTAATGCTACATCAAACCTCAAACCATAAAAAGTCAGGTCAAGCGATAAAGGCTGTGGGCAGGTGGCAAGGACACTCGATCACAGGAGAAATTCCTTATGTCCAAATGCATACACTTTCAACTGATCCTATGAGGCATTCAAATTATGCAGGAAATCTTGAATATCTTCCTGATTCTTAGATAAATAAATTTACTGCCACAACGTGATGGCAGTAATGTCTATTACTGTCTCATTTTCAATTACCTACGAAGACCAAAACCAGCCTGGAGAAAGTCAGGCTGATACAATTTTACTAGTGCTGAAAGGATTGTCTACTCAAAATACTGCCCTCCACTGACTTATGGAGATGTCTAAAATATGCAGCATTCAATTGTTGGTTAGGTTAGGCCATTGTTTTCAGAAAGTTCAAAGTTAAATGTAAGTCACTACTCACACATATTAGTATCTCACCATGAGCTGGCTTAACAGTATAGCTGGTGAATTACCTAATTTGGTGCAAAGGCTATGGTTATTAACCCTGGTTGTACACCAGAATCACTCTGGGAGTAATGAAGGAATACTGACAATTAGATCAGAGTCTTGGTGATGAGAGGTGGAGGATGGGCATAGATATTTTTCAAAAGCTCCTGAAATAATTCAACTATGAAGTCAGGGTTGCAATACCTGCTTGAGGGGAATGTGATATCAGGCAGAAGGGAGCACAGGAGCTCAGGAAGTATCTAAATTATGAATGTAGCCCAGAAAGAGATCTCACATAACATATCAAAAGTTAGGTAACTGTGTAACAGGGCACATTGCTTAAAAATAAGATAATCCGAAAAGAAGTTAGGAGCAACCAGCTAGTAAGAAGGAGGTTAGATGATTCTTAGTTGAACTTAGACATCATGTCAAGCTTTAATTCTTATAGGATGTCAGCCTTGACACTGAATTTTCTCCACCCAAGCCCACATGATTCACTTTTTCGATTGGTAACATTATTTATATTCAGGCCCTTGGACGTTTATGTTGCCCTGCTCTATCAAATGCTCAGCTGAGACAATTTAATATGAAATGACTGCTTATTCACGTCCTTTCATTCTTCTATGCATTCTATGTTCAGAAAAATACAGATCAGAAAAATACAGATTCCAGCATCACTGTTTGGACCTCTCAAGAAATATTTTCACTGAATTATATTTTCCGACATTGATCTTAGAAACCGTAACATGAATAACACTTCTGCATTTTCATTTCACAATCAACAATAAAGGCTGCGTGATTCTACTCTACTGAATGATCCTTATGTCAATACTGTTCTGTTGTTTAGTAGCTGTGTGATCTTGAGAAAGTTATCTTTTTGAGTACCAGTGTCCCATCTGTGAAGTGTGGGGGATTAACACATATAATGCAGGATTTTTATAATGATTAGAAGTAAATATGTAAATTACCTAGCTCAGTGACTGAAGTGTAGGTCACTATGTCAGATACTCAAATTTCAGGCAATAATAAAAATTTAATATTTTTTTCTAAATGAAATAAAGTGTGAGATGATATGAAATAAGGATTTCAATTATAAACTCATTTAAAACCTGAGAAAATTAAGCTACTCTAGAAAATTACTAAAAATGAAATGAAATCTTTACTGAAAAGCTATAATATATTTTGTTTCAATCAATAGCTCAAAATTATGGAAATAAATTCAACACCTTACCTTTCCATTTCTTGTAGAATACTTTTGATGTCTTTTCCTAGCTTAAACTTTTTCCCAAATGGAATGTCAGAAATAATAATATCGACACATTCCGAAGGCAATGGCAACCCTGCAATACAGAAATCATGAATCCTACTCAGTAAGCTCGAGTATTTACAACCTAGCTGGAGAAAATTACGCCGGATTATTTTTGCATATTACATAAAATTTAGGGTTGCTAATTTTATTTCTAAGAAATTACAAGTTTCTGAAAGGCTTTCAGAATTACTGAAGACAAATAGTACAATAATTACATTCTGTTCTTTGAAAATTGGTTTTTCAGGTATGATAAAATATGACACAGGTTAAGCAGAATTTTAATTAACCAGAAAATTCAATTCTTTAAACATATTACATGACTAGAAAATTGCCAGATCCAAGAAGAAATACATTATGTTGTCTAGAAAAACCTTTTACAAAACTATATTCTATAACTTTCATTTCCCTTTTCATAGTTATATATAAAATTTTACATATGTAGATAGATCTATTAATTTTTAAGAGGGATGATCCATAGCTTTCATTGAATTTTTAAGGGGAGCCAAAATATTACGAACATCTACTTAAGTCCTAAGCCCAGAGGAGAGGTTAAACACTAATAATCAACAGAATGAATATTATCACTAAATAAAATTAAACATAAGGCTTGCTTATAACATCTAAATTTTTTTCTCATCTTTACCTTTTCATTTCAGAAATTAGATTATCATAAGGTTATGGTAAATACACACAATAACTTCCACATTTTCTGAGTATTCTTTTTACTTTCCACTTCTTTACTTTCCACCCATTCTTATGTACATAAGAAAACTTAAAAGTTGAAAATGAGCAGACTCTCCCCTGAAGATTGAAGACCGCGTTTCCCTGCTGGAGCTGAAATACCGAAGACATCTTGCTGAAACAGAGTGGAGACAATGAGATTCCTGTTGGTGACTGAATGGGTGCCAACGACCTTCAGTTGGCATTCCATGGAGCCCAAATGGGGCTCTGAAGCTATGGCCCAGCTCCTGACACCTTCCCGAAACCAACTGTTGGGAGCCTGACCAATTCATGTGCTTGAGTTGTCTTCCTGGTGGCATCTAAGGATCTCGGGAACTGTGCATTGTGACTGAAATTCAATCTTTACAACACCTTGTTAGTTAGCTATCATTATTCCTAAAGTTCAGAGAGGTTAAATGTCACTTTTAAGGTCAGCCTTTGAATGGGAAAGCCTCGTGTGAAGTCCAAATGATCTAATGCTGGTATTTATACTCCCTCTGGACAAGCTTGTTTCAGCCTCATATACGCTCTCACTATTTGTAGACACAAAGGCAAGAGGGAGTTATTGGCAAGACAGTTATTTAGAAGCCCTGAGCAGAGATACAATAAGAGGCTGAGGGTCTAGATCAGGTGTGGCCAACAGTTTTGGCCCCCGGGGCCAGATTAGAATGAAAACTTTTCATGGGCTGGACGAAATATTAAAATTAAAAAATGTTAAATACAAAAAATGATTCATTTAAGTACACAAAATTTTGTTATGTAATTTGTTTATGGATAAATGTGAGTGAAAAAAAATTTAATATACAATATTATTTTAATAAAAATATATTTTAATAAAAATATAATTACATACTGTATAAGTATCCAAACTGTATCACAATCAATTGAAACAATATTTAATTAATAGAATGAGCTTGAAGGGGTTATATCGCAAATAAAACAATTATTTTGTTTTACAAACAGCCTGGACATGTTTTCAGTTTTCAACTGCAGCTATTGTCTATGCTACAATGCCACTTGCTTCAGCACACTTGACCACAAAAATAACGAATTGTTTGACCCTGGGTGCGCACTGGCAAACTCCGCCTAAAAGAATGTGGGTTTCACATCACCGCTAACGTCAAACAGTTCATATCGAGTACAGACGAGTACAAAAGTTGTAAATCTTTATAATGGAATTGTTTTAAAAATAAAGAAGTATTGCGGATCCTTTGACCAATTATTGGAACTTAACCCTAGATGAGTCACACGCGGAATTCTTTTCCACGTATCACTATCTTCTTAAATATCTCGTATTCCAATAATCAAAGACACTTCCGCTTCTGAGTAGCTGAGATTTTAAAGTAGTGGAGAATATTAAAAATTTAACCGCGGGCCGCATAAACTCATTATGCGGGCTGAATCTGGCCCGTGGGCCATATGTTGGCCATGCATGGTGTAGAATGTGAATCTAGAATTAATAGCCATTTTCCCTTGTGGGAGTGTGCGATTCAGAATTGTGGCAAATAGGGTGTAATGGACTCCCCAGGTAGTGATGGACTCCCCAGGTAGGGATGGACTCCCCATCTCATGTACCTGGGATGCTTCTGATGGCCTGAACATTTGTGTCAAGAGTCATGCTGGAGCATTGAGAAACTGCATTCAGCAAGATCCACCACCACATTTGCCTTGATCACATTACCAGCTAGAAGAACAGGCCATGATTGAAACCTTTTAGGCTATGGGAAGTGGTGGTAAGTTCAATAGTATGGCCAACACCAAAATGCACCCTAACAAATGTACCACTCTATAACTAATAACCAAGATCTACCCCTTCAAACACACATTTGTTCCAAACAACATGTTGAAAAGTTAGTACTCTAGACAAATGGACCATTCCAAACCCACTGAAATATCCGGACACAAATTATTACAGTCATGCAGTATGTAATACTTCAGATGTAGTCACTTCTCACACACTGGCAAGCTCAACATATTAGCAATTTGATGCACAGTGATAGCTCCAAACATACCAAACTTTTTGGGCATCTTGATTTTCTTGTCCAAGTCACCCAAGTATATACTGTACTGGGAATCACATGCCCTCTGCAACTTAGAGAGAAGAGAGCCAGACTGGAATTCTTTGAGGCCAGATAATAGTAATTTATATATTTTATTTTTTTAAAAAATTTATTCATTTTTTTTTAAGAAAGGAGAGAGAGAGAGGGAGAGGAAAGAGAGACAGAGAGAGAGAAGGGGGGAGAAGCAGGAAGCATCAACTCCCATATGTGCCTTGACCAGGCAAGCCCCGGGTTTCGAATCGGCGACCTCAGCATTTCCAGGTCGACGCTTTATCCACTGCACCACCACAGGTCAGGCTTGGCTTTATATTTTCTTTTAAAGGGATATAGCAGGCATTTATTTGTTTTAAGAAATGAAAGAATTGACCCACATGAGAAAGTTAGGTTTCCCCATCTTGAAATGGGTGGGTGGATCATAACACTGTCGATCCACTCTAGTCAATATCCACAAGTTCCATGAACGACTGGAGTGTTCCCTCCTAGACTTGGGAGAGCTGCAGAATGGAGGAGGGACGAGGGAACAGATATCTGGATTATGCCCCCTTCCCCGAACTAGTTCTAGATCAACTCCTCCTCAATTTTTCAGAGAACCAAGAGCCTTTCTGGGTGATGCTGAGGCTGCTGCCTTCTTGGGGGAGGAGCCATGTCGTTGGCCTGGTGAACTGTGCTGATCTTTCTCTTTTGATCTCCCTGAGTGGTCCCATGGGGTCTTGGACTAACTTGTCTGCCCACTTCGTTACTCCTATTTTTCCACTACAAAAAAAATCTTTCAAACAATATCTTATTTCTTCAGATTACAGATTCAACCCTGGGACCTACCTACTACCTATTCACGATGCTTTGGAAAACTATATGAACATTCTTCCTGAAAATCTTTTGAAAAATAAAAAAGTTGCAACCATAATGTTGGAAGCAAATTGAGTATTAGCCCCACCGATGGATTACAGGGTAAAAATAACTCAGTCTTTATATATGAAAAGTGAGTCTTAATTAATATTATGATTCTAGAGATATTTACATTATGTTCATTTCCCCAAATGTTTGCTTTTTTAACATCATACCTATCACAGAGACTTTAAGGAACTCAATCTTATCTGTGAGGCCTGCAGCTTTCAGATTGTCACATGCGCCCTGTAACTGTGAGTCACTGACATCGGCACCCACATAGTACACATTCTGTGAGGAAAGAAATTAATATTTTAAGCATAAATAAAACTATCAGGTATTTTCTCTAGTTAAATCAATAAGTGTGTTATTTCAGGCTGAAGCAAATTTATACTATTTCTTTAAAATGATATTCAGTGACAAAAATCTTAGTTAAAATTTTAAAATCTATTAATAATATTTTACAATTTCAAATGCCTAAAGAATTTGGGGATTAGCAAAATTTGCCATGACTAATTATTGGAATTACTCATATTATGCTAAATTTATTGTACTATTTAAAAAAATAATATAGCAATGTAATTAAACCTTCATAAGCCATTTGACAATAGTAAATAGTGGCTCATATAATTAGAATAATAATCCCCCAAAACAATCTACTTGTAAATAATTGGTATGCGAACATGCATATACCAATTAAAGTAAATCTATTTCTCAATAGTTTACCAAAGTTAAAACTTACCGGCCATTCTTTAGCAGCTTCCAAAAGTATTGTTCCGAGTCCACACATCGGATCTAAAACGAATGCACCAGGCTACAGACAGAAATATTGATTTGGTACTATTAGGTCTATTATAGTAGGTATTCTAAAAGAAACCTGAAACTTGAGGAATCACTATTATCGTAAGAGTAAAGATTCCTTTTTACACTTGAGCAATTTCAGCTGGTAAAGCCCGAAGGCAAGTATATGTTTGGCATGTTTAAAGATTAGAAAGGAGACCAGTTATGGCCAAAGCAGAGTGAATGAGAGGGAAAATGTGATCACACCAGAGGCGTAAGTAGGTGATTCCATTGAGATGGGCTGGCTTATGTTGTACATGGTAACAATCTCCAAATCTTAGAGGTTGAAAACATCATGCAACCTCCTGTTACAAGCCCACAGTAGGGCTCCTGGGGATTCTGCTCCTCACTCTGGAGGCCAAACTGACAAAGTGGTCACCATTTGGAGCACTGCCATCACTGGGGCAGAGGGAAACACAGCATGACAAATTACGCATTAGGTCTTAAAGGTGCCATCTGTGAGTGACACACATCATGTCCACCAACATTTAACTGGCTGAAGCGTGTCAGTTACATGATACACCCAATGTGAAGGAGCCAGAAGAGTGTAATCCTATCTGCACCTGGGAAGAGAATGAGAAATTTGGAGAAAAAACTAATCATTCCCACTCTGGGGGTCACATGTCATATCTGGTAGGTACTGTCAGATGCTGGTTCTATTCTGAAGGATGGGAAACTCCTGCAGAGTTCTGATCAGAGAAGGAACATGACATTACATTTTAAAGCGATCATACTAGATGATCTGTTGAGAATAGAAAAGAAGGATAAGAGTGTTAACAGGGAGGCTAGTTAGGGAATCCAGGAGATGATGGTAGCTTAAATTTAGAGGTATTGGTGGAAGTGGTAAGAAGCAGTTGGATTTGATGCGGAATGTTAAAGAATGACAACAGTCTGAAATGACTAAAGCTTTACCTATTTTATTTATTTTATTATTTTTTATTTTAGAGTGAGGGGAAGGGAGAAAGAAAGACAGGAAAACTGAGCTGTTTCTGTATGTGCCCGACTGGGGATTGAACCAGCAACCTCTGCACTTCTGGAAAATGCTCTAAACAACCAAGCTACCCGGCCAGGTCAATTATAAAAAAAAAATGTAATTATTATATTAATAAGAATGAAAACATTTTCCTTACCTTAATTTCAGCAACAGAGGCCATTGCCCACGCTATGGTGGATCTCAGTCCTGCCGTCCTGATGTAAGCCCTGCTGGCTAAAGGAACCCTGCATGATAGAGCCAATATTACTGGAAGTTAAAGAAGAACCTGATATAACCTGACATAAATAAAAACGATTAACCTGTTCATACCTGTGAATTATCATGGTCATGCAACACACACTAAAGTATTCCCTAAGTTGGGAGTATTTAATCGTATACAAAAATACCTTTTCTAGTTGGCACTTTGTTTAACCAGCGAGTGTGGAACTTCAGAAAGGTAAAATTTTTAAATAACAGAAACTTAAACTCTTCTGTGTTTAGCTTATAAAATTTAATCACACGTGCAGGAAATTTTTCTAAAGTGTTTCAATACTTCCCTGTCTTTCCATATGGAAGAGAACTTTTGTTTGCTGATCTGGAGTCATCAAGAAGAACGGGCTGGTTTGCGATGGAGCTGTGGTATGGCAAGGACTGGATGGATGCTGACCCTTGAAATAGGTTTCCTATAAAAAGTTCCTTTTGTAAGTTTGCTCTTTGCTCATATGCATCTTTCCCAAAAGATGAACTGCAGCACGACGCCGCATTGTCTGTACCGGAGCTGGCGTCTCCCAGTGAGCCCTCTGGTCTTCATACTTCTTCCTCCACCTCCCCTGGGCTGCTGTCAGCGTTTCCCGATTTGATAGAAACTTTCAAAATATGATTTTACGTGTCTAATGCAATGAACAAGCACTTCCTTAGAAATTTCAGTGCAGTTTCCTATTTCATTTATTTACTTTGTGGGTAAGATGTGAAGATATAATTTCAAGAATTCATGCTTGGTTGTTTTGGGGGGAGGCTTGTTCCAAACCCACTAAGAGGGCTCTTCTCCAAACATCACACCAATCCTATGCCTTTCATCATTTTGTTTCTGATCTGTCTTTGATGTTGTTACCCTGTTTTTTGTTTTTTTTTGTGTGTGTATTTATTGTAAGCCTCTTAAAATATTATAATTAGATGAGGTTTCTCTTTCAAAGAAAACAGAGTAATTGTATATTTGCTGCTATGATAAGGAAGCTCTGCATGGTAAACCCATGGGAATTTGGTTTTTTAAAGGTTTTTCAGAAAATAATGCATATTGCAGACAGTACTGTATCCATAGATTTAGAATCTGGGATATGAACTTTGCAGGAGGAATGACTGGAAAATATTTTGATCCAGGAATCTTGATGCTACAGGCTAGGCTTGGATTGTCTGGCTACAAAACACATTAGTTAAAACCAGACTTGAGAGGTTATTTTTCCCTCTTGGTACCACAATACGAGACTTGGTATGGAAAACTGTCTTTGTCCAGACATATTGCTAAGTGCCTTTCTAATCATCAGGGATTTATGTAGAGCCTTTGAAAATTTTGACAATTATAAGTATATTTTTACCAATAGAGGTTCTATTTTATGGGTGCTGACCCTATTAATATGTGACCAAAATAAATGAGTTATTTTTCATAAACCTGGGCATATTATATGCTGTTACTTCAACAAAAGGGCCCATTATATAAATCTAATAACCTTACTCAGGGAAAGAACGTGTTCAGAAATAACATCCTTGAAAATAAAAATACTTCTCTACTTTCATAGAATTCTGGCTAAGGTGTTTAATCAGATTTTCAGTTGACTTATAATAACACAAAAATACATGCAGTTCTGACCCTCTTCTCCACTTCTTCTTTATTCTCTTACACACCATCTACTACCAGGATGAAGACACTCTGATCTACATTTCTAGCCTAGGCTTGTCACTTGAATCCCATATCTTTAGTTTCAAATGTGTTTAGACACTTTTTACTTGGAGCACTGCAAATTCAGCAGGTGTAAACTGAGCATTCCTTTCCCTGCATTTCATATCTCAATACGTTTCTCATTTTCTTGGGCCACTTACCGTTATATACAGTATTGGATATCCAGCCAGCCTAGACTTGTCACCTGAACTTCCGAGATGTAAATGTAAACATCTAATCAGGCATTTTTTTTTTTACTGAATATATACTACTTTCCCTACATTTTCTATGTCAGTGGCTGACCATCAATATCTACTAGTTTTTCTAAAGCAGATATATGGCAATTACTCTAGACTCCTTAAATCTTTATTGAATTCATGGCCTCCTTTTTGCTATCCTTAATTTTGCCTTAGTTCAGCTCTACATTGCCTGAAGTATTGTAAGAAAACTTCTTTTTTCCTTTTTATTTCTCTTTTACTTAAAAATATAGTATAATTTCCTTGGTAATATCTCAAAAATCACAAATCTGATCACATCACTCAGCTGCTTAAATTCTTACTGCTTTTAGAACAAAACCCAAGTTGTTCAGCACAGTTTACAAGATACTTCACGACTTGCTTCTGATTGCTCAGTCTCATTTCTTCCCATTCTTCCTATGTAGTCCCTGTCCTTCTGCACTGACACTACCTGCTGTCCCCACATAAATCGAGTTTTCTCCTACCTCCAAGCCTTCGCACCCGCACACCCTTGCTTGTAAGTTCCTTTCCTTCTCTTGTCCACTCGAGGAACCCTTCCTTAGTATTCTCATTGAAGAGATACTCCTCCATTCTCCAGTTAAAGGATTCATTAACTGAGCCTGCTCTCTGTTCGTCTGCTTACCATCCTCCCTCAGAGGTAGATCCTCTTTCCTAACTCTAGTCAAGCAATCTTCACCTCTCTACCCACTGGGTCTTCTTCTGGCTCTTGAGTTGCTTTTATCACCTGGTCCAACCCTTTCCCCACTACACGTCCCCACTCCTCCCAGACAAATGTCACATGCTGGTACATTCATTCTTCAAGCATCAGCTTTTCAGAGACATCATACAACCCCTGTACCCATCACCACCCTCCCCTTCAGACTAGACCCATTCCGTGGTTATGGCCTGCTACGGACTGAATTATGTTCCCGAAATAGATATGTTGCAGTCCCAATCCCAAATACTCAATGTAGTTCTACCACTACATTGAATTCCTTGAACTCAATAACCATCTTCATCATCTTTGAATGCTGAATATCTAGCACAATGCTTAGTATATAAGTATTCATTAGATGTTTCAACCGAAATTCACTGAATAAATTAATCTTACTCTAAGAGCAATTTCTCTATTCCCTCCCTAGTTGCTGATCTGCTACAGAAATAAAGCAGTTGAAATTTATTCAACACTGTATCCTAAAGAGTATCAAGCATTTTCATGTAGGTTATCCCATTTATTCCCAACCACAAAGCAATGAAATGGGTACTATTATTTTCCTGATTTTATAGCAGAGAAATGTGATAATCTGCTCACATTTGCAGTTAATCTGTTGAGAAGGCAGAACTGAGTCCATGGCTCTTATCCACAATGCTATATGTGCAGTGTGGGAGGGCTGTACGTACACAGTTAATGTTCTAGGTGAACTGTAAGAACTGTGCTGTAGTTTTTATTTTAATTAAAATTCCAAGATGCCAACAGACTAAAAATTTTAGCTTAAATAGGGGCCTGTGAAAGTCATTTAATAATACAAATAATGAGATATAATTTTCAGCATGAATCATGTAATCAGTAGATTATTGTGATAAAATCTTTCATAGCTCTAACTGGTCAGAGCAAACCATATCCACTAGGCTCTATGAAAACACTTTACTGGCTAAAGTAAAGAACTCAAATACTTTGCCTTTAGCCCCCTCTCTTGTATCAATGTTTCATATTATAAATGAAAAGCATAAAACTTTTCTAATTTTATAAATTTTCCCAAGGGACAAACTTGAAGCTTAGAATAGAATATCTACCTGAGCACAGGAATTCCCACGACAGAGTAAATGTCATTTAGATGTATAAAGATCTGAAAGAACAAATATGTAAGTTAGAATCGAACAGGAAGTGCATTACCAGATAATTGATAATTTGAAAACTTCTATTTTATAAACCTATATCTTATATTTTTATAAGAAATTCCAAAGCCTTATTTGTCATATATGAAAAAATATTCCATAATACTTTTCTGGAACAGAGGTGAAATAAATTTTAAGGACATTTCACAAAAAAACTTTGAGGGTAATTTGGTATACAAGTTATACAGCAAATCATGTTATGAAGAACTGAAGATCAACTTTATTCCCAAAGAGTCTGTGAATGATCATTTCTGGATCAGAGTTTCCAGCATTTGGGGTTAGAGGAGACTTTCTAAATCCACACAAAGTCTCACCTCAAATGAGTTGAGAGCACACAGACCCATCACAGGCTACATACTTTCTCTGTAAGTCACATACACTGTAGCAAGGGTGACTATCTCTATGGGACCTTCTTCTTCTCTATTACCCTTCTTCTTTAAGGCCATAAAGAACATGTATGTCTCAATTTATATTTAGTAGCCCAAATAAATTTAAAAAGTTAGAATCTTTTAAAATTTTTACTTTTGGAGTCTGATGAAGTTTATGGAATATTCTAATTCTGCTGTGTGACCTCAAGAGCATTTGAAACCCAATTATTCTCATTCCAAGGTAATTTTTAATATCTACAGTTTAAGGAGGATTATCTCAATACTGATAAATTTTCATCAAGAAAAATATGACCTGGAATAAATTCCCTTTAGTCAATTTAATTCCTTGATCACCACAGCTAAAGTTTCCAATTTTTTATATTATTCAACTTTAGCAAAATTATTTATTGGGATTAATTTTCTCTTCTATTTAAAATTTATACTAAAGATATGATATACTGATATTTTTATATATGAAATGTTATTACGAGTAGCTTTCAAAAAAAAAAAAGAGTAGCTTTCTCCTGGGCCCTGGTTGGTTGGCTCAGCGGTAGAGTGTTGGCCTGGCATGTGGAAGTCCTAGGGACACAGGAGAAGCAACTATCTGCTTCTTACCCCCTTCCCTCCCACAGTCATAGCTCGAATGAGCAAGTTGGTCCCAGGCACAAAGGATGGCTCCATAGCCTCTCCTCAGGTGCTAAAATAGCTCAGTTGCTAAGCAATGGAGCAGCAGCTCCAGATGGGCAGATCATCACCCCAGGCGGGGCTTGCCAGGTGGATCTCAGTCAGGCACATGCTGGAGTCTGTCTATCTCCCTGCTTCTCCCGTGATTTAAAAAAAAGAATAGCTTCTCCCACTATAAATATTTTCTATTATATTTCCAGTACATAATTTGTTAGGAGTTGCTTCTATCAATTTTGGTAACAAATTTTAGTGTGTGTGATCTTAGGGTTGTCAATTTTGTTTTGTGTTGACTATTTCTACCAATAATAGCTAACATTAAGTACATTACATGGTTAGTAGGAATTCAATTAGCTATATTTACTTATGAGCTAAATGATGAAAAACTGTAATTCTGAGAAAGGAAGATAATCAAAGGGGATGAAGAGAAGGAAACCAGAAAGCAGAAGGGAGAGAGAAAACATTCTTTGGGGATCAAAGTATTTTGCATGACAGGAATAAAAAATATATACCAGGCATTACTTTTTAAAAGTGAAAAATATCATATAAAAAAGTTTAAAAATAACACAAAATATTCTGATTTGGCAATTACTTCATTTAAAACTACATTACAATAAATTTACAAATTAGTGAATTATGAAAATGACTAAACTACCTATCAAATTTATGAGAGGGTTTACCAAAAACAGTGAAGTCGCCTGACCTGTGGTGGCGCAGTGGATAAAGCGTCGACCTGGAAATGCTGAGGTCGCCGGTTCAAAACCCTGGGCTTGCCTGGTCAGGAAGTTGATGCTTCCAGCTCCTCCCCCCTGTCTCTCTCTCTCTTTCTCTCTCTCTCTCTCTCTGTCTCTCTCCTCTCTAAAAATGAATAAATAAAATAAAATAAAAATTAAAAAAAAAGATTTGTTTAAAAAAAAAAACAGTGAAGACTATTTTTTATAGCTAGTATTTATTTTCTCATGTTTTATTTTGCTCTAATTAAAAGTAGTGTAACCTCATTAAATTAAGTTTAAAAAGTAGAGAAAAAGAAAAGAAAAACATAATCCCACAACTTTAACAAAGCTATTATTAACATATTACTGAATTTTGTGCAGGCCTTTTTTTTTCTATTCTTTTTTTCTTTTCTTTTATTTTTAGTATGTGTTGCTGAAGCAAGCACTCTTTTTCTTTTAAACATTAGCTATAATTTCTTATTATAGGAACTTGTTATGTACGACAGTGATTGTAGGGTGCATCTCTGCAACCTCATAATAAGTGCTTTTTAGTTCAACTGTGACAAAACAGTTCCATTCCAGAATGTTTTAGTTGGATAACACATTTTCACAGTGAAAACTACCAGCAAAATTAACTGCACTGTCCTACTGCTAAAGAGAAAACAGACTGCTGGATCCCTGTAGACATGCTTTTTGAAACTCTAAAGCAAAATTGAGAAGCACAATAGATTAATTGACTTTGTCTTTAAAGAATTAGGTTATTAGCATGTAAAATAAAATGAATATTTATTACCTCTAAATTCGGATTCCTCAAATCTGCTTTCCATCCAAATTGTTTCATAAGAGCAATTCCAATTATTCTTCCTACCTCCTGGAAAAGCAGCAAGTTATAGAAAAATAAGAATGTTATAAATGAAAAATTTAAGTTTAAATATAAGTGGAAACTAACAGAGCCAGTAGGAAAATCAAGTCAGACTATCTGATAATTTAAATTAAAATGTTAAAATATTACACTACAGCATTTTCTAGTCATGGCAATAAAGCTGCATTTTACCTCTTTCAATATCCCCCCCAACCCAACACAGCCCCCCCTGCCCCCAACACATTCTATGGCATTAACATCTCCTCATGTGTAAATCTCTATTCCTGTAATTTTAGATTCATGAAATAACCAAACTATGCCGTGATAAATAGAGCCATTCTGGGTTTAGGAAATGGATGCAAGCTGAAAGCTGAACTATTTTACTTACTGCAAGCCTGTATGTTTAGAAATGACCAGATCAGTGACATTAGATTCAAACTTTAGGGTCTGCCTGGTTTTAAAGTTGGCCAAAGAACCCAGACCTCTGCCCTTTATCTCACTGAACCTTGTAAGGGTCAAACAATCAGTTTTTTGAAGGAAACTGCTTGCAGTGTTCACCATCCCCTAGATAATTGAGACCTCGAATGTATTTATGTTTGGGTTCTAGAGACAATCACACATACATGGCCTGCTATAGGTAATCACTCAATAAACAGAACTGAACTGAAAAGAAGCCCAAAAAGCTCAGGACGATGATATCAGGATTTCCAAATGCAAAAGATACCTGTGAGTTTAAGAAAACTTTGGGGTAGAAAGTAAACAGTATACTGTTCCTATTAAGCATTGAGGTAAGGTTGAAATGAAAAATACATTCTTAAACAGATTTAATTATACAATATTAGGCCTAGTTATCTGCCTGACCCTAGTTATCCATTCTGTGAAAGGTCTTGATCTCACTTTAACTTTAAAGAGTAGTTTTACAACCTTTACAAAATGGGAGCCCACTTTGGAGCTGAGTGTACCTGTGCAGAAAAGGTCTTTGCAATAGCTCCGCTGCAGCGACAAGAAACTCGGAAAGTCAAGTTGTCCTGGTTAGGAGTGTCAACGCCTTTTGCTCCAACATTCTGAAGTTCAGCTTCTTGAAATTTGTGTCTTTTAGTGAGACCATCTCTTTGCTCCAGTGTTTCCTCTTCTATTTGCCTTTCTAGCTGGCATTCCTTATTCGTTTGTGTCGCTTGCATTTGTTCTGCTTTCAATTTCTTAGCAATAATGGTGTCATTTTCTCCCATTTTCCTTTTTAGCAGGTTAGCATCTCTTAGAGAAAGCTTTTCCTTTTTTGCATCAAGTTCAAGAAGATTTTTCCAAATTGCAATGGCATTCAACCAACTTTCAGGATCATCATTTATAAGTCTTTGCATTTCCTTAAATATTTTTCCTAAATAAATAAAATCTCAGTTTATCCCATATTGAAGCTTTAAAGACAGTCTAGTATATGCATCAGCCCAAAATTCTACTACATTTATTTTTATAAAATAAGGCTTTTTAAAAAAAATTCAGGAGAGGAGGGGAGGCAGAGAGACTCCCACAGGTGCCCCAACCAGGATCCACCCAGTAAACCCACTAGGAGGCGATACTCTGCCTTATTGGGGCATTGCTCTGTTGCTCAGCAACTGAGCTCTTCCTAGCACCTGAGGTGCAGGCCATGGAGCCATCTTCAGTGCCTGGGGTGAGCTTGCTCCAATTAAGCCATGGCTGCAGGTGGGGAAGAGAAAGAGAGAGAGAGAGAGAGAGAGAAGAGAGAGGGGGTGGAGAAAGAGATGGGTGCTTCTCCTGCATGCCCTGACCGGGAATCAAACTTGGAACATCCACATGCTGGGCCAAACCTCTACCACTTAACCAATTGGCCAAGGTCTATAAAATAAGGTTTCTTTAACTACTACATGAAGAATGTCTTTACTTTCATTTGGCACTTACATAATTTAATATAAGAATATTGTGCAGAACAAGGTTCATTCTTATATTCTATACTAAACATCGAAAATGTTAAAATATTATACTAGAATTATCATATATTATACTTTACCAAGATTATTTGTCCTATGACAATATATGTATCTCTTCAATATAAGTATAGACTTAGAGTGTGCATCAATCTTTGAAATAATGCTGATCTTGCCTATAAAATTAACTTTAAAAAAATATAGAATTAAAAAACACAGAGCTCAGAAATAGCAATTGTATTTTGAGACTATTTTAGACTATCCAGTATTAGCACACATCATAAAAGAAGTTTCCATAAAGCAACACTTCAGGTACACAACCCATTCATAACTTCGGTACCACCAGCATACTTGATATAATGTAATCTTTTCTTGATGAACAAGGATCATCAAGAGGACCCAAGAATAATTACTGTATTTCTCTAATAATGAGAATGTGTGGAATACTGAAATAAAATGATATTGACACAACAGTATAATATCTTAGTATTTGCTTTAAAATAATTTTTCTGCCATCTTGATTCTTCCCATTTCTATCTTTCTTGATATAAGTTATTATAGACTATATGCTTACATGATGATCTCTTATGCATAATCAGCAATCAAAATGAGCAACAGTGTCTAGCTCTTATTTTTCCTTTTATTAACATCCTTACATTGTTTTAGCAGCATATTTATAAAAACAGATAATCTCTTAAACTCCCTTTAACTCTTAAGCTTTACAAATGGCTAAAAGTTTATTAAAACATTTAAGATCCCCCAAATTTTACTACACAGTATTTTTCCAATTATATCACTCATTAGTTAAAATTGACAAGGTAACAGTTTTGACCAATTTATTAAGACAATGCATAGGGCATTACATGTCCTTAATCTAAATAAATGAAATTGACCATACATATCTCTAGAGAAGGTTTCTGAGTAGAATTCTCAAAGATTAAATACGACTTAGGACACTAAAATCTCAGTGAGACAGACAGCAAATGCAAAGAGAAGAGACACAATTAGGTGATAATAGCATGAGGTGATAATATTCAGGAAATACAGAAAATACGTAACTAAATCCCA
Organism: Saccopteryx leptura; assembly: GCF_036850995.1. Lineage (NCBI taxonomy): Eukaryota > Metazoa > Chordata > Mammalia > Chiroptera > Emballonuridae > Saccopteryx > Saccopteryx leptura. The sequence goes on along the minus strand of NC_089505.1, from coordinate 277,415,097 downwards.
CAGGTAGGAATGAATCTTTAATATGACAAATGGCTACTTATTAATTACCAAGCAGAAAACTATGGAGTACAATACATCCTGTGGGTAAAAGTAATAGGTAGACACCATACCTTTACTTATGGAAGAAACACTAAATGGAAACTGCTTTTTAATCAGTAAAAATAATCTTTCTGCGGATTTTAATTTTTTTAGCATATTCAAGTCAGAATAAGTGGTGAAAAAAACTTTTCCTGAAACATATTCAACCTAGAGATAGAAAAAAAACAGGTATTAATGTAGTCTAGTGTAGAGTAAGAACCATCTCCCCTCCAATGAACTAAATATAGCATTTAGATTAACAATAACAACCATTTCTGAAGTATCTAGTATTTGTCAGACACTGTACTAGCCATTCTTAATACATTTTTCCTCATCCTTATAACAACTCTCTAAGGTAGATTTTATCACCCCCATTTTACACATTAGGAAACTAAGGGTTAGATAGTTTAAAAAATTTTTATAAGTCACATAGTCAGTAACTTATAACATTACGTTATGCTACCATTTGTAAAGTATGGGTATATATATGCAGGTACACACACTACTAGAAAAACAGAACACAAAATACTCAATAATTATATTGCCAAATCTCACACACTATTTGAAAGTGGGCAAAGAAAAGCTATAATGAATAGGACAAATAAGGTGCTAGCACAAAGTTAACATAACAATGGGTATTTATTAAATACCTACCTTGTGGTCTACTAGAAGCAAATATTCTAAAGATGAATAACAATGTAATACAAATTAAAATTTGTAAGTGTAAGTAACACTGTATGCGAGAGCCATCATTAGTAAAAAGTCTTGAGAAAGAATCTTGTAAGATTTGGGAAGAGGGATTCTAATGAAAGAACAAAGGGCAGGATGCAGAGGTGGGAGGGACACCCTGGCCGAAGTAAATAAGTTAGCATGGCAACATGTGCTGTGTTACGCTGATTGAGTATCGGGCAGATGGATGGTGTAGCTCTGGCCAGCTTGATAAATGGTCATGAAATGGAGTACCACAGATGGTAATGGTCAACCATTATAGACTTTTGATGAAAACCGACAGGCCCAAATTAGTTGGTAGAAAAAAATTACTTCGGAAGAGGCATAAAGGACTGAGTGTAGACTGTAACGCTGGAGGGAAAAGTAGATTACTGAGGTGGAAATGAGATACTTGGCTCTGGGAACTGAAAAATGGAGAGAAGCAAGAAATATGCATCCTACAGAAACAGGCTTTGGAGACAGAGTAGATATGTGGTAAACGGCAGGGAAGAGAGGGACATGAAAAAAGCCCCACTCAGGGACAGTCTAATGAGGTATGGTGAATGGTGCTCAATACCAATGGAATCCTAAAGCTTTCTGGGTCAACCCAACTCCCTTAAATTAAGAATGGATGTGGACTGTCCTAAAATTCTTCTATTAGCAGTTGCCATGGGCTGTCTAACATGGTTCTAACCCATCTCTAGAACTGAAACACCAGAGAATTTGGGGTATCCCAGCTCGCATTTAATGGGAACTTCAACTACAAGTATTTTTCTTTTTGATTTAACATGATCTAATGAAGGTTTTGGCATGGTACTTCTGGGGTTACCATTCTAGCTTGATGAAGAAGCCCTAGGTCAGGGGCTTCTCTGCCGAGGAAGCCCTAGGTCAGGGGTCCCCAAACTTTTTACACAGGGGGCCAGTTCACTATCCCTCAGACCGTTGGAGGGCCGACTACAAAAAAAAACTATGAACAAATCCCTATGCACACTGCACATATCTTATTTTAAAGTAAAAGAACAAAATGGGAACAAATACAATATTTAAAATAAAGAACAAGTAAATTTAAATCAACAAACTGACCAGTTTTTCAATGGGAACTATGGGCCTGCTTTTGGCTAATGAGATGGTCAATGTCTGGTTACATATTTGTCACTGCTAGCCATAACAAGTGATATGATGCGCTTCCGGAGCCTTGACGCATGAGTCCCGCATCACCTGGAAGTAGTACTGTAAGTGAGCGATGCCGTGCTTTGCGTCTCACTGACCACCAATGAAAGAGGTGCCCCTTCCGGAAGTGCAGCGGAGGCGGATAAATGGCCTCAGGGGGCCGCATGTGGCCCGTGGGCCGTAGTTTGGGGACCCCTTCCCTAGGTTGACATCAATTAAAACCCAAATACTTCTGGTTGTAAATTTAACAAGCTCTGGGGAGCTAATGAACAGCACTGTAATT